>NW_023270377.1:59720165-60367548 GCF_011800145.1 Mirounga leonina
TTCTTTCTTTCTTTCTTTCTTTCTTTCTTTCTTTCTTTTCTTTTCTTTTCTTTCTTTTCTTTCTTTTCTTTCTTTCATGTGAGGACCAGCAAGAAGGCCGCCATCGGCAACTACAGGAGAAAGTACTCACCAGAAACCGACCATGCTGGCTCCTTGATCTTGGACTTCTAATGCCCAGAATGTGAGAGGATAAATTTCTGTTGTTTAAGTCGGTCAGTCTATGGTATTTTGTTATGGCAGCCAACTTGACCAAGACATTAGTAAATATTTTAGGCTCTACGGCACATACAGTCTTTGTCCCAACTATGCAGTTTTGCCACTATTGCGTGGAAGCGGCTCTAGACAATATATAAACAGCTGAGTGTGCCTGTGCTCCACTAGCATTTTACCTATGGACATGGAAGTTTGAATGTCATACAATTTTCATGGGTCATGAAGTACTCTTTAAAAACTTAAAAATTATTCTTAGTTTGCGGGCCATACAGAAATAAACGGCAGGTCCCATTTGCTGACCTCTGTAGAAACATTCCTTTTCTGCTCAAACAACCTACTGTCGGTTTCTCATCTGCAACTAAGAACACTGACTAATACATTTAGTCTATGCTTGTGTTAAGAGAAGCTTATTCTTAAGCCACTGAGATAGACAAATACCCATTCTGCTTTTCTTCAACTGCCAGAGAAGAATTTTCTACATAAACCTCCCTGGGTCACCTGCTGCAATTTTTAGCAACCCATAGACTCCTTGCACTGTCTAATATATTTCCAGAGTCTCCTCATGAGGAAGGATTTTTAAATAGCTTTTTGTTTCCCTCTCCTATAGATTACTCTGCTCTGGAGAGCCCTTGCTCATCCGAGTGAGCCATTTGTTTCGTTGTCACCTGAACCAAATGACTGTGGATAGACAGAGTTCAGCAGCCACAGCCGTAGCTCAGCCTTTCCATAGCTGACAGGAAAGATCTGTGAGATACACAAGGATGGCAATAAAATAAAGTAGGCTGCAAGATGAAAGCAGGTCATTCCCTGGACTCATTTGTAAGGTGGATTTAGGAAACTGTACCACACTATTCTGGAAGCTCAGACTGACCAAAGTCATTGACATTTAGTATCCCCCTTTTTTTTCCCAGGCACTTCACTACAAAATTCAGACTCTGTTTGCATTCTCAAATAGAGTAACTTGCCTAATAAAAATACGACGCTTAGCAACAGAAACAGATTACAACTATATTTAGCTACACCAGAGCTGTATATAAATCTACTGGACAATCTGATTGACACGATTGGCAATTCCTCTTGTCCTTTCCTGACAGTATCACCTGGTTTATATTCTGACATGAGAAGAGTCTCATCAGTCAGGGGTGATTTGATTTGTCAGGGGAACAATGAGAAGGCAGAGGCTCAGACAAAAAGGTCTCTCCCTGCCTTCTCCTTGGGTGCAGGTCTGGAATTTATAAACTTCCTGTCTGCATTAGAGACATTCTCTACCTTTGAATATTAGCTCTTCAATTTTACTTTCGAAATTACAATAATTAAGCAATCAGAAGGGAAAGAAAGTCAGTGTTATTTGGGGACCTGGAAAAAAGTACCAAGGAGTGGGAGAAAGAGTGGGTCTTCCCTAACATTAACACGAGAAGTCACGTTAATGATATGTACCCCTGATATGATAGGTTGAGAATGGCCCTTTCTCTCTGTGCTCTTCCTCCCCCAAACCCATAAGCCCAGTCTCATCATGAGAAAAACATTGGACAAATCTCATTTGAGGAACATTCTATAAAATACTTGACCAGTACTCCTCAAAAGGTCATCAAAACCAAGGAAAGATGCGGATCTCTCAGAGCCAAGAGCCTCAGGAGACAGGACAACTAAATATGTGGCGTCCTAGGTAGGATCCTGAAACAGAAAAAGGACTTTAGGGAAACACGGAGGAAATCTGACTAAACTGTGGACTTTGGTTTATAGTAATGTATCAATCTTGGTCCATTAACTCTAAGAGATGTACTAATATGAGACGTTAACAATAGGTTAGCGGTATATGGAGCTGCTTAGTACCATCTTCGCAATAACTCTGTCAATCTAAAACTGTTTTAAGATAAAAACCTTGTTCAAAAGGAAGAAGTCGGCTTTCCCTTTTGCTAGACTTATTCCCCAGCCCTCCAGTGACAGGCAGAGGCCGTGGTTGCTACGGACGCTACATTCAATCTGCCATTCATTATCTGCGACTAGATAATAGAGGATATAAATGAGCAGCCATACATTTTTAAACTAAATCTAGACAAAAGCCAGAATTAAAGCAGTGTACACCAAAGAATTAACTTCACAAAGCATTTTGTTATTTGCCAGCGTGACTAGAACATCATCTGTGAGAAACTCCAAGATGGAATCCGACCTTTTATTTATTTTTTATTTTATTTTTTTAAAGATTTTATTTATTTATTTGACAGAGAGAGACACAGCGAGAGAGGGAACACAAGCAGGGGGAGTGGGAGAGGGAGAAGCAGGCTTCCCGCTGAGCAGGGAGCCCGATGTGGGGCTCAATCCCAGGACTCTGGGATTATGACCTGAGCCGAAGGCAGACGCTTAACGACTGAGCCACCCAGGCGCCCCTCCGACCTTTTATTTTTAACACAACAGCTGAATTCTCAGTGGTTGCCTGCAATAACTCCAACCATTGCCTGTAGACAGCACCTCTTCCAAATTAAGGAACGTTCCTTGAGGTTCTCATTAAATGCACATTACCGTTTTGGGGTTGATATACTGGGAGCTATGATTGTTCAAGTTACTCTTTACAGAGTTGAGTTTTATATAAAGCAGAAGCATTATGAGGGAACTGAAATGTATTTGTCAGAGTAGGTTTGTTTTAAATATGTTATTTGGTACAAATATCTCCTTTGGGAATTGTGCTAGAAAAAGCCTTTCTGATGACTACTCCATGGCTGTGTTTTTAGCAGCAATCACTCCCCTTAAGATAACCTCACGGAGGTCATTCTTTTTTTTTTTTTTTTTTTAAGATTTTATTTATTTGACAGAGAGAGACAGAGTGAGAGAGGGAACACAAACAGGGGGAGTGGGAGAGGGAGAAGCAGGCTTCCCGCTGAGCAGGGAGCCCGATGCGGGGCTCCATCCCAAGTCCCCAGGACCATGACCCGAGCAGAAGGCAGACACCTAATGACTGAGCCACCCAGGCGCCCCACGGAGGTCATTCTTAAACAGAGAGAATGGATGAGTGGTTATCTGGTGACTGCCCTCCACCGCTGGTCACAGTGTAAGCTGGCCACGGAGAAAGGAGGAATCTCTTGATTTGGGTCTTTAGCAGTAAAACAAGTGAGCAACTTGTAAGCCCCTTTCTGCTGACTTCTGAGTGTGGGGCCTGCCTTGACAGAAGGAGCTAAGTCAAGTTATTTTGACACCGGTCTTTCCCTTTCTGTTCTTTATATGAGTTGAGTTCTGACACTACACCTTTCTCTCCGCTTTTCTTTTGCTTTCACAATAAAGATTATTAAAGAAAGGAAGAAAGATCTAAGACTGGATTTCCACATTCTCAGCATTGCCATTAAATGGGTTTTGTTACTTGGGCAGAGCACTTTGGTTCTCTCTGCCTCCGTTTCCTAAGCTGTAAAGTTGTATTCTTAATATGTCCCCCAATTATTTAGGTGTTACTATGAGGGTCAATGATCATAATAGATGTTAACATTTTTTTTTTTAAGTTTAAACTGCAGGACAAAGTTATATTTAAATACTTAAAGTGAACTAGTCAAAATTTCAAAGTGCCCTTTAAGCCCCCTAAAATATCAGTCTGCTTATGACCAAGGTGTCAGAGCTACAATTTGGTCACAAGTTTCACACAACAGAAACTAATTTTGGCTTATTTAAGCAAAAAAAAAAAAAAAAAAAAAAATTAAGGAAGTGTGAGAGAAAAAAAATTTTTTGAAACAATATTGAATAACTCCTACCATTGCCAGGCTTGAAAAATGAGTAAGAACAAGGAGTGCACAAAGCTGCCAGGACCGTGGCCAAAACCATGTCATCGAACACTGCCCCCCACTTGATGTTGCTACTGTTGCTGTAACGGAACCAACTTGAGTTGGCTCCTTGATGAGTCAGAAATTGCATCAGGCGGAGTTGTCACACAAAGAAATCTTTTATTTGCAGCAAATAAGATCGCTGAGAACAGCCTCCAAAGCCATGACTCCCTGAGAGAGGGTGAGCGGGTTCCTTTTGTTTAGGGTTAGGATGAATATTTAGATAGGGAGGTATCCTAGGTAGAGACGGGCATAAGGTCGCATATGTGCCTTAAGGAAATGTCTGTACATACACTGTGTTATGTAAATGAGGCTGAGGCTCCTCCTTGGGCAGAGATATTAGTATTATAATGACGTAAAGATAATTGTAGGTCATTCCAGAGGTCACTCCATGGTCCATCTGCGCAGGCACAGTCTGCCTCAGGTTTAGCTCAAACGGTCTGGGTGGTCTGGGCCACCAGGAGATTTGTCCCCGCCAGTTGCCATCAAGGGGGGGGGGTTGGGATTTTGCCTGAGTTAAGAGGAAAATCGTTAAGAAGAGCTGGGAGGGGGAATGTAAGGCAAAGGTGAGTACAAACAGGTGGACAGTAAAGGCCAGGTCTTGCAGTCTAGCTGGTGACATTGCCACCCCTCCATCCCCCAACACACACACACACACACACACACACAGATTCTCTGCAATATGTATATTTTCCATCACTGATTCAAAGTCTAAATCAGGTATTTCTCATTGGCCTTGCCCACTTTGTGACACAACCTCCCGGCGAGGAAACTGGGAAATGAGCCTCTGGAATTTTTTGCTTCTGCAGTGAGAAGTAGGCACTGTTTCCCACCAAGACTCATAAAGTGATGTTCATTCCCCACACACAGGAAGGAGTTTCAAATGCTGAGAAGTAGCGCAGCAATAGTAAATATCTCCTATATAGAATTTTTAAGAGGAATTGCCTACCTAATGTTGGAGAAACTACAGATACACATCCACAACAGGATTGGCCTCTAAACTGGGTATGTTCCCAGTGTTCCTATCTGTGACCCGTTATCCTTTATATAGCCTATTTTTATTAGCTGTACTTTTCTCCAACGTTGGACTTGTTCTCGCCAATCTGACAGCCCTGTCTGACTCCCAATGCGGTCACAACTCTTTGCCTCCAAAAGTCACAACTTGAGGCACAACCCAGACTTGAGGCTGTAAGAGGAACAATAAGCTATACAGCAATATAGACCTTTGCCATACTCCGTAATATTAGCATGGAGCTCATTTTCCAGCTAGGATATAAGTGGCCCAGATGATTAGGATGGGGTATGTCTTTATAGGAACTCTTAAAGTTATTCTTTCAAAACTTTGGAAATGTTTGTTATTTTCATGATCAGAAATGTTCCCTAAGCAGTTTGTGAAGGCATTTTCCTGATGGTGCCTATGAGGGCCAATTAAATTTTTAAAAGCTTCTTTTCACATTTTTATTTGATGAATATAAAATGTAAGCCCTGATCTGAAGATGAGAAAGAACTTATCATATCAAAGTTGTTAAAGAACTTTGCTCCAAATTATGGTGATACTCACCTGGGCGGTGAGGCTAAGTGATTAGAGGGATGTTCAGAATCAGGGACATGGCAGAACTCCCTATCCCCCAGAGGATTTACCAGCCCTCGCTTTGCTTTTACACAGCAAGAAGAGAGCATGAGGTACGTGCTGCAAAAGTTACTTCCAGAGCTGTTGGGATTTAATCGCTTCACTGTTTTCAGCCAGAGGAACCTATTATATTTTTTACTACATTGGAACAAATGTTTAAAAGGAAAGCTCAGACAGTCCCTGACTTAGAATAATGAACTCAAAGCGCTCACTTCCTCCTTCCCCACCCCCTTCGTGTTGTAGTTACTGCCTTTGACAGGCTGCACACAGGTGACCTCTCTCATTGATGCACTCTTCAAGTACTTACTAGGTACTGATTTTGTGCCTGGCACTGTGCTAGGGAGAGGATAATTTGATGTGAAGCCGAAAGAGCTTGATCTTCAGGGACTCATTATTTCATGGGGCCCCTAGTAATATATTCGCATGATCATATGTTTTTGCAAAATTTGAAACAGTAAAATATCTTAAACGCAATTGGTTAGGGTTGTTATCTCTTTCCAGTCGATACCATAATTTCTGCTTGTGTCTGATGACCTTAGAGAGTCCAAGGTCACTTCAGGGACCCATCTAAGGGAAGTTAAGTTAGGAATACATTTTGTTTGGGTTTAATGGGATACCTTTATGTCGTTGGCAGTCATTTCTGTGAATAGTTCCATTATTGCTGGCCATCCCAGCTTAGGAATAGTTTGTAGGAATATTCCTCCCCTTTAGTGTGCCAACTCACTTGTTGTGACCTGAAGGTACAGGGCCATTGATGATACATACATTGGTAAATGAGTGTATGGTCAATCCAAGCAATAATTAAGATTAGTCAAAAAAAAAAAATAATTAAGATTAGTCACTGCCCAACAAAACTTGAAGTGCCTGAAATATCAACCCATATCTGAAAGAAACCTAGTAGAGATTTTCCCAAATTAGACAACATTCCTAGAAATGTACATGACTTGTCATTAATGAGTTGGGAAACCGAAAGAAGCTTTTTAAAATATTCAGTAAGAGGGTGCCTGGGTGGCTCAGTTGGTTAAGCCACTGCCTTTGGCTCAGGTCATGATCCTGGAGTCCCGGGATCAAGTCCCACATCGGACTCCCTGCTCAGCGGGGAGTCTGCTTCTCCCTCTGACCCTCCCCTTCTCATGCTCTCTCTCTCTATCTCATTCTCTCTCTCAGATAAATAAATAAAATCTTTAAAAAAAAATACCTTTAAAATATTCAGTAATAGACAACCTATTGATCAACTATCCTAGAGAAAAGCATGAACTACCTAATCTGTATATAGAAACCGAACTTCTAAATTGTTGTCCTAAGAGGCAATCAAGAAGTATGAAGCAGGAAAAAATGCATTATAGAGCTGCTGGGCAGTTAAATAAAAATATTTCATTTTTATTAATTTTGTGGTCTTAATCACAAAATTGATTTCTCCCCACCTAATTTTGCATTTTTTTGAAGGATCCTCCCCTTCCCAAACCATGTAAGCCTTAGGTCTACAGAACTTAGATTTGCCCCGATGTGTGGCTTTTGGAACACAGGTGCACTTTCAGGTGCTCAGAGTGTAGTAGGTCAGACAAAGAAACAAGTAGTTAAACACAGTGTTACAAGTGCTGCAATGTGGCATCATCTGACCAATCCGGAGAAAATGGAACCTGTCTTGGTCTGTTCTATAACAAAGTACCATAGACTGGGTGGTTTATAAATGACAGAAATGGATTTCTCGCAGTTCTGAAGGCTGGAAGTCTGGGATCAGGGTGCCAGCATGGTCCAGTTCGGTGAGAACCCTCTTCCAGGTTGCAGACTGCTGACTTCTCTTTGTATCCCCACGTGGCTAAAAAAAAAAAAAAAAACTCTGGTCCCTTCATCCTCTTAGAAGGGCACTGATCCCATCCCATTCATGAGGGCAGCACCCCCATGACCTAATTACCTCCCAGAGGCCCCATTTCCAAATACCATCACGCTCGGGTTAGGACTTCAACATATGAATTTTGCATGGACACAAACATTTAGCCCATTAGATCCTAACCTTGCATATACCCATGTGTGTTTTTTTCCGACACAAAACCTGTGGTTTCCTTCCAACAACAAATGCATTATTTCAACACCAATTCTCCAATTTTCTCACGCCAATTGAGTGTCCTGCAATTCTATTCAATTCCATCACCACCCAGAGTGCTCTGTCCCACAAGACTACCCACTTCAGGTGCCAGTCCAATGCCCTAGATTCACAGGCTACCTGCACTTCCATCCAACTTGGCTACAAATTTAAGGGTTTCCCTGACCCTCCCTCAGGTGTGATGATTCTCTAGAACAACTCATAGAACCTAGAAAAGAGCTTTACTTATGTTTACTGGTCTATTGCATAAAGGATGCAACTCGGGAACAGCCAAATATAAGAGATGCAGAGGGAATGGTTCGGGAGGTGGGAGTGCGTGTCAGTGCAGAGCTCCTGTGCTGTCCTTCCCCACACATTGATGTCACCAACCCAAAACTTTCTGAACCTCATTGTTCAAGAATTTTTATTGAAGCTTCATTAAGTAGGCGTGGTTGATTAAATCATTGGCCATTGGTGATTGCACTCAATCTCCAGCCCCTCCCCTCACAAGAAGGGAGGGGACACTGAAAGTTCCAAGGCTTTAATTACAGGTTTGGTCATTCTGGTGACCGGCCCCCATTCTGTAACTCTCTAGGGGCTTCCACCTGGAGTTCATTTCATTAGCATATACTTTGATATGTTTAAAAGGGGCCCCTGGGGCGCCTGGGTGGCCCAGTCATTAAGCGGCTGCCTTTGGCTCAGGTCATGATCCCGGGGTCCTGGGATCGAACCCCTCATCAGGTTCCCTGCTCTGCCGGAAGCCCGCTTCTCCCTCTCCTACTCCCCCTGCTTGTGTTCCCTCTCTTGCTGTGTCTCTCTCTGCCAAATAAATAAATAAAATCTATTTAAAAAAATTTTTTTTAAATAAAAGGGGCTCCTTATGAACAACAAAAGTCACTCCAATCACTCAGGAAATTCCAAGGGTTTTAAGAGATCAGTGCCAGGAACTGAAGGCAAAGACCAAATGTATATTTTTATTGTATGTCAGTCTAACACCATTAATTTAAGTTAGAAAGCTAGGAAGTTAGACAATGAAACAAACTTTCCTAAACCATGTACCCAAAACTCTCCCCCAAATATTCCCCGAAGTTACCTTCCCAAGAAGCTTTCTCAACATCTTTAGAAATTGTTTTCAGTTCCTTGGCTCAAGGTGTAATGATCTTCAATTTTTGCTTTGCTACAGTAAAAATAAGGAACAAATTATGAGGAATATTAAAAAAGACTTTTTATAGTGTGTTCATATGTCATTATCATGAAAATTGAAGTTGTGTGTGATGAATTAGTATTTGGATTTCATATATTTTTGAAAACTATACACTATTCAGCATTAAATATATGATTTATTGACTGTGAAGTGTGAGGTCGCTATTCTTATTTGTAAGAAGAAATGGAGTCTCTGGTTGATTTTTAAAATTCCTTCCAGTTTCTCACTTCTTTCATTTTAATGAATTCCTAGCATTCATTAAATCATGGGTGTCAGGCCCTTAGTCAGATGCTTCATCTCCTTCCTATGGCTTCCAAGGGGAAAATCAGATTCAACTTACATCATTTTTATTGACAGCATCATTTTTGAGAATATAAATCAAGTGAGGTGTATAGACTACCTATCCCTATACCTTTACCACGCATAATTTAGTTTTAAATGGTTCTATTCTGTTGAGAAGCATTTAAAGTATTTTGATTAAGCAAAAAAGTCTCTTTGAAGATGCAGGTTGGCCAGAGCAGATTGTAAAACTGCAGGGTTTAGCAACGAAGTCACTTAAGCTAATTGGGAAGTGATGAAGGAGGAAGTTAATTGAGTGAATTAGTAACTTGGTTACTAGAGTAAATTTTTCCTGGTTTAAAGGAAACGAATTGGTTAGACTGACTTTGGACAGTGGTAGAAGGAAAAAAAAAAAACAGACAAGGAAAGGGAAGGTGTTCAGAACATGCCACCCCAAAACATACCACTCCGGCTTGCGGATTATTTTGAACTGAAGAGAATGAAGACCCAGAAGTTTTAGGAGAAGCTTTTTGTCTCCCTCTGAACTGCCGAAAAGTAGGTATAAAATTCCCCATTTGTTGGGTAAATCTACAATTATAAAAGAAATTTCCATTAGAAAGGGTACGGGAATAGGAAGAGAGTTACTACCAGAGATAACTTTTTTCCCCTTAAGAGAATTATCTGCATAACAAGTCTGTTATTTACCCTGCATTTCCTCCTCTTACCTTCCCATAAATTGCCTCCCCACACCCCCACCACCTAGAAGCCCCAAACCGCAATCCTTTTTCATAGCTCAGGATGGTATACAAGTCTCAGTCACCTGGCGGACTGCTGAGTTTCTTATCTTTGGGAGGCAACCATGCCCATAATTAAGAACCCCACCCCCACCCCCGTTAATCTGTTTTATGTCAAACTTAATTCTTAGACCAGCCACAGAACCTAGAAGGGTAGAAGGGAAACATTTTCCTCACCTATAAGAACATGGTTATTTTTTTCTAAACAGGAGCTAGAAGGGGCAAGGAAAGGAGATATAAGAGCAACAGTAATATCATTAAGTGATTAACATAACATAATAAAATTAAATTTAAAAAAATAAAGACACGGAAATCTTACTATTCAAAATTCTAAATTAACGTACACAAAAGGAGAAACCCTACAATGTCTACGATGATCTTTAAAGAGTGATTTATTCATAGCATGCCATAGGCCTAGAAGCTTTAAAACTGAGTGTGTGTGGGGGGGTGGGGGTGGACAGGAAACTTTTCTGAAAAGCAGAAGAGAAAAATCAAGATTTTGTTCAGGGGTGGCTGTTCAGGGCATAGTTAGTAACAATGTTTTGTATCTAAACTTGTTTGACTCCCTTTGAAGTTTTCTTGATTTTGTATAGCATGGAAAATATGTTTACAGCTTTGCCATCAGTGTTTCAGTTCAGTAAAGTGTTTAAGAACACAGTCTCCAAAGACTAGATTCGAATTGAGATTGGCAACCTGAATTCTCCGAGCCTCAGTTGCTTCCTTTGTAAAAGCGGTGTAATGATCGATCTTGGCTTGCTGAGAAGATTGAATAATGAGAGCCTTGATGATGTCTGGTGAGTCAGGATACCCAGCTAAGAATCCGTTTATGCCCGAGCCTTTGAACAAGTGACCATTGCCAAGTAGCTCTTTATAAGGTTGACAGTCATGCAATGCACAGCTGTCCCTTCGTACTGAAGCGGGGGAACGAGGTTCTTGTCTCTCGGAGTTGAAGAACGAATCTCACAGACAAAGGAGAGTGAGTAAAGTGATAGAGTTGTATTAAGCAAGGATACAGAAAGAGCTCTCATAAGTGAGAGGGGTCCCGCCAGGTTTGCCAATGTGGGCCTCCGCAGACAGTCTTCTATTTAGAACTGACCAGGAAGCTTGTGGCCTTATCATTCTTGTGATGTCTTGGCTTGAGTAAGGGCTGGTGATAACATCTTTAATGGCTTACTTCTTTTTAAGGTCTGGTTATTCTTTGTTGGTCACAGGTGACTGTTATAAAAAAAAAAAAAAGACACCTACCCCACACGCCTAGGGCAGGGTGGTCTGGTTTGTTCTTTTATCTCTGGTTTCCCCACACCTCCACATTTTTGGGATTTCTGTGAGCCTGATCACATAGCCCCCTATCTATCTCTCCCTACCTAGCCCTGCCTGTCCCTTACTCAGTACCCTCAAGTGACATGGACTCATAGAAAGTCTAGAAGTCACCTCGTCCATTCTTCCCACCAAAGCAAGAATCTCCTTTATAAGATCTATTACTTGAGCTTGAACTTGTCTACTCTGGAGAAATCACTATTTAGTATGATGGCTTATCTTCTTTTAGAGTGACTCTGTTAGGCAATTTTACCTTATATTCAGTCAAAATCTGCCCGTCACTTCTACTCTTGGGTCTTTGTTCTGCAACCTAGAATTTGTACAGTCAGTCCTTTCCTTATTTCAGACTGCAAATAGGCCCTGCCCCCACTACCATAGGCCTACTCTTTGCCAGGCTCTTCTCCCCCAACCCCCATCCCACTGCTCCATTTTGGTCTCTGTGAATAGAAGGGAAAGCTTCACAGAGAGGGCACTTCTGATCGTAGCAATTTGAACAGAGGATCTTTTGCAAATTTTTGGTTAGGGTCACGATAGAGTGCCTAAATTAAACTAACACGATGACTGTTCACTTTACCAATCAGCTGTTATATAATAAAATCAGAACAGAGCTTCTCTAAGAAAGCATCAACCAAAGAGGATGGACTCCTCTTGCCACTGACCCAGCCTTCCCTATAGAAATCAAAGAATGGTGGGTTCTTCAGTCAAGTAGAGCCTAATCAGAAGCATGGGGGGATAGAGCAGAACCTGGTCACTTGGTTACTGAATGACCAGGTGGTGTTCTGTGGTGTTCACAGGTCATGGCATTTTTTGTTGAATTTCTTTACATGAGGGACTGAAAAAACACTTGATGAATGGGGCCTGCAGTGTCTCTCTGTCTCTTTACTGGCTGTCTGTCTCTCTTGTCTCCTCTATTCTTTCTCTGTTTTACCCACTTAGAAAAGCTCTTTTGGTAGAGGAAAGTGTCAAGAATTAGAGCACATGAGGGTTTCGGTTTGCAAATAATTCAGACTTGTCTTCTTTTATAGACCTCTGGTGGTTGTATTTTCCAGGGTTTGATTTTATTTTATTTTATTTTTAAAGATTTTATTTATTTATTTGACAGAAAGAAAGACAGCTAGAAAGGGAACACAAGCAGGGGGAGTGGGAGAGGGAGAAGCAGGCTTCCCACTGAGCAGGGGGCCCGATGCGGGGCTCAGTCCCAGGACCCTGGGATCATGACCTGAGCCAAAGGCAGATGCTTAATGACTGAGCCACCCAGGCACCCCAAGGGTTTGATTTTAATAATAAAATCAACTGAAGGGAAGCAGAATTTGTCACCCCAAAATATGTTCCTTTAGCATATTGATCCTTTTAAGTTGTTTATTTTTAAAAAATAACATACATGGGAGAAGCTCTGAAAACCAGGTGGAAGTTACCCTTTTGTAAAAGACATTTACATGTATAAGGGAAATCTCCATTTGTGAGGGTGTCTTCCTTGTTGTACCAGGAATAGGGAGATGACCAAATCTCTAGAAACTCTTATTGATGGAGAAGGCACTGAGACAAATCTGCTTAGCAACCATACCCTTGTTTACTGTGCCTTCCTCGTAACCTCCCATAAATGGCTCCTCAACCCCAATGTCTTTCTTTGGTCTTCAGCTAAAGATGGTATTTAAGGCGATGGCCTGGGTCCTTTCAGAGTTACTCAGTTTTCCTGGATTTCTCTCCTATGTACACAGGAGGTATGTGTGTTATTAAACTTTTGTTTATTTTTCTCCTGTTAATCTGACTTTTTATGTCTCAGCCAAGAATCTAGAAGGATAGAGGGAAATTCTTTTTCCTCCCCAACACTACTTAGTATGAGGCATGGAATTGTTCTAAGCAATTGAGCATATTAATTTACTCATTCCTCAAACCAACCATTGAAGGAGGTACTATTAACATCAGTTTATAGATGAAAGAAATAGGGAAGGGAATGGTTGAGTATCCTGCATAGCTAGTAAAGAGCCAAATGAAAATTCAAACTCAGGCTATCCAACTCCAGATCCTGCACAATGTTCATTACATAGTGTTAAAGAAAAACAAAATCCAACTGAGTAAATTTGAAGTTCTAATTTGCTTTATTCTACAATTCATGAATCTGCAATATCCCATCTAACAGATAGAAAGGAGCTCCAAGATGCTGTACAAAATTTTTATAGACTTTTTTATGCAGAAGGAGGCAGGGCAAGGAAGTTTTTCTAGCAAACAATGGATTATTTCAGGCAAGGCCACCTTCCTTTGGGGGAAGAAGGCCATCTATCAGGCAAATTACCTTATTAGTGCTGACCAGGTAATTCCAGATTGACTAGTTAAGCTTATATTCCTGGGGGAAGCTGAAACTGCCATTAGGTTGGGTATATTAAGTTTTGATTTGCTGATTTGGTTAGTACAAGTGACACCATTTTGGACCTGTTATCTCTTTTTAAATAATTACCCCCCCACCCGCCTTTGATCCGACTCTTAGCATAACTGAGAGATGTGATAAAAATTTAAGGCATTAGCACCACTCCCAGCTACCACTCTGAAGTTTTTGCAGTTTTTGCTGATCCTTTGTGTGGTATTCACAGGTCATGACTTCACGTTCACATTTTTTAAAAGTCAGCGATTCTCTTCATTCCTTTTCTGATGTTCCAATCTTAGGAAGATCACTTGCTTGGTGGTTAACAGCAGCAAACATAAATTTAAAACTTTTCTTTTTTTTGAAGATTTTATTTATTTGTCAGAGAGAGAGAGAGAGACAGAGAGCACAAGCAGGGAGAGCTGCAGGCAGAGGGAGAAGCAGGCTCCCTGCTGAGCAATGAGCCCGATGTGGGGCTCGATTCCAGGGCCCCAGGATCATGACCTGAGCCGAAGGCAGATGCTTAACCGACTGAGCCACGCAGGCATCCCACATTTAAAACTTTTGAGAAAATACAGCTCACCAGGGGAGCTACTATGACTATTATAAGCAGGATAATTCACAATGTCTAGAGTGTACTTCAAGTCATGGTCCCCAAGACTCAAATCAATCATAAATCAAATAGACCGGGGTGCCTGGCTGGCTCAGTTGGTGGAGCATGCAACTCTTAATCTCAGGGTTGTAAGTTTGAGCCCCACACTGGGTGTAGAGATTACTTAAAAATAATTTTTTTTAATTCTTAAAAAAAAAATAAAATAAGTCAAAGAAAGATCTTGTTGAAAGAGTCACTTTTTTAAGCCATGTGGCTTGGTCAGTGATCTTATGTAACTGAGTCTCAACTTCCCCAGAAGTGTTAATCCAGGTGTAGCAGGTGGTGTTCACCACAGCACAGACACCTTCTGCTCAGCTAAAAGACAATCAAGACTTACCCTGTTATCAAGAACAACTTTGGCCAGAGAGTCTAAGGATTTTTATTGGGCAGCCATTGCTTTAGTAGCGGATGCTGCAATATCTTCAAAAGTTTGGGAGAGGTTCCTGATCATATCCTCATTTACATCGGTTCCTAACAAAGGAAATAGAGCAATGGCAAAGGAAGTGAATCCTGAATCACAAATGTCTCCTGGTAGACATCTAACTTGATGATGTAAATTTAGGGTAGTTGACAAAAGAGCTGTCTTTGTCTACAAATGGTTAGGGGCACAGTTAGGCAACCTAGGAGGCGTTGCCCAGTTATGCACCAGTCATCAAGGCATTTATACACCCAAGGAGAATGATAACCACCACAGAAAAAGATAAATCCTGTCCGGGGCACAAACCACTCCCACTAGGGTGGTACTATTAATGGACAGATAAAAGTTTTTGGAGACAAATCTAGCAGTCTGAGGGTAACCCCCCTTAGCAATGGTCTGGGAGATACAGATGATGACATGATCTTTTCAGGCCAATGCCAGAGTAAAGGGAAGAAAGAGAAAAAGAAAGGATTTTATGTTTAGTTAGAGTATAAAGCCTTGACCCAGCATCTTGTGTAGAAGAGGGCTACATTGATGTCACTTCTCTTCCTAGTCAATGTGATTTAGAAGTCTCTGGTGTCTACACAGGACTAGATGTCAGGTGGACCCTTTTTTAACTGTGAAATGTGTAACCAAGGTTCAAGTCCCTGAAGTTGGCCTCCATTTGGGTAGTGAGGAAAACTGATAGGATCTGGTCCAGTTTAGAGGTAGGAAACAAAATCTCAAAGACAATTAACAGAACTAGAATCTGATATCCATAAGTATGTATTATAGTTTCTACTGAAACATAATTTTTCTCTTTAAAACCACCCTTATTTCTACCAGAGATAACCATATTAAGACAAATTTGTTTATAAAGAAAGTCTAATTTCAATAAACTTGTCCCAATTATTTACATGAGTGCAGCAAGAATAGTGATTGGCGCTCTCTCTCTCTCTCTGTCTCTATTATATATATAATTTTTTTTTTAAGTAGGCTCCACACCCAACATGGGGCTTGAACTCATGACCCTGAGATCAAGAGTTGCATGATCTACCAACTGAGCCAGCCAGGTATCCCTGTATAGATTCTTTTAAATCTGCTTTGCTGGAACTTTTCATAAGGAATCTCAAATTGGTCTTGTAAAAGTCTCTTGAGGCTAAGAAGCCAAGGACTTGCCATCAGATTTTGCCTGCAATACCTATAACTTGGGTGAATTCCTCTCTTCTCAAGTTCTCCCAAATATCCTGAGGTTTTTGCATCTGCCAGGAAGTGACCTTTCTTACTCACCTGGTAAGGCTGTCAGGAACTCTGTAAGCAAGATACCAGGCTGTTTTTCCAAGGGGGTTTATTGGCTCTGTAAAGTCAACCTTAGTTTATTTAAACTGGTCATATCTGATTTTATGCACATCATTTTCAAATACGACATTCCATCCAAAGCCTTGGTAATATAACCAATGTTTCCAACTGTGTCCCATTACAAGAACAGATTCTTATTGATTTATGCAAATAACTATATTGACATGAAAAATAAGAATACTCATTAAGATCTTAGTTTCTGAGTTCTGGAGGGATCAGGTGTGGGGGCAGGAGCGGGGGGAAGTAATTATTTCATCTTTGTTCACAAAGGTATACTTTGTACCAAATTGCTATAGGTCATAGATAAGAGAAAAGAGAAAGTTCCCTTAAATCTGGAAAAACAAAACATTAAAGGATCAGCAGCAGTGTTTCAAACAAGAAGTCATAACAAATTATAATCATCTTGGATGTGATTTTAGAATATAGGTGAGGTTCAGTGGGGTGGAGTCCTGTGCTGACGACCAAGAAGGAATTCTTGAGAGGTCTTTGGTGCAAAATGGTGGTTTATTAAAGCACGGGGAGAGGACCTGTGGGCAGAAAGAGCTGCTGCACGGGGGTTGTGAGGGGTCGCTGATTATATACTATGGGGTTGGGGGAGGTAAGGAAAAGGGAGGTTTCAAGAGAACTTTCGTATGCTAAGGAGGACCTACAAGATACTAGAGGCCTTGCCATTGTCAGGTTAAGGTTGTTTTTCCGCTCTAGCAAGGCATTAACATTAAGACAGTTGGGAGATTCCTGGAAGAGTATCACACCGTCCCACCCAGGAGGTGGGGGGGAGGTTGCCGGGTGTCAGCTTAGGCTGTGTCTTCAGCTTGCCTTCTATTCCCTCATCGAATCTCATCAATTCATTCAATCCCATCTTATTAACTCTTGTTCTGCTGCTAGCAGTTTCATGAATCAAATTTCCCCTTAGAGTTCTGTAAATTCTTACTCAGCTCAATGGGATGATCTTAAAGTTATGGGAAGTCTGTACTTGTCAGGGTCTTTTCTATGAATCTCTCTCTGAAGATGAAACACACCCGCAAAAACATCAGAGTAAAACAGTAACTTCTGTAAATGACAAAGACTTAAAAATGGCCACAGTTAAAGATCTGATTAGAGTTAATTACAATGCAATTGACAAAGACAGTTGTTTATTTCTGTGACATACAACATTATAAGATAATACTAAAATTATGGCTGAAAACATTATACCAGGACATATAAGATTTCAAGACTTTCATTCAATTTCTGGGACATATAACATATATCTACAAAAATATAATCTAAAGGGGGGCCTGGGTGGCTCAGTCGTTAAGCGTCTGCCTTTGGCTCAGGTCATGATCCCAGGGTCCTGGGATCGAGCCCCGCATCGGGCTCCCTGCTGGGCCGGAAGCCTGCTTCTCCCTCTCCCACTCCCCCTGCTTGTGTTCCCTCTCTCGCTGCTCTCTCTCAGTCAAATAAATAAAATCTTTAAAAATATATATATATAATCTAAAGATTAGCATTGCTTAATTGACAAAGTTTTAACAGAATTTAACATATCAATTTAGCCAATTTGTTTAGCATCTCTCTTTTACAAAGAAGGAGAAAAAATCTTTTGAGATATTCCAGGGACACTCTTTAAAATCCCAGTTAGTTTGAGGTCAAAAGGACTTCATTTAGAATTTGAATTTGGGAAATTTGTCAAAATATCAAAAGGATTTGGACATGTGACTAATTAGGATTGCAGATCATTGTGAAACAACATTTAATCATCTATTGGACCAGAGTGACAATAAAAGACTTCAAAGGCAAATACAGAAGGTATTTGTTTTTGTGAGCAAAGGTATTTAGAGACCTGATACAGTATAGGAAATTATTTTGACAAAACACAGAATCTTTGTTTTCTAGGCAGATTACTTAAAAGGCAAAGAAAAACCTTTTATAGAGTCTCTTATTATCAGGAACAGCTCAATAGTCCAAGAAAACTGTCCTTTTAGCAAATTAAAGAAAATTAAGTTTTAAGGTCTCCTGGCTGTCTCAGTTGGTGCAGCATGAGACTCTTGATCTTGGAGTTCTGATTTGAGCCCCATGTTGTGTGTAGAGGTTACTTAAAAAAATAAAATCTTAAAAAAAAAAAGGAAAAAAATAATGTTTTAGTTTTATATAAGTACACTATTGATATTAAAGCTTATATTTTAAAACCTTACAATAAAAATTCCATTTTTAGCCAATTTGGCTTCACAGGGTAAAATTCTCTCCCCAATTTTCTTTCTTTTTTGAAAAATATATTTATTTATTTATTTATTTATTTATTTATTTATTTATTTATTTATTTTAGAGAGAAAGAGAATGGGGGGTGGGGAAGCAGAGGGAGAGGGAGAGAGAAACTCAAACAGACTCTGCACTGAGCACAGAGCCTGATGCAGGACTCATGACCTGAGCTGAAACTAAGAGTCCATTGCTTAATCAACTGTGCCACCCAGGTGCCCCCTCTTCCCCATTTTCTATACCATTTTGTATTTTATTCTCTTTTTCCCATTTTGAAATAACCAGTTTTACTTTAGGACAAATCTACATTCTTTTCCCTTGGCAAAACACATCTCCATTCCTCATCAATTCTTTTACTGAAAACACATATCCTTGCATATAGAGATGATTCCCTTAATGTTCCTAGTAGCTTTAATTGCAATACTAGAATTCTTAACCCCTAAAAACCTTAATTTCTAATGGAAATTAAGAAGAAAACAGCTGTGAGCTATCTCTCATATTAGCTGTCTGTGGATTGGCAGACCTGTAAATTCTTTTTATAATTTTTAGAAATGCATACTTTCTCATACATTTTTCAGTATTAGTGTATTAGACATGTTTCTTTCTTTTTCTTTTTTTTTTTTTTTCGAAGGTTTTATTTATTTGACAGAGAGAGAGACAGCGAGAGAGGGAACACAGGCAGGGGGAGTGGGAGAGAGAGAAGCAGGCTTCCCGCGGAGCAGGGAGCCCGATGTGGGGCTCGATCCCAGGACCCTGGGATTACGACCCGAGCCGAAGGCAGACGCTTAACGACTGAGCCACCCAGGTGCCCCTCTTTCTTTTTTTTTTTTTTTTTAAAGATTTTATTTATTTAATTGTCAGAGAGGAAGTGCACAAGCAGGAGGAGTGGCAGGCAGAGGGAGAAGCAAGCTCCTCGCTGAGCAAGGAGCCCAACTCGGGACTCGACCCCAGGACCCTGGGATCCTGACCTGAGCCAGAGGCAGATGCTTAACTGACTGAGCCACCCAAGTATCCTGACATGTTTCCTAATATAAATTATTTTTTGTTTTATCTGTAGAAGAAAACCAAAAGTAGATAAACCTATGTTCAGGAATTAAGGTTTCAGTATTTTATCTTATTTGGAAATTATATAGTTATTCATTAGCTATTTGTCATTTAATTTAATTTAGAAAATTTTAAAGTTTTAGGTTACCAAAAGGATCTGGAAAGTTTTTTAACATAGGCATATCACAAAGATTTTTCGTGCTGACAAATTTCATGAAAGGGATAACATGAACTTACTTGACTAATAAATCCAGGTAGAATAAAAGTTGTGTGTCTGCATTACATTCAATGTTAATAATTCCAAAGACATGTCTTTTTTAATTAAACCAGCAAAATTAAATTAGCTTTAATACCAAATATTTACAATATCACACGAACCTATATCTATTATATTTTTTAGAATTTTATGAATACTCAATTCATATAAGCACTTAGTTTTAAGTCAATTAAACAGAACTCTTGTACAAATTAATTTTAACAATTCAATCCCAGGTAGAAAATTTACATTTACAACACATGTATAGAGATACATTTAAACATGCAGACAGATACAGAGACCTTATAGTTTTCATTTTGAAATTTTACCCGAGACATGTATGATAATGCAACTCACTAGCTTATAAAAGAACAGTTGGAATAAGTTAACCTGTTCTGATGGCTAGATTTAGATTTCTAGATTCTTTAGATTTCTTTAGATTCTTCATTTGCATCACCTTCCTTTATTATGTTGATTCTGATAAGGATTATCTCTCTGAAGTTTGTATTTCAAAGAGATGACATAGATAAGGGTTGTTGGAGAAGACCAGGTAGAACATTTACACCTCAAAGGCACAAAGAAAGAATGCCAGTTCCTTGAGGAAGAATTTTTGTTCCCTAAGGCCAGAATTTTTACAATATTTACAAGCCTTTTGAGATAAGTAGGGGAGGTTTTGGCATTGGTAAAACGGATAGGTAGAATTTGAATTATGTCTGGAGCTGAATTTCTGGTTTTGCAAATATTTGTAAGATAAGGATAGTTGCTTTCAATTCCTCCAGGAATTTGGTTTCTACTTATATTACATCACATGTTGATCCACCCATCCAATTGCATTATCCTCAACTTACTTCTTTATATCAGGGAGAAGATTTCCAAGTAAGATGGAAATCAAAGGACTTCTGTGTTCTGGATTTAGAGCTATCTGTCTTTTGAATATTTTAGTAAATTCTTCCACAAAGGCTTCAGAAGGTTTTTCTTTCCCTCTGGGTACATAGTTTCATTTTAACTTAAGGAAGAAAGCCTAATACAAATTCCTGTCAGGCTCTGATCTTTTTAATATTCAAATATTTTAAATATTTTTTCTTTGCCAATTGACACAACATTAAGCCTTGAGAGCAGGGACTGCTGGAGAGACATTGCAGGAAGAAGCTGTTTACCTTCCCAGTCCCTGTGTGCCTTGCAGCAGGCTACTGGAGTATAGGCGGCAACTCTGGCAACCAGCAATGCATGAGTTTTCTCCAGAACTGGACCACTGAAGGGCACAGTGGTCAGCAGCACCTAGGAGCCAGAAGCTTCCCGTGGCAGCCCACCGAGCTGGTTTTGTAGTGGAATGCTTCCAGCAAGATACCTCTTCTTTAACATCTTGTCTTAGCAGGGTGTATTTCCGAGGTGCACTAACGTGGCACCACAGAGACTTCTCTGCCTTTCAGTGAGTTCCCTGCCCCACCTACTGCAACAAGGTCTCGCTCTAAAACTAGACAGGCTGGGAGATTGTTCCACATTTACCCTATTTCAGCCCTTGGCATAGGGGCTACTCCATGATAGCTGCTATTCCTATATTATTTAGAGCTCCCTTTACTTCTTACTATCCCTTCCTTCATTATTCTGATGTTCTGTTATGGTTAATATTTCTTTATATTAAACTTCTTCTGTTCAAATTACTGTGTGGTTTCTACCTCCTGATCGAATCTTGACTGATACAGTTCCTCCATTGTACAATGGCTCCTCCTCAACTATAGTTTAACTAACTATACTTTAGGTAATTAAAGACTGTTCAGTCAGGACTCTTCTAGTTGCAATTAAGAGTAATCTCATTCAAATTAGCTTAAACAAAAAAGAACTCATAAGTTCAAATCACAGATTCTTAAGAGGGTCAGAAATGAGGGGTTCAGGAAATTAAATGCTACCATGTCTCTGTTTCTGTCCTTTCTTTCTCCCTCTCTCCACTCCATATCTTGCTTCTGTTTTTTTTCTGCATGTGCTTTCACTGTTTCAAGCCAGCCATAACTATGCCTCTAGAATCATGGCTGCATTTGTGTGTAGGCTTATAATTCTGTTTGAATCCTACCCTAACTCTCAAAAAATTATTATTTTCTTTCATCTCCAGTTAGATAAATCTTGAGAAAGACACTGACCTAGCCTGGCCTGTGTGCCCATCAGAGACCAATCACTGTGTCCAGAGAGATGAGTATATTTTGCCCATGCTGAGTCACATGCTCAGTTCTATGGTTAGGGAAGGAGGTAAAGTGATTAGCAGTGCCTAAAAGATTCATTTGTTTGGAGTGGTGAAAATTTTGATTAAAAAAAAAAAGGAGGGGAATGCTTTTTTGAGAAGACAAAACTATACTATTTTAAGATATAGACTCAAGCTTCATGAACTGAAAAGGATAACATATTTGTGGTCAAAACCAAAATGTCATTCATAGCACTTTGGTGGTTAAATAATGATAGTCCCCCTTCTTCAAACCATTGGCCAAGCTAATAACTGTGAGCACATTTCCCTTGTCCAACAGGACTTAAATGTTGTAAGTACTGTTAGTTGCCTATCAACAGCCAGTCCCTCCAATATTGCTTACCAACAGAACCCTGGCTTGGTTCACCCTTATCATGGCCGTGTGCTCAGTGAAGGAGTCCTTCTCTAGCTCCAAAGAGTAAGTCTCTGTTAGTAAAGTCCATTGTGGAAATTCCATTTTTCTTGCCATTGATTGTTTAGGAATGGATGTGTAAGGTAACTCTAGCAAACACGACTTGAAAGAAACTTTTCCACGACAGCTTCTGGGAAAGGTTTTTCTGCCATTGTGAGGGAAAACTGCCCCTTTATGATATCTCAACATTGCTGTATGAGGGAAAGATGCCTGGAGATGAGGCAGCCATCTTGGAACCATGATGAGAAAAGCAGGAGGACAAAAACCAACATACCAGGTATAGGAGCAAGAAAACATGTTAAGAGCCACATTTTTCATGGAGAGAGTCTTTGATGGCACTGCTGGGCTCTTAAATTAACCAACCTGGAAATCACTCTATCTCCAGAACTCCTTTATGGAAAAATTAATTCCTTACTGCTTAAGTCACTTTTAGTTGAGTTTTCTGTTATATACAGCCAAAAACATTAGAATTAAAATTCAGGACATCAGGTATCATCAACTTTACATGGAAATAGCATATTTGCTTGCAAAATCATATCCCTTTGTCTTATGAAGAAATAATAATGGGAATATTAGGGGCAATAAAATCAGCTAGAGCACCTTTGCCCTCAGAATCATCCAATATCACTGGGTTAAATGCCACACACAATCAGATGTCTACACAGATCCAGTCAATATAAGGGAGATGTACCTCTCTTTAGAAGTGGACATAACATTCAAAAGAGAGAAAAAAAAATCCACCTTTCAAAGCAACATCATTTGCCAGAGAGACAGACAGATGTTTGAAAGCCATTATACCTCCACAGTCCATGTGAGTATCTCTCATTTGGAATGCCATCTGGTGAGCTCCTCCAAAACTGTACTCAACAGGTAATTCTATCTGTGAGGAATGCATTCAGTTGGCATGCAGCTATTTCATCTCTCTCAAAAGGAATATATATATATATATATATATATATATATATATATCACATTGATAGCTTCCTTTTATAGTTTTTTCTGTACTATACACTTTAGCCCTTAAATATATTCTGATTTTTTAGTTTTTACCTTTTAAATATGTCTCTTCTTGTTATAAAGATTACAATTTCCTAGAAAGCAACTAGTAGGGAAAGTATGTGCTTTGGTCTCAGAATCATAGCTTAAAATCTCAGTTGTTTCACTTACAGTCCTTGTAACTTTGGACAAATTACTTAACTTTTTTTTTTTTTTTAAGTAGGCTTCATGCTAAGCATGGAACCCAATGCAGGGTTTGAACTCACAACCCTGAGATCAACACCTGAGCTGAGGTCAAGAGTCGGACGCTTAACTGACTGAGCCACCCAGGCACCACTCTTTTTTTTTTTTTAAGATTTTATTTTTAAGTAACCTCTATACCCAATGTGGAGTTCAAACTCACAACCGCAATATCAAGAGTCGCATGCTCCACCAACTAAGGCAGCCAGGCACCCCAAGTTATTTAACTTCTGAGCCTCAGTTCCTTCTCTATAAAGTGCGAATAATAACATGTCCTCTTACAATAGCATCTCTCTTATACATTTTTATCTACAAGTTGTCACATTTTTAAATTACAGTGATATTAAGTCATGCAGGCATTTTGGATGAAAGAATATTGTTTCTTGATTCTCAATGCCAAGTTCTCAGTGGAAAGCGGCTGACTTCATTGCTTCTTCATGGTCTCACAGAAGAGTAAGAGGATTCCAGACCCTTCTGATTCCTCAATATTGACAACAGAATTGACAAAGCACCTCTTCCCACTATAAACACAAAGAAGTGCTGGGGAAATTATTACTAAATCATTTTAAGATTTTATTTATTTACTTATTTTAGAGGGAGAGAGAGAGAGAGCTGTGGGGGGAGGAGTGGAGTGGAAGAGAGAGGGAAGGGTAAAGATCTCAAGCAGACTCCACGCTGAGTGTGGAGCCTGTCCCAGGGCTCAATGTCATGACCGTGAGATCATGACCTGAGCTGAAACCAAGAGTCAGATGCTTAACTGACTTGAACCACCCAGGTGCCCCTACTAAATGTCTTTTTTTTTTTTTAAGATTTTATTTATTTATTTGAGAGACAGGGATTGTGACAGAGATAGCGAGAGAGAGCAGGAGCAAGGAGGAGAGGGAGAAGCAGGCTCCTGGCTGAGCAGGGAGCCCAACTCGGACTCGATCCCAGGACCCTGGGATTATGACTGAGTCAAAGGCAGACGCTTAACTGACTAAGCCACCCAGGTACCTCTACTAAATCCTTCTTTAATGGAATAAATTAATAAAGAAAAAAGTGTGAGAAAAAACAATTAATTCTGGAAATGAGGGAAAAGCTCAAAGCCAGAGTAGTAAAATCCAAAAGTTGCCAATAGCTCAGGGTAAGACTAACCAGGATATTGGCCCTAGGATGTGGGTGTTGAGTGGCAGCGCCTTTGCAGCCTTGAGACTCTATAAGATTTCCAAGTAGGAATCTACCTAGAATCATCATGATGGAATAGCAGAATGTTAAAGACAAGGAGAAACATCTTAAAAAACAAACAAAGGAAAGACAGATTGCCTACATTGGATCAACAATTGGACAGACAACAAAATAGAGGTCAGAGGCAAAAGGAATTAATGTTTTAAAAGCATGAAGAGAAAATAACTGCTTTGTATATGCCTAATAACCAAGGCAAAATATAAAAAGCAAAAATGAACAAGAAAATTTTATAAATCTGAAATCGTAGTCGAAGATTTTAATACATCTATCCAAAACTGATAGATCAGTCAAAAAAAAAAAATCAGTAAGCCTCTAGAAGACTTGAATTACACAATTATGAGCTTCGTATAAAAACACTACTCTACTATCAAAATGATAAGATGCCCATTCTTTTCAAACACACATAAACTCTTTCAAAAACAAATCATATATTAGGCCATAAAAGAAGAGAAATTCCAAAAAATTGATATATTTTCTCTGAAAAAGTAATAAAATTTGAAATGAATTATTAAAAAGATGGCAAATAAATAAATAAACTCATGTATTGTAGAAACTAAAAAGTACATTTTTATTTTTTATTTTTTTATTTATTTTTATTTTTATTTTTTAAGATTTTATTTATTTGACAGGTAGAGACATAGTGAGAGAGGGAACACAAGCAGGGGGAGTGGGAGAGGGAGAAACGTGCTTCCTGCGAAGCACGGAGCCTGATGAAAGGCCCGATCCCAGGACCCTGGGACCGGGCCCTTCATCAGGATTCTCCCTCAAAGCCTCCAGAAAGAATCAACCATGGTGACATCTTTAAGGTGACCCTTAAAAAAAAAAAGAGTGGTGCCCTACCTGAACCGAAAACAGATGCTTAACAACTGAGCCATCCAGGCGCCCCTATTTTTTTTTTTTTAAGATTTTATTTCTTTACTTGAGAGAGAGAGAGAGCACAGAGGGAGAGGGAGAAGCAGACCCCCTCTGAGAAAGGAGCCCAAAGCAGGGCTTGATCCCAGGACTCAGGGATTATGACCTGAGCCCTAAGTCAGATGCTCAACGGACTGGGCCACCCAGGCGCCCCTAAAAAGTACATTTTTAAATAATTTACTTTTCAGTGAAAAATTAAGATAGAAATAAATATGTAGAACTAAATGACAATGAAAATATTACTTACTAAAATTTGGATACATCTGAGAGAGTATAGCCTTAAATGTATGTGTATCCGATAACAGAAGTATTAAAAATCCATGGCTCCGGGGCGCCTGGGTGGCTTAGTCGTTAAGTGTCTGCCTTCGCTTCGTCTCAGGTCATGATCCCAGGGTCCTGGGATCGAGCCCCGCATCGGGCTCCCTGCTCTGCGGGAAGTCTGCTTCTCCCTCTCCCATTCCCCCTGCTTGTTTCCTCTCTCACTGTGTCTCTGTCTGTCAAATAAATAAAATCTTTAAAAAAAAAATTAAAAAAAAAAAATCCACGCCTCCATGTTCAATTCAGTAAGTTGGAAAAACAACAGCAAAGTAAATTCAAAGGGAGTAAGAAGAAATTTTTTAAAAAGTAGAAATTCATAAAATAAAAAATGAAGAGGGAATCATTTTGAAAAACTAATAAAATTGGGGCACGTGGGTGGCTCAGTCGTTAAACGTCTGCCTTCGGCTCAGGTCATGATCTCAGGGTCCTGGGATCGAGCCCCGCATGCATCAGGCTCCCTGCTCAGCGGGAGGCCTGCTTCTCCCTCTCCCACTCCTCCTGCTTGTGTTCCCTCTCTCGCTGTGTCTCTCTCTGTCAAATAAATAAATAAAATCTTAAAAAAAAAAAAGACTAATAAAATAATGTTTGGTGATAAACTAAAAATATACAGGAGGTACAAACAATGATACTAAGATTGAAAGGGTTTATAATTATAGGTAAAGAAGAAAATTTAAAGCCACAATAAATTTTGTCAATTAAGTCATATAAAATTGCCAATATTCAGCCTTTTGACCTTACAAAACCACAATTTCATGTTATTATTTATTTATTTATTTATTTATTTTAGAGAAAGAGAAGGTGGGGAGAGGGAGAGAGAGAATCTTAAGGGGAGCCCTACGTGGGGCTTCATCTCACAACCCTGAGATCATGACCTGAACCAAAATCCAGAGTCAGACATTTAACTGACTAAGCCACCCAGGCACCCTCCCTTTATTTTTATTTATTATTATTTTTTTTTTTAGAGAGGGGGAGAGAGAGAGAGAGAGAGAGAGAGTGTGTGTGTGTGTGTGTTATTATAAGCAGCCATAAGCCTGAACATTTGAAAACACAAAAACATAAAGTGGATAATTTTCTAGAGAAATGTAAATGACCAAAGTTATCTAAAAAGGAAATTTTAAAACTTTAATATATTTATAATCATTAAATAAATTTAACTATAGTGATGGGACGCCTGGGTGGCTCAGTCAGTTAAACGTCTGCCTTCGGCTCAGGTCATGGTCCCAGGGTCCTGGGATTGAGTCCCGCATCGGGCTCCCAGCTCTGCGGGGAGCCTGCTTCTCCCTCTGCCTCTGCCTCTCTCTCTGTCTCTCCTGAATAAATAAATAAAATCTTAAAAAAAAAAAAAAAAAAACTATAGTGAAAAAATCCATTCCCAAAACAGAATGAGGCCCAGACACTTTATAGCTTATTGTTAGCAAACCTTTAAGAACAACATTTAATATTTATCTAGGGAATAGAAAAATAGAGGGGGCAAAAAAAAAAAAACTATTGGTTCCACTTCAGGGTATTCACCCTAATAAAATTCTCATACATATATGTGTATAAGGATAGGGAGATACATCCTGGGATGATCATGACCATAAAGTTTATAATACCCCAATTATAAAAGACTAAATCTCTTTCAACAGAAGACTGGATAAATAAATTGTGGGATATTCATACCATAGTCAAAATAGATAAATCAGAGCTACATGTATCAGCATAAGTAAATCTTAAAATATTAAGGTTCAGTGAAAAAAAACAAGTTGCAAAAGAAATGTAGTGGATGATATCATTTATAGAAATCTTTTATAAGGATAATGTCTGTATATAAACAACTGCATGTTCTTTGTGGTTACAAAGGTAGTAAAAGTACTAGAGTATACGCGTTAGTGAAGCTTAGGATAGTTGTTACATCTGGGGCTGAAACAAAATAGATAGAAGGGGTTGGGGGAGGGAATTTCAATGATATCTACGCCATTTTGTTTGTAAGGGTTAAAGTAAATATTTGTACTGGGTTGAATGTTGGCCTCCAAAAGAGTATGTTCCATCAAAAGCCTATGAATATCACCCTATTTGGAAAAAGGGTCTTTGCAGATGTAATTAAGGATCTGGAAATGAGATCATCCTGAATCAGTGTGAGCCCTAAATCCAATGACAAGTATCTTTCTGAAGAGGAGAGAAGGAGAGAAGATACATAGTGTCTTGGTTTGCCTGCAGCCACCAGAAGCTAGGAGAGAGAGATGGAAAGATTCTCCCTCAAAGCCTCCAGAAAGAATCAACCATGGTGACATCTTCATTTTGGACTTCTGGCATCTAGAACTTTGACAGAATAAATTTTTATTGTTTTAAGCCATCAAATTTGTGGTAATGTCTTATGGCAGCCCTAGGAAACTAATACAATAGTGCAAAAAGTTAAAATATGTCAAAGCTTGGGGGTTTATTGGGTATTATTCTCTGTATTCTTTCTTTCTTTCTTTCTTTCTTTCTTTCTTTCTTTCTTTCTTTCTTTCTTTCTTTCTTTCTCTTTCTTTCTTTCTTTCTTTCTTTTTTTCTTTCTCTTTTCTTCCTTTCCCTTTATAAGAGGAAGTTTTATTCTTAATTATTTACCTTGATAGTTTCAGAAAGAGAAACAGATTAGCTCAGCCCAACATGATTGGCAGTGGGCAAAATCTAGTGAAGCAAGTGTTCTGATTGCTAAGGATTTAATTTGGGTGCTTTTAATACTTAGCCATCTTTAACACTTCAAACTTAATCCAGAAGAAATGCATCATTTCCCTCCCTTTCACTTTAATACCCCATCTACCTGATATGGGAAACAAAGGCAGAAGAGAAATTATTATATTTCCTTACTACCTACAGACCATTGACAAGTCCTTGAAATAGGCAGAGTGACAGACTGCCTCGATGTTAATACTTTGCTAAGGGCAAAAGACAACCCTAGCCTGACTCCCAGGATCCTGTAAGTCTACTTTAACATATAAAAATTCCTTTGGAAACTTCCTTTATCTCTAAACCCCGCAAGATATGTGTTGGCAATCATCCCCCAAGCATATGGCCCACCAATATACATCTGAAGGGTCTCATGACTAAGGTTTTATTAGATGGTAATAAATGACCTTTTCCCAACAATAGCTAGCCCCCTCCAGGTCCTGGAAGCCTTGCTTCTAAAATTCCTTAGAAACTTACACTATCCCTAACCCCCTCCCAACTTGAAAGTATATAATGGGCCGTTCTTCATGACCGCGGTGCAGCTCTTCCTGCCCACAGGTCCTGTCCCTGTGCTTTCATAAAATCTCCTTTTTGCACCAAAGATGTCTCACAAATTCTTTCTTGGCCATCGGCTTTGAACCCTAACATCTTTCCTACATCACTACCTCACTTTAATATGGAAATATCTTCATTAAATATGATCCTCAGAGGAACAAGTTCCCTGGAGTACAGCCATGAGGACAGTGCACAAAAAGGGAAACTCGAAAGAAAACTCTGTATGTTAATTTACTAATCTAAGGAAACAATACCTTCCAATGTATTAAGAAATAAACTCAGTTACAAATGCACTAATAGGTCAATGTGAAGAGATCTGGTAACTGCAAATGGCCGGCTATTTACAAGCCACACAAGCCACAACGGTGCACCTAGCCTAGCGTTGGCCCTCAGAAGCCAGAAGTGTTCTCTCCACTGTAGGCCACATACAAAAATCCATCTTCATCTTATTCCTTCTCATAAAGCTGTCCCGTAGTTAGGCTGGACTGTGGGACTGTCTTATCCAGCAACAGGAAGATTGCCTTTTCAGAAGGAAGCTGGATCCTTTTCCTGATGATCCACATGAACTGAGCCACAGTGATGTCAGATCGAACCAGATACTTCCGTTTGTCAGTGTCGGCAATCTGAGAGCCTGAGACTTTTTCCACAACCACTGCAACCCGGTTGGGATATTTCACTCAGATCTTTGCAGATTCCAGCATCTGTATTTCAGCGAGGGGTCCTCCTTGAAGGTTCACGTCATGGTGGCAGCGGTGGGGAAGGGATGCAGCCAGCTGTCGGAGCCTTGGAGCTCAGCGCACCAACCACTGTATTTTTTCTATATCATTCAAACATCTCATAATTTAAAAGTGTGTATAAATGCTATATAATTAGGAAGGAGGGGCCCATCAAGCCTATGATAAAATGCTCCTTCATGTCTCCCAGCTGCTTTTGGCTCCAGATATACATGCAGACTTGATAGTAGAGAATAAAGTCAGTCCTCTGCTCCATTTCTCTTCTGCCTAATTCCAGCCATTTGACCAAAAAGTTTTTATAGTCCTTGATTTTGGTATTCTCCATAGAATAATTTAAAAATTCTTGCATCAAGCCCAGCACCAACACTTTTAAGAATGATTACACAGTCTTTTATTATTTCTCTATTATTTATGCAAAGCAATGAAGTGCTAATGTGTTTGATAGCAGTTAATGGATAAAGAGTTAGATGGGGAGCTTCTGGAAATGTATATTAATTTTTCTTATAAATTATTATAAAAATAATCACCCTTTTAGCCTTTAGTACTGTTAAGTTGCATTTTCCTGGAACACAAATTTGACCTGCAACATGAACTACTAAACAGAGATGGCACTTCACTAACCTGCGCAGAACCTAAGGAAAGGCAAGAACAGCAAGACCTTGCACACAGTAGAACAGGGAGTTTTATGCAAAGTCAGAAAGCTCTCTATTTCATCAGTCAGCTTCCTCTACTAGCTAACTCATCATGCCTCTGATCCAAGATGGCACACGATGCCTGGTGAGGTACAGTTTTAGAAAATATTTTTAGAGGTGTCTGTGTTCTTAGGTAGAGAAAGTAACTGATCCAGGAGCAGAGTTTCATTATTGTGAAAGGAATCCTTTGAATGCTGCTCTCCAACTTAGTTATGCAAATATCAGGGTCATTGGCATCCTTTCTCTTGAAGAAGGGACTTCCGGGGAAAGAGAACAGAGACCTCCATCCACCCACTTTTTCTTAGAATTAAAGTCCAGTAGCCTATCAGTGTCAACCATGTGGTCCTGCCCTTTGGTAGAAGAGGACACCACAGTTTCTCAAAAGGATGGCACTGAGAGGGAAGGGTGAGTTTAAGTTGGTGACCTGAACTAAACACAAATTTCCAATGGCTGGATTCCCTGTGAGACCCAGGTCTCCTGGCATTGTGTTGAATATGTGAATGCAAGTCAACAAAACTCTGATCTTGGAGGCCAAGCATGGGACTCTGGGCTAATGAAGACAGGCAAGCATCCATCAGCCTGCACAAGACCAACACTGAAGTGTGATGCTGTGTGGCAGGGACAAGACTATGACTAGTAGTGATCTAATCAGATTTCAAGTTCTTTATTTTTGAGGTTTGACAGGGTGGATCCTTTTGTATCAAGAAAGCCCCTGAAAGTCTTGGACAGTTTAGAGGGAAGTCCCCACAGAGGAGATCTTGGGAAAGAACATATGAGAATTTGAGTAAATCATCGGAAAAATGAAAGATTTAAGACCATGTTGTTCCCTAAGCTAGAAAAGTGTGTCTTACAAGTAACATATATGCCATTTCAGCTCAAGAATCTACCACTGAGTGCAACTTCCTTCTGTGTCCCATATTTAAATTCTCAAGTGAGTGAATACAATTACCTTGCCCAGGTCAGGTGTCTATTTTTAGGCCATACAGCTAGGACCTCAGGAGGAGAAGGGCCAATCAGAAGGGTAAGTAGGGAGGTAGTGACAAAAATGTCAATATGGATATAAGAAAAGAGGCTATGTTGCTTAGAAGAACACAGACTTTGGGCTAGAAAGACATGAGTTTAAATGCAGGAGAGGTCACTTATAAGCTGAATCACCTGAGGAAAATGAACCTCTCTGACTTCAACTCCCCCATCTGTAAATTGGGCATAATAATACCAATCTAATAAAGTAGTTGTGAATACTAAATAAGGTAAAGGTATAAAATGCCTTGTATGGTTTTTGGCGCATAGACTATTCTCAGGAAAAGGTCAATGTTATTCTTAACTCTGCTAACAAAGAGTGCCTCGTACAACTCCAGGGTATTATTCTCTGAGGTTTGTAAATGCTTTGAGATTCTTTGGGAAAATGGACTATATTGGGAAGAAATTTCATTTGAAATTTTGTTTATTTGTTTCATGTTTTTGGTTCAATGGGTCATTGAGATAAGACCAGGGAAGACTATAATATTTTTTTCTGGCTGTTTTTCCTATGATAGCAAGTGCATTAGTCAGAACTCTTATGGTTGCAAATGAAAAAAAAAAAATCCAACTGGCTTAAGGCAAAAAAGGAAATTTCCTGACTCATGTAAATGAAAAAGTGTAGGGTATGGTAGCTTTAAGATTATTTGGACCCATGTACACAAAAAATGAAGCCAGGAATCTTTTGATTCTGCTTTCCTCTGTATGCCTGCATTGTCTGAAGTGGTAGCAAAGATTCCAAAAACGACTTAGGCTTGCATTCTATCCATTGGAAAGAGAATATCTCTTTCTTTTCATTGTTTCTTTCTTTTTTTTTTTTTTTAAGATTTATTTATTTATTTGAGAGAGAGAGAGAGTCGGGTGAGGGAGGGGAAGAGGGAGAGAGAGAATCTCAAGCAGTGTCCCTGCTGAGTGCAGAGCCCCACATGGGGCTCAATCTCATGACCCTTGAGATCCGACCTGAGCTGGAATCACGAGTCTGATGCTTAACTGACTGGGTCACCCAGGAGACCCAGTAATATCTCCTTCTTAACAGTTCTAGCCCAAAACTGGAGTAAGACTCTCATTGACCCAAGCTAGGTCACATATCCATCTCTGAATAAATTATGAGGGCAGGAGATGCAGTATTCGGACTGGCCAGGTTTGGGTCATATATTTATCACTTAAGAGCGTGGGGATGGGAGTGGGGGTCAGCTCTACCTGAAGCATAAGGAGGGTTGGTAGGGAGCCTCAAAAGTATTATTGTATAGTACTGTATTGTTTGTATTGTCTAGTACATTTTTACTAAAAGAAGGAGGATGGGGATGGTATGTTGGAGAGGAAAACAAACAGCCCTTACAGAAGGAACTACAGCTGTGGAGGGAAATTAGAACAAAATGACTACCCTCTGTTTTTTGCGGCTACAAATTATATATCTACCTCACAGTGTCCACTGAAATATATTTTCTAATCCTATTTGAAAGAAATTATGTAAGTCTGACCAATAATGTGTTCTTGGATGACAAAAATGAGGCCAATTTTATGAAGATTGACTTATCAGAAGTTGCAGATAAATTACTTAAGAGTAGTTTCACTCTATCTAGATGACTTCAGTGTGACCACTACCCTAATCAGCTCATCCTATAACAAAGGAAATTGCCATCTGTCACTTTGCTTGTATGAAATATTTCTGGAGGTGGCTTGCCAACTTCAGCCAGAATTATAGAACTAATGAGTTTTTAGCTACCATATGCACAGAGTGTAATAATAGCAGGTTCTAGGCAAATGTTGTCTACTTGCTTCTGGGAGTGCTTTCCCTCCATGATAGGAGCAGATGCCCAAGGCTCTATTAAGAATTCTGTTTTCTTCATAAATCTGTACAGTGACATGGAGTCCTCATATTCTAGCGAAGTGATTTTTATATGGAAAACATACCCTTGTTACTCTGTTTCTCTTGGGGTTTTAACTTCTGTTATAGAGAGACTGGCCCTTATTATATCAGAATTGAGTACCAGAAGCCTTTTAGAAAATTTGGCCAGTTTTAAATTTCTAATAGGTCTTCTGCTCTGTTGATGGCTTACCGATTTATGTGAAAGCAAACAAGATTTTAATTTCCTAATACTTCTTCCTCCTTCTATTAAAATGACTATTTGGGAGCACCAGGATGGCTCAGTTGATTAAGCGTCCGACATTTGATTTCGGCTCAGGTCATGATCTCAGTGTTGTGAGATCGAGTCCCACGTCAGGCTCTGTGCTAGGCGTGGAGCCTGCTTAAAATTCTCTCTCTTGGGGTGCCTGGGTGGCTCATTCAGTTAAGTGTCTGCCTTCAGCTCAGGTCATGATCTCAGGATCCTGGGATGGAGCCCCGCGTCAGACTCTCTGCTCAGCGGGGAATCTACCTCTCCCTCTCCCTCTGTGCTCTTTCTCTCCCTCTGTGCTCTCTCTCTCACTCTTGCTCTCTATCAGGTAAATAAATAAAATCTTAAAAAAAAAATTCTCTGTCTCCTCTCCCTCTGAGTCCCCCCACTTGTGTGCATGCACTCTCTCTCTCTCTCTAAACAAATTTTTTTTAAAAATTAAAAAATAAAATAAAATGACTATGTGTACCTAGCCCTGTGCTTTATGCATAATTACTGTAACAGTCAGGTTAGGTTAGATTCTGTGGTTGCAACAAATGACCCCAGATGTTGGTAGCCTATAGTAACAAAAGTTTATTTCTTATTCTTTTTTTTTTTTTTAAGATTTTGTTTATTTGACTGAGAGAGAGCAGCAAGAGAGGGAACACAAGCAGGGGGAGTGGGAGAGGGAGAAGCAGCCTCCCTGCAGAGCAGGGAGCCCGATGCGGGGCTCGATCCCAGGACCCCGGGATCATGACCTGAGCCGAAGGCAGACGCTTAACCAACTGAGCCACCCAGGTGCCCCCAGCTTATTTCTTATTCTCACTGCATGTTCCAACATTTTCCATAGATGACCATGCCATTTATTTCCTTGGGGCTGTAGTATGTGGAACTCAACCAATGGAAATCCATAAGTACTCACGGGGAGACTATTGGGGAAGGGGAGTATGAGTGAGTGGGTGAGTATCTTATAAGTTTATAAATTAGGATGCTTTATTTCTTAAAACTAATACCAGAAAACCCAGCTTTATTCATTGACAATGCCTAGAAACAACTATACTCCAGTATGTACATAAACAGTTTTATACACACATATACACACAGGAATTTTTGTCATTGTTTTATAGAAATGATATTACATATACTTTTGCTCTTTTCACTCAACATCTTTAATAAATTTACTTTCAGAAAAATCATTTCATTCTTTGTCTTTGGGCAAACCTTTTTAAAAGTACCTTTATGAGCCTTCATTAGATACTAATGTCTAAAATGTGTTCAGAGGGCTTTTTCTACAGTTTGACAGTGGGTCCTCTCAGTTATCCAAGCCCTCATGATCAGGTTTGGGGTTGTACTTCTCCCTCCTGCTGTCTGCTTTTCATACCTTTCTCCAATCATTAGCACCTCCACCAGAGGAGGGCAAGAAAATGGAAAAGAGGTGAAGCATTACTCAAAAATACACAGATCAATGGAACAAGAAGGCCCAGAAGCGAAATCTTAACAGTCATTTTTACTTGTGTTAGGGATAGTTGGAAGACATTCTGGTGGCTAATTTTTATCAAGTCATCTGTGGATTTGAAAGGAGGAATGTAACTAACTACCTAGTCTTGATTTTTAGGACTTGTGCCATTTCTAGATAATCATGACAAAGAGTGGTCCTTTAGTAAATGTTGGAAGAATCCATCTAATCAACAAACATTTATTATGCACCTACCATGTGCTGGGAATCATGCCAGGCAGGCTCAGAATGAATGAACAACTCAGATTTTTCCTTTTGTCCTACCAAGTGGATCTGCTAGTCTAGGGCATTCCTGTTGAAGGTTAGAAGGGAGAGATGAAGAAAGTGGAGAAAAAATATATCTGTTCTGCATTAGTTTCCTAGGGCTGCCATAACAAGGTAACCACAAACTGGGTGGCTTAAAATAATAAAAGTTTATTGTCTCCATAGTTCTGGAAGTTAAATGTCTAAAATCAAGGTGTTGGGGCAGGGTCACATTCCCTCTGAACTCTGTAGGAGAATCATTTCTTGCCTCTTCCTAGCTTCTGATGGTTTGCTGGCAGTATTTGGCATTCCTTGTCTTGCAGCTGCCTATCCCCAATATATATCTTTACAGTCACTTGGTGTTATCTCTGTGTGTCTCTGTCTTCACATGGCCTTCTTTTTTTTTTTTTTTTTAAAGATTTTATTTATTTATTTGAGAGAGAGAGAATGAGAGAGAGCATGAGAGGGAAGAGGGTCAGAGAGAGAAGCAGACTCTCTGCTGAGCAGGGAGCCCGATGTGGGACTCGATCCCGGGACTCCAGGATCATGACCCAAGCCGAAGGCAGTCGCTTAACCAACTGAGCCACCCAGGTGCCCCTTCACATGGCCTTCTTAAAAGGACACTGGTCATATTGGATTAAGGGCCCACTCTATTTCAGTATGAAGTAACTAATTACATCTGCAGTGACCCTATTTCTAAAGAAGTTCACATTCTGTGGGGCGCCTGGTTGGCTCAGTCATTAAGCGTCTGCCTTCAGCTCAGGTCATGATCCCAGGGTCCTGGGATCGAGCCCCACATCAGGCTCCCTGCTTAGCAGGGAGCCTGCTTCTCCCTCTCCCACTCCCCCTGCTTGTGTTCCCTCTCTCGCTGTCTCTCTCTCTGTCAAATAAATAAATAAAATCTTAAAAAAAAAAAATTCACATTCTGTAATACTGGGGGTTAAGACTTCAACATATCTTTTTTGGGGGGGACACAATTCAACCCATAACAGATTCTGATTGTCAAATGGTTCAATAAAACATTTGAATTATGGATTTAATTAATCTAGAAAGTTGTTGTTCTCTGTTCAAAAAAAAATGCAACATAGAACGCAACTCGGAGGCCAGAGTTGGTTTTAATTCCATCTTTACCTCTTACTAACTGATATGACCTTGGGCAAATTAATTAATTCTTTGTGCCTTAGCTTCTTTGTCTGGAAAATAGAGATAATAATAGTATTTATGGGACCATTATAAGGATTAAATAAATTAATATGAGGAAAGTCCTTATAATAATGCCTGCCACATGGAGCACCTTGATATATGCCATGTTAGCTTTTTTTTTTAAAAATGAGTAACCATTAATTGACTATTGTTTTTTTTTAAAGATTTTACTTTATTTATTTATTTTTTCTAGAAGATTTTATTTATTTATTTGACAGAGAGAGCGATAGTGAGAGAGAGCACAAGCAGGGGGAGCAGCAGAGGGAGAGGGAGAAACGGCCTCTCCGCTGAGCAGGGAGCCTGATGTGAGGCTCAATCCCAGGACTCTGGGATCATGACCTGAGCTGAAGGCAGATGCTTAAACGACTGAGCCACCCAGGCACCCTTTTATTTTATTTTTTTAAAGACTATTTTATTTTATTTGAGAGAGAAAGAGCATGGTGGGGAGGGACAGATGGAGAGGGAGAGAGAATCTCAGGCAGACTCCCCACTGAGCATGGAGCCTGACACAGGGCTGGATCCCACAACCCTGAGATCATGACCTGAGCCAAAACCAAGAGTCAGACACTTAACCAACTGAGCCACCCAAGTGCCCAGGTAAAGATTTTATTTTTAAGTAATCTCTACACTCAGTGTGGGGCTTGAACTTATAACCCCAAGATCAAGAGTCACATGCTCTACCAACTGATCCAGTCAGGCGCCTGAACTGACTATTCTTATAATCAGTTCCCATTAGAAAGGTATGGTGGAGGGGTATGTTGTAAAAAAGCCTGAGGGAATAAAGTGTTCCACTGTGTGAATGCACTTATCAGATCCTCCTTTTTAATTTTTTTTTTAAAGTAGGCTCCACATCCAGCATGGAGCCCAACATGGGGCTTGAACTTGTGACCCTGAGATCAAGATCTGAGGAAAGATCAAGAGTTGGACGTTTAACTGACTGAGCCACCCAGGTGCCCCTATCAGAGCCTCCTTCTAAGAGAAGCTGCACCTGGCCGGAGGGGCAGCTGCCCAGGGTACTTCTCACTCCCTATGCTACTAAGTTTCCTTTCCTGGCTTCTTGCAGACCCATAAAGCCAATAGACTTCCAAAACCCCCAGAGAAGCATTTCTTCTTTCTTCTGGACAATCAGCCTCTGAAGAACAACTGACTGAAATGTTTCCACAGAAAATACATCACTATTAGGAAAACCTAGATATGTAATTTGAATTTTGTTTCCTTTTGGATTTCAACTTAAAATTACCTGAGGGCAATGCATCACTGTGGTTACCTGTCTTGGACATTCTTTTTTTTTTTTTAAGAAGAAAACTATTTTTTTTTTTAAGATTTTTTTTTTTTTTATTCATTCGAGACACAGAGAGAGAGAGAGAGAACATGAGCAGGGGGAGAAGCAGGCTCCCCACCGAGCAAGGAGCCCGACACGGGGCTCAATCCCAGGACCCTGGGATCATGACCTGAGCCAAAGGCAGACGCTTAACCATCTGAACCACCCAGGCGCCCCTTGGACATTCTTAAAAGCAAATTGCAGCATTTGCTAGGGCTGGAATGACCTCCCTTAGCCCCAGAAAAGTCAGAATGTAGATTTGATCTCCTTAGAGGCCTGAGGTGATAAAGGATTCTCATCACAACTGCCAGGACTCGTAGGAGAATACTCTGTTCTGTATTCATGCAGGAAACTAAACCACAGTGTGCCGTCCCTGGTCCCTGTGACACTGAGGGTTAGGGTCTTCAGGCAGGTGGGGTGGAGGAGATACCAGAAAGAATTGAAAGAGGATACGATTGCAGCGGGAGCCAGGCTTCAATTGCTGAACTCATTGTCTTGCTTCACTTAAACATCATAGAATTTTTTTAGCTGGAAGACCCTTGAGAGGTTGCTAACTCAGCAGTTAACCCAAAATGTAGAAAGTAACTTATTACAAATGAGTGCAGTTTTTGACTGATTGACTGACTGGTTGATGACAATATTCTAGTGGATTCAAAGTTCTTCTCTTGGCCATAGTTCTTAACGCGTGATGCCAGGACCACCAGCAGCAGCATTTACATCATTTGTATTTAAGAGAAATGCAAAATTTCAAGTCATACCCCAGACCTACTGAATCGGAGGCTCTAGGTAGAACCTGGCAACCTGTGATCCACAAGTGCTGGAGGTTATTCTGAGGTCCACTCCAGTTTGAAAACCATTGTCAAAGCAGCATTAATTTAACTCACCTGGCATCCAGATGTGCCTTACCAAGGGAGAGTGAAAGGGGTGAGAACGTATACTGCAACTAGTGTCCAGGGAAGGGGGCACAGAGAGCTATGTGTATGCACATGTCATGCCCATGTTAAAAAAAAAGAATTATTGGGCCACCTGGGCAGCGCAATTGGTAAAGCGGCCAACTCTTGGTTTTTCAGCTCAGGTAGTGATCTCAGAGTCCTGAGATGGAGCCCCATGCCAGGCCCCAGACTCAGTGTGGAGTCTGCTTAAGACTCTCTCTCCCTCTGCCCCTCCCCACTGCATGCACTCTCTCTCTCTCAACTAAATAAATCTTTTAAAAAAATTATTCATGACACTTGTTTAAAGGACGATTTTACGCGAGGAGACTATTACAATGGGGTTTATAGCAGGGAAGAAAAATCTGGTCAACTCTGAATAATATAAGGACAAGTGGAGATTTATAGCCAAAGAGCAGAGTGGGGATCAGGGTATGGAAAAGAGAAAACATCAAGGCTAATGGGATTCTTGCTAGACTGACTGAACAGGATTCTTGCTGAAGGCAGGCCAGAGTGATAAGATATTGAGGAGGAGGATGAAGAATTTGATCAGATATTAGGGATGGGAGATTTTCTGCTAAATTGATGCAAGAGGATTCTTGCTAAAACTGGACTAATGGCTGAAGGACAGAGCCCAAGGTCAGGGCCTTGTGAGTTTAGAGGAGCCAGAGTACAGTTAGGTCAAGGAGAAAGTCTTTGTCATTCATTAGGATATTAGGATAAAAGGTGACCACTGTAGGGAAACAAAATATACTACCCTAAAATATCTCTTTGGCATATTGCTCATTTTAGGCTGATTATATTTAAGAAACAGAAGGCTCAGAAAGAAACTTTGACATTTTCCTAACTGTCTAAAAGAATTTATAGAGAGGACCTGCTTCCAGGCCATTCATAACTACAGTATAATACGAGCTAGGTGTGGTGGACAGAGAGGAATTTAGCAAAATCTGTTTGTTAAAATTATTTTCTGTGTCCTCTTGGTCCTGTATAGTCCAGTAAACATTTGTTTAGCAAACATTTACTCTTTTTCATCTTCCTGTGAATTGTCTTCCTTCCCTTTGAAGTCCCAGACTCCTACCCACTTCTCCTTAGTTCAAGATGACTTATTTACCTTGTTTTGCCTGTCTTTGCAATCTCTCAGGTTGGGTGGATTCTTGGTAAGTATGTAATTAAATTTGTTTTACTCCTGTTAATCTGTCTTATGTCATCTTAATTATTCAAACAGCCAAAAGAAATAAGAGGGGAAAGAGGAAATTTTCCCCTCCCCAACACCTCTCTTGACTCCATTTTACAGATGAGGAACCTGAGATGCAAAAGGGTTAAAGGACTTACCCACACTGCATGGACACTACTAGGCAGTGCAGACACTAGGCCCCAGTTTGCCCAATGACCACCAGCTTAGAATGTTCTAAAACCACACCACAGAGTCTGTAAGAGGATGTTGGCTGTTAGAGGCAGGATGCAAACGCTTTCTCAAGAGAGATATGGCTCAGTCCAGAGCTTGGACTTGGAATTCAATTATTAGCAAAATTTTTGGATATAAACATTTTTTTTAAAGAAATTTTTTTTTTTTTTATGTTGGTGAGTCCAATTTTAGAGAGTAGCATCTACTGGGGCACCTGAGTAGCTCAGTTGGTTAAGCATCTGACTCTTGATCTCAGCTCAGGTCTTGATCTCAGGGTCATGAGGTCAAGCCCCACATTGGGCTCCATGCTGGGCATAGAGCCTACTAAGAAAAAGAAAAAAAGAAAGAAAGAAAGAGAAAATAGCATCTACTATGACCACAATTTCAAAAAACAAGTTATATTTTTTACACCAAAATAAAATATTAGGTATAATCTTAAGATAAAGGATAGATTTTTAAAAATATTAAATAAATTTGGCTATTTAAAAAAAGGGTTTTACTGTGTGTTTTTCTCTTATTCGCCCCAGAGCAGTAAACTTTGTGAACAAATGCTCATAAGAGGCTCATCTGAACAAAGCCTCATATGAAGCTGGAATGCTCTGCCTTTAGACACCTGACTAACAGGGGCCTTGACTACCTGCCTCACCCTGCAAGGGGCCATCACCAAGTAGGAATTTGATAAATGTTCTTTGATGATAAAAGTGATGGGGACAGAATGGATTTATAATATTTATTACAGTGGGGAAACTACATGCTAGAAGAACAGAGGACTTAAATTGCTTTTCCAAGGTCATATAACCAGTTATAAAAAGAGGTGGTGCTGGAATTGAAATCTTCTATCTCCTGGTTCTGAATCCTTCTCCCTTAGACCACACTGATGTTGATAAAGGAAGTCTAATAGGACGTCTCTTATTCGCTTGAGGGAACGTATTAACTTACCCAGGCAAGAAAAGATATGATAAAATCAAACATCAGGACTTATTACAAGGTTTAAAGATAATATCAACCCAAGAGATCTCAGGAAATTTGGGGATATTAGGTTCAAGTGGCGAGAAGGCAGCATTAGGTGGAGTGGAGTTTGCAGGGAGGGAACCAGAAGTGGTTTTGTATGATAAAACACAACCTCTGGGGGTGCCTGAGTGGCTCAGTCGTTAGGTATCTGCCTTCAGCTCGGGTCGTGATCCCGGGGTCCTTGGATCGAGCCCCACATCGGGCTCCCTGCTCCGCGGGAGGCCTGCTTCTCCCTCTCTCACTCCCCCTGCTTGTGTTCCCTCTCTCGCTGTGTCTCTGTCAAATAAATAAATAAAATCTTTAAAAAAACAAAAACAAAAACAAAAACACAACCTCTGGCCAGGCTGAACTTATGCAGATGCTAAACAATTTCTGGAGTTCCAAACTGGCAAAGCTTGTTAGACAGGCTTTAAACTGAGGGGAAAAGGGAAAGGAGGATCTATTTAACTCCTATATCACCAGATATGTTCGTGATGTAGAAAACTGGACTAAGAGTGGTCAGTGGAAAATGATGTAGAAATGTTGGGGTACAGAGCTGACAGCCAAGAAAGAATTCTTGAGACATCTTTTATTTAAGTACAGGAACAGGACCCGTGGGCAGAAAGAGCTGCATTGGGTTTTGTTTGTTTGTTTGTTTTAAAATTATTTATTTATTTATTTGACAGAGAGACACAGCGAGAGAGGGAACACAAGCGGGGGAGAGGGAGAGGGAGAAGCAGGTTTCCCACCGAGCAGGGAGCCCGATGCGGGGCTCGATCCCAGGACCCTGGGATCATGACCTGAGCCAAAGGCAGACGCTTAACGACTGAGCCACCCAGGCGCCCTGCATTGGGTTTTGAGGGGTGGTATTTATATACTTTCAAGTTGGGAGGGGGTTAGGGGCAGCACAAGCTTCCAAGGTATTTTGGAAACAGGATTTCCAGGACTCTGAGGGGGCTAGGTATTATTAGGAAAAGTAATTTATTTTTTATTTTATTTTATTTTATTTTTTTAAAGATTTTATTTATTTGACAGAGAGAGACAGCGAGAGCAGGAACACAAGCAGGGGGAGTGGGAGAGGGAGAAGCAGGCTTCCCGCGGAGCAGGGAGCCCGATGCGGGGCTCGATCCCAGGACCCTGGGATCATGACCTGAGCTGAAGGCAGTCACTTAACCAACTGAGCCACCCAGGCGCCCAGGAAAAGTAAATTATTACTGTTCAGTAAAAACTCAGTCATGAGACCCTTCAGATGTATATCGGTGGGTCATAAGCTTGGAGGATGAATATTAACATATCTTGGGGGTTAGGGATAAAGGAAGTTTCCAGAGGAATTTCTGTACATTTAAAGTAGACTCACAGGATCCTGGGGGGTCGGGCTAAGATTGCCTTTTGCCCTTAGCAAAGTGTCAACATCTAGGCAGCTGGGCTCCCAAAGGAAGGTCACTCTGCCTGTTTCAAAGACTTGTCAGTGGGCTGTAAGTAGTAAGGAAATTTAATTTTACTTCTGCCTTTGTTTCCCCCATCAGAAAACAATATTGAAAAATTAAACTTCGTATGTACATCAATGAAGTATTTTTATATGTTATATTTCTGATGTGTTAAAATATGGGGTAACCACACTGTGGCATCTTCAATGAGTTTAACTGTGCAAAAAAGGAAGAGGAAGTGAATTTACCATGACGGACAGTTTGAAATAATTTGTGGTGAAAACCAAAAGGCTTCCTACAACCAAAATCTGTTACACAAAGTGAGCCAGGTCAGCAATAAAACAATATTTTACATTTTTGTTGCATGAAACGTTCTGTGGTAATACGGACTTGTGTGGCAGGCACCGGCCACTGTGTAAGATTTGAATTCTCTGAATTGTTGAACATCTGTCTTCAGAGCACTTTTTGGTTTCTAAGAATGTAACATGGGGCAGGAAGTAGAGAGATCAACCAGAAGTAAGGTTTTCATGTGCCCAAAGGAGGTCGCCATAAAGATCTTATGAGACAGACTTGTCTTTAGAAGTGCCTCTGGTGCTGGCTGGTCATAACTGCTCTCCCTGGTAGGCCCGGCTATATACATCTGCTGGGTGAAGTTACTCAACAGCTTCTGGGATGCATTTGGGTTCAAATGCAGCTTCCTGTCTCCTGCTGGTAAGTCAAAAAAACTATTTCCTGTTAGCACTTCCTAGCTTCCCTCTTTACATTTCATGGCATTGTCAGTGAATTAACCTTGCGCCAACTTAATTAGCCAGCAAGTTCTTCTGTGTAAAGCATCCTAGTTTAGTCCCTAGATGGTTCCAATATAAGCTTTGCTTTGCTTTGTTCTTGTACAGGTGAATTGTCTTTGTTGATGTGGTGCTCAGCCCACTAGATGGGCTCATTATGGAGATTTTTCTGATTATTTCTGGGACTGAAATACTTGTTTGTCCCACATACTTGCCTCGGTGTGGTCTCTGGGAGAACTGGTGTAAAAGCTGGAAAAATAGCAATCATAATGAGGCCTGGGAGGTGGAGAGAGGAGAGATGGAGTGGAGCGGGCCAGCCAGTCTGTTACACATAAAGGAAACAATATTGACCCTCGGCGCAGGGTCGGGGGGGGGGCACTATAAATATGCACCTTGGTCACCACACACTCCAGCACAGCTTCATTCATCTAAGAATAATCAATTGGTTCACAGGTCATGGTAGTAGAATGACATTCAAATTCAGAAGAACAGTCAAATGACTTTTTAATACAAAGAAAATGAAAAGAAATGCAAATTAGGGCATGGTATTGTATTTTGACTTACCTAATTAGCTAGTAGAAGGCACGAAACAGGGCATTGTCATGCATCACCAATGGCTACAAGCTCCTGAAGATCTGGCGAATGTGGATCATGGTGTATTAGTTTGCTAAGGCTGCTATCATGAAGGGCCACGGACCAGGTATCTTAACAACAGAAATTTATTTTCTCATAATTCTGTCACAAGTCCAAGATCAAGGTGTATGTAGGTAGGGTCGGTTTCTTCTGAGGCCTGTCTTCTTGGCTTATAGATGGCCACCTTCTTTGTGTCTTCACATAGGCTTCCTTTTGTGCATATCTGTGTCCAAATGTTGTCTTCTTATAAGGACATCAATCATACTGGATGAGGGCCCACTCTCATGACCTCATTTCAACTTAGTTACCTCTTTGAAGACTGTCTTCACATATAGTCACATTCTGAGGTACTGGGGGTTAGGATGTCAACAAATAGACTTAAAAAGGGACACTTTACTGAGTTATTCTTTTAGGAGGTGATCCTAAAGAAGTAAATATAATTCCTCAAATTATAGGATCACATATTACTTTCTTATAACCTGCTTTTCTTACCCATTATGTATTTTGAATATTTCTCTATGTATTTAAACACCTATAACATCACTTTTGATCATTATTTAGTATGCTGTCGTACAAACACATCGTTATTAGTTAGCAATTCTACTTTTTAGTTTTTTGAATAAGAAATACATTCATGCAGGGGCGCCTGGGTGGCTCAGTTGGTTAGGCGACTGCCTTCGGCTCAGGTCATGATCCTGGAGTCCCGGGATCGAGTCCCGCATCGGGCTCCCTGCTTGGCAGGGAGTCTGCTTCTTCCTCTGACCCTCCCCCCTCTCATGTACTCTCTCTCTCTCTCATTCTCGCTCTCTCAAATAAATAAATTTATTAAAAAAAAAGAAATACATTCATGCAATTGCAAATCAAAACAGTATAGAAAAGGTAAACACTAAGAAGTCTCACTCCTATTCTACTCCCCTTCCCTTATAAGTAACTCCTTTTATTAGTTTTTTGTGTCCCTTCCAGTGTTTTCTTATGCAAATAAAACCAAATGCAAATATACATTCTTATCTCCCCTGCTTTTTTACACAAAAGAGAACACACTGTTTACACTGCTCTGCACCTTTTCTTTTTTTTTTTAACTTCATGCATTTCTAGAGCCTCTCCATTATCAGTATTGCAAGAGCATCCTCATTCTCTCCTCCAGCCACAAAACATACGATTGTGTGAATGAACCATAGTTTATTTAACCAGTGTCCTCTAGGGAAGGTTATTTCTCGTCTTTTTCTATTACGTGCGGAGGGGCAAAGAATAAACTTATACGTGGGTGGCTCAGTTGGTTGGGCGACTGCCTTCGGCTCAGGTCATGATCCTGGAGTCCCGGGATCGAGTCCCACGTCGGGCTCCCTGCTCAGCAGGGAGTCAGCCTCTCTCTCTCTGACCCTCCCCCCTCTCATGCTCTCTATCTCATTCTCTCTCAAATAAATAAATAAAATCTTTAAAAAAAAAAAAAGAATAAACTTATACATATGTCATTTCCTACAATTACAGGTACTTTGCTAAGATAAATTCCTAGGAGTGGGATTGCTGAGTCAAAATGCCTTTGTAGTTTTGGTAGACACTGCCAAGTTGCCCTGCATAAGGGCTGCAGCATTTTGTGAGTAGCAGCTAATTTTTTCACAGACTCCCTAGTAGGATGAGCTGCAAACTTTTGGATGTTTATCAATATCAAATGCCTCATTTTTGAACATTTAAGTTGTTTCCACTTTTGCTACACTTAATAACACTATGATGAATATCCTTATAGCTTTACCTTCAACTCATATTTTAATTATTCCCTTAAAATAAATTTCTCAAAGTTGATTGTATTGTTCCAGGAGGATCTGCATTTTTAGGGCTTTTTATCTGTACTTATTTGGGGGCTTCTTGAAGTCTCATGGGCTTTGAAGCGTGGAGGGGATTACTCTCCACTTCATGCCCTAAGCTTACATAGCTAATAAACAAAACTAGAAAATCAGTTTTCCGAAAGCATTTTTTTTTTTAAGATTTTATTTATTTATTTGACAGACAGAGAGACAGAGAGAGAGGGAACACAAGTAGGGGGAATGGGAGAGGGAGAAGCAGGCTTCCCACTGAGCAGAAAGGCCGACGTGGGGCTCAATCCCAGGACTCTGGGATCATGACCTGAGCGGAAGGCAGAAGCTTAACGACTGAGCCACCGAGGTGCCCCTTCTGAAAGCATTTAACAGTGATTCTCTTCAATGATTTAAAATTTAATTACAAATTTAATATAATGTAAAGAATTATTTAGAATATTTCAAATGTTTTAAACAGCAGTGACAATCAAACTTATAATTTTAAAACAGAAACATCATGAGTTCAATTCATTTTTATTTTATTATTACTTTTTAAAAGATTTCTTTTTCTTTTTCTTTTTTTCTTTTTAAGTTTTCATTATTTAAGTAATCTCTATACTCCATGCAGGGCTTGAACTCATGATCCTGAGATCAAGAGTCTCATGCTCTACCCACTAAGCCAGCCAGGTGCCCCCAATTCATTTTTAAAAATTATTTCTATACTTGTTCTTATACCTTCCTAAGGTTGCAACAATATTAATTTCTATATTTTCCTGGGATTGTACTTTTCTGGTAATTTTCTGAGAGACAGATTAAAAAAAGAAAGAAAAAATAGACTGCTTCAGACCAGGTCAGAGAGCCTGAATTATCAATTTAGTTGCCTTGTAGTTTTATTTTCCAAGGTTATTCAAACCTAAATCATCTGTCATCAGAATACTTCCCCTCCCTCTGCCCCCTTTCTTTTAATAGGCTTTCTTTTTTAGAGCAGTTTCAATTTCACAGCAAAATTGAGCACTAAGTACAGAGAGTTCCTGTATTCTCCCTGTCCCCACACATGCATAACCTCCCCCACTATCAATATTCCCCACCATTTGTACTTTCGTTACAAATGATGAATCTACACTGACACATCATTATGACCTAAAGTCCATAGTTTACCTTGGTGTTTATTCTTGGTGTTGTACATTCTATGGCTTTGGACAAATTAATGGCATGAATCTATCATTATAGTATCATACAGCATAGTTTCACTGCCCTAAAAATCTTCTCTATTCTGATTATTCATCCTCCCATCCCACCTAAGCCCTGGCAAGCACTGATCTTTTCTTACTGTCTCCACAGTTTTGCCTTTCCCAGAGTGTCATATAGTTGGAATCATACAATATATAGCCTTTTCAGACCGGCTTCCTTTAATAATATGCACTTAAAGTTCCCCAATGTCTTTTTTTTTTTTTTAAGATTTTATTTGACAGAGAGAGAGAGAGCACAAGCAGGGGGAGCGGCAGGCAGAGGGAGAGAGGAAGCAGGCTCCCCACTGAGGAGAGAGCCCAGCGGGACTCTATGCCAGGACCCTGGGATCATGACCTGAGCTGAATGCAGATGCTTAACCAATTGAGCCTCCCAGGCGCCCCACCTCAATGCCTTTCATGGTTTTTGTTGCTGTTTTTTTGGGGGGGGGATGTTTATTTGTTTGTTTTTTTAGAAAGAGAGCGAGGGAGCAGGGTTGGGGGGTGGAGGCAGAGGGAGAGAGAGCATCTTAAGCAGGCTCCTTGCCTAGTGCAGAGCCCTGTGCAGGGCTCAATCTCACGACCCTGAACTGAAATCAAGAGTCGGACGCTCAACTGTCTGAACCATCCAGGCACCCCTGTCTTTTATGGTTTGAAAGCTCATTTCTTTTTAGTGCTGAGTAATATTCCATTGTCTGGATGTATCACAGTTTGCTTATCCATTCACCTACTAAAGGATATCTTGGTTACTTCCAAGTTTTGGCAACTACAACTAAAGCTGCTATAGCATCAGTGTACAGATTTTTGTGTGTACATACATATTCAGTTCATTTGGATAAACACCAAGAAGCACAATTTCTGGATTATATTGCGACAGTGTGTTTAATTTTTTAAAAAAAACTACAACTATCTTTCAGAGTGGCTATACCATTTTCCATCTCCACCAGCAATGAGTGAGAGTTCCTGTTCCTTCCTCCACATCCTCACCAATACTTGATGTTGTCAGTGTTTTGAATTTGGGCCATTCTAATAGGTGTGTAGTAATATCTCATTATATATTTTTTAAAGATTTTATTTATTTATTTGTCAGAGAGATCGAAAGAGAGAGCGCACAAGCAGGGGGAGCGGCAGGCAGAGGGAGAAGCAGGCTCCCTGCTGAGCAGGGAGCCAGATGCGGGACTCGATCCCAGGACCCTGGGATCATGACCTGAGCCGAAGGCAGCTGCTTAACCAACTGAGCCACCCAGGCGTCCCATAATACCTCATTATTGTTTTAATTTGCAATTCCCTAATGAAATATGATGCTGAACATCTTTTCTTATGATTATTTGCCATCTGTATGTCTTCTTTGGTAAGATAGGCCCCTTTTTAATAGTTAGGTTTTACATCAAGGAGGCTTTTCATCTGCACTGTCATAAAGATTTTAGTTTCTTGCAAGGTGATCTCTTTTCCTGAAATAATGTATTCATTTTTTGTTTGCTTGGTTAGCATTATATAAACCAGTATCACGTCCCGATTATGTATTGAATATTAAGTCCTGGTCTTCTAGCATTATAGGGAAACTGGATAAGTCTTACTAGGCCTTAGAAATAATAGACCCCTTAAAGGTTCATCTCCATGGAGGTGGGCCTGGCTGGCTCAGTCAGTGGAGCATGCAACTCTTGATCTCAGGGTTGTGAGTTCAAGCTCCACGTTGGCATGGAGCCTACTTTAAAAAAAAAATAATAAAATGTTATAAAAATAAACCCACACAAACAAAACCCCTAAAAGTTCATTTCCATGGAGACAAGTGATAGAGATTGTACTGCCTCCTCCCTCTTTAGAGCGTGTGGCTAATCCATCATCTTTGCACCCTCTCTTGGACCCTCGTCTCCTACTTCTCCCTATCTTTGGTAGAGTTTCTACTTTTTCCATTTATTTGGCTATCTCATAGTTCTATGACTTTCCCTTTCCCTTCTTAATCAAATAGAGAAAAATACATACCATATTTTATCAAATATAAGGTGCTATTATTGTTAGCTGTGTCATTATTTTATATACATCTAAGAAAAAAAAGATTTTATTTATTTAGAGAGAGAGTATGAGCAGGGGGAGGGGCAGAGGGAGAGAAAGAGAGAATCTCAAGGAGACTCTATGCTGAGCACAGAGCCCAACGGTGGGGCTCGATGTCACCACCCTGAAATCATGACCTGAGCCAAAATCAAGACTCTCAGACTCTTAACTGACTGAGCCACCCAGGCGCCCCCTAAGAAAGAAGAATCTTACTAAACTATACACAATGCCTTAACAATAGTCTGGGATGACTTAGGCATTAGTTAAACTAGCCTCTCACCACTGAAATTCTTTTATTTCTTACAAGGGATTTGGCAATTTTTCCTGCCTTCAGTTGTATTTCTTGGTGTGTAATAAGAATCTTTTTGTATGTATCTTAGTAACAAAATATAACATAGCTCCATCTATTTGTGGGTATTTTTCTTTCTCAGTTTCCATAAAGCACTTGGTTGTTTTACTGAACAAAAATACAGAAAATATGTTGACATTCCCCTGAATATGAAGGCCTCACTAATATCAAATGCACATTCCATTGCTCTGTTCATTGGCTTTCTGTGTACACAATACCTCATTTCAACAAATGCCAAAATTACAGAGGAAACTTTTCTTTAGACATTTCAAATGACAGTTCCTGTGAAATACCAACAATGTGCATTACTCCATGAAAGTGAAGCATTATGAACAGCTGTGACCAAGTATGAACACGCAGCTCTTCACCAACAGCAATTAAGAAAGCCATCCGCAGTAGAAGCACAATTTTAGAGATGTTAAAAATGTAAAAAAAACCCAAAAACCAAAAAGGTAGTCTTAGAATCAATAAATATGTATCTATAATTTATTAATTGTCATTTTCCATTAGGAAAAAAAAACATACAACATCCGTAAATGTCAATATCCCCCTATTTATTAAAAATTAAGTGTATTCTATTGCATTCACCCTTTTAGGTTACAATTTCCATTTTATACAATATATGTAGACTTTTCCCTTTTTGCATATCATTAAAGACTCATGGCTTTTCACGGATGAAACTCATTTCAGTTAGCCGTAAGTATCTTTTTTTTTTAGGTTGGCTCCATTGTCCTTTTGACATTACCCTGACATTTTACAAACATCCTTGCTTTCTGAAAGCATGAAGATATATTAAGCCTATCTTGATTTTTCTCTCTATTATAGGACATGGGATTAGATACTTTTAATGGCTGCTAGAATTAAAGATCAAAATCTGGGCACACACCTAGGGTTACAAATTAGATTCCATGTTAGATTCCCTGACCCGTGTAGCCGGGACATTAACTCTGCTGGGCCACTTTGATGGCAGAGCTGGAAAAAATATTTCTCTTGATGATCTTGAGTTGACATTGATTTCTCCACTTAATAGTAATATTCCAATCTAACTTTAATCCCTTGAAGTTCTGACCCAGTATAGAAATTTTTAATTTGTTTCCTATACAACATACCTACTTAAATGTTTAACGCCTTGCTTAACCATGATTTTATCATCCCCTCTCTTATTTTTTTTAAGATTTATTTTTAAAGATTTTATTTATTTATTTGAGAGAGTGAGAATGAGAGAGAGAGAGAGAGAGAGCACATGAGAGGGGGGAGGGTCAGAGGGAGAAGCAGATTCCCTGCTGAGCCGGGAGCCCGATGCGGGACTCGATCCCGGGACTCCAGGATCATGACCTGAGCCGAAGGCAGTCGCTTAACCAACTGAGCCACCCAGGCGCCCTAAGATTTATTTTTAAAGTAATCTCTACACCCAACATGGGGCTAGAACCCACGACCCCCAGATCAAGAGTCACGTGCTCCACCGACTGAGCCAGCCAGGTACCCCTCATCCCCTCTCTTATAATCCTTATATATCTTACCATTCACCAATCTGTAGTAACTTTATTGACACTGCTAAATTTCCTTCAAGAAATTTTGTATAAAATTTCCACTGTCTACGCTCATGCTCCTAGCGGCATTACTAACAATAGCCAAAAGACAAAAGCAACCCAGCGTCTGTTGACCAATGAATGGATAAACAAAATATGGTATACACATAAAATAGTATATTATTCTAACTTTAAAATGAAGGAAGTTCTGACAACATCTATGCTACAACATAGATGAAATAAGCAGATTGCAAAAAGACAAATACTGTATAACTCAACTTATATGAGTTACCTTGAGTAGTCAAATTCATAGAGACCGAGAGTAGAATGGTGGTTCTAGGAGTGCTAGGAGTGCAGGAATGGGAAGTTGTTGTTTAATGGGTATAGTGTTTTAGTTTTGGAAGATGAAAAGCATTCTGGAGATTGGTTACACAGCAATGTGAATGTACTCAACACTACTTAACTATGGTTAAGATGGTAAATTTTATGTAAAGTGTATTTTGCCAAAAGTAAAAAAAAAAAAAAATTAATTCATACTTTCATTAGTAGGGTATAGGAGTACTTATTTCTCCTAAAATTACTTTTACAATGCAAAAAGCAACTCGTTTTGTTTTTCAAAGTTTAATGAAGTTCATTGGAAGAATGAACAATACTTAACAATATATTAATAGCATTTTTAGTAAATTTTGCACTGGGGAGTTGAAAATCCTCTAAGAATGGGTTCTGAACCTGGAGGTCCATGGATTTTTGGATCTATCAACAGGTTGCTGAACCCCTGAGATTGTGTGCCAAATCGCATGGGTGTTCATATGTGTTTCCTGCTCCCCGAGAGAGAATCTATAGCTTACATCAAATTCCCAAAAATCTATGTAACTCTAAAAGAAGCTTAAGACTATTATTTTGCAGAAAAGGAATCTTCAAAAGTGCCAGGATTAAGATTTGAAAATAATTTAAAATGGTATCAAAATAGACCAAACCTAATAATCTAACAGGTAAGTATAAAATTTTGCTTTTATGTTCAAAAAATTAATTTCTCAAGCAGAACACCAGCTTAATAGCACTTCATATGAAAACATCTGGGAGCAGTAGAAGCGATCTTCTCGACCCCAGCTGCACCGCAGAATTATCTGCAGCTCTATCCAGACGTAGAAATGCCTGGGCTATTCCACTGAAGATTCCAATTCAGGAGGTCTGTGACAGACCCTAGCATCTGTATTTTTCTGAAGTTCAGCAGTTATTTCTAACTAACCTTTGTCCTGGGTAAAGCATTGTGGTTTTAGACAGCTTAAAATTGAATCCCCACTCCCCTGTCAGTAGCTGGGGGGCTCTACTAGCATTATTATTCATCTATAAAATGGGAGTAAAACTGTACCCAATTTCACATTATTATTATGAAGAATTATTTCACATTATTATTATTATTATTGTTAAAATGAGCTAATGTCTTAAAAGGGTTGCCAGATTTAACAAATAAAACTAGAAGACACACAGTTAAATTTAAATTTTAGATAAACAATGAACAATTTTTTAGTTTAAATATAATCATGCAGTATTTGGGACATACTTATACCAAAAAAATAATTCATTGTTTATCTGACTCAAATTTAACTGAATGTCCTGTATTTTATCTGACAACCCTATGCCTTAGGCATAGTAGGAACTCAATAAATGTTAACAAAATCCAATAACAGTCCCAAACTCTAGCTTCTACATGAGCTCCCACTGTGAGGTAAGTTATTTAAATACACAAATGGATAGATAGATACATTGATTGATAGATAGATTGGTATAAGTGGTTTTGGTCTAAATTAATGGTGAAGTCCAGACCAAGGGAGCTGAGAGTCTCATCTTTCTTTGCTGTGGTCTGCTTAAGCTGGAGTAAAAATTGAGAAGACTTGAGCAGAAAAGATAGGACTTCAGGGTGATCGAAAACCTCCCTTTAACAACCACTTAGATTTCTTGAGAGTTGTCCCAGAGAAAAGATTAGAACCAAAGTGGAAGAGTGACCTGAGGCAGCTGTGAGGCCACTGTGAGGAAAATTCTCAAGGGTTAGATCAATCTATACATCGAGTAAGCTAAAACCTAAAGAGCAGTTGAGTTTCTCACCAACTGTGGCTGGATGTCTTCTGTCATAATTGTCACAAAGGTGATTTCTAATGGAATGGTTGTATATATGGCCCCGCTGTCCTCTCAAATCCTTTGAAGTAAAGCCAGGCAGGGTTAATGTTGATAATGTGGCTCTTACAAATAGGGGCTCTCCATCCCAGTGATTTCAAGGAACATTCAATCATTTGTTCAATGAACAAAACATTGCATATATATCTGTAAACAATGAGATGGCCATTAAATCATAATTAATTGACAAACATTGGTAAAGTGAATTTAAAATTAATCACAAACTTACTCTATAAATGTGCAGGCTTTTGTGATGAAATCAGGATAAGGAAGGCAGATAATGTAAAATGGGGTTTCAGTTGAGTGCCTAATGTAATTGGAAGCAATTTTTTTTAAGTGATTTAGATACATAAAAAATAACACAGGGGCGCCTGGGTGGCTCAGTTGTTAAGCGTCTGCCTTCGGCTCAGGTCATGATCCCAGGGTCCTGGGATCGAGCCCCACATAGGGCTCCCTGCTCCACAGGAAGCCTGCTTCTCCCTCTCCCACACCCCCTGCTTGTGTTCCCTCCCTCGCTGTGTCTCTCTCTGTCAGATAAATAAATAAAATCTTTAAAGAAAAAAAAAATAATACAAACTGAAAACGATTGATCCTCATATATTTCTGATGTTGATTAGTACCTGATATGAATCTCCCAAATAGTTTCGATTTTGTCCAATTTAGCTTGCCTGAATTTTAAAATTTCTAAACCTCAAGCCTACCTTTATGGATCCCTATACATCACACCGGGATTGTGGAATGTGGGCTATGGAAGTCATCCTAATGGCAGGTAGAGAAAAGAATCATAGCTTCTGGTCATATAATAAAAGTATGTTCAAATCATTATTGTTGCGTGCACCAAAATACAAAACCCCTTTATGTGATGGTATCACTCAGCGGAAATTTAACTACCCAGCATACTGGATGGCGAAAGAAACACCTGAAGGATGCACTGAAGCATTTTAAATAATGTCGTGTTCCAGAGGAGTGCTGAGAAATAGCAATGGAAGAGGAAGAAAGCCCACTACTTCTATTTCCATTGTGTTTTCCAAAGAAGCAGTATGCTGATTTGCATATATCTGTGGGGTTTTACTTTCTAATAGCACTGGTTCTCATTTAATGAGGGGGAAAAGCTCTTCCCACGTTGGCCTCTCTTTCCAGTCTTTCGCATTCGTACAAGTGTTGCCTGTGTTTTTAGGGAAAGGGAATCCATGAGCTATGTCACAGGAGTGCCCTCTACTCAGCACTTACTAATTATCCACTGTGGGGATAGCTTTCTTCCCCCTTAGACTTTCTCTATTTAAAATAACAACCATGTTTCAGATTGCTTGTTTATTGGCATTCTGTACGATGAAGACACAAAAATACCAAACCTCAAATTCTGCGTTTTCTACCATGTAGAACCTTTTCAAGAGATTAGGCTCTGAAATGTACAGGCTCTATTTGGAACGTGCAAGGTAACCCTTCCTCATGACTGAAAAACACTTTCCCAAAGAAGAGGACCACTGGAGCTACTGCTTTGACTAAGCCTCACTCCCAAAACAAACATACAGGAAAACCCACTGGCTGGGTGATCCTTCGAACTTCAGAGTGACTCTGGGCTGCAGATATCAAGGCTCAGAAAGACTCATTATTCTTGGGGCTTTTTGAGTTCAGAGTGACCCGAACATGATTTTGTGGGCTAGCCTAGAAGACCAATCTAAAAGACACACATACGGGACGCCTGGGTGGCTCAGTCAGTTAAGCGTCTGCCTTTGGCTCAGGTCATGATCCCGGGGTCCTGGGATCGAGTCCCGCATCGGGCTCCCTGCTCCGCCGGAAGCCTGCTTCTCCCTCTGCCTCTGTCTCTCTCTCTGTCTCTCATGAATAAATAAATAAAATCTTTAAAGAAAAATAAAATAAAAAAAATAAAAGACACACACACACACTGCTAATAAAAGACTATTTCTAAGAGAAATACTTCCAAGTAGCAAGCAATATAGTTACGGATACCTTTTTGAAAACAATCTTTTCATTATTTTGAAAAATGAATTTGGTTATATGGCCCTTTCATTAGAAACTTACTGGATGAACAGGACTTGGGGTTTATTTTTTAATTATGTTACATATTACCAAAAATGTTGATTCTGGTGATATCAGAGCCATGCTTTGTTCCTTTTAATCAATTAAATAAGATACTGAAATGGGGAAATGTGCTATAAATTTGCATTAAAATTGATCAGTAGGTAAATAGATATGAAAGACTTTAAGTTACAATCAGTAAAGAACTGAAATAAGCAAAGATTTGCTTATCCAGATTGAAGGATAAATTTATTAGGGTCAGATTTTTCTGATCATGCAAGGTGTTTTTTTTTTTTTTTTAAGATTATTTATTTATTTATTTGACAGAGAGATTGACAGCGAGAGAGGGAACACAAGCAGGGGGGAGTGGGAGAGGGAGAAGCAGGCTTCCCGCCAAGCAGGGAGCCCGATGCGGGGCTCGATGCGGGGCTCGATACGGGGCTCGATGCGGGGCTCGATCCCAGGATCCTGGGATCATGACCTGAGCTGAAGGCAGACGCTTAACAACTGAGCCACCCAGGCGCCCCTGATCATGCAAGGTTTTGAAGGCCATTTGTAATCATTTCTGATTTCCATCCCTTAGTCAATCAGACCTACTTTTGATGCATCTTTGGATACTGGTCTAACTTCCCATTCTCATCACCGCCAACCCAACCACCAACTCTATCCAGCCCAGCTGCTCTCACAACCTGCTCATTCAATAGTTATAATGGCCCTTTTATACATCCTATCCAAACCCACTCCAATCCTCTACTTTGGCACATTCATTCTAGGATTTTTCCATTGCAGTTTTAAATGTGCAGATTTTTATATTGAAAATTATTCTACCCATCCATAAGATACAAGTATTTTACATACTTTTTGCAGTTGAGATATTGGAGCTCTGTTGATCCATTGTTATTCTTAAATGGTGCTGCTGAGCAAAAAAGTTTCATGCTTTAATTAATTGAGCTGACACATTTATAGCACATTAAGTGAGACTATGCATTTATATCACACATTAAATATGTACATCAAATACATTCATAATGTATTTCCAGTTGGCCAGCCTACATCCTTTGCCTCTTACCTTTTTTTGTACTTGTTTTTCCCTAGTAACTATAGAACATAGATGAATACCTTTTTTTTTTTTTTTAACAATTTTATTTTTAAGTAATCTTTACACCCAACGTGGTATTGGAAGTTACAACCCTGAGATCAAGAGTCACATGCTCATGGACTGAGCCAGCCAAGCACCCCTAGATGAATACTTTCTTTAGGTAAATACTTATTTGGACTTAAGTTGTGATTTAAGAGGAGAAAGACCATCTCCCCTATACAAGTTGCTTATGTAAACATTTATTGACCATCTGCTCTGGGCCAGGTGGCATGTTAGGTATTATGGGTAAAAAATGGGCACACAATGATTATTCTATTGACAAGAAACTCTGGTGCAGTGGTTCTCATACCTTAGCATTCTTAGGAGTCATGTGAGGGTATTAGCTGAAATGCGGATTCTGGAGTTCTCATCTACCCTAATTTTAAAAGTTTGAGGTGGGGTCCAAGAATCTGCATTTTAGCAAGTCCTCCCAGTGATTCTGATGAGGGCAGTCCATTAATAACACTTTGAAAACACAGTATTAAATTCTTTTGGGTGTTTTATATTTATGCCTGTAGTTCTATACTGTTATGAAGTTTAAAAAAATGCTATTTCAAGGAAAATGTTACTTAACCAGTTTCCTTTTCCATGTTTTTTTCTATCATATTTAAAATAAGAAACCTCATGTTCTGAGATTACGCATTAAGTATAAGAAGATTTAAAGTATAAATACGTTGCCTAAAACCTAGAAATTTATCATGTATCTTTTTCCCCCAGCATTAACACGTACAATTAAATACCTTATAACAATGTTACCACTTTGTAAAAGTTTAGATTTCCAAGTTTACTACGGAGTCTGCTTTTCCTTTATAGATCCTTTTCCGGCAGGTAGGGTCTCCTGCTTCCAGGAGGAAGGAACATTTTGTTCTTCTAGTCGAACTAAAGGCCTAAATTATGATTTGCTTGAGATATAGCTTCTAGCCATATGCCCACTACTTTGAAAGAGATTATGAAAATAAGTTTGTTTTTTTTTAAAGATTTTATTTATTTATTCAAGGAGGGGGAGGGGTAGCGGGAGAGGGAGAAAGAGTCTTAAGCAGACTCCACACTGAGCACAGAGCCCCATCGTGGTACTCGATCGCACAACCCTGAGATCACAACCTGAGCCGAAACCAAGAGTCAGATGCTTAACCGGCTGCACCACCCAGACACCCCGAAAATAAGTTTTAACAAAGCAAAACATTAAATAACCTAACTAAGTCTTTAGGGGCCTATTTATTTATATTTTAATATTTCAGGAGTTTATTTAAGTTTGTCTCACCAAAACCAGAAAATTTCGGGAAAAGTAGAATTCTGTAGTTCCAAATTTCCTTAATGATTTAAGAAAGTAGAGACGCAATGACATTTGCATATATTAGTACAAATGGGGGAGAAAAAGAATAATATAACTACATCCTGACATGAAAATATATATATATATTTTTAAGATTTTATTTATTTATTTGACAAAGACACAGCGAGAGAGGGAACACAAGCAGGGGGAGTGGGAGAGGGAGAAGCAGGCTTCCCGCGGAGCAGGGAGCGCGATGCGGGGCTCGATCCCAGGACCCTGAGATCATGACCTGAGCCGAAGGCAGACGCTTAATGACTGAGCCACCCAGGCGCCCCATGAAAAAATATTTTTGACAGTGTTGCCTAATTACTAACAGTGATGGCTGTGTAGAATTTGGTATTTTTCTCTTAAAATTTGGTATTTTGAGTTTGATCAGGCAAAGGCCCCACCCCCTGCCCAACTCCATTCACCCCCAGTCCGTCTTAATCTTCCTCTTCCAACTCACTGTGAAATCTCTCCTACAGCCAGACTGCTTCCTTTCTTGTACACCTTGTGCATTTCAACTGCAAATTACTTAGTCTTTTAGAGCCACTTAAAGGGATGCCTTTGCTCACCTTACTAAGAGGAAATTCGTTGTTTTACTTCTCTACCAACTCTGCCCACGCAACCAAGGACTTGCCTGTACATACATATAAAATGTCAGTTACTTGGCTGCCATATATTATATATAGCTATATATATAATATTGGCGTATATATGTCAACTTTTGAGAGCATTAAAAAACGTATGTGATGTTTTTTAATAAGCAAGAGACAATTATCCACATTATATTTATTTTTTTTAAGATTTTTATTTATTTGAGAGAGAGAATGAGAGAGAGAGAGCACGAGAGGGAAGAGGGTCAGAGGGAGAAGTAGACCCCCTGCTGAGCAGGGAGCCCGATGTGGGACTCGATCCTGGGACTCCAGGATCATGACCTGAGTTGAAAGCAGTCGCTTAACCAACTGAGCCACCCAGGCGCCCTCCACATTATATTTAAATAAAATGGAACAGTCCCACCATGTCTCTCTTAAAGCAGCTACAGTGCCTTTGAACCAATCAGGATCTCAACAGAAAACCTCACAAGAGCAAGCATTTTTAGATGTTTATTCACCAAAAGAGATCTAAGAAGACAATATCTTACAAAATGAACAGGGTCAATTGTCCAGGGACAATATGCATAATTTCAGGAGCAAAATATGAGTATATATTTAATTATTGCCCCTTGGAAAATGGTATCTATTGAACTGTAGATCTTGTTCAGGTGCTGTTTTCTTCTTGTTTCTGACATTATCTTGTTGGGAAAGGGTGTTTGGGCTTGTGAAGAGTGTTTCATGTCTTTAATGTTGAGGGCTGGAAGAATTTCACTAGTTCAATCTCTACTAACAGCAAATATATAAAAATATATCTCAGAGAAGTGTTGCTACTGACTCCAACTTGCCAGCCGTAGATATTCTGCATTTTGAACTGATTGAGGACTGGGGTGTGTTAGAAAAGGAGCAGGAAATGAGCAGAATAATGATTCATGCAGTGGTTGCCAAGAACTTTGCACTTCAATTAAAATATTAAAAATGGATGTTTTTCTCTTAATAGAAAATAATTACAACTTTCACTTCTAAATTTTAAAATAGTTTATTATTTTTTTTAGTAATCTCTACACCCAACGTGGGGCTCAAACTCATGACCCTGAGATCAAGAGTCACCTGCTTTTCCAACTGAGTCAGCCAGGAGCTCCCACTTCTAATTTGTATTCAAATTTTATTTCACTGAACTTTTCTCCCAAGTACAAAAATTTACTCCATAATAAAGCTCTTTTCAAAGTTAGAGAATAAATTATCAACTTTGCTTCATGTGTGAAAAAAAAAAATCACAGGATTTCATAAGATTTCTTTACATACTCCTCTTCTTCAGTCAACTTACTTCTGCAAGTATGGAAGATTACAGCACAGATCCGCAGGAAAGGTTGCAGCACGAGCTGCTGTATATAGTTGTGCATATTGTACAGTCCACAACCTGCACAACGGTATGTGGCAGCTCTGATTGCAGAGACTGATTTTCCTACATTTCCTGGGCTTTGTTTTCGCAGACTAATATGAATAGAAACTAAAGAAATATATTTCATCAATGGAGAGCCTCAGTTATGCCCTCTACGCACTGGCACGTAAGACATTTGCTTTCAGCACAAGAGGTAAACAAAAAAAAGGATCCAAATATGTCAAGACCAGGCAATTGCATTATTAAAGCAGTAAATAAATAATAAAAGCAAACAGAAAACTCAAAGTCATCATGGAAATGTATCTTGTGTCATTTAAGACACAGGGTTTTGGTAAGGCTTCTGAAGTCATGGTGGTAGTGATTCTCCTCCTCCTAAAGTAGGCCTTTCATTCACTCTTAGGATTGGTATTTCTTTTTTTTTTTTTTTAATTTTTATTTATTTGACAGAGAGAGAAACAGCAAGAGAGGGAACACAAGCAGGGGGAGTGGGAGAGGGAGAAGCAGGCTTCCCACAGAGCGGGGAGCCTGATGCGGGTTTCGATCCCAGGACCCTGGGATCATGACCTGAGCTGAAGGCAGACACTTAACGACTGAGCCACCCAGGCACTCCAGGATTGGTATTTCTAAGCATGGCTCCTAACTTCATGCACATGATTTATCTTAGCATATGGCTGAGCTCACAGATTCCCTTCTTTGATCAAATGCTTGGTTATTGATACTATACAAGTTTATACCTGAGTCGAATATTTTAAAGAACAAATTTAAACAAGATTTCTTTTTTTTTTTAAGATTTTATTTATTTATTTGAGAGAGACAGTGAGCACAAGTGGGGGTCAGAGGCAGATGGAGAGGAAGAAGCAGACTTCCCAGTGAGCAGGGAGCCCGATTCGGGGCTTGATCCCAGGACCTGGAGATCATGACTTGAGCCAAAGGCAGACTTTTGACTGAGTCACCCAGGAACCCCTAAACAAGATTTCTTATAGCAATCCAAACTAGCTTTATTATTAACCAAGGAAAATTAGCAGCTTTTATACCTTAATCATTCCATGGATTCTGTAATTAAAAACTGAAAAGTGCATGTGTTAAAGTATTATTGATGTAATAGGCAGCTAATTCCAAATCTGAGAATACAGCATGGAAACATAATCAAGTAACAACATCTTCCATTATAATCTCTTTTGTGAACAGGTTCAAGACCTGCCTTATGAATGGCTAGAAAAAGTCATCAACATGTCGGAATTTGAAGTGTGTGCAGAGGGTCCCCTAACATTGTCCTAAACTATATCTACCCTTTGGGCCATGACACCCTAAAGTCCATTGTTACAGATTGGTTTCTTTTGTTACCAAGAGCTCTTTAAAAATCCAAATGCCCTTTGGAGCCTTGACATTTGTGTATGAAAATAACAATATTATGAATAAAATGTTTGTATATCCATTTTGAGCAAAAATTCTCAAGATGTATTTTAGGGTTTATAGGATCTTGTGATTGAATTAGATTGGGAAACGACAGAATCAAAGTCAATCCACCTGCACTTTTCAAAGCTCTGAAGTAGCTGGTGTGCTTAGGGAATCTTCAGAGAAGAGTCTAATAGGCAGCCCTCCCTGAATGTATCGTACCAAAGAAGGAGAGATTTGTGAGATTGATATTTTACTGGACATGCTTAGGGAAGTGCGTTGGCCTTGCAGGGTAAACCCCTTCTTACATCCAAGCAGAAAGTGTGTTAATGTAGGTACGTGACAAATGGAGTTCTTAAGGATACCATGGGAAGAATAAGAGAACTTACAACTCAACTCCCTTTTGCTTCTTCCTGTTGCCTTTCCCTGGCTGCTGTGGGATTCCTGACCATGACCTTCACCTAAGAAGACCAAATGAATTCAGGGTACAGCGCAGGGGAAAGGACACTTCAAGTGGGCATCTGCAGCCAGCTCTGATTCTGACTTGAGGGGAGAATGTTACTCTCCTTACACTCCTTTTTTCCATTGGATATAAAGGTAAATCTGGAAGGCCTTAGAGATTACTTCTTATTGGGGGGACTCCCGGGGTTCCTGAGGCTCAAGGGCAGATCCTGGCTCCATGAGGCTTGAAAGTTACCCAATTTGTAGGTAGAGAGAACTTGTTAATAGAAAGAATACAAACTTAGGAACAAAAGTCACTATTTAAAATGAGGAAAAGAACCACAACAAATTAGATTTTTTAAACTGACAAATACCATGAATATCACAAAATCTAGGGAAAACAACACCAATTTGATTAACTGCCTGACACACTTCTGTTTTTAAAGTATAATTTTTTTTGCTGCATGCTTGTTGTTTGCCTCTTCATAGGAAGGTTTCAAAGATTTTACGTAGACTAGAAAGATAATCCAGGCTTTCCTCTAGCAAGCTTGAAATTTGTTATTTAAAATTTAGAAAAGTTTCTTTCAGCATCGTAACTTATCAGAAATGTCAGGTGAAATTTTAGGATTATTGTCAAATTCTGGGAAACTTTTACCTGGTTTCTTTCATATATGAGATTTCAGAGCATTTCAGATGTTCTTGTCAGTGACTAATTGACTACTCTGAGTTGAAGACTTTCACTGAATAGTTTGTCACCAATGTCCTATTGTAGCGGCTTGTCAACAAGCTTTTATGTTGAGCCGTGTGCCTTCGCATCACGGTGCCAGGTGAATTAGCAGAGTGAGCGTCAGGAGTGTTCCTGGAAACAATTCCTATGCTGGCAAGAACTCAACTATACACAGAACCTCCTTAATGTGTGAACCTCCTTCATAGATCCCATTCAATTCAAACTAAATGTGTCCTCAATTTAGCTTTGACTTAGCCTAATTCCCCAAATACCCATGGCCATTCCCATAACACTTACCTGTCATGAGGGTGGGAAGGTCAGCGTGGCAAGAACGATAATATTAATTAATTGCCACTAAAATATCTTAATTGTGCCAATTTTACAAGGATATATGACCTTGTGAACACATGTCCAGGATTTTTCCCAAGGCTTTCGAGGGGTCCGTATGAGTGAGGGAAGCTGACGTGTAAGCTTCATCAGCATCAGGGTAGATTTGCCTATGAGGTTCACAGCCTTTCAAAACCAAGTGCCTCTGAGTTGGATCTTCAAAACTGCATTAACTTGAACAGTCTACTATGCATATATCCTACAGAAGCCAAGAGGAGGGCAATGTGCTAGCAGAATAGTACCTTTCACAGCTTTCCTTACAGCTTGGGGTGGCCAGGTGAGGCAAGTTCTGGTCAAGGAGACATTAGTGAAAAGTCACTGAGTAGAGGTTTCTGAAAAATCTCTTCCAAGTTTTAGCTAGCACATACCTTTTACCCTTTGTCACTTTCTTCCTGCTTGGAATTCAGATTCAATGCCAGAGATGGAACAGTCATCTTATGATCACAAAATAACGGGAGGGCAAAACACCCTGTGCTAAGATAGAGATGCGGAAAGATAGAAGGGAAACTTCTGGCCTGATGTCATCGTCTACCCTCACACTCCTTGTAACATAAAAAAAACCACATTGTGATGTTTTTCTGATACTTGCTGCTGAATACAATTGCCAACTGAAACATTTCCCATGGTAGTGATTTTGAATTAAGGATCCAGGAGACAGAATTTCTTCTGCAACACTCTGTGGGACTTTGAACATTTAAAAAATTTGTTAGTGTATGCAATGAATAATGCACATTGTTTTCACAAGTCTTTCCCATATTTCTCATTGACATTTTAAAATCAAAAAATATTTGAAGTCTTAAAACTGGTACTGTCAGTGTTTGAGTTGGTTTTTCAATTTTATTTAAATTCTCTTACTTTGGACTGGTTGCATAGACATTTCACTGAAGATGTGGTATTGATTTAAGATGGTTTGCATGGGGGTGCCTGGGTGGCTCAGTCGGTTAAGCGGCTGCCTTCGTCTCAGGTCATGATCCTGGAGTCCCAGGATCGAGTCCCGCATCGGCCTCCCTGCGTGGCAGGGAGTCTGCTTCTCCCTCTGACCCTCCCCCCTCTCATGTGCTCTCTCTCTCTCTCTCTCAAATAAATAAATAAAATCTTTAAAAAAAAAAAAAAGATGGTTTGCATGGTCCATGGTTGACATGTATTTCATGGTCCATGGTTGACATGTATTTCATATCTCTTTATTTTGTCCTTTTAGAAAATGGAAATAATTACTGGTTCTTATTAAACACAAATGATGTAAATGTATTGTCATTTCTCTGTATGCCACTGATAGGTATTAAACATTACTCCTATGAGATATTTTGCTTGGTTCCTAATGTGTATATTAGGATCATGTAAAATAAGGGTTTAAGTGTGTCCAGGATTATTGGTTAAGCTAAAGGACTTTGAACTTTTCAGGGTAACACTTGAGAATTGATCTTATTTTTGCTGAGAGCCTATCAGATATTCTTCACCCAGGTCAGACTTAAGGGATAAATGAATTTCATTTGACCTTCGTAGCAGGCTTAAGGGCTCTTTATAATTCAGCCATGTCTGTTTTTATATTTCATGTCATGCATATAGGTTCCTCACCCCTCTCGTGACTTTGCAATTCAGTCCAGAGTTTACAATCTGTCACACAGTTGCCCCACAACATGAAGTTTCCTTTTGTTGTAGAATATGCTACTCTATTCTTTTATTTATTTATTTTATTAAATCTCTTAAGGTGCCTGGGTGACTCAGTCAGTTAAGCGTCTGCCTTCGGCTCAGGTCGTGATCCCAGGGTCCTGGGATCGAGCCCCATGTCTGGCTCTCTGCTCCGCTGGGAGTCTGCTTCTCCTTCTCCCTCTGCTCCTCCCCCTGCTCATGCTCTCTCTCTCAAATAAATGAATAATATAAAAAAATATAAATCTCTACTTATGGTAAATTGCTTATTAATTTATTCATTTATTCAACAATATTTAATGAGTTCCACGATATAATGGATATGGTTCTAGGCGTTGGGAATGCAGAACAAATAAAGCTGACAAGGATCTTGCTCTTATGAAGTTGTTATTCTAGCAAAAGTGGACAATAAACAATGCTGTTTTGCAACTAGGAATGGACCTAGGGAATGGTGGAAAGTGGTTTCCTAAAAATCATGATCAGAGTAACCCAGAATCCAGCAGCCCAGAAAATACGATCTTGTGTCCCCTTCTCCTTAAAATTTTCTCTTGCACTTCAACTTATGGCACTGGGAGAAACTGTCAGTGCTCATTAATAGGTTAGAATCATGAATAAACTTAGGAAAGACTTGTGAAATATTATAGACTTTTAATGGGTGTTGAGTCATAAAATGTTATAACTGGAAGGGAATTTAGAGATAACGTGGAAACCAGATTATCTGGGATCTGCCTGGATTGTCAGTTTTAACAATTAGACCTTGGGCCTGATGGAATGGAGTATCAGGTATTCGTATTCTAGGCCAGGATGTCTTTCCTAGGTAGTGCCAAACGGGAGGTTTCTGGAGGTAGATGCCAAAATATGAAGGAGACTCCCTGAGATGGGTGGGTTGATGGAAGAAAATATTAAAGATGATTTTTTTTTTTTTTGCTATTTCTATTAGAATTAACCTTACCTGGACCAAAAAAAGAAAAAGAAATATCTGGATTTAATGACTTTATTCTCTTATCATTCATTCGCCTTTCATCAATTATATAATACAGAAATGTAGAAGTAACTATGAATGGTGATTACAAAGTAATCTGATTATTTAAACCCAATAACCTACACATTATGACAAGGTGTTCCTGCCCCCATTACTTTGCGGTTTTAGTTCAGAGTGACTTTTAGTGCTGGATTTCTCCTAGCCAATGGAAAATCAAAGATAAATAAAGTCAGCGTCTTTATGAGGTCACTGTGGGCATTTTGGGCAGGTTAATTCTTTGTTGTACTAGACTGTCCTGCTCAGTGTAGGATATTCAGCATCTCTGGCTTCTCGACACTAAATGACAGGGGTGCCTCCCTCCCGTCATTATGACAATCAAAAATTTCCCCAAACACCCATACAAGGGGGGGAGCCTGCATTGTCCTCCTGATTGAAAACCACTGGTAATGGGAAAAATATATTTAAACACAGTACTTCCATATGACACAATATGTGCTTGGCTAAATGTTTGTGTTCATTGCTATGGGAGCACAGAGGAGGGGCACCTAACCAAATCTGGTGGTTCTCACAGGCATTTAAATAAGGGTTATTCCTATCAAAATAATCCAATAATACCATTCCTACTCAAAATATTTTAGAAATTCTTTTCTGGATTACTTTTAGAGCCTGAGTCATGTTCTTTTGAATTTGTTCAACATAGGAAACTTTCTTCCTTTGGAAACATCCCAAAGTTGCCTGTAGCCAAGTCTTGTGAATAAGATGAGTGAACAAGCTGGACAGTATTATTTTTAGGTAAAAACAGTTTCACAGAACACAAAATTATGAGCTGACACTTAGTGGTTATTGAATTATGAAAACCACTTAGCCCAGGTTTTAATAAGAGGTACTACTTATTTCATTATTTTTCATATTTTTATTATTATTACAAGATTGTTAGCACTCTGTTAAGCACTGTGGATACATAAACGAAAGACAGTTCCTGCCTTTAAGGAGATCACTATCTAGTGAGGGAGGTAAACAAGTAAATCAACAATTGCAGTTGCAAAATGGATGAGTGCTTGCTAGGAGAGATATATTTGTGTTGCTATGGGAGTGCAAAGGAGAGGCGCTAGCTCAGTCTAACAGTGAGGAATGCAGAAAGTTTGCCCGGAGAATTTGATGCTCTATCTGAGTTTTGAATGTACAGCGCTGACTGGCTCAGAGGAGGAATGAAAGGCATTCTAGGTAGAGGCAGCAACATATCCAAGGATACAAAGGGTTGAAAGTGTGGTTCACTCTGTGAGCTTTGATGTCTGGAGCAAAGGGGCAGGAGATGACACTGGTAACATAGGCAGCATGATGAAGATCATACCATTTTTATGCACCTTAGCAAGGAATTTGGACTTTGTATTGGAGATGAAGGATGGCCGTGAAGGACTTAAATGATAGAAATCTGATGATACCTTTATTTTAAATCATGCTAGTTATATAGTGGAAAATGAACTGGAGGAGAGTGAAACCGGAGACAGAAGGTGGTTAAGATGCAAGGAAAGAGAGAAATGATGAGGTCTTAAATAAAGAGGTAGGAATGGGGATTAAAAGGCACCTGGGTGGCTCAGTCAGTTAAGCATCTGACTCTTGATCTCAGGTCTGGTCTTGATCTCAGGGTCTCGAGTTCAAGTCCGGCGTTGGGCTCCATGCTGGGCATGGAGCCTATTTTTTAAAGGAGAGGAAGGATTCAATACATTTAAAAAATTATAAAGTAACAGTAGTTAAAACAATATGGTTCTGGGTCAGGAAAAGAGATCTATTCTGACCAGGGGATCAAAATAGAGAGTTCAGAAACCAACATGTGCATGGGAATTATTTATGCAGTAAATATGGCATTTTAATTTAGTAGGAACAGAATGGAATATTTGATAAAAGGTGTTGGTTAGAGGGGCATATTAGTTCTAATTAATAAGTTACCAAAAACCTGGTGCCTTAAACAACATGAATTCATTATCTTACAGTTCTATAGGTCAGAAGTCTGATACAGGTGTCAGTGGGCTAAAATCGAGGTGTCAACAGGACGGCATTCCTTTCTGGAAGACTATAGGTAAACATCTATTTCCTTGACTTTTCCAGTTCTAGATGCCACCCTTATTCCTTGGTTCTTGGCCTCCTCTTCCATCACCGAAACTAACAACATTGTATTTCTGTAACCATTCTACAATCATGTTTGCCTCTGACCACAGCCATGAATAATTTCCGCTTTTAAGAATTCATGTTATTAGATTGGTCCCGCCCAGATAATGCAGGATAATCTCCTCATTTCAAAGTCCATAACCTTAATCACATCTGTAAAATCTCTTTTGCTGTGTAAGGTAATGTTTATAGATTCTGGGGGTTAGGGTGTTGATGTCTCTTCTGGGCATTATTCTGCCTATCACAGGTGAAAAAAGAATGCCAATTTAGATCCCTGCCTCACACCATAAACAAAGAATTATTTATGGATTAAAGATCTAAACATAACAACAAGCAAAACTAGAAAGTATTAGAAGAAAATATAGGAGGATATCTTTAAACAAGAAGACCTCCTGGATAGGATAAGAAATCCGGTGATCATAAATAAATTTATGGGACAGACTGGACCCAATAAATATTTAAAACATCTGTACAGTAAAAGTTACCACAAAAAGCTACAAAATTAAGAGACAAGCATCACACTAGAAAAAAATACTTGCAACACATAAAACAGACAAAGATAATATCCATAGAATGTAAAGATTATTTCCAAACCAATAAGGAAAAAACCCAACCTGATAGAAAAATGGCAAAGGATAAAACAGATGATTTAAAGAAGAAATGAAAGTAATAAATAAACAAAGAAGGGGGAAAGCTAAATTTCTCTAGTTATTAGAAAATATTATTTAGGAATTTCTATATGTGCTGTCTTTAAAGAAAGTAAGGAATGATAAAACATATTCAGGGTAATGTTTCCTGGGCAGAGGGGTGAGATAGAGAGGAGCATACTGGGAACTTTTAACATTATTGATATTCTATTTCTCAAAATGAGTGGTAAATTCATAGACACTCATTTTTATTTTTAATGTCATAAGTTACATATACTTTATTTTTATTTTTTAAAAGATTTTATTTATTTATTTATTTGAGAGAGAGTGCAAGCAAGAGAGAGCACAAGTGGAGGGGGGCAGAGAGAGAGGTAGGAACAGAGTCCCAGCTGGGCAGGGAACCCGATGCGGGGCTTGATCCTAGTACCCTGGGATCATGACCTGAGCCAAAGGCAGATGCTTAACTGACTGAGCCACCCAGGCACCCCATAAGTTACATATACTTTAAACTTGTTTTTTGTGTGTGTGTATCCTATGATTCATGATTTTAAAAATGGAAAAACGGGGGTGTTTTTGTTTTTGTTTTTGTTTACTTTTTATTTTGAAACAACTTATTTGAAACAATTTCAAACTTACAGAAAAGTTGCAAGAATTGTGCAAAGAACTATATCAATTGTCCCAATAATATTCTTTATAGCAAAGGATCTACTCCAGGTTTAAGTGTTTGTGATATCAGGATTTATAATAAGAAATACATATTTGATCTTTACCCTGCTTTTTGGCACAGAGATCCTAAAACCCTTGGAATTTCCTAAGTCATAAGAGCGATAAAGGTGTCTTGATATTCATTACAAACCCCTTTCAACCACAGGTGACTTGGAAAGCCCCTAAGAATGGGGACTGGTTGCCAGGGGAACCAAACACATAGTTAGGAGGTTGGAAATTTCAGTCCCAACTTTCTGACCTCTTTTTGGGAGAGGGGCTGAGGTTGAATCAATTGCTAATGGCCAATGATTTCATTAATTGTGCCTATGTAATGAGGCCTCCATCAAAACTCAAGATGGAGTTCAGTTGGTGAACACATGGATTTGAGGAGAGAGTGGCATACCTAGAGGGCATGGAAGATTCTTTCCCCTTACCGCATACCTTGCATATGCATCTCTTCCATGTTTACACTAGTAAACATAAGTCGATGTTCCTCTGAGTTCCGTGAGCTGCTCTAGCAAAGTAATCAAACCTGAGGAAGGGGTTGTGGGAACCTCTGATTTATAGCCAGTTGTTCAGCAGTACAGGTTAACAACCTGGACTTGTGATTGGCATCTGAACTGGGAAGAGGCAGTCTTGTCAGACTGAGCCCTTAACTTGTGGGATCTGATGCTATCTCCATGCAGATAGTGTCAGAGCTGAGTTAATTACTTCATGGTGTTAAAAAAAGCACATATTGTAGTGCTGTGCCCAGTGGTCATGTCTCTCTAGTCTCCTTCACCCTGAAAGAGTTCTTCAATCTTTCCTTAATTCCATGAACTTGACCTTTTTTTAAAGACTACAGGCCAATAAATTTGTAAAATATCTCTCAACATAGGTTTATTTGAAGTTTCCTTATAATCAGAACCAGATCATCCTGGAACATCATAGAAGTGAAGTTGGATTTTTCTTATTGAGTCCCAGTGAGTAGCCCATAACGTCAATTTGTCCCATTTCTGATGACATTGATTTGATCAGTTGCTTAAGATGGTATCTGCCAGGTTTCTCAACTGAAAAATTACTCCTCCACTCTTTTATAATTACCATCTGAGGGAGGTACTTTGAGACTGTATAAAACTTTTTTTCCTCATTCCACTTTCACCCTTTGGTAATAGCATCCATTGATGCCTCTTGCCTGAATTGTTACTAGGCTGATTGCCAAAAACTGATTGTTTTCTAATTCCATCACTCCTTCTACATTTATTATTACAAAGAGTGAAATGTTCCCCATAGTCCTGTCCCCAGAGATATCCGTTACTAACATTAATTTTTGATAGTCTGGTGATTTTTTTTTTTCTCTAGACGTTCAGGTATATGAGGGAGAAGCCAATGGTTGGATTGATCCAGAATGGGTTCAGTAAATAACTATTCAAAAAAATAATGAAGTTAATTGCCTTGGCAAGAGTGGTATTGAAGGGATGGATTGTGGGGTCTGACTGAACAAGGTGGGAAGTGAAGCCAGAGACAGCTGACTGATTAGGAAGAAATGGAAAGAGTTGAGGACCTAGAACCTTAAAGTCAACCATGTTGTTAACATGGTGGAGGAGCAGCTCTGAAGACATACAAAGACTTTAGAGCACTTGGGTTCATGTGTTGGCTCGGTTTTTGACTTTGGATTTCTCAAATGCTCATTAATGCTTCAGAGTCTTTATATTTACACCTTATTGCTTAAGCACACAGAATGATCCATACTAATTGAAGTTAAGAAACAAATCAACATTGCCTTCACTTTGAGTCTGACAATTTGGGGGTCTTGGTGTTGTAATAGTTTTACAGCGCCAACTTTAATGTTTTATTTCCAGTTCATAAAAGAAACGCCATATTTTGTTTCAGCTACTATTTTCCTTAATGAGATAGTAATTCTTCTGGCTTCTGTTGAAAGATCAGAACTAATGGCAGACCTTTCCTGTTTTTGTTCACAACCCAAACAGAAATTTCTCTTGTGCTCAAGGTTTCTTACAGAATGAATCTGTTCCTTGATCTAAATATAACTCCTCAATCATCATTATCAGAGTTAATCACCTCTGAACTTTTCAACATTTTCATTAAGTCTATAGTTTTATATCTCATGAGGGGCATCTTCTCTAACTTTGGACTTTATGTGAAAGTCAAAAATACTTCTTCTCAGCATTGTTTTTAGATCCACATATCCTTTCTAACATGTCAAGTGTCTCGCAGAATTTACATGACTGAATGTTTGGTTTCAAATCTTTGTCTAAGTAACAGTCACTCATTTTTAAGCTAATGTAGGACAGCCTTGTGTGCTACTGAAGCAACAAGTTAAGACATGTTGCAATCTTCTCAGCCCAGACAGTTCCTCCTCTGTTTCTAGGAATCACAGGAGAAAACAAGTGTCTCCTTAGTTTGCTGCACTACTATGTTGCTAATCTGTGACTTCAAGTACCTATACCCAAGAAGAAAGATACTAATATGGATACAATGGGGCTATGTTGGGGCTTTTTCTCTCATCTGCTCAGCATTTTAATTTCTATGACAAATACCACTTACTAACACACTGAGGCCTGGAAGATAGATGCGTTCTCTTGCCTTCTCAAATTGTTCTCTAATGGCTCCTTAAAAAATTCCTTATTTGTGAATAATGAAACTGATGTGTAGAGCAAACACTGTCTGCTTGATTGTCAAACCAAAAACCACTTCATCTTCTCCTCCTTCTCCTCCTTCTTTTGTCATAAAAGGAACGGAAGAGGCTAGCTGCTTAAATGTCAGACTCACAGCAACAGAGCCTGGCCATGTTTCAAAGCCCCTGAAAGATGTCTAGAGGACAAGTTGGGGGGCAGTGGAGGAGTCCACACCTCTCTAACCTTTTCTTCCTCTTAGCTAGGATTCCAACTCATGTCTGTCTGATTCTCTTAACTGCTAGATTATGAAAAATTAGGTCTTTGAAATGAGAACGAGAAAGAAAAAAATGTCATCATGTATATTCATTTGGTTTGGGAATAAAAGGGTGCCCTATAATTTAGAACAAGAGACAGGGATGACTCATTACAACTGTGAAGGTTATTAAGGAAATGAATAAATCGGTCACACCACTACAACTGTGTTTGTCATCACGGTGGCATTGCCAATTTCCCTACACAGTTGGTAATTGTTATTCTATATCTTCTTACATGGAATGTAAGACCCATTCCAGTATAACAAATATTAGAATAGTCTTCAAATCCATCTTCAGATGAGGCTATAAAAAGCTGTAACAAGAGCAGGTACAAGCTACCTCAGAACCTTGGAAAGAGCCATTCAATATTACAGCACTGAAAATCCACTGAATTATCCAATGCAATAAAAAGCATATATAAAATTTGATAGTCATCAATGTAAAAGTCCATAATACTTGAAAATTAAGACTGTTTTGATAATGTTTAGTTAAATTGATACCCCAAACCAGGAGAGTGGTACAAAGCTTAAACCCTCCTTATATTTCTTTAGTTTAATAAGTCTATAAATGTTTAACAAAAAGAATAAAAGCAATATACATTGTAGCAGCTCAATTTTACTCCATTTAGACAAGTAAGATCTTAGGTTTCTCGATAGTTTTTCTTGTAAAGCTGACGGATTCTCAATCCATGTCAGCTAATGATTTGCTTAAATATGTCTTGGTTATTTTGTCAGCCTTGGAGTTGTCTTTTCACTGTTGTTTTGCCTGTTCTTGAGCTTTTGTTACCACTGTTGTCACAAAGCTTGTCTGCACCCAAGCCTTCTCTTAACGTTTCTTCTTCAGGGAAGAAGAAAGACAGGAATTAGGAAAGGGGGAGAGCACACTCCTCCCTTCAGCTCCTGTCTGTAATTGAAAGCTCCATGACATTCCATCCAGAAATTAAGAAGCATAGTCTTCGGAAGTGGAAATAAGTAAAAGTCAGTGTGCAGAGCAGTTGAGAACATGGACCCCCGCCCTCAAGCAGACCTGGGTTCCTATTCTGGTTTCTTCCCTTAATCCCTGTGTGACTTTAGATAAATTTCCTAATCCCTCCAAGCCTTCAGCTTTCTTATTTGTAAAACAAGGATTACAGTAGCACTTATCCCATGGAGTTTGTTGTTAGGATCTGATTAGATAATGCATGTAAACACTATGTGATGCCTGGAATATGATAAGCATTAAAAAATGCTAGCTAATAAAACACTGGTGCTATTAATATAAAAATATCTTTTAAAGATTTTATTTATTTATTTATTTGAGAGAGAGAGAGAGAGAATGAGCGGGGGAAGCAGCAGGCAGAGGGAGAAGCAGGCTCCCCGCTGAGCAGGGAGCCCGATGTGGGACTCGATCCCAGGACCCTGGGATCATGACCTGAGCCAAAGGCAGACACTTAACTGACTGAGCCACCCAGGAACCCCTATACTTGCATCACTTTATTAGTTGAGAGGAGACAGGTTTTGGACAAAGCTTTCTCTCATGTCTTTGATACTTCTTTTTCTTTGACGATCAGTTCTGTTTCAAATTTTATTTCTCTCCCCAGTGACTCTCCCTCTACCCTCAAGACCACCTAGGTTTCTGCATGCCAAGGGATTCCACAGCAGTGTTTGAGGTACAACCCAGGACTTTTTGTCCCCTTGGCACCAACGAAAATCTCCTATTTCTATGGTGCCTTCCTGTATGTTTATGGTAACCAGGATATAATTTTTGGAGCCCAGGTATATTAACATTCATTCTAATTATTTATATGCTTATTCAGTGGTCCCAGCCCATTACATTATTAATTGAGTGCCTACCACCATATTTCATTGAGTCTAAAATACATTGACTATTGGTGGGGGTGGGGGAATTGGATGAAGGGTATCAAAACATACAAACTTTGAGTTACAAGATAAATAAGTACTGGAGATGTGAAATGCAACATGATGACCTTAGCAACACTGCTGTATCATATATATGAAAGTTGCTAAGAGAGTAGATCCTAAAAGTTCTCATCACAAGGAAAAACTTTTTTTTTTCCTTTTCTTTTTTTCTTTTTTTTTTTTTTTGTTCTCTCTTTTTGGTAAGTATATGAAGTGATAGATGTTAACTCAGCTTATTGTGGTTATCATTTCACAATATATGTAAGTCACTGTGCTATACACCTTAAACTTACTTATACAGTGCTGTCTGTCAATTATATCTCAATAAAATTGAAAGGAAAGAAAGTAAAATACATTGGCTATAACAGTCACTTTCATTTTATATTGTACAAACAAAGGAAAAAACCCCTGCTAATTTCTCTATGTCACGCCATTAATTGTCAGAGGCATCCCAATTTCAGATATGCTAAAGGTAAAAACAGGTGCTGGGAAACAAGATGTGAACGAATAAAAGTTGGCCCTCGGGGAGCTTGCATTCTAGAGTGAAAAACACAGAATATTAACAAAGAAAGGATACATATATGTAATGTAATTTCAGGTAATGATGAAGAGCTAGGGAGAAAAATAGAGCGGGCGCCTGGGTAGCTCAGTTGGTCAAGCATCGGACTCTTGGTTTTGGCTCAGGTCCTGATTGGGCTCCCTGCTCAGCGGGAAGTCTGCTTTCCCTCTCCCATTCCTTCTGCCCCTTCCCCCTACTCGCATACTCTCTCTCCCTCTCTCTCTCTCCCTCTAAAATAAATCTTTAAAAAATAAAGAAAAATAAAGCTGGTCAGAGGGAGAACTATACTATAGCTAAAGTGGTTGACGGGGGCTTCTCTGAGGAAGGGGCATTTGTGCATAGACCTGAATGAAGTGAGGAAACAGGCTATGTTAAGGTCTGGTGGAAGAGCTTTCTAGGCAGAGGAAACAAAGTGCAAAGTCCTGAGGTGGGGGGCGCCTGGCTGGCTTAGTCAGTAGAGCATGTGACTCTTGATCTCCAGGCCGGGAGTGTGAGCCCCATGTTGGGGGAGGTGTTTACAGTAAAAGAAAAAGGTCCTGAGGTGGGTGTGTGCTGGTTCTGTTTGAGGAAGAACTTTAAGCAGGCCAGTGTGGTGAAGCAGAGCAAGCAAGGCATAGAGGATCAGAAGGCTGTAGATGTAGACAGGGGCTGGGTCATTTGTGGACTAATGATTTTAATGATTTTAGTGATTTGGATTTTCTTCAAAGCATGAAGATAGCTACTGAAGTGTTTTAAGCAAGAGAATGATATGATCAATTTTATATTTGTTCAAGATCTCTCAAGAGTTTAGTTTAGTTTAGTTTTTTAAAGATTTTATTTATGTATTTGACAGAGACAGAGACAGCAAGAGCAGGAACACAAGCAGGGGGAGTGGGAGAGGGAGAGCAGGCTTCCCGCTGAGCAGGGAGCCCGATGTAGGGCTCGATCCCAGAACCCTGGGATCATGACCTGAGCCGAAGGCAGATGCTTAACGACTGAGCCACCCAGGCGCCCAAGAGTTTAGTTTTGGATATGCTAGTTCTTAGATAGGTCAAGGGAAGCTGTTATGAATCAGTTGGATATTCGAGATTGAAGCTCAAAGAGAGGTCAGGCCAGGGGACATATATTTTGAACTAATGTGCATGGGGATGATATTTGAAACCGCTCAATGTGATCCTCAACGTTGGTCCCACATTAGAATCACTTAGAGAGCTTTAAAACCTCTGAAATCTTGGCTCTGCCCACAGAGGCTCTGGTACAAAATGGGCTTGGATTTGATATGTTTTAAAAAGCTTCTCTGGTGATTCAAATGTGTAGCCAGGCTCGAGAGCCAGGACCAAAGGAAATGAGTACCTGATGGTAGGAAGAGAAGGGGCAAGACAAGAAGAGAAGGGAATCGAGGGACTAAGCCTTGATGTGCTCCAACATTTAGTGGACCAGAAGAGGAGGCAGGGAGTCTGGAAGCTGGACTGATCAAATGGAGACCTCAAGTTCAGAGGGAAATGAGGATTGTGCCCTAGAGGTCAAATAAAGACAGAGGTGTAAGGTGGAGGGAGTAATCAGCTGAAGTCAAATCCCGCTAGAGCTAGTAAGATAAGGACTGCGAGTTAACTGTTAATTAGGCACAATGTTTGTGTTACAAACAGAAGAGGAGATAATAAGTGCTCTTTCAGTCTTTCTTCATTGTATATATACATATTAGGCAAAATTGGGAGTCATAAGATGTTTGATCAATCAAAGAGAATTGAAAAAAAATAATTGAAGATGGTAAAGGTGATATAATATTACCGAAAATTGTTTTCTAAATCTACTCCTTTTTTTTTTTTAACATGATGAATCTAAATGAATAAGTAGCCACAAAAAGTCTGGGCACTTGAGAAAAAGCAAAAAACGATCACTCATATTCTACCGTACTAGCACAACCACCATTATTTACTCAGTCATTCACTTTCCTTTAGGGAATTCCTACTCTGCTGCAGACTCTGCTGGGGACATAGAAATAAACACAACACAAATAATTGCCCTCAAGTAATCCAGGGGCTAGTGGAGGAGGTGAACATGTTAAAAAAAAAAAACAAAAACATTACAAAACAAAGCAGTAAGTGATGTGATAAAGTTATATGCAGTATACTGAGGGAGCAAAGAAGCTAGAGAACTTAACATTGGGTATTAAAGGATCATTATGAAGGGTACCTTGGCAAACCAGAAAATTGCTCATGTTTTAATTTTAGTGAGAAAAATAAGATGGAAAGTTGGGTGTACCCCATGATTCTGACCCTGTAAAAATGTGATCCCTGAAGATTTCCCAGTCAAGGAAAGGCTTGAACTGAGTCTTAGAGTATGGGCTAGGCAAATAAGGTCAGGAAAAGGTGGGGGACAAAAGAGGGTTCTGAGCTGGAAAATGGCAAGAGAAGTGAAACACAGTGTATAACCTGTTTGGCCACTGTAATAACTTTGGTGTGACTGGAGTGTGGGCTTCCCATGAAGGAGTAACCAGGCATAAAACTGGAAAGACAGGCAGGTGATAACAAGATAAAAAAGATAAAAAGAATCACATAAACTATGTTAGAGAGTTTGAACTTTATCCAATCACTTATGAGTAGCCATAGCAGAATTTTAAAGTGGAAAAGCATGCTCAGAGTTGGTTATATTACAAATATAACCAGAGCAGCTGGACTGAAGGGCTGAAACTGAAGGCAGGAACACTAGTTAGAAAGCTTTTGCAATAATCTGGGTGGAAAATGACAAAGGCAATGGCAGAAGGATGGATGGATGGGATGACTTCCAAGGGCTCTTGAGAAGACAGTGTGGACTTAGGGAATGGTAAAGGTATGAGGAATGGGGGTAAATAGGAATGACTCTCAGATCTCTGGTTTGGGTAACTGAATCCCTATCCCCATTCTTATTCCTGGCCACCTTTCTACCCAAGATAACAAAAGTAGGAGGAAAAAATTGAGGGGCTTATGGAACATCCAAGGGGACATGTGTAGTGACCAGTTTGAATATCCTGGAGCTCAAGAGAGATGTGTGGGCTGGACATACAGATTTAAGAGTCTTCATTACATGTGTGATTCTTGGAGTTACAAGAGTGGAGGAGACTGGGCAGGGAAGTTGTATGTGTATCATTTGTGTGTTTTCCATTTAGTTATTTTCTTCTAACATATCTTTAATTATAATAATTGGATATACAGAATTTTCATTTTCCTTTTTTACCTGACATATACCAAAAGCTTTTGTCATGCTTCACTAGAGCTTTCAAAGCAGTCATCACTGTGGCTGAATAAAAATATACCAAGAGGATATGCTATAGTTATAGTTGATTTTAGCTCTGTGATAAACATTTTTATTCATAGTTTTCCCCCCATGTTTTGTTTTGTTTTGTTTTTTCCTTGGGAAAGATTCTCAGAAATGAGAATATATTTGTTATATAGTTAATGTGTGTCATACATGTATGTCCAAATTACTCTCCAAAATGGTTGTACCAGTCTTTTCTTGATACAAACAATGCATAAGAATACAAGTTTAGGGGGCACCTGGGTGGCTCAGTCGTTAAGCATCTGCCTTCGGCTCAGGTCATGATCCCAGGGTCCTGGGATCCAGCCCTGCGTCAGGCTCCCTGCTCCGCGGGAAGCCTGCTTCTCCCTCTCCCCCTGCTTGTGTTCCCTCTCTCGCTGTGTCTCTCTGTCGAATAAATAAATAAAATCTTTAAAAAAAAAAAAAAAAGAATACAAGTTTAGGGGCGGTTTGCTGGCTCAGTTGGTGGAATGAGCAACTTTTGATCTTGGGGTTGTAGGTTTGAGCCCCACATGAGGTGTAGAGATCACTTAAAAATAAAATCTTTTTTTTAAGGATTTTATTTATTTATTTGAGAGAGAGAGCGAGAGAGCGAGAGAGCGAGAGAGAGAGCGCGTGCGCGCACACAAGAGGGGGGAGGGGCAGAGGGAGAGGAAGAAGCAGGCTCCCTGCTGAGCAGAGAACCCTATGCACTCAATCCTGGGACTCCAGGATCATGACCTGAGCTGAAGGCAGTTGCTTAACTGCCTGAGCCACCCAGGCGCCCTAAAAATAAAATCTTAAAGAAAAAAAGAATACAAGTTTAACTAGGTGTTTGCTATGACTTGGTATTATATATTTGTGGCATATATTTTTATTATATTTTATTTTATTTATTTTATTATATATGTTAAACACTTTACTGAAGCAAAATATATGTGCACCAAAATGTACAAATCTAAGTGTACAGTTTGATGAATTTTCAAAGTGAACGCACTATGTAACTTGAACCTAAATCAAGAAACAACACATTACCACCATCTCAGAAGTCTCCCTCACACACCCCCAAGGGTAACCACTGTCTTGATCTTTAACACCATAGACTGGTTTGCCTGTTTTTGAACTGTATATAAATGGAATCATGTAGTATGTAATCTTTGTCTATCTTCTTTTGTTCAGCATTATGTTTGTATAGTTCATCCATGTCGCTGTGTGTAGTCATCTGTTAATTCTAATTTCTGTATAGTATTCCATTGGGTGAATGTTCCCCAGTGTATTTATTCTGGTGGACATTTGAGTAGTTTCTAGTTTGGGGCTGCTATGAGCAGTGCTGCTTTATGAAATTGCTGTAGATATCTTTTGATGAATATACGTATGCATTTCTGTTGGGAGTATACCTAGGAATAGAACCGACAGATTGTAACATATGTGTATGTTTAGTTTTGGTAGTTATACTGCCCTCAGTTTTCTAAGGGTATTGCTTTTCAATCCCACCAGTGTATGGGAGTTCCCAGTGCTTCATGCACTTGCTGACCTTTTGTCTTTTTCACTTTAGCCTTTCTGGTGAGTGGTATCTCATTTGGCTTTAATTTGCATTTTCTTGTTAACTAAAGATGTTTAGCGTCTTTTCATGTTTTTTGGCCATTTGGATGTTCTCTTTTTGTGAAGTAACTGTTCCAGTTTTTTGTCCACATTTCTACTATTTTGTTTGTCTTTTCTTTATTGATTTGAAGGATGTTTTTGTTTTTGTTGTTTTACATATTCTGAATATAAATCCTTTACAGATATATGGATTGCAAATATATTTTCCCACTCTTTGTTTGCTTTCATTATCTGAAATCAAATCTTTTGGTGATCAAAACTCTTGGTGATTAGATTATATTAAAATAGTTTCATCTGTCAAATTTCTTAATTATGGTAAGCATATTTTGTGTCCTATTTAAGAAACATTTATCTACCTGTAGATCATGAAGATATTTCCCTGTGTTTTCTTTTAAGAGCTTAATTTTTTATTTTCATATTTAGATCTACAATCCATCTGGTATTTATTTTTCATGTGGATATCCATTTGACAGCCTAATTTATTGAAAAGGTTATCCTTGGGGCACCTGGCCGGCTCAATTGGTAGAGTACATGACTCTTGACCTCAGGGTTGTGAGTCCAAGCTCCACATTGGGGGGTAGAGCTTACTTAAGAAAAGAAAAGAAAAGAAAAAGAAAAGATTACCCTTTCCCCCATTGCACTGGGTATTAATATTTTAAGGTTTGTTGCTGTTGTTTTTCCAATTTAACATATGGAAAGTGGTACCTCCGTTTAATTTGAATTTTTTTTATTATTTGGGCAGTTTGACATTTTTCTGTTGTATTAATTAAGACAGAACAGGCTATAAATAGCAAATAAAGCACTAAATTTCAGGGGCTTAAAACAACATAGGTTTTTTTCCCTTCATCCAAAGTCCAATGCCAGTGGGCCAACTTCTAAGGCAGCTAGTCACCCTGCAGTGACTGGAAGATCCAGGTCACTTTCATCTTGTGGCTTCACATTACTGTGTGGCTTCTGTGATCCCTGTTAAAAGAGAAAAGTGTGATGGTGGCACACAGACTCTCAAATCCTGGCCTGGATGGGACACACCTGACTTTTGCTCATGTTCTATTGTCTGTACCTGGTAAAGTGGCCCGCTGTCCCTGAAAGGAACCTGGGAATAGTTTTCCCTTGTGCTCAGGGTGGAGAGGTAGTGGTTCCATCACATTCCCATAATTAATGAATCGTATTTTCCACTTTGTGAATTGCTGGTGTCTATGGCACATGCGTAAGGAGTATCTAATGTTTGTATTAAATCAAAATAACCTTTAAAGTTTCTTGCCTTGAATTCTATTTCAACTCCCTAATGCTATCTCTAATACATTGCAAGCTTGCTTACTACATTTTTATCCATCCTTTCCTTTCTAGTCTTTTTGTGTTATTTTAGTTAGATGTATTTTTTATAAGCAGCAAAGTATTGGATTTTAATTTTTTAACACAATCTGAGAAGCTTTTTCTATTAATAGGGAATCTAAATTTAATAACTAAACTTACAGTTCTTAGTCTCTCTATTGCCATATTTCCGTGACTTTGTTTTCATGTGTGCATGCTGTTTCTTTTCAGTTTTGTCATTTGCTCTGCAGACTCAGTTTCGTTTGCTCTTATTTTCTACTGTGATTTTAGAAGGTCGACATTCCTCTGATTCTGCTGTGGGTTCCTGAGAGTTTTAAACAAATACTTTTAAAATCTACATTTGTTTAATTGTACCAAGAAAAAGTCAAACAATAACACTTGGAAGCTCTATGGGAAAAGAGGCACCAAACATTTCCCCCCCATCTCCTGTTAATACTTCCTTTTGTTGCTCTTTATTAATCTAATCTGGGGTCGAAAATCCAGTCATTTGAAAATATACAGGTTTTTTTTTTTCTCATAGAGTAATTGTTATTCCTATAAAACATTTGGATAATACCCAGTAGTACAAAGACCAGCCACAAAAATCACACCAAGACAACTGCTGTTAATATTTTAGTGTATTCCTTTCAATTTTTTTACTATACACATTTTAAATGATTGAGACTACATTGTATATATAGTTTTTATATGCTGCTTTATTCACTGAAATCAGTGAATCAGTTGTTGGTTATTGTAAAATCTTCACAATCATTTTTTTATTAAACGATTTATTTATCTGAGGGGGGAGGGGCAGAAGGAAAGAGAGTCTTAAGCAGACTCACGGCTGAGCACAGAGCAGGAGGTGGGACTCGATCTCATGACCCTGAGATCATGACCCGAGCTAAAATCAAGAGTTGGACACTTAACCGACTGGGCTACCCAGGCACCTCTTCACAATCATTTTAATGACTTTATTATATTCTATAAAGTAGATGAGCCATAAGTTATTATATACCATTATTGTACATCAGTTATTTTCAATTTTTTATTATTATAAATAATGTTGAAAAATTATCTTGTGCAGGAAGAGAAAACTCACTTTTTTTTTTTTTTTTTTTTTTCTAATTTAAGATTATCTTCGTAGAGGGGCACCTGGGTGGTGCAGTTGGTTAAGGGCCGGACTCGTGTTTTCAGCTCAGGTCCTGATCTCAGGGTTGTGAGATCCAGCTGCTGGTGGGGCTCCACACTCAGCACGGAGTCTACTTAAGACTCTTTTCTACCCCTCCCCAGCCTCCTCTCCCCCCCAAAATAAGTGAGTAAATCTTAAAAAAAAAAAAAGATTATTTTCTTAGAATAGATTCCCAGAATGAAATTAGTGTGGGGAGCCCTAGGAGGGGCTCAATCTCACGACCCTGATATGCAGACCTGAGCCAAAATCAAGAGTCTGATGGTTATCCGATAGAGCCACCCAGGTGCCCCAGGAATAATGTTTTTAAAAAATTCTTGATCCATATTGCTGAATTGCCTCCTAAAAGAAATCCCATCATTATAAATAAAATGTCAATATAATTATATTTTACTATAGTTCAGTTAGCATTTTAGACTTAGTACCAATTCATCTCTCATTATTAGTGTTTATATTAATTTATGTCTGTAGCTAAAGTCTGTTTTAGATATCTCCGCCAATTCTTTCCAACCCCTATCTTCCAAATCATGAGTTCTTTTTATGATTCAGTGATTCATGATTTTATGATTCATCAAATTGTGTCAATTTATGGGAGAATGTTCCTGTATGCTTTTTTGTTGATTACCAATGTAAGTAATGCTTTTGACTTAATTGGAAGTCTCCTCTTCTGCATGTTGAGTAATAGATGACTTAGTTTCACTGGGGAAAATTACTTTTGTTACTAGTGTCCCTGTTCTCTCTCAACCCATCCCAACCCATAGAGCAAAGAGAATGCTAAATTAAAAGATGCAGTTCTACAAGGATTGGAAAGTAGGTAGAGGCCTCTAAACAAGACAACAAAAGGGAAAAAAGTGAAGATTGAACTAAAAGTTTAAGACCATATGAAACTGATGATATAATAATAAAAAAAAATAGAAGAGAGCCTTAAGTTTGTCTATGGAATAAATCCAGATTCTGATGGTTAAGTTTTGAATCTTGGAAAGGAAATAACAGTTTAGATCACTTTTTTTTTTTTTTTTAAGATTTTATTTATTTATTTGACACAGAGAGCATGAGAGGCAGAGAGCATGAGAGGGAGGAGGGTCAGAGGGAGAAGCAGACTCCCTGCCGAGCAGGGAGCCCGATGCGGGACTCGATCCCGGGACTCGATCCAGGGACTCCAGGATCATGACCTGAGCCGAAGGCAGTCGCTTAACCAACTGAGCCACCCAGGCGCCCCTAGATCACTTTTTGGTGCACTTCAAGGCCCAGCTAAAATCGCTACTCTTGGGGTGCCTGGGTGGCTCAGTCGTTAAGCGTCTGCCTTCGTCTCAGGTCATGATCTCGGGGTCCTGGGATCGAGCCCCGCATCGGGCTCCCTGCTCAGCAGGAAGCCTGCTTCTCCCTCTCCCACTCCCCCTGCTTGTGTTCCTTCTCTCGCTGTGTCTCTCTCTGTCAAATAAATGAATAAAGTCTTTAAAAACAAAAACAAAAACAAAACTGCTACTCTTTTAGGAAGCCTCAAATGTGATCTCTCCTGCCTCTACATTCTCCCATTTACCTATACTTTATCTCTGGCATGGATCATTTTTACTTTGGATGGTAGTCATTTGCCTGATTCTTCTTTGCTCTCACCTCTAAGCTCCATGTCTGACTCACCTCTATACTCCCACAGCACCTGGCAAATTGCTTTACACAGGGTAGGTGCTCAACAAGTATTTCCTGAAATGAATGTTTATCAGTCCATAACTGTTTTTACTGATGGGTATACAGATCATCAGCCATTGCCAAACAACTTTCTTTACCAAGTGCAAGAAATGGACAATAGTGAAGTAAATATTTACTTGAGGATTTTCTCATAGTGGCAGTTCTAGAAATTTCATTGTATGTATGTTGATTTTAAGATATCGTTTTCTTAACTTCTTCCCATAAGAAACCACCATACATTTCCCCTCATATTAAAAACATTTTCCCCTGGGCGCCTGGGTGGCTCAGTTGGTTAAGCAACTGCCTTTGGCCCAGGTCATGATCCTGGAGTCCCGGGATCGAGTCCCGCATCGGGCTCCCTGCTCGGCAGGGAGCCTGCTTCTCCCTCTGACCCTCCCCCCTCTCATGTGCTCTCTGTCTCTCTCATTCTCTCTGTCTCAAAAAAAAAAAAAAAAAAATTTTCCCCTAAAAATAAAAACAAACCTCCTTTTCATTGTCTCATTAAACAAATTTATTTTCCCTTAAATGTGTGTCTATGTGTGTATGTATTTCCTTATAACTACAAATGCCAGGGTTGTTTTTGTTTTTGTTTTTTACATTTTGTCTAACTTTTTATTGTAAGTGTACAGTTTGATGAATTTTCACAAACTGTTTAACATACACTTCTAACCAGCACCTGGTTTAAGGAAGAGAATATTACTTGCATCTCAGAAAGCCTCCACTTGCTTTATGGTAGCATTTTTACTCCTTTTTTGGAGGGGGAAGAAATTCTCATCAATATGTGACATTTCTATATTGTTTCAAAGTTTCTAAATATGTATGAGGTTATAGACATCTCTACTTATTTTTGTCATGTATCTAATTAAGAAAGATTTAGCACTTTATATTTCCTGGAAAAGCATTAAGTGATTTTGAAAGTCTTTAAACTGTATCGTTGGAAAGATATTGTCAAAAATCAAGAATGATATTAATTTTTTTAAAAAGTCACATCAATTTCTGTGCCTACGAAAAATTTCATGTTGCAGAAACAGAGTTTAGTGTAAGGCTTTGGGAATCTTTCATCTTCCCTCTAATGTGATGAATTTATATTTCAATTTAATCCATAAAACTTACAATGAGTGAAGTGGAACACTAGACTTCTTGGTTTCATGTTTTCTTAATCACTTTTCTAAGTAGACTGCTTTGTTAAGAGATATATTGTTGATTTTAAATCTGCTGTATGAGCACTGTTAGCCTGTTGTACTTTGTTTTTGTAAACATGTTGTAATACTCATGTCCTTGGAGGCCAGCTTCTAGTACACTCTGGGGAGGTAATATTGCACTGAAGTTGATTATGATTTTTTAACCTCAGGCAAAATGAATCAGATTTGAGAACCTAGTAATTCCAGTTTTGTTACGTATAGATCAACCCCTCTCCCCCATTAGTTGATAAACCTGAAGGAAACCATTTCCAATAGAGACAGCAGAGAAAGTATAACCTAGCATATTATGTACAAAGCCTTGGAACTCTCTCTACAGGAATACGGACACCAAAATCTCCAAGTAGGCTTTGTGAATTGTGCAGCACAGTTAGAACAAACTCAGTGAAATGAGAATTCTTCATCATCCAATGTGATGGAGTCATTTGTCTAAGCATCTACCAAAAAGACTATTGAGACGGCATGTTGCGATGGTAGGACAGGCATCTTTAGATCTCCCATCTGTGTGCATACATTTGGACAAAGAAGGAAATCAAATCTGGGGATAAGTCCAAGCAGAGGAGACAAGGAGGGCCTCTATGTTCAGTCTGATAAAGAAGGCACAGCTTTCTTCATGTCTTAAACATTTGTAAGATAATATTTTGTACGTTAAGAGTAAATCATACACACGCGTAGCTTAAAGAAAAATAAGACAAACATATCTCCATCCTCCCATCCAACTTAATAAGTAGAGCATTTACTGATGCTTTTGATGCCCCTGTCAGTTCTCCATTTCACATCCCCCCTTCTCCCTGACAGAAGTAATCACTCTGATTTTGGCTCCTCATCCCCTTTCTTTTTCTCTTCCTAGTTTTGCCATCTCTCCATTCCTGAACAACGTATTATTTAGTTTGAATGTTTTTGAATATTTACACATGGAGTCAAACAGACAACATCCTTCTTTAATTTGTCCTTTTAAATCAGCATGATGCTTGTGAGCATTTTAATTGTTGCGTAGTATCCCATTGTGTGAACAGACAAAACTGTTTACTTATCCGTTCTCTTGTCGATGCACATCTGGGTGGTTTCCAGTTTTTGGCTGCTATGGACATTCTTGTTCTTATGTCCTGTAGCACATGAGCAAGAATTCCTGTAGGATATATTCTTTGGAATGGAATTTCCAGGTCGTAGTATTCAACTTTACTAGGTAATAACTCATTAACTATTTTCTGCTTAGTTCAAAGGGGCCAGGGTTGCCAGATTTAATAAATAAAAATACAGGATGCTCAACTAAATTTGAATTTCACATAAACAACCCGTACTCTTTTAGTGTTAGTATGGTCCATGCAAAAATTATATTTCATCTGGCGACCCTAACAAAGTCAGTAAACTTTACCAAATCACAAACATTGGCCAACGAAGTGTGAGTGGTTGGTAGAATATTTGGTCCTTTTTCCCTCTGCCAGAGCAGCAAACCCAGTTGTTAGCTCAGAGGGCTCAAATGCTTGCTAACCAGTATGCGGGTAATTAACTGGCTGAACCAATACGTATGCAGCATCAACTTGATGCCAGGCAGGTGCTAGATGTTGGGAATACAACTATAAACATGACAGACAAGGTCCTTGTCCTCCCTAGGCAGGGAAATGGACAGTGGGGAAATCCTGTATGCACTATGTGGGCAGTGGTATGCTGGTGAGGGAGCCCTGATTTGTAGCTTTTGATGACTTTGGAGTTGTAAATACTGTTTTCAAGCTACCAGTGTGACATCACTGAACTGAGTTGGGGAGAGATGCACACAATCTGCTCTCTGCGCAGTATGAACTGGCTCTAGCACCCCGCTGTATGGGAGAATACTTAGAAAGGACACTTCATCCATTCTCTGGGCTAATTTGTGGTTGGTTTGGGGGAAAGGAACTTAGACATTATTTCCTCAAATTTAGAAGGAATCAAATGGTAAGAGGTATAAAATGCATTTATTATATCTATAGTATTGTCTGCTTTGCAAATATTTTTACTGTGATGTATAAATGGAGTCTAATAAACATAGTTGTAAATTATGATCAGTGTATAGATTAGGGCTCAGATATTCCCTTTTTTCCTGCATTGCTCCCTCACCTGTATCCCAGTTCACTGATCATGATTCATTCATTCATTCATTCATTCCACAAACACTGACAGAGCCCTTGGTCTGTGCCAAGCACGGTACTAAGGGCTTGAGTCTATCCTCATGGAGCACTCAATTCACAGAAAGAACATTTTCCCCAGCTCATCCTGATTCTTTCTGGGCAGGTTTACTGCATTCTCCTTTTACTTGCTCAGTTCACTCCTGTGTTCTTATGCTGACGTTCCCTCTGGGAATATTTTCCTAAAGAACCTTGCCAAAACCCCCCTTTCAACGCTCTTTCCTTGCTTTTCTTTCAATTTCTCCTTCCCCAGAGTGGCAGGTGTTCTTGCTGTCTGAATCTGGACTCTCCTGACTATTCTGTACCTTGTCCTATTGTGCAAGTTATCACTCTAGCCATCCCATCTCTATCAAACAACTTTTGAATGTCTATGTACTAGCTGATGTGCAAGATATGGGAGCCTCTACTCACCCTTGAAGTTTTCATTTATCATAATCATTTCATAAAATTACGTGTTTGTATAATTTTAGTTTTAATTACTTAAAAATGATCCATTGTACCAAGTTTGGAAAATCATAAAGGAGGAAAGAATAATTATCTAATCTCAGACCCAAGGCTAGCTATTATTAGCTATTATTAACTGTTTGGGGTACATCCTTGTAGTCATTTTTTATGTATGCTTGTACACAAATTGGGATCATACTTACCTTTTCACTTACTACAGTGTGAAAGTTTTATCATCTATTTCAGTATTCTTTGAAAACCTGATTTTAAATGATGGCATGGTATTCCATTTTCAGGCTAAGCCACGGTTTATTTAATTAGCTCCCTACTGCTGGCAGTAGCCTCTTTACAAGTAAGTTAGTGTTGGTGATCTTTAACATAAACCACAAGAAAGCAGGAACCAATCGTTCAATTGTCCTTCCTAGGCAGCATTCATAACAACAATATATCTGAATTGAATTATGTTTATGCTGTGATCTTCTACTTACCATTTAAAATAAAAGGAGCAGGCCTGCCTAAAATGTAACCTGGGTTGGTATAAAGATAACCTGAAGCTGTGGAGAAGGTTGGGAGGAAGATAACCTACCATCAAATCTCTTTGGTTGGGTTTTGTTTACTACTGAGGAGGAGCTAAGCTCTGTATGAAGTCTAGGCATTGGTAGGCTCTTTAGAGATCACCTAGTGACGCTAACCTCTTTTTCACAGATGAGGAAATTGAATCAAGAGGGATTGTTACCTGCTGAGACTAATACTCAGGTGTCTTGACTTCCTCTGTCCTATGCTCATTTCACCAGTCAGCTAAGCTTAGTCTTAAAATACAGAAAGATCATACATTTACCTACATGTCCTTTAGAGAAACTCTGCTTCCCCTTAGAGTGCATGTACTTTGGTATAAAAGTCCAATAGTAAGGTCCTAGGTATGTATCCAAGAGAAAAGAAAGCCTATGTCCACACAAACACTTCTTTTTTTTTAAAGACTTTATTTGACAGAGGGAGACACAGCGAGAGAGGGAACACAAGCAGGGGGAGTGGGAGAGGGAGAAGCAGGCTTCCTGTGGAGCAGGGAGCCCAATGTGGGGCTCAATCCCAGGACCCTGGGATCATGACCTGAGCCAAAGGCAGACGCTTAACAACTGTGCCACCCAGGCACCCCACACACAAACACTTCTACAGGAGGGAAAGTTCACAGTAGCACTGTTTGTAATAGCCTGAATGTGGAAACAATGCAAATGTTCATCAACAGGTGAACAATACAAAGGGGTATATTCATACAACGAAATACTCAGCAATAAGAAATATAAACTATGAAGTGCAACAATGTAGATGAAACTCAATTATGTTGAGAAAAAGAAGCTAGACAAGTACAGACTATGATTCCATTTATCTAAAATTCTGGAAAATGCAAACTAAGTGACAGAAAGCAGATGTGTGGTTACTTGGGGTGGGGTTGGAGTGCAAGAGGAACATCAACAGGGTAGAAGAAACTGTGGAGACTGATGGATATATTATCTTGCTTGTAGAATTGGTTTCAGGGTTGTATACACATCAAAACTTATATTGTACACTTTAAATGTGTTTATTGTATGTCAGTTATATTTCACAAAAGTTGTTTAATTTGTGAGATCTGCCTCTTAAGTTTGAAAAGCACAACAGGACTAAAAACTCACTGAAGAATCTGAAGCATAAGAAACCTAAAATTACTTCTGGAGATAACTGACAACCAAGGTTCTATTCTAGTATGATAGTTTATCTGAACACAACATTACTGTGAGAAATGCAAAGTCATAAAAATAAAAAATAGAAATGACATTTTTGTCCCCCTGGTAATCATACCATTTCCTCCTGTCTATATGCAGTTGCTCTATTATCATAATCTGTTTAGTGTTCTATTCATTTTGGTTTTTTAGAGAGCAATAACCTCGGTGTATTTTTCCTGAACTATTAGACTGCTCTTTTATGAACAAGATGCCCAATCCCTGGTGTGTTTTACGTGTGTGGGTGTGTAGAAAGCTACACTGTATCTATAAATTTTAGCAAATACTGTAATTTGCTTTGGGATTTTCTAGTCGGGACTCAGCAGTGGCATGGAAACAAATGGGAACTTTCTAGAAACCATGCCCTCTTCCACAAGATGAACATTGGATAGTTTCCCTAAATATGTGAATTAATCAAAATTTTCTATTTCGATTGTCCATTTACTGTTTTTAAAAAAAGAACTGCTATACCACACACAGAGTGCACAACACGGGTAAAGATTCTTTCTCTTTTTAGAAAACATTCATAAAGTTTTATTTTCACCCACCCTCGCCCCCCGCTTAGTTTCTTAGCTCTTTTATTCGGTAATCACTCCCATTCTGCAGACGGGGAGACGCACGCAGGTTTTTCTGCACAGTGCAGAGGGGCAAGAAAGAAGCAACTCAACTTTTCAGTTCCATTTTGAGAAATGATCACATCGAACTCCTGCGAACGACAGCCCAGCGAGAGCAGAAGCATTTCTCCCCAGGCTGGGTGTGGGTCGGGAGCCAGGCGCGCTTCCGCGGGAAGGAGGGGGGGTGGGGGAGTCAGGTGGCATCGGAGCGGGAGCCGGAGCCCGAGCGACGCGGCGGGGGCGCGTGCGGGGTGCGCCTCCCTCCGGCCGGCGCGGGGAGGCCGCCCCCGCGCACGCGAGTCCGCCGGCCCGGGGCTCCCGCTCCGCGCTGCGATCCGCGGGTGCGCCAGGGGCGCCCGGCGCCCGCGTCTCCTCCCTCCCTTGCGCGCTGGCTCCCTCTCCATCCCCCCCGCCCCCAACCCCTGGCAGGTCCCTCCCCCATGCCTGCTCCCGCGGCCGCCGCCGCTACCGGAGGCGCAGGAGCCTCGCGATAGTGTTTGCACAGGCGGCGCGTGACGCCGCCGCCGCCTGTAACTGATGCAGAGGTTACCCCGCCGCCTCAGCCGCCACCCACCGCCCGCCGCCGCCGCCGCCACCCAAGCGACGCCGGGGGCCGACGCACTGCAGAGGTGCCGGCAGGTTCCGCTCGCGGAAGTGTCCTCGGCCGGCGCAGCCCGCGCTCCGCCCGCACTCCAGCGGGCGCCCCCTCGACGCCTCCGCCGCCGCGCTTCTTCCCTCCGCCTCTTCCCCGGCGCGCCCGCCTGCTCCCTCGCTTCTCCCCCTTTTCCTCCTCCCCGTCCCCTCTCCTCCCCTCACCTCTTCCCCCCCTACCTCCCCCCCTTCTCGGTTTCCTCCCCCATCCCCTTGACTCTCCCCTCCCTGCCCTCGCTCCCTCGCTCGCCCTCAGCGCGGCCCCCGCCATGACGGAGGCGGGTGCCGGTGCCGTTGCCGCCGCTGCCGTCGCAGGGGGGGAGTCGGGTTCCCAGAAAGTAGCTTGATGAGTGTCCAAAGTAGCAGTGGAAGTTTGGAGGGGCCGCCATCTTGGTCCCAGCTCTCCACGTCTCCAACCCCGGGCTCGGCGGCGGCGGCCAGGTCCCTGCTGAATCACACGCCGCCATCCGGGAGGCCCAGGGAAGGTAAGCGCCGTCGCGCCCGCGCCCGCTTGCGGGCCTGCTCTCCCGCGCCGCAGCCCCCGCGCCCCCCGGGTCTCTTCCCCCGACCCCAGGGTGGGGGATGGTGGCGAGGTGGACGCGAGGCCGCCCGGCTCCGGGGAGGTGGTGCGCTGGCTGTGGGTGGTGGTTCGCGGGTGGCGGCGGAGACGGACGAGGGGGTGCGCGCTGGAGGGGACGGGGCGAGGCGCGCAGACTCGTATGGGGTTCCTAAGAGCCAGTACTGCTAGGGCGAGAAGCCTCCCCCCGGACGCCAACCCCTTTCTGCTCCATTTGCTAGTACACTCAGCACTCTTAACCTCCTGGCCTCCGGTCTCTGGTGGGTTTTCCCTCCCGTTGAAGCATTCATCCTTGAGCCCCCTCCCCTTCCCTCGCGCACTCCTCCCATAGAGGCGGTCCCGGCTCTGCGAGCTTTGCAGCCCGGGACCTGAAGGATGCCCTCGCTAGCAGGGTCCCTGCCCTTTGGGGAGAGTCGCTTAAATTATCAAAGGCGACTTTGATCCCCTGCCTGGCCCCTTAGAGCAATTTAAACGACAGACCGACTCGTGGGCAGGCTTTTAAAACCACCCCCTCCAGATGGCTGCAACTTTCTCTCCTTCGCCATCACCTCCTGCGTGTTTGTGCGTTATCGCTCTTCTGCAAGTAGGCTACTGTTCTCTGACAGGGTCGTGGGTTTTGTGAGAAATATCGGCGTGAAGGTTAATGCAAACACGCACCAGATCGGTTACAATTGTTTTCTAAGTTTTCTGGTTTCTTGCATGCAAGTGTGCTGCCACCAGATGTAGCAGTTACACAGCTAGTAAGATACAGGAGTGCTTTTTGACTAAAATTTCAACTTGCTGTATTTAACTTTAAGTATACGACATAAAATGAAATTTGGGAGAACGCGCATTTATGAAGGAAGAATAAATGTGCATGGAATCGCATTTAATGCTCTTTTGTCTGGGAAAACGTTTAGCGGTATTCATCAGCAATTGGTAAATGGGTTGTTCACTCCCAGTTGTGTCACACAAGGAGACTGTAGCCACATTTTCAGAAAATGTCTGGAAGTCCAAGAGTCTGCTGAATCCTTCAAAGAAACCAGGAGCTATGATTTATGTAGGAAATGGTGGGGTTAATTTATTTTGAAAATATCTGTCAATATTTACTACCCAGCCTTGACAATTGTTAATCAAGTGTTTTGTGCCCTGAATCTAGTGGTTCAGGCATAGCATTCTTTGTCATTTTGTTCCTGTGAGCATGTGTGAAAGTGACAATAGGCTCAAAGATTGGCATGAATTTGCTCCAGAAAATTCATGGGAACGTTTGATTTATGGCATCCATTAAACATGCTGAACACACTGACAGACATTTTCCCTCTTTTCCATTTCACCCCCAACACTGAGTTCTGATTATTAGAAGACAAAAGTTTATTTATTGACTAATTCAAATTTAGTGCATCTGGAGATTTTTCTTTTTGCACTTGAAAATTTGTAAATGAATGTTTCAAAATCTATTTTGTACATAGAGCAGTTGGTGCTTTTAGCATGCTTCTATTTTTGTAGTTTCATTAAGATGCTTAATGATAGTGTTACCAGTGATAGTGTAATGAGTGGTGGTAAATGATGGTCTTGGGAAAGGCTGTCTTTTTTAAAGGCTTTACCCTTTTTCCATTCTTTCATTTCTCAGATATTTATTGAGCCATTTCTGTGAGCCAGGGACTGTACTAGATACTGAGGACATAGTGTTGAATTGTTCATCTGTAACATCAGTTATCAGTGTTAGTAATTTGGGGGCTGCAAAATCTAGATTGTGAGTTTCTGAGGTTACTTAAACTGTAGTTTAAAAAAACTTCTGTACTGTTCTGCACTTTTCCTGATGTTTGAAAATTTTGAGGGGTTGGAATAATTTAGCTTGAATTTCCAAATAAACAATTATTTCTAGAAGTTTGGATTACAGTAGGCTTTTATGTAAATTGGTGAATCTTTTGTTAATGAAATAAGACATGCTTTTGTGATCGTTATATTTCACCAAGTACCTCTGTGGCCACAGTGGTATATTTCTTTTTGACCGACCAGTATGTAAGTTAAAACTGTGTTAATCTTCTCTAGGGATATATATATTTATCTTGAAGTTATAGTCTCATATCATTAATGCAAACAGGAATTGCATATATGAAACCCTAGACATAATGATGGGGACATTTTCTATTGAGTGAGATCCCAGTTTTCATTTTAACAAGTGTTTAGCATTTCTTGCAGGTATACACATTGGTATATTATATAAGTTGATGTAAGTTGAGAGAGCTTTGGACTTACGGTGATTGTTAGTAAGAATATAGTTAATATTAGTGGAACTTGAATATATGTATCAAGGTGAGAACAAACTTTCTGAAAAATTGAAGCAATTTAATGTAATACATGATAGAAAAATTTAAACTTAAAAGATACATATGTGTGTGGACATGTATTTTAAAGTTATGTGGTAAACTGCTTTTAAGCAAACTTAACTTTGAAAATGGGCTGTTTTTGAAGATGTATCATAAATATCTGTAAAAATTGATTATTTTGAAGTTTTGATACATTTGAAACCAAAATCTAATATTATAATCTATTTTCAGTGCTGTGTATTTTGACTTTCATCCTTTCTCACCCTGTTCTCATTCTTATCTTAATATAGTTTTACTTGATTACAAATAAAATACACCTTTAAATATTAAAAGATCTAGGAATTTGTTGGAATTTAGGAATTTGTATGATAGAGTGTAGACAACATCTTTTCCTGAGTCCCAAAGCTTTTCTTTTATCAATCTTTAAGTTCCCTGAGAGGTGCTCAGCAGTGTAGCTCTAGATTTCATGTTGGATCTTTTATTTATTTATTTATTTATTTATTTATTTATTTATTTATTTATTTTTTAAAGATTTTATTTATTTGACACAGCGAAAGAAGGAACACAGGCAGGGGGAGTGGGAGAGGGAGAAGCAGGCTTCCTGCTGAGCAGAGAGCCTGATGCGGGGCTCCATCCCAGGACCCTGGGATCATGATCTGAGCTGAAGGCAGACGCTTAACGACTGAGCCACCCAGGCGCCCCTCATGTTGGATCTTTTAAACGTGTGATTTCTGTACCATTTTATCTTCTAATAATCCTGTGATTAAGGAAATGGGAAGTTAAGAAATTAAGTAAATTTTCAAATAGAGGTCAGTTTTGCTTCACTGAGACCTAGGAACCCAGTGTCATATTGGCTAGATGAGCAGATGGGGTTTTTTTGGCCTGTCAGTACATGGTTACTTTTAAATTAGTTACTGCTAAGAATCAAATGATTATACAGAAGACTTACATTTTCTTTTCTCTTCTATTTTACGAGGTATGAATAATTTGCTTTGCTTTTATGTAAATAGTGAAAGTAGTTTGGTTAAAAAGATAATGGCACAATGTAATTAATCTGTTGCTCTGTTTTCATGTTTATAGACTGCATCCTTTAGAAGAATTAAAGTATTTGACTCTGGGTGATTGAGTTAATACATGTAGGGAGTTGTTAAAAGTAAAGGTATACCAAATGGCCTTTTAGTTTCTTGAAGTCACTAGCTGGAGGAGGACAGGGCTTTATGTTTAAGGATTTTAGCTTATGAATAGATCCATGGTAGATGCCTCCTTTATAGAGGCACATGTACGTGTTAGAGGAGAGAGAAAAGGAGAGAATCCCAGAATTTAGTTAGCTGCCTGGGAATCTGCCCCTGGGAAACAGGTTTTTTGGTCTCAGGAACCCTTTACTCTCTTAAAAGTTACTGAGGACTCGACAGAGATTTTGTTTATGTGGGTTATGTCTATTGATACTTACTATTTTAGAAATAATTTCAAAAATATTAACTTATCTAAACATAATAAACTGATTACTTGTTAACAAATTTTTAAATGAATAAAAATTCTAAAACAAAAACTTTAGTGAGTCTAGTAGCATTGTTTTACATTTTTGCATCACTTTAATTTCTGGCCTATTAAAAGACAGCTGGAGTTTGCTTCTGCTTTCAGTCTGTTGTGCTTTATTTTGATTGAGGTATTGTGAAGAGAATACAGCTTCACATAGGTATGTAGTTAGAAAACTTGATGTATTTTAATAGCCCTTTTAGAAATTGTATGTATTCTTTGATATTACACCAAAATTTGACAAGTGGCAGGTTTTTTTTTTTAAATGTTACTTGCAATATATGAGTACATTGTATTTCAGAATTGTCTCCGAGACCCACAAGAAATCTGTGGATCATATAATTATAGCCTAAGATGAGACCACTGAAAGGGTGGAAAGCGTGATAGCTGTCTTCAGGTGTTTCAAAAACATAAATAGCAGAGAGAGTAGATCCATTGTGCTGTTTTAGAATGTAGACCAGCAGGTGAAAGTTAGAAAGGCATGGGTGGAATTCAGTATAATTTGTTGACCAGGATGTAAGAAGGATATAGCAGCTAGTGGAAAAAAACTGCTCTTAAAGTGTTTAGTGATTCCAGAAACCAGTATTGCACTATATGTTACCTAACAAAATTTAATTTAAATTAAAAAAAAGTATATAGCGATAAGAATTTAAAGAATCTACAGGGACATTTTTGGGTGGGGCAGAGATTGATTCTTACTTTGGATGTTATTGGATTAAGTGACTTCAGGTCCCATCCAGTTTAAAATGTAAACATTCTCTGGGTTTTTTGAAAATAGTTAAATACTGTAGTTAAACTATACATATATATGTATGAATGATTTTGAATATTCTCTTCAGTCACTAGTATGAAACTACTGTTGACTTTATTTTGTGTTTTTATTGTGCTTTTCCTCTTAGTATTTTCTGGAATCAACACTATCAGTCTTCCTGAAATCTTGCTAAATTCCCTGTGAAATATAATAAGCTTTGAAGGCATTTTAGGGAATCAGATGCTGCTTGTAATACAGTTTAGTAGAGTTTGTAATATATTTGGGCACAGAATTTTAGAATACTATGGGGGCTGATTTTCAGTTTTGAAAGAGTTTCACCCTGTATAGTCTTTTATTTGTGATTGTTTATGCGATTTCAGAAGGACTATGCTTAATTTGTTCTAATGGTTTTAAAGCTAGAGAGTCTGAAAAAGGATACATGAAGGGAAAGTGTCTAAGTTGATTACTTTTGAATTTGAAAATGCATATTAGATATAACTAGTACATAAACTAAAATGAAGAATTTTAATTCTCATCTTACTCAGATAATTATGTATGTAATATTTAGCTTGACCTAGAACAATTCATATTTTAATTTTGTAAGGAACATAATCTCTTCTGTGAGTTGGGATTGAAAGGTTAGATTTTAGGGAAGTTAAGCATAAATTCCCATAACTTTGTGGAGGTCAACTTAAGTATAGTGACACACAGCTTGAGACTTCATGTACTTGTTGCATTTGGATTTAGAGCTCATTTTCTATAGAAGAGCCACAGGAATAAGTCATTTGTTTCATGAAATTCTTCATGCTTGTTAATTTCCAGAAATCTTAGAATAATTTAGAAGAATAGTGTTATGAAGTAGGAGAAGCAGTATGGTACAGATGAAAAAGTACATTGATCATAGTTGGAATCCAAGTGTAGTCCCTGCTTTGCCATTAACTATAGCTGTGTAACCTTGGGCAAGCTGCTTATCTCTCTGCTTCAGTTTCATAAAATGAGAATTGTAAGTGCTGAAAGGGACCTTGGAAGCAGTTGAGTCCAAACCTCTCATTTTATAGATGAGGAAACTTAGGTATATTTGCCCAGGCTTTTACTCTGAGAGACTTGGGACCAAAATTCAGTTTTCTGACTCTCTACTTAGTGCTTTTTTCTTTATACTTTGTGGCTTCTTTTCATCTATAAAATGAGGGGTTTTGAATTCAGGGCTCTCAAAGGTCTTTACCAGCTCAAAAATACTATTTTTTTGACATTAGACCTAATATAACTTACTGGAGGAAAATCTGGGAGCTTTTATTTATTGGTGAAAGAAATGTTTCCTGAAGAAGCAATATGACCTTTTCAAGGTTATGTTTGGGTTTATTAAGAGAAGATAGGCTTCATTATTATGAAAAAAATTTTCAAATTTATGAGCGTGGTAAGTAGTGTGCTGAGTGATCTTGTTTTTTTTTTTTTTAATGATCTACATTCTAAAACGTTATGAATATATTAAAAACTATGTTAATTACAGAAATGACAGTGTGGTGCTCTGAAATGAAACTAGGTTTCTGGAGTGTTTGCCCCCTCTAAGTTAGGTGCTCTGTTTCTTAGTGTTTTACAGGATTGTCATGATTTCATAGCATGTCCATCATGCTACCTTTTATTATAGTTTTATTTATGTTGACTACTAATGGAAAAGTCTTGAATTCAGAGACTGTATTTTGTTCATTTCTGTATTCTCGGTGCATACTAGGATGTCCTCTGTAGAGTTGGCACCCAACACAAAGTTTTGTTGAAGGACTGTTAAGTTTGCTTAAAAACAGAGTGATTATATATATTAACGTGCACGTATTTTCAGACCCCGGAAGATTCTTACGTTAGTAATTCTTAGGCAAGTTATATTTTAGAGAGTGATGTGGATAGCAGCAACAATAATAGCTACAATTTATTGTTTGCATATATATATTCATTTAATTCTTATAACTCTATGAGGCGTATACAATTTTTATTCTCATTTTACAGTTGAGGAAACTGAAGCACAGAGAAGTGAAGAAAGAAGTGAAGAAAGTTAGAGGTGAAGAAAGCAAGAAACTTGCCCATGATGCAGTAGTGAATGTTAGGGCTGAGATTTGAACAAAGTCTGCATTTTAACCACAAGGATATATTGCCTGAGATAGAGAAATTTGGTCTTTGGTTAATTTCTAAGTTATTTTTCCTTCATAAATTTTAATTGACTAATCAGTCTTTTAGGCTCGTTCAGTTTATTTGTAAACTTCTGTTAATTTTTTTTGCATGAGTTTTATACATGTATGAAGATAAGATTAAAAAACAATACACATAATAAGCCCAAAATCAAACAACCCAATTTAGAAAGCTGTAGCAGCTGTGCAAATCTTACATTTCATTTTTTCCGATTGTTTAGTTCTTTCATGGGAAATGTTAGAGGTACACTAATGAAAAACCTTATTTTTATGTTTAATAATCTAAATTGGAATGCCATTTATCTTCCTCTTTTGGCCTCCTAAGTCCACCACGGCCATAACAAATAAACGTTAGAATTTGAACAAAGAATTTTCCACTGTCAGTACAGGAGTTACTACTTACGGTGGAGGCTTTATAACCTCGTGCATGAGGCTCTGAACAAAATTGAGGTGCTTCAGTGGCAGATCTTTGTTACTAGTATCCAACATGGGCAGGGAAAAGAGGCTTGAAGCTCAATGTGGCACATGTATAAGAAGAATTTTTAAAGCACTTAGTTTTAATTACTTTATTGCATACAAAACAAATCTCTTGGTAACGTATTATTTAGTAAATCTAATGAGAGACAATTTGAATAGGTTAATAGGAATTCAAAGCATGGTGTGGAAAAATACAAAGCTGATTCAGGGAGTAGGTTATGAAACTTAAATCTTCTCATGTGGCTTCATTATTAGGTCTGAAATGTTGGGAATATCAAGAAGACAAGTTATGCCAATATTTAAGCAAAAATGCTTGTATTCTACAAAGATGTATTACAAAGCCAAATGTGAGTGACTTTTGGGGATGACTTGTAATATTGTTCCTCTTCATTATGAATACATATGTACTCATAAATGTGTGCCTTCCTTGGAAACTAATTTAGCTGGAGATAATGACAAACTTTTCTTAGATTTAAATTTTTAAGTGTTATTGTTAATAGTATCTGCTAATATTGTTAAGTGTGATACATTGTGTGATTTCATGATTCCACACTTGACACTAGGTATGCGTTTCCTATCTGATGATAAATATAGTGCCACTGGGGAAGATCATAAGGATTTGTTTGAAGCCAGTCAGATTCTTCCTGTCTCTAATGAGATCTGAGGCATGTTCCAATTTTTTTTTTTTTTTTTTTGGTAAATAGTGTGTTTGCTTCTTTAAAAATACAGTTTTTCCTTTCTCTGGGCACAAGGTTTTAAAAATATTGTTGTAATTATATGGTTTAGTCAACTTTGTTCCTTTTTTTTTTACTTATATGTCTCATTTATTTATACATATACTTGTTAATGGTAGGCCCTGTTCTAGGTACTTAGTAAATAGTAACTCATTTACGTCTAACAATCATATGAAGTAAGTACCGTTAAATCCCTATTTTACATATGAGGAAATTGAGGCCCAGAGAGGTTAAGTAACTTACTGAAGAACACATAGAGAATATGTAGCAGAGCCAGGATTCAGACTAGGCTCCTAAGTGCATGCTCTTAACAGTTACACTGTTTTGTTAATGGTATTCCATTGAATAGATGTACTGTAATTTACTCAGTTAAACATTCTTTAGGTAGTGTATTAGTCATGGTTCTCTTGCTTACCGGTGATAAAAGGGAATTTATTCGTTTACATAACTGGGAATTGTATGTGTGAAGGAGGATGGAATGGCTTTGAAAATAGTTTTGATCCAAGATCTCAAATAATGTCATTGAGCCTCTGTTTCCATTTCTGGTTTCTTCTGGCCCCTTCTTTTTGGAGCTTCTAGACGCGTGTAGCTTTTAGAGTAGCAACCACAAAGGAAAGACAACCTCTCTTTCCTGATGTCCACATGTCAGTTAGTTCTGGGTTGATGCTGATGTATTCTGATTGTCAGTTTCTTAACCAATCCCTGGGACCTGGGAGATGAAGTACTGAAAGGTCATTAGCCACTATGGTTGTGGTTAGGGTGAGTTGGGGAACCCACAGAAAATCATGATTGACAATCCTCTTAAGATCACACAGATTAGTCGAGTGGCAGTTTTCCAGAGAAAGGGATTATGGTGAACAAATACAACTATTATAAGTAGGTTTAGGTTATTTAGGTTATTTCTTTTTAATTTAAATTTTATTTTTTGGTTATTATAGATAACGATATAATGAATATTTTTGAGTAAAAGCTTTTTTTTTTATTTTTAAAGGACTTCTCAATGAAATTGTCAGGGCAAAAAGTATGACAATTTTAGGACTTTTGATGAACGTTACCAAATTATTATTTGAAGAATTGTACCCAGCTCATGTATCAAAAATACATGAGATGGCCGTATATATATATATATTTTAATTTTATTATGTTAATCACCATACATACATACACCATACATTACATCATTAGTTTTTGATGTAGTGTTCCATGATTCATTGTTTGTGTATAGCACCTAGTGCTCCATTCAGTACGTGCCCTCTTTAATACCCATCACCAGGCTAACACATCCCCCCACCCCCTCCCCTCCAGAAACCTCAGTTTGTTTCTCAGAGTCCATAGTCTCTCATGGTTCGTCTCCCCCTCCGATTTCCCCCCCTTCATTTTTCCCTTCCGCTATCTTCTTTTTTTTTTTTTTAACATATAATGTATTATTTGTTTCAGAGGTACAGGTCTGTGATTCAACAGTCTTACACAATTCACAGCACTCACCATAACACAACCTTCCCCAGTGTCTATCACCCAGCCACCCCATCCCTCCCAACCCTACCACTGCAGCAACCCTCAGTTTGTTTCTTGAGATTAAGAATTCCTCATATCAGTGAGATCATATGATACATGTCTTTCTCTGATTGACTTATTTCACTTAGCATAACACCCTCCAGTTCCATCCACGTCGTTGCAAATGGCAAGATTTCATTTCTTTTGATGGCTGCATAATATTCCACTGCATATATATACCACATTTTTTTTAAAGATTTTATTTATTTATTTGAGAGAGAGAATGAGATAGAGCGAGCATGAGAGGGGGGAGGGTCAGAGGGAGAAGCAGACTCCCTGCCGAGCAGGGAGCCCGATGCGGGACTCGATCCCGGGACTCCAGGATCATGACCTGAGCCAAAGGCAGTCGCTTAACCAACTGAGCCACCCAGGCGCCCTATATACCACATTTTCTTTATCCATTCATCTGTCGATGGACATCTTGGCTCTTTCCATAGCTTGGCTATTGTGGACATTGCTGCTATAAACATCAGGGTGCACGTACCCCTCTGGATCCCCACATTTGTATCTTTGGAGTAAATACCCAGTAGTGCAATTGCTGGGTCATAGGGTTGCTCTATTTTTAACTTTTTGAGGAGCATCCATACTGTTTTCCAGAGTGGCTGCACCAGCTTGCATTCCCACCAACAGTGTAGGAGGGTTCCCCTTTCTCTGCATCCCGCCAACATCTGTTGTTTCCTGACTTGTTAATTTTAGCCATTCTGACTGGTGTGAGGTGGTATCTCATTGAGGTTTTGATTTGGATTTCCCTGATGCCAAGTGATGCTGGGCACTTTCATGTGTCTGTTGGCCATTTGGATATCTTCTTTGGAAAAATGTCTGTTCATGTCTTCTGCCCATTTCTTGATTGGATTATTTGTTCTTTGAGTGTTGAGTTTGATAAGTTCTTCATAGATTTTCGATACTAGTCCTTTATCTGATATGTCATTTGCAAATATCTTCTCCCATTCTGTCTGTTGTCTTCTGGTTTTGTTGACTGTTTCTTTTGCTGTGCAAAAGCTTTTTATATTGATGAAGTCCCAATAGTTCATTTTTGCCCTTGCTTCCCTTGCCTTTGGCGATGTTTCTAAGAAGAAGTTGCTGTGGCTGATGTCGAAGAGGTTGCTGCCTGTGTTCTCCTCTAGGATTTTGATGGACGCCTGTCTCACATTTAGGTCTTTCAACCATTTGGAGTCTATTTTTGTGTGTGGTGTAAGGAAGTGGTCCCGTTTCATTCTTCTGCATGTGGCTGTCCAATTTGCCCAACAAAATGGTGTTGAAGAGACTGTTGTTTTTTCCATTGGACATTCTTTCCTGCTTCGTTGAAGATTAGTTGACCATAGAGTTGAGGGTCGATTTCTGGGCTCTCTATTCTGTTCCCTTGATCTCTGTGTCTGTTTTTGTGCCAGTACCATGCTGTCTTGACGATGACAGCTTTGTAATAGAGCTGGAATTCTGGAATTGTGATGCCGCCAGGTTTGCTTTTCTTTTTCAACACTCTTCTGGCTATTCGGCGTCTTTTCTGGTTCCATACAAATTTTAGGATTATTTGTTCCATTTCTTTGAAAAAGTGGATGGTATTTTGCTGGGGATTGCATTGAGTCTGTAGATTGCTCTAGGTAGCATTGACATCTTCACAATATTTGTTCTTCCAATCCATGAGCATGGAACATTTTTCCATTTCTTTGTGTCTTCCTCAATTTCTTTCATGAGTATTTTATAGTTTTCTGAGTACAGATTCTTTGCCTCTTTGGTTAGATTTATTCCTAGGTATCTTATGGTTTTGGGTGCAGTTGTAAATGGGATCGACTCCTTAATTTCTCTTTCTTCTGTCTTGTTGGTGTATAGAAATGCCGCTGATTTCTGTGCATTGATTTTCTATCCTGCCACTTTACTGAAGTCCTGTATGAGTTCTAGCAGTTTTGGGGTGGAGTCTGTTGGGTTTTCCACATGAAGTATCATATCATCTGCAAAGAGTGAGAGTTTGACTTCTTCTTTGCCGATTTGGATGCCTTTTATTTCTTTTTGTTGTCTGATTGCTGTGGCTAGGACTTCTAGTACTATGTTGAATAGCAGTGGTGATAGTGGACATCCCTGCCGTGTTCCTGACCTTAGGGGGAAAGTCTCAGTTTTTCCCCATTGAAAATGATATTCGCTGTGGGTTTTTCATAGATGGCTTTTATGATATTGAGGGATGTACCCTCTATCCCTATACTCTGAAGAGTTTTGATCAAGAAAGAATACTATATCCAGCTAGGCTGTTATTGAAAATAGAAGGAGAGATAAAAGCCTTCCAGGACAAATAAAAACTAATGGAATTTGCAAACACGAAACCAGCCCTACAAGAAATATTGAAAAGGGTCCTCTAAGCAAAGAGAGAGCCTAAAAGTAACATAGACCAGAAAGGATCACAGACAATATACAGTAACAGTCATCTTACAGGCAATACAATGGCACTAAATTCATATCTTTCAGTAGTTACCCTGAATGTAAATGGGCTAAATGCCCCAGTCGAAAGACACAGGGTATCAGACTGGATAAAAAATCAAGACCCATTGATATGCTGTCTGCAAGAGACTCATTTTAGACCCAAAGACACCTCCAGATTGAAAGTGAGGGGCTGGAAAACCATTTACCATGCTAATGGACACCAAAAGAAAGCTGGGGTGGCAATCCTTATATCAGACAAATTAGATTTTAAACCAAAGACTATAATAAGAGATGAGGAAGGACACTATATCATACTTAAAGAGTCTATCCAACAAGAAGATCTAACAATTGTAAATATCTATGCCCCTAACATGGGAGCAGCCAATTATATAAGGCAATTAATAACAAAAGCAAAGAAACACATCGACAACAATACAATAATAGTAGGGGACTTTTAACACCCCCCTCACTGAAATGGACAGATCGTCTAAGCAAAAGATCAACAAGGAAAAATAAAGACTTTAAATGACACACTGGACCAAATGGACTTCACAGACACATTCAGAACATTCTATCCCAAAGCAACAGAATACACGTTCTTCTCTAGTGTTCATGGAACATTCTGCAGAATAGATCACATCCCAGGTCGCAAATCAGGTCTCAACCGGTACCAAAAGATTGGGATCATTCCCTGCCTATTTTCAGACCACAGTGCTTTGAAACTAGAACTCAATCACAAGAGGAAAGTCAGAAAGAACTCAAATACATGGAGGCTAAAGAGCATTCTACTAAAGAATGAATGGGTCAACCAGGAAATTAAAGAAGAATTTAAAAAATTCATGGAAACCAATGAAAATGAAAACACAACTGTTCAAAATCTTTGGGATGCAGCAAAGGCAGTCCTAAGAGGAAAGTATTTAGTAATACAATCCTTTCTCAAGAAACAAGAAAGGTCTCAAATACACAACCTAACCCTCCACCTAAAGGAGCTGGAGAAAGAACAGCAAATAAAGCCTAGACCCAGCAGGAGAAGAGAAATAATAAAGATCAGAGCAGAAATCAATGAAATAGAAACCAAAAGAACAGTAGAACAGATTAACGAAACTAGGAGCTGGTTCTTGGAAAGAATTAATAATACTGATAACCCCCCTAGCCAGACTTAATCAAAAAGAAAAGAGAAAGGACCCAAATAAATAAAATCATGAATGAAAGAGGAGAGATCACAACCAACACCAAAGAAATACAATTATAAGAACATATTATGAGCAACTCTATGCCAGCAAATTAGATAACCTGGAAGAAATGGATGCATTCCTAGAGATGTATCGACTACCAGAACTGAACCAGGAAGAAATAGAAAACCTCAACAGACCTATAACCACTAAGGAAATTGAAGCAGTAATCAAAAATCTCCCAAAAAACAAGAGCCCTGGGCCAGATGGCTTCCCAGGGAATTCTACCAAACATTTAAAGAAGAATTAATACCTATTTTTCTGAAACTGTTCCAAAAAATAGAAATGGAAGGAAAACTTCCAAACTCGTTTTATGAGGCCAGCATTACCTTGATCCCAAAACCAGACAAAGACCCCATCAAAAAGGAGAATTGCAGACCAATATCCCTGATGAACATGGATGCAAAAATTCTCACCAAAATACTAGCCAATAGGATCCAACAGTACATTAAAAGTATTACTCACCATGACCAAGTGGGATTTATTCCTGGGCTGCAAGGTTGGTTCAACATCCACAAATCAGTCATTGTGATATACATTAATAAAAGAAAGAACAAGAACCATATGATCCTCTCAATAGATGCAGAAAAAGCATTTGACAAAGTATGGGCATATATTTTTGAACCAGGTAGGGTTCAACTCATCCTAGGAAATATTGGACTTCAATGTTATTAACACAGTGTCTTGCACTTAACTGAAAGGTTATAAACCTGACACTGAACATGTATCTAATGGAGTTTATTAAATGCATCCTGCAAGCTCTTGGCCCTTACTTCTCTTTCTTCCTAGTGTCCTACTTCTTTGACCTAGTTGACAACATTTAGTTTTTGGATATTGGATACCATATGTTAAAAGCATTATGATTTAGAAAGGTGGTGTAGCATAAGTAATAGTTACAAGCATGCATTTGTTAGGCCTGGGTTTCATTTGGATTTTGTCACTTAACTACATTTACTAACCTCTCATTGCCTCACCTGTAGATTTTCTTTTCTTTCTTTTTTTTAAAAAATACAGTGGTTGTATTATTTTTAAAAATTTATTTATTTATTTACTGGGGGGTGGTGAGGGATAGGGAGAGCGAGAACCTTAAGCAGGCTCCATGCCCAACATGAAGTGGGACTCGGGGCTCGATCTCATGACCCTGAGATCATGACCTGAGCTGAAACTTGAGAGTCAGAGGCTTAACCCAATGAGCCACCCAGGCACCCCTCACCTGTAGATTTTCTTGGTTGTAGGATGGGATAGTAGTAGTAACTACTTCACAGGGTTGTGAGAGTTACATGAGAAATTCGTGGCATTTTAACCAGTGTATGTTAAATATTACTATTATATGTAGATAAAATGATGCTTTCAAATTTAAATTTTTTTCTTTGTTTAAATGGTAAGAATAGAAAAGTATTATCTGGATAAAGGTCCCTTATGGCTGGAGTACTCTTGATTCTCATGGATTGTCTCCCTGGGCTGTTGAATTCTAGCAGAGTTGTGTTTGACAGAGGCAGATTTCAGAGGATGTTTAAAATTGCTACTTTCATTATTTTACTTCTTGTAATTATTTGTGGCTTGAGAATTGATCAGATTTATGAGACATGCCTACAACATTTAAGCAAGCATCAAGCACTAAATTTGGATTAGCAGTGTTTATGCTTTATCTTGCTTTTCATATTGCTTTTGATATGCAGAAATATACTTTAAAGCACTGCATTAAAAATGGTAAAAGCGGCATGTATTGTTTTTGTGTTTCTTATTTGTACCAAGGAGATTGCTTTATGTGCACTAGGTATTTAATAATGTGTGTTTATTAGTGGGTGTGTAGGCAGTGTAGTATAAGGGTTAGGATTGTGGGCTTACTGTAGATAGACCTGGAAATATATCCTTTCTCTGTCACTTCCTGAGCTGTGTGACCTTGGTTAAGTTACTTGCTGCTGCTGTTGTTGTTATTTGTGTATGTGTGTTCATGCATTGGTGAATTTTTTCTTTTGAGAAAAAAGGCAGGGATTAAAAAAGCTCTTATTAGAGAGTCATTGAAAAGTAATGTGTAGGTTGCATTCCCTCATATGTATATGTTGTCATCTTATAGTTTTCGTAATTATATTTTAAATGAATGTATACTAACTTTTTTAGTTGATATGTATACCAAAACTTAGTAATAATTGTGATCTCATTTCTTTTCACTGTATAATGTTGTGGCATTTGTTATGTATATAATAGTTTTTCTTCCTTTAAATTGCTTCTTTGGTATACGTTTGAAAGATTTGGCTTATTGGGCAAAAGGAGACAGATACTTTAATGTGTTATGTACTTTATATTTCATTTTATATTGTCATTATTGTTTTCCCAATGGGATAACTAGGATCTTAGAGTCTGTTATTGCTTCTCAGATATGAATCAATTGTCAGAGCTTCACGTTTATAGAAACCTTTTGCCATAGTTTATTCATTCAGCATGTATTTTTGGATCTAGAGCCTAGCACTGGGAAAACAAAGATACATAAGATACAGTCCGTACCTCCTAGGAGCTTGGTCACAGTCTGGTGAGGAAGACTATAATTCATAATATGTAATTCGTACTTTTGAACACCTTGTGGGTCAGGTAAAACAGTCTGTGAGTTACCAGTTCTCAACTTCTGAAATAAACAGAAGAACTGTAATATAGTTGTAGCAGATAGTTTATCAAGGTGTTATATCCATTGGTCATTTGGTTGCTAGAAAAAAAACTTAAGCAAAACAGATTTATTATTAGAAGGATATAGGGCTGGGTATATCTTAGAACCCAGTTAGGCTGCAAGGGGACTGAAATAGAAACTGGAAAGTCAGGAACCACAGTAGTACTGTTCTCTTGTGGATCCTAAAGCAACCCTTTCCAGCTGTGAAGGAAAGTTCTCTAAAAAGGAAAATAGGAAGGGAGGAAATTGTATTTCTATCACAGAGGTATGAACCAAGTGCTCCCTAGAGAAAGGAATTACAAAATTTTCCTTCAATTTATCTATTAAATGGTATCTTCTTGTTTCAATTGCTATGTCTTGATTGCTAGTGAGAACTTAATATTTGTACAAAAGCCCATTGCTAATTTTTCTTGAAATCTGTGTCTTAGGCATTAGAATATATATGGTAGTGATGTCAGTCCTTGTTATGGTTGATGAAACCATTTTCTCCATCATTTTTTTCTTTTTATGTATGTAAATTTTTCATTGTATAAAGTTTTATACTTTCATTAAATTCAACACAAGTTTTTCCTTGTGATATTTTTACATGTGTTTAAAAATTATTAGCCTCTAAAATTCAAGTACTATAGTTTTACTGTGATGCAGTTTATTTCATTTTTTTTAAAGATTTATTTATTTATTTGAGAGAATGGGAGCGAGTGTGCTGGGTTGGGGGGTGGAGAGGGAGAATCTCAAGCAGACTCCCTGTTGAGCTCAGAACTCCACTCAGGGCTCAGTCTTAGGACCCTGAGATCATTACCTGAGCCCAAACCAAGAGTCAGATGCTTAACTGACTCAGCCATCCAGGTGTGCCCCATGCAGTTGATTTTAATTTTTAATTTTACATGTTGCTTTATCTTTCATTATTGAAGTGTAAAACATATAGAAAATTCACACAAATAAATTTTTGCTCAGTGAATTATAATCTTTGTAACTGTAATCTGTGTAACTACCACTCAGTCAAGAAACAGAACATTGACAGCACTTCAGAAGCCCTCTCCCTTCTCCCATCAGTCACTACCTTCTCTCTTCTCCCCAAAGAAATCACTATTCTGACTTAGTAATGTCTATTTTTGAATGTTATATAAATTGACTCACATAGTATATATTTTATTTCTAGCTACTTTTGCTCCACATAATGTTTCTGATATTCATCCATGTTAATTTCTGTAACTGTAGTTGATTTTCATTGCTCTGTGTTACTTTGTATGTATATGCCACAGTTAATATAATCTGTTGATAGATGTTTAGGTTGTTTTCACTTTGTTGCTACTACTAATAATGCTATATAAATGCATTTATATCAATCTCTGCATGTACTATTAATATTTGTTGAGTATATACCCAACAGTAAATTTACTGGCTTATGGGTACGGATTTGCCTTTAGTAGACACTGCTGGTTTTCCAGAGTGGTTGTAACAATTTATATTCCTATGAGCACTTTATGAGAGTTCCCATTGCTCCACATCATCACCAGTAATTGGAATTGTTAGTATTACTTATTTTTGCTAATCTGATGGCTGTGAGGTGGTATTTATGGTTTTAATTTTCATTTCCCTGATAAAGTTGTTAACCATTTTTTTTCATAAGTTTATTGGCTTTTGAATATGTGTTCAAATTTTTTGGTCAGTTTTCCTTTGTGGTGTTTGTGTTATAAAAAACAGTAATGTATTTGAAGGAATTCTTTTTGTATTTCGGATAAGTACTCTTTATTTTTTTAATATCCCCCGCCTTTTGGTGGCCTGTTTTTCCCTTCTCTTTATGGTATTTAAGAAGTGTGTCAAGTTCATAAAAATGTTTTCCTATATTTTCTCTTTTAATGTGGGCATTTGCAGCTGTAAATTTCCCTCTAAGCACCCAGTTAGCAGTCAGTTCATCAAGTTTTGATGTGTTTTTATTTTTATTAACCTCAGGTGTTTTCTAATTTTCCTTTTGATTTCTTCTTTTGATCTATTGCTGATTTAGGAGTATGTTAATTTCCACATATTTGTGGATTTCCCAAATTTCTTTCTGTAATTGATTTCTAATTTAATTCATTTGTGATTGGAGAACATACTTTGTCTGTTTTCAGTCCTTATTGTTGATACTTGTTTTATGGCCTAGCATATGGGCTGTCCTTGAGAATGTTCCATGTATGCTTTCGGAGAATGTGTGTTCCTTGTTGGATGGAGTATCCTCTACATGTCTGTTAGGTCTTGTTGGATTATAGTGTTTAAGCTTTCTGTTTCCTTGTTAATTTCTGTCTAGTTCTATTTGTTATTGAAAACGGAGTATTGAAGTCTTCCAATTGTTGCATGGTTGTCCATTTCTCTTTGATTCTGTCAATTTTGCTTCAGTATTTTGAGGCTCTGTTATATGGTGCATATGTGTTTATAATTTTTATATCTTATGGATGGATTGACCCTTTAATTGTTATAAAATGTTCCTCTTCACCTCTAAAAACATTTTAGAGGCTGTCTAATATTAGTATATCCAGTACAGTTCTGTTGTGGTTGCTATTTGCGTGGTGTCTCTTCCCATTCCTTTACTTTTATCCTATTTGTGTCTTTGACTGTAAAGTGTGACAGCATTAGTCAGATCTTGTTCTTTTTAAATCCAGTCTTACAGTCTTTGCGTCTTGATTTTACTGTTTAATCCACTCACATTTAATGATATTGATACAGTTGGATTTATGTCTGCCATTTTGCTTTTTCTTTTCTGTATGTCTTTTTGTCTTTCTGTGCTTCCTTTATTGCATTCTTTTGCATTGAGTATTTTCTAGTGTAACGTTTTAGTTTTCTTAATGATTCTGAAAGTATTTTTTGAGTTATTTTCTTAGTGATTGCTTGAGGGTGTACATTACAAAATTTACCAGAATCTACTTCAGATTAATAACTTAACTCTAGTGATATATAGAAACTGTATTTAGTTCTGCTCCATCTTTCTGTTTTCTTTAAATCATATTGCTTTGTTACAAATAAAAGAATACATTATTATAATTATTACTTTATATAATTCTGTGTCTTTTAAAGAAACTGAAATAAAGGAAAAGATAAACATTTATAGTTTTTGTACTAACTTATCATTTTGGTTCTCTTCATTTCTTTCTGTAGATTTAATTTACTATCTGATACCATTTCCTTACTAAATAAAGTTTGTTTCTACCTGCCTCCTTTGTATTATTATTGTCAAATGTTACATTTCTAAACGTTTTAGGCCCAATGATACAGTTATATGCATGTCGTATGTGTGATTACTTTTTCAACTAATTAAGAGAGTTAAGAAGAAATATGCAATTATGCTGTCTTTGCTGGCACTCATGTTCTCTCATGTAGATTCAAATTACTCTATGGTGTAGCCAGAAGAACTGATTTTGATTCTTCTGCCAGCTCCAGTCTGCTGTTCAGCTCCTCTACTGGGCTTTTCATTTTAGTTATTGTACATTTGAACTCCAGAATTTTCATTTAATTATTTTATAAAATTTCTTTTTATTGGCATTCTCTATTTGATGAGACATTGTCATAATAATCTCCCTTTAAGTATTTAAACATGGTTTCCTTTAGTTCTTCGAACATATGTATGATAGCTGCTTTGAACTCTACTGAATCCAACATCTGGGCCCTCTCAAAGGCATGTACATAGTCTCCTTGACCACCAGAGATGACTGGTTTTGGCCCTGTTCATTTTGTCTCTTTCCCTGATTTTCCCAGTAAGCTTTTGGCTGGTCTCTTTCTGTTGCTATCACACCTAGCAGTCAGCCTCCACTAACTGCTAGCTGATTGCTTTGTTGTTTTCTTCAACATCCTGGGGCATGAATTGCTCCATAGTCTGATTGCTGCATTAAGTCAGGTTTCTGCAGAAGCTAAGGGTTACCAGTTTTTGAGATTTGTGCTTGCTCTGAGAGGTAACTGCCTTTCTGTTTGCCTCATTCTTAGTAGTTAAATTTCTACATAGTCTGTAGCTTTGCTTGTTGCTACTTCTATCATGGAACTGCAATTCTTTTAGTTCTTCACCTCCCAGATCTCCATAGTTTTGGAAAATGCCCTTAGGAATGAACTTCCCCACAGTTGGCCAGATAAAGTCCGTTCCCTTAGATGGAGAATAGAGCTTTCAGTTCTTTTTTTTTTTTTTTTTAAAGATTTTATTTATTTATTTGAGAGAGCATGAGAGGGGAGACAGTCAGAGGGTGAAGCAGACTCCCCGCTGAGCGGGGAGCTCGATGTGGGACTCGATCCCGGGACTCCAGGATCATGACCTGAGCCGAAGGCAGTCGCTTAACCAACTGAGCCACCCAGGCGCCCCAAGAGCTTTCAGTTCTTAATGGCCTATTTTTTTCCTCTGGGAAGAACCTCTACTTTGCTTCAATGAAGTTAGGGACCGAGAAAGGAGATAACTTTTTCTTTCTTTTCTTTTTTTTCTTTTTTTCCTTGTTTTGAGAGAGAGAGAGAGGGAGGGGGCCAGGGCAGTAGTAGGGTGAGGGAGAGAGAGAGAAAAACGTAAGTAGGCTACATGCCCAGCGTGGAGCCTATACTCTCACAGCCCTGAGGTCATGACCTGAGCCAAAATCAGGAGTTGGGAAATCAAGAGTGGGATGCTTAACTGACTGAGCCACCCCAGGAGCCCCAAAAGGAGATAACTTATGTTGAAGTGACACCCAGCTGTAGGAGAGGGTAGTCCCTTTTCTCAGCTCGCCCCTCCTGGTAAAGAAGTTTTGCTTATAAGTGAGAAATTATGACCCAGTATTTTTGGCCTGCTGTACCTGGAATAGAGCTTCTGCCTTACAAGTGGGAGTGGGTTGGGAGGAGGGACTCCATAGTTTTCTCATCCATGCCTGCCTGACGTAGAGTTTCTGCAACATAGAGCGGGGGCGTGGTGGTGGTGGTGGTGGTGAGAGGTGCCAGCATCCTTCTCCTCTGGGGTGAAATTATCCTCCTGGACTGGGCTAGGGGAGCTCCTGGGAAACCCATCTGTGTAGAAATTGTCACATGAAGTTGTAGGGTGTGAATGGGAGTGATTTGTGGCTCAGATGTCACAGATGGTTGCTCTTCTCACCTCAGTGTAGTATATTTTCTTGAATAAATGTTTCTCCACTTGCTGTATGCCCTTAGGATGATCTCCAAAAACATTAAATGGTTGGTGGTTCTTTAAAAAAAAAAAAAAAAGTTGGGGTGCCTGGGTGGCTCAGTCAGTTAAGCGGCTGCCTTCAGCTCAGGTCATGATTCCAGGGTCCTGGGATCAAGCCCCACGTTGGGCTCCCTTCTCCCTCTGCCCCTTTCCCCCCTCCCCCGCTAGAGCACGGGCTCTCTCTCTCTCTCAAATTAAAAAAAAAAAGTTAAAAAAAAAGTTTTACCAGTTAAATGGTGGTTTCAGATGGTCCACTAAGCTCCTCATGCCACTATTCCTGAAATATGCTATTCTACTATATTTTATTGTTTTTCAGAAACATTATTATTATGCTTTTCATACTTAATCTATAGTCCTCCTGAAGTTGATTTTTTTCCTGTGTGGTGTGAGGTAGTAGTGTCATTTCCATATGGCTATCCTGATATCTCAACACCATTTACCGAAAAGAAGTGTTCTTTCCTACTGTTTTGCAGTGCTACCTTTTTTTTGTGAATCAAGTGTCTGTACCCGGAAACAGGTCTGTTTCTAGGCTGTACATTCTCTATCATTTGTCTTTTCTTGTGCCAGTACCATACTGTCTTAATTACGAGCTTGATACCTAGTAAATGTAATTAGCTTGATATCCAGTAAAATAAACTTTCCTGCCTTTTGATAGGTCGAATTCTCCCAAGATTTCTTTCCTCTAAGTATTCAGTTGAATACTTAATCTTCGTAGTGCTTTGAAGGGATTTTGCAGATGTAGTTAAAGTTAAAAGCAACAAACCTTAAAGTGGTGAGATTGCCTTGGATTATTTGAGTGGGCCCAGTTCAGCTGCACAAGCCCCTTAAATACAAAAAATGCAGAAAAGAGGAAGGCAGAAGAGAGGTGGGGCAGAGAAGAGGTCAGAGGGACTTGACTCAGAAACGTGAAAAGGATTTGGCCTGCTGTTGCCTTTAAAAGGGGACCATGAGCCAGGGAATGTAAGTGGCCTCTAGAAGCTGAGACCAAGTCTCACTTGACAGGAAAGAGATGGGGACCTTTGTCCTATAATTCTTGGAGCTGAATTTTGCCAGCATCCTAAATGAACCTGGAAACAGATTCTCTCCTGGTGTCTAGACAGAAACACAGACTAATACCTTGATTTCATCCTTCTGAGATTCTAAGCAGAGAACCACTTGAGCCATGCTGTGCTGGGATTTCTGATCCACAGAAACTGGAGATAATACATGTATGTTTTTAAGCTGCTATGTTTGTGGTAACTTGTTAGAACAAGTGATAGAAAATTAATACACATTTCATTGATTTTCTTCAAAATTGCTTTGGCTATTTTTGGGTACATTCTACAAATGAAACAAAACTAAAACAGATCTTTTGAGGGTTTGAAATTGCATTGAATCTGTTGATCATATCTTTACAATAATGAGTGTTCCAATCCATGTAGATTGGGTATATTCATCATTTCAGTAATATTTTATAGTTTTCTCTGTAATGATCTTACATAATTGTTACACTTGGTGTTTTATTTTTATTTTTTTATATTACTGTAAATAGTATCTCTTTAACTTTTATATTCTACTTATTGCTGATATGTAGAAATTCAGTTAATTTTTGCATATTGCCTTGGTAACCAGCAATTTTGCTTATAATTCTGATAATGTATCTCAACTAGATTGGCTTTCTATAAACATATAGCTTATGAGTGATAAATTCATTTCATCTTTACCAATCCTTATACTACTTGTTTTTCTAGCCTTATTGCAGTGATTATAACTGCCAGTACAGTGTTGAATAGATGGGTTATAGTGGGAATCCTTGTGTAGCTCCTATTTTAGAACTAGGGGAAGAATCAATATTTTACAATTTAGTATATAGGCATTTTGGATCTATCCTTTCTCAGGTCAAGGAAGTTCCTTTCTATTACTGGTTACTAGTTTGTTTAAATCATTAATGGATACTGAATTTTATCAAATGCCTTTTTCTGCATTTATTCAGATAATTTTAACTTCTCAGTATTTTTTTTTTAATGTGGTGCATTATTTTATTGCTCCTTAATTATTACACCAACCTTGTATTCCTGGACTAAACCCAATTTAATTGTGAACTATTAGTTTTTTTATGTGAGTTACTTTCCTGATTTTTCATTTAGTATTTTTGCACCTACATACATGAATGAGATAGGTGTGTAACTTTCTCATAATGTTCTTGTCAGGTTTTATAGCAAGGTAACACTGGCTTCATAAAAATGAGTTGGGAAGTGCTTTTTCTTTTACCACTATCTTAAGAATTTATGTAAGAAGGGTGTTATAGCTTCTTTAAGTGTTTGGTAGAAGTCACTGAGGAAGCTTTCTAGGCCTGGAGTTTTCTCTGTGGAGAAATTTTAAATAATGATTTCAATTTCTGTAATGTCACAGTACTCTTTAGAGTTTCAGTTTTCGTATCAGTTTTGGTAAATTGTATTTTCTAGTAATTCCTACATTTTATCTAAAATTTCCGATGTGTGTGCATAAAATTGTAAATAATGTTCCCTGTGATCTTTCTGTGTCTAGGATCTGTAGTGATACCCTCTTTTCATTCCAGACGGTCACTATCTGTGTCTTGTCTCTTTTTTTCCTTTTTTTTTTTTTAAATTTTATTTATTTAACAGAGAGAGACACAGTGAGAGAGGGAACACAAGAAGGGGGAGTGGGAAAGGGAGAAGCAGACTTCCTGCAGAGCAGGGAGCCCCGCTCCGATCCCAGGACCCTGGGATCATGACCTGAGCCAAAGGCAGACGCTTAACGACTGAGCCACCCAGGCGCCCCATTGTCTTTTTTTTTCTTGATCCCTCTTACAGTTTATTAGTTTTTTTCATGGAACCAGCTTTTAGCGTTCATTCTTTGTCTTTTATGTTTGTTTTCTATTTGATCGATTTTTGTTCTGATTTTTATTGTTTTCTTCTTTGACTTTCTTTGGGTTTAATTTGCTGTTCTTTTTCTAGACTTGTGTGACAAATGCTTATTAGTTCTTGGATTTTTAACCTTCCTCCCTATTCTTCCCCTCCCCCAATGCGTTTGAGGTTATAAAGTTACCTAAGCATGGGTTTGGCTTTCTTTCTCTGATTTTTTTTCCTTCCCCCACAAAATTGAGGTGAAATTCACATAAAATACAATTAACCATTTTCAAGTTTTTCCTCTCTCAAGTTTTGGTATGTGTGTATGTATGTGTGTGTGTGTATTTCATTCAGCTCAAAATATTCTACAATTTCCATGATTTCTCTTGATCCATGGATTATTCAGAAGTACAGTTGACCCTTGAACTCTGTGGGGGTTAGGGGTGCCAGTCCCCACACAGTTGAAAATCTGCATGTAACTTCTGGCTCCCCAGAAATTTAATTACTAATAGCCCACTGTTGGCTGGAAGCCTTACCAATAACATAAAGTTGATTAATACATATTTTGTATAAGTATTACAAACTTTAAAAGGCTTTTACTGATTTCTGACCTAGCTCCATTGTAGTAAGAACTAAATTTGTAAGATTTCAGTTCTTTAAAATATGAGACTTTTTTGATGGCCCAACATATTGTCTTTCTTGGTAAATATTCCTTGTATAGGCCCCCCCAAAATTTTGACTATGGTGGTTAGATGTGATTCAATATATATATTAGTTATATCAGGTTTGTTTCTTAAAATTATCATTACTTTTTTTGCTTGTTTGCTCTTACTCAGACAAGTTTAAAGATTTAAAATGTCCCAGGGGTGCCTGGGTGGCTCAGTTGGTTGGGCATCTGGTTTCAACTTAGGTCATGATCCTCCGGGTCCTGGGATGGAGCCCTGTGTCCAGCTCCCTGCTCAGCAGGAAGTCTGCTGGTCACCAGCCGCCTCCCCTGCCCCCGCCGCTCGCTAGCATGCACGCGCACACTCTCTCTCTCAAATCTTTAAAAAAAAAAAAAAAAAAAAGGTCCCAAAGTGATTGTAGATTTGTCTCTGTATAGTTTGTCTTTTTTTTTTTTTTTAGATTTTATTTATTTATTTGACAGAGACAGCAAGAGAGGGAACACAAGCAGGGGGAGTGGGAGAGGGAGAAGCAGGCTTCCCGCCAAGCAGGAGCCCAGTGCGGGGCTCGATCCCAGGACCCGGGGATCATGACCTGAGCCGAAGGCAGACGCTTATGACTGAGCCACCCAGGCGCCCCAGTTTGTCATTTTTTATATTATGTACTTATATATTTTTTGTTGTAGGTGCTTACAAATTAAGAATTTTTGTATCTCCCTGGTAAATCAAATCTTTTATCATCATGTATTGTTTATCTTTTGTAATGCATTTTGCCTTACAGTGAATGTACTGTATCTAGTGTTAAGACGGATAATGCTAGCTTTCAGTTGCTAATGTTTACATGGTATATCTTTTTCCAGGCTTCTACTTAACGCTTTTATTTATATTTTAGCTGTCTGTTATAAATAGCATGTGTTCTTTAAAAAATAACTAGTTTGTGTTTGTTTTAATTGGAACATTGAGTAAATTTATATTTAATATACTTACTGATATATTTGGGTTTAAATTGATGTTTCTCGTTTTATTTACCCTGTTTGAACTTTCTTTTACTCTCTTTTATGCCTTGTTTTGGATTGTTACTATTTTTTATTTCAAATAATTCCCCACATGTGGCTTAATGGTTATATCCTGAGATTATATCCTAATTTTTTTAGTGGTTATCCCAGAAATGAAAATATGCCTCTTTGGCTTATTAAGCATAGTGTAAGTCAGTATTTTTTCCTCTTCCTGGTCAATGCAACAACTTTAGAAACTGTTAACTGTACAATTCCCTCTCCTGAATTACATACTACTATTACTGCATAGTTTGGTTCTTTTTTTTTTTTCCCCAAGATCTTATTTATTTATTTGAGAGAGAGAGTGCACAAGTAGGGGGAGGGGCAGAGGGAGAGAGAGAAGCAGAAGCAGACTCCCTGCTGTGCAGGGATCCCGATGACGCAGGGTTCCCAGGACCCTGGGATCATGACCTGAGCTGAAGACAGATGCTTAACCAACTGAGCCGCCCAGGTGCCCCTGCATAGTTTGGTTTTACATTATTTTAACCACCCATAAGATATTATGAGTATTTTATATAGTAATTCTGCATTTATATTTAGTATATAGTTACTTTTTTTTTTTTCTTTTTAAAGCTGTGTTGATTTTCTGTTTGCCTAAAGAATGCTCTTTAATGATTTCTGTATTTGGGCCTATCTGGTGTGGAATACTCTGTTAACTGCTTGTCTGGTAAGTCTTTCCCCCATCTTTATTCTTGAAAAGTTTTTGTTGTTTTTGTCTGGACATCGGAATCTAAGTAGGCAGTTACTTTCATTCAGCTCATTTTGTGTTATTACAGCGAGACCCAATTTCCATTGTTTTGTTCTGAGGTCAGCTGTCAGTCTTATTGTTGCTCCTTTGATGGTAATCTAGTTTGCTGTCTCTGGTTACTTTTCAGGTTTGGGGGAGGTTATTTTTGGTTTTCAAGCAGTTTTACTCTGAGGTGTGTAAGTGTGCCTTTCTTTTGTTCTACTTGGTGTGTGTAGGAGTTCTTAGATCTGTGACTTGTGGCTGCACTATCCAGTGCCACTAGATATATGTGACTATTTATTTATTTATTTTAAAAAGATTTTTAAATTTTATTTATTTGACAGAGAGAGAAAGACAGTGAGAGAGGAAACACAAACAGGGGGAGAGGGAGAGGGAGAAGCAGCCTTCCCGCGGAGCAGGGAGCCCAATGTAGCTCGATCCCACGATCCCTGAGCCAAAGGCAGACACTTAACGACTGAGCCACCCAGGCGCCCCTATATGTGACTATTTAAATTATCATTTAAGAAGTTAGAAATTAAGTTTCTCAAATTCTCAGTAGCCACATGTAGTTATTGGCTGCCTTTATGGCAGATGGAGAGCATGTCATGTCCATCATTGCAGAAAATTTTGTTGGACAGCACTTTTGAAGGCTTTTTTAGTTTTGGGAAATTTTCGGTCCATACCATTTCAGATAGTTCTATTCTGTCATCTTCTCTGGGAATCCAATTGTACATGTATTAGATCTTTTTGTATGCTGTATGTTTCTCATCCCCTTTTCTGTATTTTCATCTTTTTATTCCTAATGTGCCTTTTGAAAGGTATATTTTTCTGAGATAATCTTCTAGTTCATGAATTCTATTTTTTTTTTTTAATTAGAGGGTGGGAAGAAGGGGCAGACAGAGAGGGAGACAGAGAATCTCAAGCAGCCTCCATACCCAGCGCATAGCCTAACTCGGGGCTTAATCCCACAACCCTGAGATCATGACCTGAGCTGAAATCAAGATTCAAACGTTCAACCGATTGAACCATGCAGGTGCCCCTCATTAATTCTCTCTTAAGTTTTTAGAAAATGTCAAACTCATCTACTGAGTTATTAACTTAAATCCTTTTACTTTTTTTAGTTCTAGAAAGCAATTTGGTAGTTTCAGGTTCTCTGTCAAAGTTCTCCATCTTATTATTCAGCATAATTATTTGGAAGTGTTTGATAACTTCATTATCTAGATCCCTTTGAGTCTTGTTCCATGTTTTATTTGCTTTTCAGTCATGTGTTACTTTCTTGGGTTTCTTTTTCATTGTTTTGTTTTCTAATTGGGTATGGGACATTTTTTATGAAAAACCATAGAGATCATTTGGGGCCTAGAATAATGGCAGTCTTCCATGATAGGATTTACATTTAATTTTGGCAGAACTATAGGGGCACTGTAAATCTCAGATTTTCTTGGTCCACTTTTAAGGATTGAGATTAGAAAGTGGACCTTAATCCTGTTCACTTTTGCTCTGAGATGGGGATCCCAATGCAAAGTTTGGGGGAGGCTCTGGATTTCATTTTTTCTTTTCCTGTACAGCCCAGGGATACCGCCAAAGTTTTGCTTAGCATCTCAGTTTCTAAATCACTAGTTCTGAAATCAGCAGATGCTTCTAGAGTCTGGGGAAGCCTCATTTACCACCCTCAACTCTCTGGAGTTTTTTTTCCTGAATTTTGGCCCCATGATTCTTCATTGACTTATAACTATAAGCAGACTTAAAAAAAAACAAAAGAAGGGGCGCCTGGGTGGCTCAGTTGGTTAAGCGACTGCCTTCGGCTCAGGTCATGATCCTGGAGTCCCTGGATCGAGTCCCGCATCGGGCTCCCTGCTCGGCAGGGAGTCTGCTTCTCACTCTGACCCTTCCCCCTCTCGTGCTCTCTCATTCTCTCTCTGTCAAATAAATAAATAAAATCTTAAAAAAAAAAAAAAAAAAAACACCAAAAGAATTTAGTCCAACTTTTCAAGTTTCCCAACCCAGAACATTGGCCTGATTTACCTAATCAGCATTACTAGAAGTTCTTGTTTGCTTTTTTGTTTTTTGTTTTTGTTTTGTTTCAGGGGTATAGGTCTGTGATTCATCAGTCTTACACAATTCACAGCGCTCAGCATAGTACCTACCCTCCCCAATGTTCATCACCCAGTGACCCCATCCCACCACCCCCCTCCACTCCAGCAACCCTTTATTTGAACATTTTGGGTGAACTTGAATCTTTTTTCCTCCTCTCAATAGTGTTGGTTTTTTTTTAAGATTTTATTTATTTGTCAGAGAGAGTGCACGTGCACAAGCAGGGGAGAGTCAGGCAGAGGGAGAAACAGGCTTCCCGCTTAAAAAGGGCCTGATGTGGGACTCGATCCCAGGACTCTGGGATCATGACCTAAGTCATAGGCATTTGCTTAACCCACTGAGCCACCCAGGCATCCCTCCTCCTCGCAATAATGATGAATGTATAGTTGAATAAACGTTATCTGGGACTATTTTTTTTTCTGTTATTATGAAAAGACAATGCATTGATAACATTCTAAAATAACATGTGCACACAATCCTATCCAATTATTTTTATCTGATTCTGGGAAAAACTGTTTTCTGATGAGTTACAGTCATAATGGAGTTGTATCTTATTCAGGGATTAGGTTCTAAGAGGTCACAGTTAATATTTGCACTTTTTTTTTTTTTTTAACAATTTAATAGCTGGGACATACACACTTCATTTCGGGTTGGATGTATGCTCAATTCTCTGTTCTCAGTTCTTTCCACTATAGGTAAGAATGTGATACATCTTTGTTACTTTGCTTCTTTTAAATTATTGCCCTTTGAGTAATAGTGTTTTAGCTTTAGAAACCAACTTTCAGGTTTGCTAAATACAGTATAACACTTTGTATGCCTTTGAAAATTGTCATGCTTCAAATGTTGCAGTTATTGTTTCAATTTAAGTTAGTCAAAAAGTATGAATTTCTTTCTGATGTTGTTATATTGTAAGAGTTGTACCTATTTACAGTGCCACCAGCAACACACATGAACCAGTTTAATGGAAACATCACTGCTCTAGTGGTAGTATATTTTAAAACTGTCTTGTGTGGTTGTATTCCAGGTTGCTTTACTTGTATATATTTGATTACCAAGAACATAAGTAGTTTTCCACATGTTTATTACCTTTTTTGTTTGTGGTTTCTTTTAAAAATTACTCAAGTTTCTCAAAATTATTGAAAAGGATGCAGCTTTGAATTGCTTAATCATAAAATTATTTAGGTGGATTTTTTTGCAGGAGGGAGCAAAGTTAACTGAGGTCACAGTGTTGATACCATGGACCCATTACTACAGCTTATTACTACCAAAGCTTACTTTTACTATAGTATGTACTGATGACAAGGACTGTGACAGTTCTTATGTTAAAACTACTTGCAGTTGTTTGTACTGTCTAATTTACTTCTCTAGATTACAGAGCAGCAGAAGAAAGGAAATGATTGGGATTATAAGGGGGGTTAATAATTTCAGCTTGTTCCCCAAATACTGGCATCTGAAATTTGAAATCGGGATCAGTATACCCTGTTATGGTAGCCTCCTTGCCAGGATCAATTTATAGTAATTATTTATTCTTTACTTGCTAAAACATAGGTATATATGTTAAATGTTGTTTTAAGTATCTTGCAATTTAATAAATGTTCTTCCTTAAATTTTCTATTAACAAGTTATTGACCAAAGCATAGATGCATGGTTAGTTGGAACACTGTCTAAAACTTGATGTTTAAAGCATTTTAGTTATCTTTAACAGCTAACATGATAAATTACAACCCTTACCTCTACCCCACAGAACTTGCCTTTAATAAGAAAATGATAAAAGTGATGCGAATTTTTCATTATCATGAGCTCTCGGCAATTTTATTTATCTATTTTTTAAGATTTTATTTATTTATTTGACAGAGCAAGACACAGTGAGAGAAGGAACACAAGCAGGGGGAGTGGGAGAGGAGAAACAGGCTTCCTGCTGAGCAGGGAGCCTGATGTGGGGCTCTGGGGCTCGATCCCAGGACCCTGGGATCATGACCTGAGCCGAAGGCAGACGCTCAATGACTGAGCCACACAGGCACCCCCAGCAACTTTACTGTATATTTTAACTGTTATTTAGGATATCCTTTCTAAATTTGTATAAAGTAAAAATGACTTTAACCCAGTTATTTGAGACGGGAAACGTGTAATTAAGTAGTTGTATAAATCCTGTATTTATTGAGTACCCAAAGAGCTTAACTACTAATGAAAGTTTATCCTAAGATTGAGGCTTAACTCCAGATACTGCAGGTATTAAAAATAACGCATGTGCTCACATGCCTGTGTGCCTCTTTGTATATGCAGATGTCTTGATGGTAGAAATAAAAAGCCACATAAAAGACTTTTCTTTTGTATTTTTAAAAGAATCATTAAATCAAAATTTAAAAAACTATTATTTACTTCATTTTATTTTTGCTTTGTACCTAATTCCTTATTTTGGAATTAGGTATAGAGCATGAGTTGGCAGACTTTTTGCAAAGAGCATGTTAGTTAAGTATTTTAGGCTTTTTAGGCCAAAAGGTCTCTGTTAGAACTACTCTCTATCTGAATGGGCGTGGCTTTGTCCCAATAAAACCGTATTTATGGACACTGAAATATGAATTTCATGCGATTTCTACTTGTCATGAAATGCTCTTCTTTTTGATCTCACCTTCCCAGACATTTAAAAATGTAAAAACCAGGGGCGCCTGGGTGGCTCAGTCGTTAAGCGTCTGCCTTCGGCTCAGGTCATGATCCCAGGGTCCGGGGATCGAGCCCCGCATCGGGCTCCCTGCTCTGCCGGGAGCCTGCTTCTCCCTCTCCCACTCCCTCTGCTTGTGTTCCCTCTCTCTCTGTGTCTCTCTCTGTCAAATAAATAAATAAAATCTTTAAAAAAAAAAATGTAAAAACCATTTTAGTTCATGGATAGTACAAAAACAGGTGGTGCTCCCTATCCCTGGTATAGAGTAACTTTCTATGAGGAAGTTGAATGCTTCAAATTAACCAGTTATTCAAGTAGATAACTCCAGATCTGTTTTATCTTGCAAACTGAAACTGTAATGCCCATTATACAACAGCATTCCATTCCCCTCAGCCCCCAACCCCTGAAAACCACCATTTTATACTATTAATTTGACTACTCTAAGGTGTATCATATAAATGCAGTCATGTATGTTTGTCTTTTTGTGGCTGGCTTATTTCATTTAGCACACTGTCCTCAGTGTTCATCTGTGTTGTAGCATGTGTCAGAATATCCCACCCTTTAAAGGCTGAATAATACTCCATTTAATGTGTATACCACATTTTGTTTATCCATTCATCCATTGATGATTGCCTGGCTTGCTTCCATGCCTTGCCTGTTGTGAATAAGGCTGCTATAAACACGGGTGTGCAAATATCTCTGAGACTCAGCTTTGAGTTCTTGTGGGTATATACCCAGAAGTGAGATTGCTTGGATCATATGGTAATTTTATTTTTAATTTTTTGAGGAACTGCCATACTGTTTTGCACTGCAGCTGTACCATTTTAGTTTCATCCACAGTGCACAAGCATTCCAATTTCTCTACATCCTTGCTAACACTTATATTCTATTTTTTAAATAGTAGCAGTCCTAAGGAGAGTGAAACAATATCTTGTGGGTTTTATATGCGTTTCCTTAATTATTAGTGGTATTGAGCATCTTTTTCTATACATGCTGACCATTTGTGCTATGTCTGGAGAAATGTTTAAGTTCTTTGCCCATGTTAAAATCAGGTTATTTGTTAGTCGACTATATTATTTTTTAAGAATACATTTTTCCTCTCTTGCAGTGTGTTCTACAAGTACAGATAAGTAAATTAACATAATTTACTATTACTTATAAAGGTAATAACTTAGAAGAATGAGGAGCACAGTAAGTGGAAGTTCTGATTTACCAAAAGCCAGTCTAATAGAGAAGCTAAACATGCGTAATTGTTTTCAAAGTGCATGAACAGCAACCTGGGAAGATGAAGTGCATATAATGTGACTAAGAAAGAAATAGGATTGATTTTTATGTGTCCTATAGAATTATTGATTCACACCTTGCTGTATATTGTAATCAAATAGTATGTTAAGCAGTTTAGAGAGTTAGTATGCTCTGTAGTATTTAGACATACATGGTAAGTAGTTCATAAAATTGATTCTGATGTATCCAGCCACGATCATTTCAAGTTTTATTTTATTTTATTTTTAAGATTTTATTTATTTGTTTGACAAAGACACAGCGAGAGAAGGAACACAAGCAGGGGGAGTGGGAGAGGGAGAAGCAGTCCTCTCACGGAGCAAGGATCCGATGCGGGGCTCGGTCCCAGGACCCCAGGATCATGACCTGAGCCGAAGGCAGATGCTTAACGACTGAGCCACCCAGGCGCCCCTCAAGTTGTATTCTTTTACATTATTTGTCTTTCTCCTCATTGATACTGTGAGTTCATAGTGTGAACACTATCTTGTCTTTTAGGCCCAGTGACTTACAATAGAGTTGATTGTATAAGTGATCCACAGTATGGATGAATTTTTAAATATCTAAGTGGTCAGTGAAAACAGTTTTTCCTCATCCTTTGTACTTTTATTTTTTGTATATTGAGCTGGGCTTTCTTTGTACCTATTCTTCCTTCCTGCTACCCTATGCTCTTTGCTAATGATAATTGAACCATTACCCATAAAATAGGTAACTGTGAGCCTTAGTCTTCATTGTTAGATGAATGGATAAGTGAGGCCTGCATGAAGAAACTCACTGTTGTCCCTAAAACACACCAAGTTCATGGTCTTCAAATAGGAACTCATGATCTATCTCCCCAAACCAGTTCCTTTTTTAGTGACTGTTACTACCAATTATCCATGTGTAAACCAGAAACATTTCCCTTTCCTTTACTTTTCAAATTTAGTCTGCTACCAAGTCCTCTTGTTTTTTCATCTCCTAGATACCTTTCTGATCTTATGTGGTACTAGTTCAAGCTAGTGTCTTCTCTTACTGGATCGCTACAGTGGCTGCCTAACTGGTGTCCGTGAATCCACCCCGGAATCTATAATTAGGCAGAAATACAGACGCTGTAACACTTTACAAGTAACAGTACTTAATATTCTACCTGATTGAACTAATTGTTTTTAAAGCTTTATCTATTTATTTATTTATTTATGCGAGAGAGAGAGCGAGAGAGAGAGAGAGAGCACGTGCGTGCGTGGGATAGCGGGGAGGGGCAGAGGAGGAGGGAGAGAGAAACTTAAGCAGACTCCCCGCTGAGCATGGAGCCCAATGCAGGGCTTGATCTCACAACCCTGAGATCAGACCTGAGCCAAAACCAACAGTCTGATGCTTTAATGGACTACACCCCTCAGGCACCCTTAATTTTTTTATATTATGTTGATTTTCTTATTGAGCTTCCTTGGCTTTCTAAATAAGTTCTGTTCATGTTATTAAGTGTCTGTTTTATGCCAGAAGGAGTTGAGGAAACTGAGGCTGAGAGTTACTAAAGCAGTAGAGCTGAAATACAGATTTGGTTGTCTTTTAGACCAAGTTTCTTCAGTTTGAAAATTTGGGGATGCCTGAGAATATCCATTTATTCATTCAAGAAATATTTATTGAGAGTCTTCTATGTGTTGGGCATTCTTTTAGGCATCTTGATATTCAGTGAACAAATAACCCCCCCCCCCCCCGATTCCTGCTCTTTTGGAGTTTATAGTCTAGTGAGAGGAGAAAGGCCATCTCATTGATAAAGCTGCAGACTCAGAATTGCTGTGTCTGCTAGGGAGTTTTAGAATTAAAGCATTTGCCTGTCTTGGCAGGGAAACGAATTATGTGAAATTTAACTTTACTTGGGGTTCTCCATAACCTCAAATAGCAGGGCAATCTCTAGTTTTTACCTAGGGCTATGAACGTGGTGCCTCACTAGTGACCAGATGTTCTCTCAGCCTGTTTTAGAGTGGTCAGGTAGGCTGAATGAGCTTTACATACTGTGTAATGTGTCTCCAGGGCGTACCCCTATGTTCAGAGATTAACTAGAAAGGCTAGTGGGCTCAGCATATAGTTGTACTCATGTTTGATGTATATTGCAGCAACATAGTGAAGATACACAGCTGAATCTTAAGGGGAAAACATAGGCAGAGTCTGGAGGAATCCATACGCAGGCTTCCTTATGCTCTCTCCCTCACAAGAGGGGGTACACAGAGTACATACTCTTCCCCCAGTGAAAATGCAGCAACATGTGTGCAATGTGTCTGTCTGGGGAAGTTCACTAGAGACTCTACATTCAAGGTTTTAATTGGGAGTACCTTATTCCTAGCATATACCAACCACATTGTTTCCACGAACAGTCTAGGCACTGTGAGCCACCCTTATCAGTTAGGGAAGGGTGGGAATTTCCTTGCCACAGGCCTTTCTAAAGACAGCATCCTCACACTTGCTATGTAGACTCATTTCTGCACAGTTACCTTTTGACTCTGGATGGAGATTGCTGAGGTGGATCTGGGAGAGATAAAAAATATGGAAAAATAACATTTTTCCTACCAGGCTTTGGGAGTCATTGTTCTAAGGAAATAATTCTAATTTCAAACAGAGCATTTTAGGTAGAATGATGTTTGTTGCAGCACTGTTTTTAATAGCAAGAAATTAGAAACCACTTGAATTGCCAATGGTAGGGGAATAAATACATTACTGTACATCCATTTAATGGAATGTTAGGTAGTTGTGAAATGTTCATGAAAACATGTCATAATGTGGAAAATTGCTTTGTAAGAACATAAGATACAAAATAGTAATTAGTGTAGAATCTTGACAGTGATGGCTATCAGACAGCTTTCTTAGTTCTGAAATTTGCAAATGCCGTTAAGACAAATTCCCTCACAAAACGTAGGAAAATATAAAAAGTTGTTAACTTTTTGTTATGGGAACATTTTTTAATTTATTGAAGTAGAGTGAATATTGCAGTGAACCTTAACATATCTATCACACAGTTTGATAGTCATCAGTTTTAATACAAAAGTTTAAGTTACTTGTAGGAAACTTAAATCAGTTTTATTAGAACATGGATACTGTATAGAGTAGTAGCATTAATATGCAGTAAACTTACATAAATTACATTTATAATTTATCTGAAGGTTTTTTTTATGGCAAAGAACTGCCACTGGCACTTTCATCATTAACACTGTTAATCAGGTTTATTTGGGGGAAAGATTTTTCAAAAACAAAATAGTTTTTTTGGTGGGGGGTTGGGTTAACTATATGACTTTCAGGATATATGACTACCTATAAGGAAAATCAAACCCAGACTGAGAATTGAATGGGTGGAGGTTATATAAGTTTCTCATTTTAGCAGCACTTCAGCGAATGATTAATTTTATTATGTCATCACTTTTAGGGTCTTTTGCAAATGGTTGAAATTATGAATGTGGAAACATCTTTGAATGCCAGGGGCTACTATAAAAAGTGTAATGTTAATCGAGGAATAAAAAGTATGCAGAAAAATGGGGCGCCTGGGTGACTCAGTCGGTTAAGCATCTGACTCTTGTTTTCTGCTCCGGTCATGATCTCAGGGTGGTGAGAACGATCTGGGAGTCAGACTCTGTGCTCAGCAGGGAGTCTGCTTGAGATTTTCTCCCTATGCCCCACTTCCCCTGATAAATAAATTGGTCTTTAAAAAAGAGTAAACAGAAAAAAGACTGGAAGAAAACTTGAGTGTTGTTGACATTAGTTTATCTTTGTGTAGTAGGACTATGAGTGGGATTTTTAGGCTCTAATTTTTTGCATTTTTGCATTTTACTTTATTGTTGGCAGTTTGGGGTTTATGACCAGTGGTAAAAAGGCGAAGAAGTGAAATTGCTTATTTCTTGTCATTATAAAGATACATGTCCTTTTCTTCATAAGACAAATAACTTGACACTGGGAAATGTTAAGTTAGAAAATTACTATAATTGAAAGAAAACTTGGTATAAGTCAGACTTTTTAAATGTACAGTGTCTGGAAGACTATGAGGGCCAACCTTATAAGGTATAAACTTAATAAGGCTTTGCATTTATCACTCCATTTTGGCAGCTTTGAGATAATACACAAATTAAAAATATATGAGAATGATGTGACCCACAATTTCTTTGAGTTCTGTATTCTGTATTGAATTTCTGTAAAATGGCAGTCATAATCATTTGTAAAGATACTAGAGGACTTATACTCTAGACCATTTGGTCATCAAGTAAATAGTTTGAACCATACGAACCTATTTTATATATTTAAAATGTTTGAATATAACTTCATGTGGTTCAACCTGTTAAAAATCACAATTTCTCATCCTTTGTTAAAGTTGATTTACTTATATATTTTTCTAAAGTTACAAGTTGGTTGGGCGCCTGGGTGGCTCAGTTGGTTAAGCATCTGACTCTTGATTTCAGCTCAGCTCATGATCTCAGGGTTGTGAGATCAAGCCCTGTATTGGGCTCTGCACTGGGCATGGAGCCTGCTTAAGATTCTCTCTCTCTCTTTCCCTCTCTCCCCCTCCTCTTTGATATTGGATCTCACTGCCCCCCTCTAAATACATATATATATGTATATATATATTATATATATATATGTAAATATAAAACTATATATATAAATATTTTAAAAACTAAAGTTACATGTTGGCATTTCTGTTAAGGTTGAAGGTAATAGAAAATATTACTAGAATTTAAAAATTTTGTATCTTGGGTGATTTGGTCTTTGGAAATGTATCTTTCTAGAGGAATGTTATGATCTTAATGGGTTTATGCACTCATTTATATAGTACCTGGCACCTAAACTTTTGGCATTCTCTGGAGTTGTACAGTAATTTAGAGTTGGGAATGATGGTTAAAGACTGTTTTTATTTTCATTGAGCAGCATAATTTATGTTGAACATGTCTGTGTGGGCATTTAGAGCAGGTAGAGTTCCTAAGCAGAGTGGTTTTTTTGTTGGAAATCTTTTGGGTTTATTAATTTAAAAATTTTATTTTTTTCTTCTTTGTTTGAAGATTTAGGCTAGTGAAATTGAAAATGAGTGAACTGGAATGCTCTACTGTTTGTTAATATCCTTTTGTTGCTTTCTGTTCTCACATCACTTACTTGGCATGCAATTTTGGGGAAGTTGCTTATTTTTCTAGGACTCAGTAATAGTAAGTAAAAATTATGGAGGCTATATATTCCAGGAACCTGCTAAGGGCTTGCCAGTGTCATCTCATTGAATTTGGATAAGAATCCTGTGGAGTAGGCTCTGTTATTACCAGGATTTTATGGATGAGGACAGAACTGGGATTCTGGCAGCAGAGCCTATGCTCTTAACCGTAAAGCTATTTTGCTACAATAAGTGTCCACAGAAACCCATTTTAAGAGTCTTTTTAAGATATGATAGAGATGATGTTGGTGAAATAATGCCTGTGTTGAAATCACTGTATAAACATCTAGAATATTTTATCCTTGTTTATTATAATACAGTGTTTCAGATAGTGTTTTGAAAGGTGGATAGTGCTCAACTTGGACTTCTTATGTAGAGTACATGCAACTTCCTTGTCAGAGGTTTGCTTCCCTGCTGCAGATGGACTGTACGAGGTAACTGTTCTGGAGTCCTTCTTTCACCCTGCCCTATTAGGATAGAACAGACCAAAAAGAAGTACTGCAGGGCAGTCAGTCATCACTGTCCTTTTGAAGGTATATCAAAATGATTACCTCTGAGGAGTGGGATTTTGGGAAACGGGAGTATTGGGGCTTTCATTTTTATATTTCTGTATGATTTATTTCAACCAGCATTTATTACATTAATAATGGGGGAAAAGCATGGAACTAAAAAAGATTCTTAAGTAATTAGTACTTAGGTTAGGGATAGGATACCAGTTGACGTCGTAGTAATAAAAAGAAAGTAATAACTAGTCCAGGTTTTACCAAATTCCTATTTTGGACCTTTCTTAGAAAACATTGCTTTTTACATGCATAAGCACATGCGTGTTCATTTTCTCTCTCTGTCACACACACACACACACTCTTACACTCTTCTTTTGGACTGCTCTTTTGGGATAAGGGGTGCTTAGTTGAGTGGATGTCAGTTCTAACAATAGGTAATATGATTTAATCTCTCAGTATCTCAATTTCCTTAAGATGAGAACAGGATGTTAGAGAAGTAGCCTACTATAAAAATACATACATATATGTATGTATGTATACACATATGTACATGTGTGTATATGTGTGTATGTATATGTACATGCATATATGTGTGTATATGTATATATGTGTGTATATGAGAGAAATTGATTCTAAAAATAGCAAATTATTATAAGCTTAAAGAAGGTAGAGGAATAGGAGTTAGTTATATTACTTTGACATTAACAGAAAAAAATAAGGCATTGAAGTATATGCCATTTTACCTACCAGGAAATTCTAACCACAGGGAGAAAGCTAGAAGGGAGCTTATATTATGTACATAATAAATGCCAGTCTTTATTGAGCACTTGTATTGTAGCATACATATATGCTCACATTTATTGAATACTAAGTGACAGGTTTAGTTTAAAACTCTTCATATACACTTACCTTATTCTAACAACTATAAGGTACATACTTTTATTATCCGTTTTATATATAAAGAAGCTGAAACATGGCTAAGGAACTTGGCCATGCTTACACAACTTGCCTATTTCTGTATTTATTTTTGATGAAAGAAAAATTAGCTGTCAGACCTTTTTTATTTATAAGAATAAAATATGAAATTAAATTATTACTAATTCTCTAAGGTCATGACAGGGCAGAGAAGCAAAAACCAAAACTCTGTGCTTTACTCTGATGCAAGCTATTTTTTTATATGAATGATTTGGTCTCAGTATGTCTGAATTCTTTGCTGTAAGGATTATAACAAAAGTGTTTAAAATGACTAAGTATCTTAAAGATAAGGTGAGGTATTAATCTGACTTGGAGTGGTTCTAGATCAGACCTGTCTTTTCTTTACCACAGGCTTATATAACTGATTGTATATACTAGATTCAGGAATCTGGCTTTCTATGCTTACTCTTTTCAGTCATTCTTGATGAAATATTTGGGGTGTGTGTCTGAAAAAGAGGGTAGGTATATAAATATATATATATATATATGTATATATACAATACATACATGTGTAGGTAGATGGATAGATGTGTATAGCTCAGATAGTTTAGTGAAACAGAATAAAGTACAGAAACAGACCCATATTTATGTGGGAATATGATAGATGGCTAGAAAAGTATTTCTGTGGGAAAGGTTGCATTTGTGAGAAATTTTATGACATTTTCCTTTGGAAAAAAAGATAGCTATATACAATTAAATTCTAAATGGATTAAATTTCCAAATGCTAATATTTAAAATCATGAGGGAAAAAATGTGGGAGATCTTTTTTTAGATTCATGGGGGGGGGAAGGTTATGAAAGAAATTGGGCCACTTTTGTGATAGCTCCATTTAACATGTTCATTTAAGTACCAAAAAATTAGGATATTTGGTTTTAAATTGGCAATCAAGCTGTGGAATAAATGTTAGAATGTAATGTAGTCAGCAAAAGTAATAGCTATGTTTGCTAAATATATGATACAAAATGCTGTATTTGAAAATAGATATATTCTATTAACCATGTTAAAATGGATGTTTCAAGACAAGAGTCAAATAATTCTGGAGTGTTGAACAGTGTAGACTTCTTAAATTCTTTTTGTTTCCTATACTTTGAAATGCATTAAAAAACTAATGAAAAGGAGTGATTTAAATGGAATATTTTATCTTGTTGAAATAATTTCTAACTTTATCATGGTATTTGTGTTTTAATCAGAGTTCTTTGCCTTATCAAGTATAATGTGAAAAGTATTAATAGAAGAAAGACCTTAACTGTTCTGTATAAATCAGCTTATCAGATGAAATATAAAAAGTAACAATTAAAATCTGGAATGAGTTAAAATATTTTCAGACTTCAGGAAGTTTTAAATTTAAAAATGTAAGGCAATGGCTTAGTAGCAGTTGAATTTATTAGAAAGGTCTAAGTGAGCAAACTCATTTACTTTTTGGTAACTGGTATTAACCTTTCTGGTATTAACATGCTTTCTAGATATCGTGATTTTGTTTTGACTATCTGCCAAGGAAGATGAAGTCTTAAGGTAATTAAAAAATGATATAATGAAAGATAGATTCCTTGTCATAAAAAGGTGATAAAACTATAAAGTAATGCTGACTAACCAGAGCTAATACTATGTCTAAATACGTGCATCTTTTTTAGACCGGTCACCTTGGGAGGCTAGTTTTATAAAAACTAACATCTATTGAGTGAGTGAGAGAGAGAGAGAGAGAGAGAGAGAGAGAGAGAGAGTGTGTGTGTGTGTGTGTGTGTGTGTGTAAGAGAGGGAGAGAGAAAATGTTTATTAGAAGGGGCCATGACATACTTCTCTAATGGGTAAAACTGTGGCCTTCATTTATGTTTCCCTAAATTTTTTCTTTATAGAATAGGATGTGGCTCAGTTGGTTAAGCGTCTGCCTTCGGTTTGGGTCATGGTCCCAGGGTCCTGGGATCAAGCCCTGTGTTGGGCTCCTTGCTCGGCGGGAAGCCTGCTTCTCCCTCTCCCACTCCCACTGCTTGTGTTCCCTCTCTCGCTGTCTCTCTCTGTCAAATAAATAAATAAAATTAAAAAAAAAAAAAAGAATAGGATGTGATCTCTAATTTGGGTAGTGACATCTCATTATATTTTTTATGTGAAATTTTGGGTTTATAATACATTTTATGGAGCAGTTTAGTAAGAATAGTAGCATAATTGGGAGACGGGTGGTTGTATTTAGAGATGGGTATTCTTTAAGGATGATATGGTCTTTATAGTGGCTTTTATAATTTCTTTTTCCAAAGTATATTGTATAATAAAGAATTTAGTGGATTATAGTGAAATTACATATTCTTCAGAAAATCTCACCTCTTGTAATTAAGGACCAAATTTCTGATAAGTGTCAGAAGTGACAGTTTGATTCCATAAAAAATTAAAATCTTTGAAATGTGTTTGCTACAGCAGGAGTCAGCAAAGTACCTATTTTTGTATGGTTAAAAAATTGAAAGAATAATACTTTATGATATGTGAAATTCAAATTTTAGTGCCCATAAATAAAGTTTTATTGGAACACAGCTGTTTCTGCATTGTAATGGCAGAGCAGAGTAGTTGTGACATTCTTATCCCTTCATACAGCTTTTGGTGCACTACAAATTTCAGTGCTGCTGTTATAACTTGACAGTGTTTTGAGTGCCATGTGTATTGCCAGCCTGCAATATTTGTTTTATTTTTTTATACCAGTGCATATCTATCATGTCAAAACAAGAAAAGAAAAATGGACTCTGAGTGCCATGCTTTTAAGGCACAGTGGAGTGTATATTATTTTGTTGAATTAGCAAAACATTTTTTTATTCAGTGACACTGTAGCTGTTAAAGAAGAATTTATGTTGACATTATTAGACTAAGCATATACCACACTATTCTCAATTCTATTTTCTTAAAGTAACAGTCAATTTAAAATGGAATATCTTATCACAGCATAATTTCTTCATAAAAATAAAAATTGAAAATGAGGCTGCCACCAAAATAAGTTTCCAAGTGGCTCATTTGTTAGCCAAGCAAGGAAAGCCATTTACTGCTGGTGAGTTAATTAAATTGTATTTGATTGCAGCAAAAAAAATGTGTCCACAAAAAATAAACTTGTTTTAGACTATAAATTTTTTGGCAAGAACAGTTGATTTAAGAGTTAAGGACCTTTGAAGCAACATCAGTAGTCAATTAAAAAACAAGGCAAGTAATTTATAGTGGTTTTCCTTGGCTCTTGCTGAGTTGACAGATGTTATTGATACTATTCAGTTGTCGTTTATTCAAGGTGTCAATGCCAGATTTGAAGTGGCAGAACAATTAAACTCTATGAATCGTCTGTAGAGAACAACTACACACAAGAATATCTTCAAAGTTGAGAAAACACTAAGTACAATCTGAAGTGAAATCTGATAAGATGTGTTAAAACTGATGGTGGTAAAAATATGTGTGGAACAGAAAAAGACTTAGTTGGATAACTTTACAAAGCTTATAAAAATGTGAGGTGTTCAAAGCTATGGTTATTTGTTGTGTTATTCATCAGTAGGTACTTTGCAGAAAATATTTGAATTTATCATGTGTTACTGAATCAGTATTGTCAGTGGTGGTCTTCATTTGCTCTCATGGTTTTAATTAGCATCAGCTGCGTGAATTTTTGTTGGCCATAGAAGCTGGATATCTTGACTGGCTTTAGTAGTAAAATTGTTTTACAATTTTTTGAGCTTAGGACTGATAATGAAATTTTTCTGAATGAAGCAGGATGGCCTTCAACCACTATTGTCAAATACTGATTGGCTTTGGAAATTAGCTTTTTCTGAAGATTTAGAAATATTTTTGAATGAATCTAACATAAAATTATGAGGCAAAATAGTGCTTACATGTGAACTTTAGCTGCAGTTAAGTCATTTCAGTGACAACTGATGTTTGAATCACAAGTAACATCCAGCTGCTTTACACATTTCTTCTGTCAAAGTGAGATCTTCATTCCCATATGAATTTGCATGAATATATTTTCCACCATCAAACTACAGTTCCAGCAACAATTTTCAGACATTGATGCAAGTGCAAAGAAAGTTTCCATATCTCAAAATCCATTTAATTATGCACTTGAGGAACTTCTACCTAACTTCCAATTGGAAGTGATTATTCTGCAGTGTAGTGACATATTGAAAAGCAAATATCAAAAGAATCTAAGAGACTTCTATAGCTGCCTTCAAAGTAATGAATATACTCATTAAAATCATGTACTTGTGGGTCAATACCAGTATTTAGCAGTACCTATCTGTCAGAAAAGACATTTCAAAGATAAATACATAAAAGCTGATCAACATAATCAGTTGAATATTTGCAAGATTTTGATGATAGGAAACTAAAATTAAGTGTTACCCCAATTCCATTTTTTAATTAGCAGACTTATATTTTATAATATTATAAAATATACTTATTATATCTTGAATTTTGTCAACAGAAAGTTTATAGGAAGTTTTTCTCTCTCATTATGTAAGTATCTATATGTTTTTGTCCTTGGCCTGCAAAGACTGAAATACAATTGGGCCCTTTTCAGGAAAAGTTTGAGGACCCAGATTCTATAGCAGTGCTTCTCAGACATGAATGCACGTAATAATTGCCTGAAGATCTTATTAAAATGCAGATTCTGATTTGCTAGGTCTAGGGGTAGGACCCAAGATTTTGCATTTCTTACAAGCATCTGAGGTGATAACAGATGCTGCTGGTCAATGGACTGCATTTTGGGAGGCAGGCTCTAGTATTCAAGGTTCCATTTTTATTTAGACAAGTATCCTAGGGCCGCCGGGATGGCTCAGTCAGTTAAGTGTCTGCCTTCAGCTCAGTTCATGATCTCAGGGTCCTGGGATCGAGCCCCATGTTGAGTTCCCTGCTCAGTGGGGAGCCTACTTCTCCCTCTTCCTCTGCCTGCCACTCCCCCCCCCCCCCCCCGGCTTGTGCTGTCTCTCTCTCTAATAGACAAATAAAATCTTTAAAAAAAATAGACAAGTATGCTAATATTTGTTAAGCATCTCTTATTTGCCAAGAATTATACCAGGGGTTCTTGCATACATTGCTATTAAAAAGTTGTAAAAACTTGTTAGAAGGTGTTAGAGGTTGGGACTCGTAGGAGTTTTGGTTAGAAACCAATTGTTTGTTTTTCCTCTATCGTTTAGCTTCCTCTAGGACCTCATGGGGGAGGGTTGAAGTCCTAGAGGAAGCTGTATATCTAAGAAACAAAAACAGGGTTAAACAAAATACTACATTATTAGTTGGTTCAGGTCAAAGTGGGGACTTAGGTCCTCATCTTCTCTGCTAAATTTCAGTGGGCCATCCCATCAACCAGTTACCAAGCCAAAGAGTAGAAATAGTATATAGCACATAAATGTTTTATAAATATTTTCTGTCTCTTGTTTTTCATTTTTACAACCATGTCTTTTGAACTAGCAAAGTTAAAATTTTGATGAAGTTCAATTTAATTATTTTTTAAAAATTGTTTGTAAGCATTGTGGTAAAGTGTACATAATACAACATTTACCATTTTAACTATTTTTAGGTGTACAGTTCAGTGCCATTAAGTATATTCACATTATTGTACTATCATCACCACCATCCATCTCCAGAACTTTTGTATCTTCCCCATTGAAACTCTGTACCCATTAAACACTAACTTCTCATTCCACCATGCCCCTCTGTCTCTGTCAGCCATCATCTACTTTCTGTCTCTGAATTTGACTATTAGGAATCTCATATAAGTGGAATTGTACAATTTTTGTCCTTTTGTGTTTGGCTTATTTCACACTTAGCATAATGTCTTCAAAGTTCATCTATATTGTAACCTGTGTCAAAATTTCCTTTGTTTTTAATGTTGAGTAATATTCCATTTTATGCATAGACCACATTTTGTTAATCCATTCATTCATCGATGGACACTTAGGTTGCTTCTACCTTTTGGCTGTTGTGAATAATGCTGGTATGAACATGGTGTATAAAGATCTATTCTAGTCCTTGCTTTCATTTCTGTTGGGTATATACTCAGAAGTGGACTTTCTGGATCATATGTAATTCTATGTTTAATTTTTTAAGGAACTGCCATATGGTCTTCCCCAATGGTTGCACCAGTTTACATTCCCACTAGCCATGCACAAAGGTTCAAATTTCTCCACATCCTTACGAACACTTACTATTTTTGGTTCTATTATAGTAGCCATCCTAATGGGTGTGAAGTGGCATGTCATTGTGGGTTTTGATTTGCATTTCCCTAATGATTGATATTGAACCTCTTTTCATTTAAGTATTGGCCAGTTACATATTTTTGGAGAAATGTCTGTTCATGTCCTCTGCCCATCTATTTTTTAAAGATTTTTTAAGTTTAGTTTTATTTTAGAGAGACAGCAGGTGGAGGGGCAGAGGGAGAGGGAGAGAGATAATCTCAAGCAGACTCTGTGCTGAGTGCAGAGCCAAACACGGGGCGCAGAGCCCAATATGGGGTTCAATCCTATGACCCTGAGATGATGACCTGAGCCGAAATCAAGAGTCAGATGGACACTCAACTGACTGTGCCACCCCCTCCCATTTTTTTAAAAGATTTTATTTATTTATTTATTTGTTTGTTTGTTTGTTTGTTTATTTGACAGAGCGAGAGAGCACAAGCAGGGGGAGCAGCAGAGGGAGGGGAGAGGGAGAAGCAGGCTTCCTGCTGAGCAGGGAGCCCAATGTGGGACTCAATCCCAGGACCCCGAGATCATGACCTGAGCCAAAGGCAGACGCTTAACTGACTGAGCCACCCAGGTCCTTCTCCCCCGCCCACGTTTTAAATTGGGTTGTTTGAGGTTTTTTTGTTGAATTGTAGGATTTATTTATGTATTCTGCACGGGATCTTGCATTTTTTTCCCAGTTTGATATCTAAGAAATCATTGCCAACTCCTCCAAGATCATGATGCTTTACCCTATGTTTTCTTCTAAGAGTCCTATAGTTTTAGGTCTATACATGCAAATGCAAGATCCCTTGGATGTCAGGAAGGAATGGGATCAAAAGCAAAAATTGAAGCCTTCAGCTTTTTAAAGGTAGTTACCTCTTTGAGATGGAAGAAAGAGGAGTGGGCAGAAAATATATATTCAGTTATAGATATATGGAAGTAAACATGGCAGGATGACCATTATCCATTCAGTCCTCTGTCCAGATAACAATGAAAGGTAATGAAAGCAATTTTAAAAGATAAAATCTATAGGAATAACTGTTAAACTTTAAGATAGAGGAGTGTCAGAGTATGTGGAAGGGGTCTAGTTAGTTTAGTTTGAAAGTGTCCACATGTGATTTGGGATTGCTCCTTATTCCTTTCGAGAACCACTCATTTATGTCAGTTCTAAGGTTTTTTATCAGTAGAGAGTTGGCAGACATGAAAAAAAGTTTAAAATTGAACTTTAGCTAGAATTTGTGGTGCTTTAGTCTGCATAGTAGCAATTACATGAGGATGCTAATTTTTCCCCTTTAATTCTCCAGTGATTGGAGTGATTCTCCAGTGATTGGAGTGATTCTCCAGTGATAGCTGTTACCTCAGTGATCTGTTTGATATATGCATATTTTTCATTCACCTGATAGAAACTGAAAACTATCAAACGTACCAAAAATCTTTGGGATGTGACAGTCATAAAAAAATCTTTCCCAGTTTAAAATATAGTCAGATAAGGTATAAATAAACAAAATAACTACTAATGTCACTTAGTGTCAGAATTCTGCATAAGCTAAGATTATACTGTGAGAGTAGTGTTTTTCAAACTGTGGATCCATGGTCCATTAATGGCACATGAAATCAATTAAATAGCTCACAACCAGTGTTTTTCTTTTCTGATGGACAAAATAGACTAGAAAATATTGGCGTGCACTGCATGCAGTAAGAAGTATTTGTGGAATTTTTTAATACATGTGTGTATGTGTCTTTGTACTGAATTGGGTGGAAAATATATTTCTTACTGTGGATTACAGTTGGAAGTGTTGGAAATTCACTGTTGGTTGTTTTGATAAATGAGTGAAGGACATGATAAAAATTTTAACATCTCTTAATCTGTTTATAGAATGCATTCATTAGGTTTATATTGATATCTCAACTAACCACATCTATGTATTTTGTGTTTGTGTGTATATGAAGATATATATTTGTGTTTTATTTTCCTTTTCTATTATTAATAGGTGCAATGGATGAGCTTCATAGTCTGGATCCAAGAAGGCAAGAATTATTGGAAGCTAGGTTTACAGGAGTTGCAAGTGGGAGCACTGGAAGCACTGGCAGTTGCAGTGTTGGAGCAAAAGTGAGTAAAATTATAATCTTTATTTGACATTCTTTCATTGTATTAAATGATCCGGAACATACTTTGTAAAAGAATCCTACATATGTGTTTAATATCAAATTACCACTTACTGTAATTTTTGTAATGTATAGGGAAAAATTCAGTATTTACAAACCTGATTTTTAATACAGCATAACATACTTCAGGGGCATGATGTTCTAATACAGCATAATCGGTTTCAGGAGTAAGAATTAATTGAGTAGATTGAACTGCTCTTCTCCCATTATATAATTTTTTCTCTTCCTTGCCTTTGTCACCCTTGTTCCTATCTGTTTATGTTCCTATTTGTACAACTGCTGCATATCTCTTAGGCTTTCCAGTGATAGACCTCAGGTTGTCTTCAGCTCCCCATTACCTCACACTGTAGTGGATTTCATGTACTTTTTCTCTTATGGACCTCTGTGAGCATTTGTTTAGGTTACATTCTTAGGTGCAGAATTGCTGGGTTATAGGGTATATATAGAGTTAAATTGAATGAATAGTATAAGATTGCTATTCAGAACAGTTGTACAGGACTAACCCATACTTTTAACAGAATGCATGATCATTTATGTATCCCTACATCCCAGAAACACTTGGCATCATCTGGATTTCTCATTAACGTGTAAAATAGTATCCCTCTTTTTTTTTTTTCCTTGTACCACCAATTATTTTGAGCATTTCTTCATGTGCTTGTTAGCTTTTTGGGAGTCTCTTATAAATTGTTACAATGCTTTTCCTATTTTTCTATCAGGATTACTTTCTTTTTCAAACTGATTTTCCCATATTCCATGTATATTTACATATCAATTCCATGTTGGCTGTATACAGTGCAAATAACTTTTCCCATTTTGTCATGTCTATCACCTTTGTTCATGATATCCATTATCGTATAGGATTATTGTAGAGGACTCTTTAATTTTGTTGTAATCAAAGTCACCAATTTTTTTTAACTTATAGTCTGTAACTCTGAAATTTTGGATAGCTCTTGGTATACTTAGAAAAACAGCCGTCACTATGAACCATCTGGGTCAAATAGATCCTTTTCCTTTTTCTTTTGAGGATTTATTTATGTGGGGCGCCTGGGTGGCTCAGTCGGTTAAGCGGCTGCTGTCGGCTCAGGTCATGATCCCAGAATCCTGGGATCGAGCCCCGCACCGGGCTCCCTGCTCGGTGGGAAGTCTGCTTCTCCCTCTCCCACTCCCCCGCTTGTGTTCCTGCTCTCGCTATCTCTCTCTCTGTCAAATAAATAAATAAAATCTTTAAAAAAAAATTATGAGAGAGAGAGAGAGCACCAGAGAGCAAGCAGTGGGTGGGGCACAGGGAGAGAGAATCCCAAGCGGGCTCTGTGCTGAGCATGGAGCTTGATCTCACCACCCTGAGATCATGACCTGAGCCAAAGTCAAGAGTCCATACTTAACTGATTGAGCCACCCAGGCACCCCTACTCTAGTCTTTTATACATTCTTGAAGGATGATGCAGTACTTTGGGCAAGACAAGAAGATAACTTGAGAGATAATCACTTATTTCACTATTGCATCACTCTTTTAGGTCATTAAATCTGCATTATTTTTCTCTTTCTACCATAAAAAACTACTGCAGAGTTGCTTAAAACAAGACATTTATTTTCTTATAGTTCTGAGGGTCAGAAGTCTGACATTGGTCTCATTGGGCTAAAATCAATGTGTGTGCAGAACTTGATTTCTTTCTTGGAGGCTCCAGTGGTGGGAAGTGGGGGGCACCTTTTCCTTGCCTTTTTCTAGCTTCTAGAGGCTGACCGCATTTCTTGGCTGGTAGTCTCTTTCCTCCATCTTCAAAGCCAGCAATGATGCAACTCTCTTACTGTTCTTTGGAAGTCACATCTCCCTCTGACCACAATCTAGAAAGGTTCATCACTTGTAAGTACTTGCGATTAGATTGGCTCATGCCCATCTGGATAATTTGGTATAATTCCCCCAGTTCAAAGTCCTTACCCCCTTACATGTGCAAAGTCCTGTAACATTCACAGGTTCTGGGGATTAGGATGTGAGTGTCACTGGAGGACATTATTCTGCCTGTCATATCCTCATTCTTCTATTTTTTTTTTAGTGGTTTTTGTTTGTTTTAGCATAGTTGGGAATAATTGATGAACGATGATGAGTAATGAAGTAATTCCTAGGATGATGTAATAACAAAATATAGGAAAAATAAGATCAGTAAAATCCCATAATGTAATTTAAATTTGTGAAAGGGTCTTTTGGATGTCTGGTGATTAATTATAAGATAGAATGCATTTTATTCCATTAAAAATAAATCTTATTTTTATTCTTTGGATGTTCTCTAAGAAAGAATAAAAGTCCCCAAATACTAATCTTTTAGAGAGAGAGCATGAATGGGGGGTGGGGGGGTTGAGAAGGAGAATCTTAAGCAGCCTCCACGCCAAGCATGAGCCTGACTTGGGGCTTGATCTCACGACCCTGAGATCATGACTTGAGCTGAAATCAAGAGTCGGAACCTAACCGACTGAGCTACCCAGGTGCCACCCCCCCCACCTTGTGACAAATACCAATCTTTACAAATAGGTAGAACTACTTGGAAAAGAAGCTCAAACATTAAAATTGGGTTCAGTGGACCCTGAGGTATTCTGAGAATTAAATACTTGTTCCTCACCCCTGGGCCACAAAGATATTCTGCAGATTTTTCTGTTAATTTTATAGTTTTACTATCATATTTGCCCTTTAGGCCCCACCTTTTATATAGTATTGATAGGGATCCAGTTTTACTTTTCTCCATCTGAACCAGTTTTCTCCACAGTGCTGCTTTTTTTAAAACATTTTTTAAAAGATTTATTTATTTATTTTAGAGAGAGGGGTGGGGGCAGGGGGAGAGAGAGAATCTCAAGCAGATTCCCTGCGTGTGGAGCCTGCCACAGGCTTGATTACAAGACCCTGAGATCATGATCTGAGCTGAAATCAAGAGTTGGACACTTAACTGACTGAGCCACCCAGGCGCCCCTCTCCACAGTGCTTTTTAAATCATCCATATTTTTCCACTGATCGGTGATGCTACCTTTATCATATATTAATTTGCCATGTATATATATGGATCTGTCTGAAATTTCTCTTACGTTCCACTGGTCTGTATTCTTGTCCCAGTATCACATTTTAAAAAAATACTGTTGTATTTTTGATATATCTTTTTTATATGGTAGAGCAAGTCTCTTCTTTAATCTTCTTTTATAAAGTTGACTCAGTAAAGCTGACTTAGTTTTTTTATGGTTCTTTATTCCCTCATTTAAAATTTGAGTATCCCTTCATTTGCTTGTTAGCATTTGGGGATTCTTCTGTAATAGCTTATTTGTGTCTTTTTCCTTAAAAGATTATCAAATAGAATTCTTATTTTGAATGCATTGCATTTATAGATTAATTGAGGAGTAGTTAAAATCTTTATAAGATTAGGTTGTCCCATCCAAATACATGAAACGTGTCTCCATTTATTCAGTTCTCCCTATAGAGATCTTAAGAATTTTTGGCTAGTTTTTATTAATTCTTTTGGCTAATTTCTGAATACTTTAGTTTTTGTGGCTAAAGTATTTTTTTTTATTTTCTAGTTGGTTATTGTGGACCTAGGAGGTGTTTGATTTTTATCATTTGGTCTTATATGCAGTGGTCTTGCTGTTGGTCCTTTTTTTTTTTTTTTTTTTTTTTTGGTTGTAACAGTTCGTTGATTCTTTAGGCTTCTCTAACCAATAATTATCTTCCAAAAATGACCGTTTTATTTCTTACACCTCACATATATATATTTTTTTATATTGGTCATGATCTTCAGAAATGGAAATATTCTATGTTTTGAGCGATAATTTACACCACATAAACAATTGTCAAATCTAAAAGGAAGGAGAAGCTTAATTTGTAATTTTCAGAATATTGGATACAACTCAACTGTTCCTCATCTAAGAGAAATGTATTGAAAAGAAGTGTGGTATATATATTTATACAATGAAATACTATTTAGCAATAAAAAGTAAGAGACTATTGATAATATGTAACAACATGGATGCATCTCAGATGAATGGATTATGCTAAAAGAAGTCAGACCCAAAAAACTACACACTACAGTACTTACTCCACTTTTTTTTTTTATGTAAGCTCTATACCCAGTGTGGAGCTCAAACTCCACAACTCTGAGATCAGCAGTTACTTGTTCCATTGACTGAGCCAGGAGGGCACCCCACCTTTATTTCCTTTTTAAGACAAGGGTTATTAATTGGGATATTTTGAGCTATTATTTTGTTATGGATTTCTAATTTATTGCATTACATTTTGAAAATATAGTTTGTATGACATTAATTCCTGAAATGTGCCCTGTTTTATAAACATATCATATCTAATAGCTCTTAATTTTATTTGTTCAGATCTTAAATATTTCCTTGTATTGTCAGCTTGACCTTTTTCTGAGTGGCGTATTAAAATCTTCAGCTATATAGGCAATAATATGAAACATCAGTGGTATTATAACAGCATTGTATGATGACAGATGGCAGCTACACTTATGACCATAGCATAACGTATAGAGTTGTCCAGTCACTATGTTGTACACCTGAAACTGATGTAACATTGCGTGTCAGCTGTGCTTCAGTTCATTTAAGAAATCATTGGCTGTGATTATTGATTTATGTATTTCAGCTTGTAGTTATCAATATTTGCTTGATACATTTTGAGGCCATATTTTTACATACATACATCTTATTTTGTTCTTTTTATAACCATGTAATTATTTTTTCATTTAATACTTGTTTTTTTCAAATCTTAAGATTAGTATCATTGGCTTTCTTTTCATTCCTATTTGTCTTAAATATATGGGTATATGTTTTTCTATTATTTTTACTCATTTTGTTTTAATTGTATTTCTTGTAGGCCACATGTCTTTTTTGACAGAATATTAGTGTTTTTATCTCTTAAAAGGTGGGTCTAGTCCATTACATTTTTTGTAATTATTGTTATTTTCTGACTTGCTGTGCTATCTATTGTCTAATGTCTTCTAGTTATATTTCACTTTTATTCCCTTCTACCCCTTGCTTTCCATTGGACAAGTGGAGTTTTTCCTGATGTTTTAAAGTTACATATTTTATTTTTAGTATTAGGATGATACTCTATACTCATTTATATATTTATATTAATTGTATATATATACTCAAACTGATACTTACACATTTCTGCAGGATTTCCCACTCCTCCCCCCAATTTTTTCAAACAACTTTTTACTTTTAAAAAATAGTATGCCTATAGAAAATTGAAAATACTGTACAAAGAATACTTGCATACTCTTTATTTAGATTTAAGAGATGTAAACATTTTTGTGAATTTTTGTGCTCATGTATAGACACATCCCTACCATCTCTCTCTAGTATCACTGTGATCTCTGCAATGAATGTGAACAGATTTTTCTCCAAGGAGCCCTGCTTCATTTTAGTGGGGAATGGTACTTAAGAACCAAGCTAGGTATGCTTGTTGTTATGTGGTAGTCTCTTGGAAGAATGTCAGCTAACGTAGAAAGGATGTAGAATGAGGAAATGAACATTCAGTATTGCCCAGCATAATTATTAATTAAGGCAGGGATCATCAGTGGTTGTTAAAATCATTTAGTAAAATGTTTTAGAGGCCAGTATATTTTCAAGGTCTCAGATTTTCACCCTGTAGATGAGTTATTTATTACAAAAGAGAAAATGGGTATTTAAAATGGAGAGATTTGTTTTTCACTACCATAATAAGGACACTCATTTTTTTTTTTTTTTAAAGATTTTATTTATTTATTTGACAGAGAGAGAGACACAGCGAGAGAGGGAACACAAGCAGGGGGAGTGGGAGAGGGAGAAGCAGGGTTCCCGCAGAGCAGGGAGCCCGATGCGGGGCTCGATCCCAGGACCCTGGGATCATGACCTGAGCCGAAGGCAGACGCTCAACGACTGAGCCACCCAGGCGCCCCAGGACACTCATTTTTTATTGGCAGTGGCACAGACAGTCTGACATTAGGCGCATTCTGAGGTGATGCAACAAGAGGAACACAGATCACCTATAGTTTTCATGGTGGAAATGCTGTTTTTTTTTTCCCCCATGGTGGAAATGTTTGATTTGAATTTAGTCATGAGAAAATACTCCTGCATCATCCTTCTGGACAACTGGCCTGGACTCTTTCTTCAAAGTGTTCAGTGCCATGAAGAACAAAGGGAGGCAGAGGGACTTTTGTAGATTGGTTGAGACAAAAGAGACATAGCCAAATTGAATCTATGAATCCTAATTTGCTCCTGGATTCGGAGAAAAATGGTTATAAAGGATGTTTTTGAGATATTTCAGGAAATTTGAGTATAGACTATATGTTGGATGATGAATTAATTTTGGTTTACTGTTCTTTTTGGATAAGCTTGTATTTTTAAAATACTCATTTAAATTTAAATAATGTTTTTTTTTTTTAAAGATTTTTTTTTTTAATTTATTTATCTGAGAGAGAGAGAATGAGAGACAGAGAGCATGAGAGGGAGGAGGGTCAGAGGGAGAAGCAGACTCCCTGCCGAGCAGGGAGCCCGATGCGGGACTCGATCCTGGGACTCCAGGATCATGACCTGAGCCGAAGGCAGTCACTTAACCAACTGAGCCACCCAGGCGCCCCTTCATTTAAATTTAAAAATACAGATGAGCTACAGAATGTAAGATAGTGTTGAGCAATGACTGTTATAATGGTTTTATCTAAACTGGTGGTAATAATGTGCCTGTGAAATGCTGTATTATTGTGTAAGCATATTTTAATAATGGGGAACCAGGAGTTTGTAATGTGGAACTTAAAGCACAAGGATTAAATTTCTGATAGTGAAGGTGCTCTGGGAGAGGAGGAATGGGAGAAAGGTAAGAAAATCATCTAGGAGTATAGAGTAAAAAATTGATTACCTATAAGGAAGTATGTTATGTTTGCTTAAAAGTAAAGTAATAAGCACAGGCAACAGAGATACTGTAAACAGAACTTCTAAATTACTGTGACAGCGTGTAGAAGGAGGAATAAAAAGAAACTTAATCCAGTAAAAGTGAGGTAGAGAGAAAGAAGAAACAATTCTAATTTTAACTATTAATATAATATGGAAGGAATAAAGTCAAGTATATATTATCACAACAAATGAGAATCCATCTATAGGCTGTTGACAAAAAACATCTCCCCAAAATGACACAGATTGGAAATAACTGGAAAGAAAATATTTCAGGTGATCATAGAGAAGAAGAAAGTAGAATTAAATATAAATTTGAGGTCAGTTTCTCCCTAACTCAGAACCTTCCAAAGACTTCCCATCACATTTAAAATACAGTTCAATGTCTTCATCATGAAAACCTTCTGACCTAACTTTAGACTAACTACCCTGTTCCACTAACAACTGTCCCACTACACCCACATTGTTTTGTAACTTACTTCAAACATACTTCAAATGTTTGCTCAAGTATTACCTCTTCAAAGAGGCTTTCCCTGTCCACTCTATGTAAGAAGATAGCTATATCACTCTACCTTAACTCTTTAATTTCTTTAAAAGTACTTAATTGGTTCCTTACATAATACTAAATATTTATGTTTGTTTTTTGTCTCTTTCCTTTCTTGTACAATGTAAGTTCCATGGGCCCGTGGAGTTGTCTTTTTTTTTTTTTATTGCTATATTTCTAGCACCTGCAATAGTAGTAAGGCCCAAAATAAATATTTTTGAATGCAAGAATGAATATCAAATAAACCATTCTTCAGAAACAAAAGCCAGAATGGTATAAAGAGATATTTTTTAAGGACTAATCATCTGTAAGGAATATATGACAATTATAAATTTTTATAGATCAAGCAGGTCTAAAAATACATGGTGAATTTATTAAAATGCAGTTATAATGAGGGCTTTTAATATAATTATTTTAAATTTTGTCTGTTTAAATATATATAAAACAGCAGGCTATACAAGATTTACTATTTGCACAATATAATTTATAGGGTTGATTTGATAGGTATACATACATGAATACCTATCAAATACCTGACAATAGTCAGTCCTCTTTATTCAGGGATTCTGTAATTGCAAATTCACCTACATGCTCAGATTTATTTGTAACCTCAAAATCAATACTCAGATTGCTTTTGCTGGTCATTCAAGGGCCTGTGCATGTACAGTGTTGAAAAATTTGAGTCGTCGGAGGCTGAATAAAGCAACATTCTGCCTGTGTGTCTCAGCTCTCCTAGTTTAAACAAGTGTTCTTTTCACAGTTTACTTAGTGCCATGTTTTTCACTTTTTTGTGATTTTTATTGGTGATTTTGCTCTTTAACATGGCCCCCAAGGTTAGTAGTGCTGAGGTGCTGTCTAGTGTTCTGAGCACAAGAAGGCTGTGAGGTGCCTTAGGGAGAAAATGTGTGTTCTATAAGCTTTGTTCAGTCATGAGTTATAGTGCTATTGGCTATGAATTCAGTGTGAATGAGTCAACAATAGATATTAAATAAGGCATCTTAAAACAAACACACTTTTATACAGAACAAGGTTATATATTAATTGGTTAACAAAAAATGTGATGCAAAGCTTGCAGGACCCTAACTGTATTTCCCTGAGGCGATGATTTAGCAGCATTCACTAATTCAGTGTTCGCAGCTAATAACAAAACTTGGAGAGAGAGAAAACTTTTATTCTATCTATGCCACTTTTATCTTATCCCAAGCCTGCTTCACCTGTTTATTTTTTACTTGCCCCAGATCCTTGTGGCATGAGTTTTGTGGCTCTGTTATAGGATTACAGATAGAAGGTAAAGGTAAATATTATAAAGAGTACTGATGTAAAAGTTATTGTTTAGCTGTCATGTTGGGAAAAGGAGCTAAATGTAAAGATATATTTTTTATTTTACATAGTGAGGAATCACACATGGTTGAAAGAATTTTAAAATTGTGTATTTTTGGTAAGATAACTATTTGAAGAATTTAAAATAAAAAAGATAATATATCAGGAAGAAGGGGACGCTGTGGAGCCAGTGAACTAAATTCTTCATCTCTCAGGGCTCATGGGTGGCTCCGTTGGTTAAGCATCTGCCTTTGGCTCAGGTCATGATCCCAGGGTCCTGGGATCGAGCCCCGAGTCTTGTTCTCTACTTAGTGGGGATCTTGCTTCTCCCTGACCTGCTCCCCCTGCTTGTGCTTTCTCTGTCTCTGTCAAATAAATAAAATTTTAATAAATAAATTCTTCATCTTTCATGGCAAAGTCAATAAAGAATTTTTTGAAATATAGTACATAATAGAATACTCTGCACCTGTTTGACAGAAAGGACTTAGCAAAGGAAAAAAGAAGTTAAGAATCTATTTTATATTGATTTGGAATATTCCAGCCTGTATTAAGAGAAAAGAAAGCAATGCAGGACAGACTGTATAATGTTATTTTTTTGAATAAGAAGGGAGGAACCAAGTTTGTATACTTCATTTGTTAGTGTAGACATATAGCCTCTAGAAAGATAATAAACAAAGTGAGGTAGCCTATTTGTATTGCCTATTCAAAAATTTCGTTAAAAACAGTTTTTTAAAAAGTCACCTCTGAATATTGGGACTGGTGTGGGAGGGAGAAATTTATATTTTTGTAATGAAATTTTTTTTCCATGTGCCTATGTTGCTTTTATATTTTAAGAAATGTCCCATGAGTGTTTGCCCCCCCCCAAATCTATTTTTGGAAGGCTTCAGAAGTCTGAGTGTGTGCTTGCATGTGTATATAACTGTGTATCTGATAATATAAATGATTATGTACTAGGTTTTTAAAAAAATTTTTTTATTATGTTAATCACCATACATTACATCATTAGTTTTTTTTTTTAAGATTTTAATTTATCTTTTTTTTTTTTTTAAGATTTATTTATTTGAGACAGAGAGAATGAGAGACAGAGAGCATGAGAGGGAGGGAGGGTCAGAGGGAGAAGCAGACTCCCTGCCGAGCAGGGAGCCCGACGCGGGACTCGATCCCGGGACTCCGGGATCATGACCTGAGCCGAAGGCAGTCGCTTAACCAACTGAGCCACCCAGGCGCCCCTACATCATTAGTTTTTGATGTAGTGTTCTATGATTCATTGTTTGTGCATAACACCCAGTGCTCCATTCAGTACATGCCCTCTTTAATACCCATCACCAGGCTAACCCATTTTCCCACCTCCCTCCCCTCTAGAACCCTCAGTTTGTTTTTCAGAGTCCATCGTCTCTCATGGTTCGTCTCCCCCTCCGATTCCCCCCCTTCATTCTTCCCCTCCTACTATCTTCTTTTTTATTTTTTCTTAACATATATTGCATCATTTGTTTCAGAGGTACAGATCTGTGATTCAACAGTCTTGCACAATTCACAGCGCTCACCATAGCACATACCCTCCCCAATGTCTATCACCCAGCCACCCCATCCCTCCCACCCCACCCCCCACTCTAGCAACCCTCAGTTTGTTTCCTGAGATTAAGAATTCCTCATATCAGTGAGGTCATATGATACATGTCTTTCTCTTATTGACTTACTTCACTCAGCATAACACCCTCCAGTTCCATCCATGTCGTTGCAAATGGCAAGATCTCATTCCTTTTGATGGCTGCATAATATTCCATTGTGTGTGTGTGTGTGTGTGTGTGTGTGTGTATACACACACACCACATCTTCTTTATCCATTCATCTGTCGATGGACATCTTAGCTCTTTCCACAGTTTGGCTATTGTGGACATTGCTGCTATAAACATCAGGGTGCACGTACCCCTCTGGATCCCCACATTTGTATCTTTGGGGTAAATACCCAGTAGTGCAATTGCTGGATTGTATGGTAGCTCTATTTTCAACTTTTTGAGGAACCTCCATACTGTTTTCCAGAGTGGTTGCACCAGCTTGCATTCCCACCAACAGTGTAGGAGGGTTCCCGTTTCTCCGCATCCCCGCCAACATCTGTTGTTTCCTGACTTGTTAATTTTAGCCATTCTGACTGGTGTGAGGTGGTATCTCATTGAGGTTTGGATTTGGATTTCCCTGATGCCAAGTGATGCTGGGCACTTTCTTTTTTTTCTTTTTTTTAAAGATTTTATTTATTTATTCATGAGAGACAGAGAGAGAGAGAGGCAGAGGGAGAAGCAGGCTCCCAAGGAGCAGGGAGCCCGATGCGGGACTCGATCCCAGGACCCTTGGATCATGACCTGAGCTGAAGGCAGACGCTTAACCATCTGAGCCACCCAGGCGCCCGATGCTGGGCACTTTCATGTGTCTGTTGGCCATTTGGATATCTTCTTTGGAAAAATGTCTGTTCATGTCTTCTGCCCATTTCTTGATTGGATTATTTGTTCTTTGGGTGTTGAGTTTAAGAAGTTCTTTATACATTATGGATACTAGTCCTTTATCTGATATGTCATTTGCAAATATCTTCTCCCATTCTGTCTGTTGTCTTCTGGTTTTGTTGACTGTTTCCTTTGCTTGCAAAAGCTTTTTATCTTGATGAAGTCCCAGCAGTTCATTTTTGCCCTTGCTTCCCTTGCCTTTGGCGATGTTTCTGGAAAGAAGTTGCTGCGGCTGAGGTCGAAGAGGTTGCTGCCTGTGTTCTCCTTTAGGATTTTGATGGACTCCTGTCTCACATTGAGGTCTTTCAACCATTTGGAGTCTGTTTTTGTTTGTGGTGTAAGGAAATGGTCCAGTTTCATTCTTCTGCATGTGGCTGTCCAATTTTCCCAACACCATTTGTTGAAGAGGCTGTCTTTTTTCCACTGGACACTCTTTCCTGCTTTGTCGAAGATTAGTTGACCATAGAGTTGAGGGTCGATTTCTGGGCTCTCTATTCTGTTCCCTTGATCTCTGTGTCTGTTTTTGTGCCAGTACCATGCTGTCTTGACGATGACAGCTTTGTAATAGAGCCGGAATTCTGGAATTGTGATGCCGCCAGGTTTGCTTTTCTTTTTCAACACTCCTCTGGCTATTTGGCGTCTTTTCTGGTTCCATACAAATTTTAGGATTATTTGTTCCATTTCTTTGAAAAAAGTGGATGGTATTTTGATGGGGAATGCATTGAGTCTGTAGATTGCTCTAGGTAGCATTGACATCTTCACAATATTTGTTCTTCCAATCCATGAGCATGGAACGTTTTTCCATTTCTTTGTGTCTTCCTCAATTTCTTTCATGAGTATTTTATAGTTTTCTGAGTACAGGTTCTTTGCCTCTTTGGTTAGATTTATTCCTAGGTATCTTATGGTTTTGGGTGCAGTTGTAAATGGGATCGACCCCTTAATTTCTCTTTCTTCTCTCTTATTGTTGGTGTATAGAAATGCCACTGATTTCTGTGCATTGATTTCCTATCCTGCCACTTTACTGAATTCTTGTATGAGTTCTAGCAGTTTTGGGGTGGAGTCTTTTGTGTTTTCCACATAAAGTATCATATCATCTGCAAAGAGTGAGAGTTTGACTTCTTCTTTGCCAATTTGGATGCCTTTTATTTCTTTTTGTTGTCTGATTGCTGTGGCTAGGACTTCTAGTACTATGTTGAATAGCAGTGGTGATAGTGGACATCCCTGCCATGTTCCTGACCTTAGGGGGAAAGCTCTTAGTTTTTCCCCATTGAGAATGATATTCGCTGTGGGTTTTTCATAGATGGCTTTTATGATATTGAGGGATGTACCCTCTATCCCTATACTCTGAAAAGTTTTGATCAAGAAAGGATGCTGTACTTTGTCACATGCTTTTTCTGCATCTTTTGAGAGGATCATATGATTCTTGTTCTTTCTTTTGTTAACATATTGCATCACGTTGATTGATTTGCAGATGTTAAACCAACCTTGCAGCCCAGGGATAGATCCCACTTGGTCGTGGTGAATAATCCTTTTAATGTACTGTTGGATCCTATTGGCTAGTATTTTGGTGAGAATTTTTGCATCCATGTTCATCAAGGCTGTAATTCTCCTTTTTGATGGGGTCTTTGTCTGGTTTTGGGATCAAGGTAATGCTGGCCTTATAAAACGAGTTTGGAAGTTTTCCTTCCATTTCTATTTTTTGGAACAGTTCCAGACGAATAGGTATTAATTCTTCTTTAAATGTTTGGTAGAATTCCCCTGGGAAGCCATCTGGCCCTGGGCTTTTGTTTGTTGGGAGATTTTTGATGACTGCTTCAATTTCCTTAGTGGTTATGGGTCTGTTGAAGTTTTCTATTTCTTCCTGGTTCAGTTCTGGTAGTTGATAACATCTCTAGGAATGCATCCATTTCTTCCAGGTTATCTAATTTGCTGGCATAGAATTGCTCATAATATGTTCTTATAATTGTTTGTATTTCTTTGATGTTGGTTGTGATCTCATGATTTTGTTGATTTGGGTCATTTTTCTTTTTGATAAGTCTGGCCAGGGGTTTATCAATCTTGTTAATTCTTTCAAAGAACCAGCTCCTAGTTTTGTTGATCTGTTCTACTGTTCTTTTGGTTTCTATTTTATTGATTTCTGCTCTGAACTTTATTATTTCTCTTCTCCTGCTGGGTTTAGGCTTTATTTGCTGTTTTTTCTCTAGTTCCTTTAGGTGTAGGGTTAGGTTGTGTACTTTGAGACTTTTCTTGTTTCTTGAGAAAGGCTTGTATTGCTATATACTTTCCTCTTAGGACTGCCTTTGCTGCATCCCAAAGATTTTGAACAGTTGTGTTTTCATTTTCATTGGTTTCCATGAATTTTTTAAATTCTTCTTTAATTTCCTGGTTGACCCATTCATTCTTTAGTAGAATGCTCTTTAGCCTCCATGTATTTGAGTTCTTTCTGACTTTCCTCTTGTGATTGAGTTCTAGTTTCAAAGCATTGTGGTCTGAAAATATGCAGGGAATAATCCCAGTCTTTTGGTACCGGTTGAGACCTGATTTGTGACCTAGGATGTGATCGATTCTGCAGAATGTTCCATGGGCACTAGAGAAGAATGTGTATTCTTTTGCTTTGGGATGGAATGTTCTGAATGTGTCTGTGAAGTCCATTTGGTCCAGTGTGTCATTTAAAGTCTTTATTTCCTTGTTGATCTTTTGCTTAGATGATCTGTCCATTTCAGTGAGGGGGGTGTTAAAGTCCCCCACTGTTCTTGTATTGTTGTCAATGTGTTTCTTTGCTTTTGTTATTAATTGCCTTACATAATTGGCTGCTCCCATGTTAGGGGCATAGATATTTACAATTGTTAGATCCTCTTGTTGGATAGGCCCTTTAAGTAGGATTTGTGTCCTTCCTCATCTCTTATTACAGTCTTTGGTTTAAAATCTAATTTGTCTGATATAAGGATTGCCACCCCAGCTTTCTTTTGGTGTCCATTAGCATGGTAAATGGTTTTCCAGCCCCTCACTTTCAATCTGGGGGTGTCTTTGGGCCTAAAATGAGTCTCTTGCAGACAGCATATTGATGGGTCTTCTTCTTTAAAATCCAGTCTGATAGCCTTTGTTTTGATTGGGGCATTTAGCCCATTTACATTCAGGGTAACTATTGAAAGATACAGATTTAGTGACATTATATTGCCTGTAAGGTGACTGTTACTGTATATTGTCTGTGATCCTTTCTGGTCTATGTTACTTTTAGGCTCTCTCTTTGCTTAGAGGACCCCTTTCAATATCTCTTGTAGAGATGATTCGTGTTTGCAAATTCCTTTAGTTTTTGTTTGTCCTGGAAGCTTTTTATCTCTCCTTCTATTTTCAATGCAGCCTAGCTGGATATAGTATTCTTGGCTGCATATTTTTGTTGTTTAGTGCTCTGAATGTATCACGCCAGTCCTTTCTGGCCTGCCAGGTCTCTGTGGTTATGTCTGTTGCCAGTCTAATGTTTCTACCATTGAGGTTACATATCTCTTCTCCTGAGCTCCTTTCAGGATTTTCTCTTTGTCTCTGAGACTCGTAAGTTTTACTAATAGATGTTGGGGTGTTGACCTGTTTTTATTGATTTTGAGAGGGGTTCTCTGTGCCTCCTGGATTTTGATGCCTGTTTCCTTCCCCAAATTAGGGAAGTTCTTTGCTATAATTTGCTCCAATATACCTTCTGCCCCTCTCTCTCTTTCTTCTTCTTCTGGGATCCCAATTATTCTAATGTTGTTTCGTCTTATGGTATCACTTATCTCTCGAATTCTGCCCTCGTGATCCAGTAGTTGTTTCTCTCTTTTTCTCAGCTTCTTTATTTTCCATCATTGGTCTTCTATATCACTGATTCTCTCTTCTGCCTCATTTATCCTAGCAGTTAGTGCCCCCATTTTTGATTGCACCTCGTTAATAGCCTTTTTGATTTCAACTTGGTTAGATTTTAGTTCTTTTATTTCTCCAGAAAGTGTTTCTCTAATAACTTCCATGGTTTTTTCAAGCCCAGCTAGTGTCTTTAAAATCATCATTCTGAACTCTAGGTCCGACATCGTAATAATGTCCGTATTGAGTAGGTCACTGGCAGTCAGTACTTCCCCTTGTTCTTTTTGTTGAGGTGATTTTTTCCATCTTGTCATTTTGTCCAGAGGAGAATAGATGAATGAGAGAACAAAATGCTAACAGGGTAACAACGTCCCCAGAAAATATACTCTAAACAAATCAGAAAAGACCTGAAACCGGGGGAAAAGAAAGGGAAAGAAAGAAAAAAGAAAAAGGAAAAGAAAGAAAAAGGTAAAAACAAAAACAGAACAAAACAAAAAAACAGAATATGATCACATATGATCAGGCTGGTGCATAGATCAGTGCCACACACTAGATTTTGGGCGTATTTTGGTCTGTTAGAAGAAAGTGCCTCCCAAAATTTTAAAGAAAAATTTATATATGTACAAAAATAAGGTTTGATACAATGAAGTGATGGAATATGATTGTAAAGATGAAAATTATAAAAAATTTTATAACAGGAATTGTGATAAGAAGTTGTTTGAAAAAAGAAGAAGAGGATTTAAAAAAAAAAGGGAGAGAATGTGATCAGGCAGGAGACTAGAACAAAGGGATACACTAGAGATTTAGGGTATATTTTTGTTACAAGAAACTGTATCTCAAAATTTTAAAGAGAGAACAACTTATATATATATATGCCAAAAATAAGGGTAACTACTATGAAGGGATAGAATATGACTCTAAAAATGAAAAATAAACGTGTTTTTTAAAAAAGGGATTGATAAGATGTTGGTTGAAAAGGGAAAAAGAAAAATTCAGAAAAAAAAAGTTTTAAAAAAAATTAACTTTGAAAGACTAAAGAATCATGGTAAAAAAAGCGATGGATTCTATGTGCAGTATTCCCCTAGTTCTGGAGTTCTGCCGTTCTCATTGATTGGTAAACTTGGTCTTGGCTGGCTATTCTTGCTGATCTTCTGAGGGAGGGGCCTGTTGCTGTGGTTCCCAGATGTCTTTGCTGGAGGCGGAATTGCCCTGCCCCTGTGCGTCTGGGCTAAGTAATCTGCTGGGATATGCTCTTGGGAGCTTTTGTTCCCTGCAAGCTTTCAGTGCAGCTTTGGAGGACAAGAGTGAAAATGGCGGCCTCCCTCTCCGCCCTGGAGGAGCTGAGAACTCGGGGCCCCACTCCTTGGTGAGCCCCCAGAGAAAAGCAGTCAGTCACTCCCATCTCCCTGGTCTCCGGCTGTACTCCGTACTCACCTGGTATGTGACCGAGTGTTTCTATCTCTGGAGCACGACCCCATGTGGAGTCTCCAAACCCAGCAGATCCCTGCGGTGTGCTCCCGTGCCGCTCCTCCCGGGTGAGGAAGGGGAGTCTCCCCGGATCTGCCGCTTGTTGGGTCCCTGCTGGAGGAGCAGTGGCCCAACTGTGCCGTGGATCACAGTTTATGGCAACCCCGAGCTGAGAGCCCGCGCGCCTCAGCTCCGTCTCTGCAGCCGGCTTCCCCGCTCTGATACCTGGGAGTTCTGCCGCACTCAGGCACCCCCAGTCTTTCTGTGACCCCGAGGGTTCTGAGACCACACTGTCCCGCGAGGGTTCCACCCCCTACTTAGCCACTGGAGCGGCGTCCCTCAGCGGAGCCACCTTCTAAAAGTTCCGTTTTTGTGCTCTGGGGCTCTGTCACTTTCCAGAAACAGCTGACGGAGGCCCCCTCCCCCGCTGTCTCTCCTCCCAAGTATCACCTCTGATTCACTTCTCCGCACATCCTACCTTCCAGAAAGTGGTCCTTTTCTGTTCAGTGTTGTTGCTATATTCTTCGATCTCCTGTTGAGTTCGTAGGTGTTCAGAATGGTTTGATCTCTATCCAGCTGAATTCCTGAGACCAGACGAAATCCCGGTCTCCTACTCCGCCCCCATCTTGCTCCGCCCTATGTACGAGGTTTTATCAAGCTTTCTTACCCCCTCCGTGCTCCTTTCTCCTCAATAATTTGAAACTTTTATAATCTTTTTGTATTGAGATATAGTTCATATGCCATAAAATTGACCCATTTTAAAGCGTACATTTCGGGGGTTTTTAGTATATCACTAAGTTGTGCAGCTATCACCACTAATTCCAGAATATTTTTATCACCCCAAAAAGAAACCCCATACACATTAGCAGCAACATCCCATTCTCCTGCTCTCCTACCCCACACTTTAACCCTGGCAACCATTTGTCTGTTATCTGTCTCTATGGATTTGCCTCTTCTGAACATTTCATATAAATGGATTCATACAAATATACAACTTTGTTTTCCCTGGAGTTTATGGTTGAGTTATGTCTTTAGTTTTTAAGTATTCAGTGGAAGCATCTAATACTTTCTAGCAGAGATGTACAAATCTCTCATTATTTTCAAATAGAAGTTTTTCTTAATTTTTTTCTTATTTTTCTTTAGATATCCTCCCTGAAGTTTTGTTGTTCTGTTCTTCTTTAGGATAGTTGTTCTCTCTTTCTACTGGATGCCTGTCATCTTGGAATCTCCTTTCTTGACTATCATGGGAATTCCTTTTGTGTCTGTCCTGTGTTTGAGCTCTGCTTTTTGTATGCCATCTCTTTCTCTTTCTTGGTTTATTCCTTTGCTTTGGTGGAACAGATTGTCTCGTTATTTCCTGAGGAAAGGTAAATGAATAGTTACATTTTTGGGACCTTGCATATTTTCCTCCTCCCCTTGGTTGTCTGCATATAGAATTCTAGGTTGGAAATCGTTTTATTAGAACTTTGAAGGTATTGTTCCATTGCCTTCTAGCTTGCAAAGTTACTGCTGAACATTCCAATACCATTCTGATTCCTGATCCTTTGTGAGTAACCTGTTTATTCTTCCCTAAAAGCTTTTAGGATCTTCTTTTTAATCCCTGTCATTTAAAATATTTTATTATGATGGGCCTTGGTGTGGGTCTTCTTGAACCAGTATACTTGGTCAAAAGTATGCCCTTCAGTCCTGAAACCAACATATAGTTAACTTGAATTAAAAAAAAAAAAAGCATGTCCTTCAATGCAGAAACTCATGCTTTCCAGTTCTAGAAAAGAAAAGTTTTCTTGAATTATTTCTTTGATAATTTCCCCACCTGGATTTTCTTACTCTTTTTTTCTGGAACTCTTATTATTTGGACCAGGACCTCTTGAACTGATTCTAGTTTTCTTCTCTTTTTTTTTTTTTGGTCTCTTTCTGGGAATATTTCTTCAACTTTATCTTTGAATCCATACTTTTTTTTCCTTTTATTTTAGCTATTATATTTTCTTTTTCCAGTTTTTTTTTTTCCATTTTTTGGTCATGGTTCTCTAAATGTTTCATTTTTATAGTTTGCTATTAGGATATTTAGTAATGGTTTTATTTTTGTTTGAAGTTTTTTTGGTGCTCCTTTGGTTGTCTTTATTTCTTATGGACTTCTTTTAATTTTTTGTTTGTATTTCTTTAGATATGTGGTGCTGTTGGGCTTTGTTGATATACATGCATTAGGCATTGAACACTTTTTGGAAGCTATGTATGAGTAGGTAGGGGTTATTGACCAATAGGCTTTGCATAAGATGACATGGCTGGGTCATTTTTCTGCGAGGTCTTCAATTCCTCCTAAGTCTTATATCTTGAGATGCTCTGCTTTCCTAGGGAGAAATTATATAGTTTCCTATCTGTGGAGTATAAGTTTAGATACTAAGTGTCTGGAATTGAGCATGGAAAGGGGGCTAAGGGTCTCTTCAGTTAGTGTGTAGACTTGCTTTTAATACCTTCTATTTCCTCACTGTGCCTTACGTGCCTCAATCCATAGTTCTGTCTCACATTTTCAGAGATTAAATCTGGCCTGTAATAATTTTGACAACAAGATAGTAGTCAGTCATATCCTTTTTTGTCCTTATATATACAATATGTTCTCTTTTTCTGGCGGCTTTCAAGATTTTTTTCTTTTTCTTTCTTTTTATGTATTTCTCTAAAAAGATTTTAGTTTTAAGTAATCTCTACACCTAACATGGGGCTTGAACTCACAACCCTGAGATCAGGAATTGCACACTCCACCAACTGAGCTGTTCGGGTGCCCCCCAATTTTTTTCTTTTTAAAAAATTTTTAGTGGATTAATTTTTTATTGATGTATAATTGCCATGTAACATTATATTAGTTTCATGTGTACAACATAATTCCATATTTGTATATATTGCAAAATGATCACCACAGTAAGTCTAGTGAATATGTCACCACAGTTACAATTTTTTTCTTGTGATGAGAACTTTTAAGATTTAATGTCTTAGCAGTTTTCATGTATGCAATATAGTATTATTAACTATAGTCACCATACTGTCACTTATTTATGTTATCCCAGCACTTATTTTTGTTGTAACTGGAAGTTTGTATCTTTTGACTTCTTTTACCATTTCACCCACCCCAGCCCTCCTGCTTCTGGCAACTACTAATCTATTCTCTGTGGCTGTATGCTTGGGTTTTGTTTTTTGTTTGTTTTTAAGGTTCCACATATAAGTGAGATCATAAACTTTTGTCTTTCTTTTTTTTTTTTAAAGATTTTATTTATTTATTTGAGACAGAGAGAATGAGAGTCAGAGAGCATGAGGGGGAGGAGGGTCAGAGGGAGAAGCAGACTCCCTGCCGAGCAGGGAGCCTGATGCGGGACTCGATCCCGGGACTCCAGGATCATGACCTGAGCCGAAGGCAGTCGCTTAACCAACTGAGCCACCCAGGCGCCCAAACTTTTGTCTTTCTTTGACTTATTTCACCTAGTATAATGCTGTCAGGGTCCATCCATGTTATTGCAAATGGCAAGATTTCCTTCCTTTTTTTATGGCTAATATTCCCTTGTATATATGTATACCACATTTTCTTTATCCAGTCCTCCATTGATGGTCACTTAGGTTGCTTCTATCTCTTGGCTATTGTAAATAATGCTGTAGTGAACATAGGCTGCAGATATCTTTTTGAATTAGTGTTTGATTTTCTTTGGATGAATACCTAGAAGTGGAATTGCTGGGTCATATGGTAATTGTATTTTTGATATTTTTGAGGAACGTCCATACTGGCTTTTTTTTTTAAGTTTATTTAAGTAATCTCTATACCCAGCATGGGGCTCCAGCTCATGCCCCCGAAACCTAGAACCACATGCTCCACCAACTGAGCCAGCCAGGTACCCTGCTCTATGCTGTTTTCCATAGTGGCTGTACCAGTATATATTCTCCCCAATAGTGGCCAAGGGGTCCCTTTTCTCCACATCCTTGCCAACACCCTATTTTTTATCTTTTAAATAATAGCAATTCTAACAGGTGTGAGGTGTTACCGTATTGTACTTAGATACGGTTTTCTTTGTACTTCTGCTTGGAGGAATCATTGAGCTGCTTCAATCTGTAAATTTATGTCTTTAACCAAATTTTAGAATTTTTCAGGCTATTCTTCAAATATTTTTTGTGCCCATTTTTCTCTCCTGTGACTCCAAATACATGTATGTTGACTGCTACAGTGTCCCAACAGACAACTTTTTTTTTTTTTTTTTTTTTTAAAGATTTTACTTATTTAACAGAGAGAGAGGCAGTGAGGGAGGGAACACAAGCAGGGGAAGCAGGAGAGGGAGAAGCAGGCTCCCCGTTGAGCAGGGAGCCCAATGCGGGGCTTAATCCTAGGACCCTGAGGTTGTGACACCAGCCAAAGGCAGATGCCCAATGACTGAAGCACCAGGCGCCCCCAGACTACTCTTTTTCAATATTTTTTTCTCTGTATTTTTTAGTTTGAATAATTTTCTTAGCTCTGTCTTCAGTACTTTCTCCATTTTGATGTTAAGCCCATCCACTGAATTTTTTTATTTTCGAGAGTGAATTTTTCAGTCATGGGATTTTCATATGGTTCTTTTTTTATATTTTTATTTCTTTTCTGAAATTTCCAATTTGTCCATTTATTGCAAGTATATTCTCTTTTGTCATCTTGAGCATACTTAGAGTAGCTGCTTTGAGATCTTTGCTAATTTCAATATCTGAGTTACTTATGGTTGATCTCTTTTGATTGTCTTTTCTTTTGAATATGTGTCACATTTTCTTCTTTCTTTGAGAATGTTTAGAAATTTTGTATTTTATTCTTCACGTTGTGAGTAACACATTGTAATGACTCTGGGATTGGGTATATTCTTTTGGAGAGTGTTGATTTTTTGGTTATTATTTGTATTATTAGAAAACAATTAACTTGGCTGGACTAAACTCCAAACTGTTTCTCCTCTCAGAGGATGGTGGCTGACTACTCTGCTCAATTGTTTAAGTATTTGGACTGCTTAGAGTGTTTCACCCATGTATATATTAATGATCAGCCATAGACATGGGTAGAGTTAATACGCAGAATATGGAACTCTTGTTTTTGCAGTTGATTTCCAGCATATGCCCTCTCCCTTTCCGGCTGGTGCAGTAGTTCTAAACTCTGGTCTTTCAAGCCAGTAAGACTGCATATTTTGATCCAAGTTCAAGCTGCTCCATGCTACTCAGAATAGGGACCTTTGTTCAGGCAAAAGCTGTAAAAACACCCAGTTCTAATCCCTTTTTCTAAATGTTGTCTCCTATCCAGATTCTGCCTACTTTTGGTTGCTCTCAGGTGCCTTCAGGTAGTTGGTTTTTGTTTTTGTTTTTTTAAGATTTATTTATTTTAAGATTTTATTTAAGAGAGAGTGCATGTGTGAGAGAGCACATGAGCAGGGGAGAAGGGCAGAGGGAGAGGGAGAAGCAGACTCCCCGTTGAGCGGAGAGCCTGATATGAGGCTCGATCCTAGGATCCTGGGATCATTACCTGAGCTGAAGGCAGATGGTTAAAGGACTGAACCACCCAGGCGCCTCTAAGATTTATTTATTTCAGAGAGAGAGAGAGTGAGCATGCACGAGCACTTGGGGGAGAGGCACAGGGAGAGGGAGAGAGAGTCTGAGCAGACTGTGCTGAGCATAGAGTCTGACACGGGGCTCAGTCTCACAGCCCTGAGATCATGACCTAAGCTGAAACCTAGAGTCAGATGCTTAACCGACTGTGCCACCCAGGTGCCCCCACGTAGTTGTTTTTTATATTTTTTTTTCCAGAATATATAGTTATCTGTGGGAATATTGGTATGATGAGATATTCTATTACTTGTGATAGAATATTATATTTTTTGTTTTAAAAGGTAAAAATACTTCATGAATTTATATCGATACCTCCAATTCAAATCAGAACTAACAAGTTTTTTTTATGTCTCTTCTTCTATACTAAGAGTTGTGGTTCTCAAGGACATAAAGCAGATGATAGAAGTAGAATGTCACATAATTATTTACTCCTTTCTTCCATCTTACAGCAGTCTGAGTAACAATAGTTGTACTGTCACAGTGACCAAAGTGATTACTGAAAACAGTTAAATTTTTTTTTTGCTTGTGCTTTCCATAAACTTCCATCTCCTATTTTAAAAAATATTTTATTATTAACAACTTTGCATACATTTAGCCATTATTTATACTCTCTTCCATGTACTTCTCATTTAATCTTTTTTTTTTTTAGGATTGTATTTATTTATTAGAGAGACAGCGAGAGCAGGAACACAAGCAGGGGGAGTGGGAGAGGCAGAAGCAGGCTTCCTGCTGAGCAGGGAGCCTGAGGCAGGGCTCAGTCCCAGGACCCTGGGATCATGACCTGAGCCAAAGGCAGACGCTTAACAACTGAGCCACCCAGGCGCCCAATCTTTACCAACAAGTAGATCATATTATTGCTTGCTGTTAGTTCTTAGGTAGGTTCTTTTTGGTTATCTAACACTTATTCTCTAGGTTCTTTTGGAAGGCTCGTAGGAGCAGTATTTCCTGATTTCCAGCATTTTGGTAACAGTTATCTGTGCCTTCTATGTGTTCAAGAGCAATTTTACTGAATATAAAACACTTCATTTATATTTTCTTGAGTATCTTAAATATATTACTCCATTTTCTTCTGGCATATAGTGTTGCCTTGGAAAAGTTTGATGTTGGCTTTCTGGGTTGGTATTAGGTGTACGTCATGCTTTTTCAGTCAGCAGTTTCAAAAAACTTAATTTTCAAGGGCATTTCTTGCATTATAGCTTTTACTATTTTTTTATGGTAGTGGTCTTTAAAGACTTCTTTTACTTGAATGTTGAATTTTTATTGCTTCATTAGTTGTTGCCTTCTCTCTCTCTTTTTTTTTAAGATTTTATTTATTTATTTGAGAGAGAGAATGAGAGAGAGAGAGCAGGAGAGGGGGGAGGGTCAGAGGGAGAAGCAGACTCCCTGCCGAGCAGGGAGCCCGATGCGGGACTTGATCCTGGGACTCCAGGATCATGACCTGAGCCGAAGGCAGTCGCTTAACCAACTGAGCCACTCAGGCGCCCGTTGCCTTCTCTTTTATCCCTTCATTTGGATAAATGTTCAGTGGATATATGTTGTATGTGTTTTCTCTCAAGTTCATTCAGGCTTAGTCTTCATTTCTGAAACTTTTTTCCCCCCTATTTCTGATGTTTTCCTGAGTTCTGTTAACCTAAACCTGAGTTTTTTGAAATTTGGTTTATGTTGTTCTTTCATGTCTTGAGTCATTTTTGTAATGTTTTTTAGCTCATTCTAAAATAGTAGGTTACAGTTTTCACCTATTTTATGGGTGTGTGTTCTTGGTGTGGTTTCATTATTAGGATGTTATTCTGTATCTTCTTTTTTTTCTTTTTTCTTTCCTTATAATAACTTCATGGGATTGACCTAATCATTTTCTGTTGTTTACATTTTTGTGGTTTAGAATGGCTTTTCTTACAGAGCTCCTTCTGCTATTGTTTTAGGGCACTCTTCAGAAGTGTGGCATTTGCTTTCTGAAATTTCTAGGCTTTGCTCCCTTCCTTGGTTTTATCTGAGTATTCTCTTTCCTTTATCTTCATTGTACCAATTGTGCTCAATAGAAGCTAGATTGTTCCAACTAGTTCATAGAGACTAGATTGCTCCAGCTTCTTCAGAGTTCACCATGGACCTCCTATACTAAATCATTATTTGAAAGGAGAAACCCTTTGAGTTAGAGCTTTTGTACTCAAAATTGCTATTTTCAGTGTCTCTATTCTCAGATCTGACAGATACTCTGTTTCCTTTTGCTTCCTCTCATATGACACAGGTCCTGTGGTTATTGGTGATTTGTCTCCACCTGCTATCTGGGGGGAACTCATGGAGATTCCTTGTCAGCCAGTTTTTTGTAAATGTTGTCTGTTGGTTTGGGGTTTGTATTTTTATCTGAGGATTTAGGGATGCTCAAAAATATTGGCGTGGCTTCTGTTTTCCCTGAATCTAATTTACCACTTGTTAATTGCTGTTTATGGTTTGTTTTGTTTCAAGTTTGATAATCTTGCTCTAATTAGATTATACCTTCCTCCAGATAGTGCTGGAATATTAATCAGTTCGAGTGCTGGTTTATGTTGAAAACAGCCTTTAGGTTGTCCAGCATAGTACTAGACATATATCTAATGACTCAGAGTCATCAGTTTAGAAGTTAGCCTAAGGGTAATTGTAGGCCAATTTCCAACCTTTTAATAGTGGGATTAGTACCTACTCTTATCTTTTTTCCCCCATTCGAGAACTTTGTTTTTTGTTTTTTAAATTTAAATTCAGTTAATTAACATATAATGCATTATTAGTTTCAGAGGTAGAGATCAGTGATTCATCAGTCTTATATAACACCCAGTACTCATTATTAATATCACGTGCCTGCCTTGATGTCCATCACTCAGTTACCCCATCTCTCCCACTCTTCTCCCCTCCAGCAACCCTCAATTTGTTTCCTATGATTAAGAGTCTCTTATGGTTTGTTTCCCTCTCTGATTTCATCTTGTTTTATTTTCCCTCCCTTCCCTTATGATCCTTTGTTTTGTTTCTTAAATTCCATATATGAGTGAGATTGTTTGATAATTGTCTTTCTCTGATGATTTATTTCACTTAGTGTACACACACACACACACACATCTTTATCCATTCATCTTTCAATGGACATCTGAGCTATTTCCATAGTTTGGCTATTGTGGACATTGCTGCTGTAAACATTGGGATGCAGATGCCCCTTTGAATCACTACATTTGCATCTTCGGGATAAATACCTGGTGGTAGCACCTACTCTTAAGTTGCAGGAAAACAGGGATATTAGGTGGCCTGCCTGTACACGAAGGTCATTCATGCATCATCTTTGTGTGTATGCCATAGCATGTCATCCTCTGATCTAAATATTACTGGAAGACATTGATTTGTTACTGATGGTCCAAAAAGTCTACAAAATAATGAGCATCATAGAAACATATTGGAAACATAGCTGATGTCATCCTACAAAATGATAGCTCATTTCTCTTGGTCACTGTCTAAAAACAATGTAAAGGAAATGTAGTAACTCAGGTGAAGCAATTAAAATGGTAGAGATGGTAAAAGATTTTCTTGAAAGACTAAACCAAAACAAACAAAAAACCAGGGATTGTCCAGTTTGTTGATATAAAGAGAGGCAGAGGGGTGTGGATGGGATGTGATGGAATTTGATAAGATTTTGAAGGGAATTAAGGAGCACAAATAATACTTTTGGTTAAAGGAAGCATCAGTTTTTATATACTGGGTTGTAATTTTAGGGATCTTGTTATCCTAGTAATAGCCCAGTTCCTTTGCTCCTGAATTTGGTATTCTAAAAAATCAGCTAAAACAACTCAGTTCCTGAAACACAGATCTTTATTGATTTGGTAAAACTTTCCAAGATATTTGTAGTGTTAAGTAATTGATATTTCTTATTTTTAAGATTTATCTATTTATTTTAGAGAGAGCACGCACAGGAGGGGCAGAGGGAAAGGCAGAGAGAATCTCAGGCAGACACCGGGCTGAGCACAGAGCCTGACACAGGGCTTGATCTTATGACCCTGAGATCAGGACCCTAGCTGAAACCAAGAGTTCGTCACTTAACTGACTCTGCCACCCATGCACCCTGATATTTCTTATCTTTACTTCATTTAACTTCCTTGCTTAAAGGAATCATACTTTATTTTCATTTATGAATGTGGATTATTTACCTTGTAGTATGTTTCATCTAAAATTACTCCTAATTTTTACCTTTTTAAAAATTTTTAACAGGCCTCAACAAATAATGAAAGTTCTAATCACAGTTTTGGAAGCTTGGGATCTTTAAGTGACAAAGAATCTGAGGTAAGTAACTTCATTTTAAATATGGTGCTATTAAAGTAAAAGCTGGAATCACCTTTTTTCTTTTAATAGTTTTTCCTCCCCCCCCCCCCCCCAGCAATCCTTGTGGTAAAGGTTAATGCTAAAGTTTCTGGTAGGAACATTTTGTTCTGCCTTATGCAGCACAGTATTCAGACTGAAGACTGTTTGGCATTAGAAAGAAAATATAGTTTCTTTGGTGACGTAGTTGAACTTCTACATTAGTGGTATAGATGTTCTTAATGGAAGACAGTTACTAGCCATTCATAATTCTAGTAGGCGAAAGTGGTTTTTGAACTGTGTTTACAGTTTTCTATTATTTTTTGTTATACTTCCCTCTTAGCTTGGTTCTGAGTAAGGGTTTGCTTACTTCCTGAGATATAGATAATAAATTTTTTTCTTTTTGAAATTTCTTGTCGAATTTCATGCCGTTGGTTTTCATTTTTCATATTTAAAAAATCTGGAAAATCCTCTCTCCTCCCACCCACTTCCCGACCCCACTAAGAACATACATGGAATTTTACAAGTAGGTATTTAGATCCATGGTACAGTTAACATTGAGCATGATACACTTGATGGCATCTGTTTGAAATATGTATGCAGGAAGTTCTTTGGGTTTTAGCATTCATTTGATGCTGCAACATCACTCTTTGTGGCTACAACCTTACAATATTTCCTTTGCTCAGATTATAGACATCTGTTACTTTTCAGTGCATGCGTGTGTGTGTGTGTGTGTGTGTGTGTGTTTTCCCTTCAGTGTTAACTTATTTCTCTTTGATCCTTTTTGGTCTTTTTTCTACTTGGGTTAGTATAGATATATCCCCTTGATAACACCAGCAGGTCATTAGCACTCAGTAACTCTTAGCCATTTGGTTTTGGTGTTCAGTGGAAAGAGAATATCAAAGGTGGCATTTTTTTAAGTCCTGTGTTATTGAGAGCATCTAGGAATCTCTCTAGGTAGACAGTTTTGTGCAGTACTGTGCAGGCACCCTGACACTCCAAAGGAGTGTGGCATAGGGTTTTCACTCATCAGGCTTTCCCTTCCACAGAGACAACTGGCAGGCAGCTGAAAGGACTGTGCAAGTGACGGGACTTTATCCGCAGTAGGTTCCCTTGAGGTAAGCGTTAGTAGCCCCTGTAGTACCAGATTATCACAGTTTAGTTTTTTTTTTCAAATTAGCACACTTAAATTAAGTCCTTAAAAATTGTAGGTTTAGATTTAGTCAGAGTACAGCTTTTTAGAAACTATATCAAGAATGTTTTCACTTTTTATCTCCTGGACTTTGGAACATTTCTTGATATTTCCAGATTTTGGTCTATTTAGTAATTTCACATGCCCTTCCTTTCATAGGCTGTTATGTTACAAAGGGCAATAAAATAATTTTAGATATTTCCCTTTTCTCTTCACCAAATCTGATGTTTTTGACAGATTTTTTATAGCAAAACATAGTAAAAGATCATCTGTAACAGGTATTTCTGTGTTCTTTATAGTCTCCCAATATAAGCTGTAGACGCAGCTTTAATTTTTTCAAAGGAATCAGTCTATAAGAAAGTACCACTTCCCTTTAAAGAATTCCAAGAATCACTTTTGATTGTATTTTTAGTTAAAAAAAAATTTTTTTTAAGACCATACTGTAATTTACAGTGAAGTACAATTCGGTTAAGCATTGCATATACTTCGGTTAATTTGTATAGAAATTTTGATATTTGAAGCATTTACAGAAAATCTTAAAAATTTGGGGGCTTTTGCTGGTCTGTGTTCAGCATCAAGAATTTTTACAAATTGTTAAGTCAAGTGGCACAGTATTTTGGAAATGACTACAGCTTATACATTTTCCTTAAGATTTGAAGAAGCAATTTTTTTTGTCTTATCATTTAAGAAGCTACTTATCTGGAAAATGATTTCCAGGTTTTATTTCTATACTAGATACTTCAACAAATTTCCTTGGGGTGAAATTTTACACACCTGAAAATACAGGTATTTGTCGATCATTATGTGAAGTTGTTGGGCGTGAACAATTATAGGGTCAAGTACTACTTTCTTTCCTGGTGCACCAGTAGTAAAGTTTATGTAGTATTGTTCTTTGATGTCATTTTATTCTTTTGGTACTCCATCCCCTGATCCATTACATTTTCTTAAATAGTAGTTTTTGTTTATATGAAAAATAGTACTGACGGTTTATTTAAAAAAAAAAATAGCTTTTCTCTCCACCTCACTCTTCATTCTTTCAGCTCTTCTTCCTGGTATTTATTTCCACATTTTAATATAAATAATATGCATATCTTGAGCTTTTGTTTCTTCAGTTGGGCATTTTCCTCCCACCCAGTACTCTCAGATGCCCAGAACTCCTCTGTTTTCTAGCTTTTTACTTTTAAAACTGAAAAGCATCTGATATTCACTGTTAAACTCCTTTGAATCTACTTCAATTGAAATTTTTCATTTCAGTTTATATATGAATTACTTCTTATATGGATTTGCCTTTTATTTCTAAATGTAGAATTGTAGAACAGAAAGGTTTTTCCCTTTGTTAATGAAATTGCCTAGTTGGTAGGAAGGTGTCAGTCTTGTTTTTGCTTCATTTTACATCATTCTAGGTCTGTTCAGTATGTTCCAAAAATTTACTGTGTTTTCAGTAAGCATTTATTACATATGTGTTATCTTCTAGCCTCTGTGCCCAAGCAAAGAGAATATAAAAAAATGAATACAATGCAATCCCTACCTTCACATGAGATCACTCTCTAGTAGGACAAACTGCTTCATAAACAGTGTAGACTATGCTATAATAGATGTAAGCACAAGGTACTATGGGAGCAAAGAGCAAGAAACCCCTAATTCCATCTTTGCTGGGGAGAAGGTGGGGGAGAAAAGTCAAGTCTTCCTTTAAAGGAGAGAGGATAGTTGAGTTGTTAGGCTGTGAATTCATCCCAGAAGACAAGGGTAAAGTACGAGAAGAAGACAGGCAGAAAGACTAGGATACACTTTTGCTTTTGCATGGAAGCATGGCAAGTAGTTCTGTTCAAGGCATGAGGCAGTGATTCTCAACCCTTATGCACTTTTAGATCACCTGAGAAGCTTAAAAAATATACCAAGCTGCCTACTGGTTTGAAGACCTCTGGAATAGGTAGGCTATGCAAGAATGGTAAAAGATAGGTAGGAGTCAGGGTTTGAAAGCCCTTGTACTTCGTAGTAAGGAATTTGGACTGTTGTCTAGATAATGGAGAGCCATTTAAACAGGAGGAACAAAAGGCAAAGTAGAGATGAATAGGCTCCCCCAGTTTGTAGTGTAGAGGATAAAATTGGAGGGAATGAAACCTAAGTTGGGAAGATCATTTAGTTAAGGAATATTGTCTCCTTTACAAAACTCCCAACTTCCACAGTTTAATATTAGGAGGAAAAACTTCAAGTGGGCAGGGTTCTAATTAAAGTGTTCTCAAGTTTACCTTTTGGGCTCTGCCTTCCCCTTCAGATTCTCAAACTTTGGTTAATGGTATTACTCCCCAGGTCCATGCTTCTCAAACTTCAGTGTGCAAGTGAATTACCAACAGTTCCTTTTGTCTATAGATCTGGGGTGGGGGTTTGCATTTCTGACAAGCTCTCGGATTTCCCTAGATTATAAAAGTAGAATCAGTATGGTTTAATGACTGAATGAGGGGAAAGAAGGAAAGGGAAGAGCCTAGGATTATTTAAAGGTATCTAGCTTTAGGTGAATGTTAGTGCCTTTGACCAAAATAGACAACACAGAAGGAAGAAACATAGGTTTGGCATAGAAGATAATGAATTAAATTCTGGACAACACTGAGTTTGAACATCTGTGAATTGACCAAATGAAGATGGTACTTCAGATAGGCAGTAGGAGTTATCTGGAGCTCAGGAAAGAGGTCAGGTTAGAGATGAAGACTTAGAGGAGTTTTTGGCACAGGTGACCACTTTGAGTGGTCATAGGATTCTTGGGGGTGGGTCTCTGAGAGTCTTTCTGGGGCTTCCCAGGGTCAAAACAATTTTTATAGTAGTGCTAAGGCATTATTTGCCCCCCCCCTTTTTTTACAATAATGCTAAGACATATCTGGCTTTTTAACTTTCATTTTCTCTGGAGTTTACAGTGAAAATTTCCAGTCTGTAATGACACATGATGACATCATCACCCTGACTTACAAATTGTGTACTTGTATATTCTGATGTTTCAAAACTTCTTTAGTTTTAACATCTAGAATAGTAAATATCGATAGTTATAGCCTATGCAAAGCTGAGGCATCCTTGACAGTTTTAAGAGTTTGTAGAGGAGTCCTGGGACCTAAAAGTTTAAAAATTGCTTCTGTGGGTGAACTCATTTTGATAGTGCGTGTAATGCTGGGAAATGTTAGCAGGCGAGGTAAGCGTGCTAGAGTAAGAGTAGTAGTCTGGTAAGGAGGTAGACCGTAGGAAGAAGAGGAGAAAGAGGGGAGAATAAGGAGTAGAACTAAATGTCACAGAAGTCAATTAAGATAATGACTATAAAAAGTGACTAAGAATTGTCACTTAGGCTTAGTTTTAGTAGACTAATGGGAGCAAGATACTAGATTGTAGCCCATTAAAGAGAGCTGGGATAGTGAGGAAATAGTGACAGCAAATATTGACTACTCTCGGCAGAATCTTCATGATAAGGGAGATGGTGTCTAGAGTCTTAACAGGCTCGACATATTATGTATAGGGAAGGGCTTGTAGCAGAGCTGTAACGACAGGACAAGGAAAGTGCTGAAAAGAGAGGAGAAAATAGAACCAAACTTAACACCTTTTTTGGGGAGGTGGTATGAAATGCTGAGATCCAGAACCTGGGTGGGCAGGTTTCATTGTGGACAGAATTAACTGGGAACAGCTTTTCCCCTGATGGGCAAACTTCCAGCCTAATAACCTTTCTCTTACTCCACAGTGAAATAGAGTTTATCAGCTGAAGGAAAGAATCATGAGTTGGTTGTGGGTGTGAGAATGATGAAAATTTTATGGGAGGGACCAGAAGGGGAGTTTGCAGGGAATGGAGGGAGATGGCCATTCATCTTATTTTAAATGTTTCAGAATGCCTGAAGGAGTTGGAAACAGGATCTGTGCGTATTGTTTGCTGGCCAAAAGTCCAGATTATTTTATGAGGATAAGAGAAGGAGCCCATATTTCTTGGTTATCAGTGTTTTCCAAGTTTTAAAGTCTGCCTGATTCACCTATTTGCAGTTCTTCAAGGACCCATCTCTAACTAAGCACAAAGACCTACTCTAACTTTCTCTAAATTCTTTGCATTTGCCGTCTCCACTCATCTTTACCTCAGGATGCTAAGATAAATTACCTTGTAGCTCGTTTGGAATTTATAATGAACAGTTACACCATAACTCTCCTCCCTACCTCTCCTTTTGGATGTCCTAGGATGTATTTTATGTTACTTTGTCTTATTTTATTTCTTACTAAGGTTGAAATATTTGTGACCGAATATAAATGATTGAATTACATCATCTTTAATAATGTTGGAGAAGCACATTTAAGTCTATTTATACCTGTGTCCTTACATACAACATATTACATAATAATGTTGATAAAGCAAACACATGTCAAATTATTTTATTTTTGCCTCAATTTAATCTTTAATATTCATCTTTTATAATTCTTCTGTGTAACCTGAATCATTGATGTTGAACACTTTATTTTTATTTATTTACTTATTTTAACATTTTACTTATTTGAGAATGAGAGAGAGACCACAAGCAGGGCAAGCGACAGAGGGAGAGGGAGAAGCAGACTCCCCGCTGAGCTGGGAGACCAACGTGGGGCTCAGTCCCAGGAGCTTGGGATCATGACCTGAGCTGAAGACAGACGCTTAACTGACTGAGGCACCCAGGCACCCCTGTGTTGAACATTTTTAAAAAGATTATTTCTCTTTCTAAAGCCAGTTTTTTTTTCCCCCCTTCCTCTTGAGTAATTAATTACCAGTTCTTTAACCCTCTGTCCACTAGCATTGAATTACTGTTTATTTTTGGTCCAAGTACATTTGATTTCTGAGATATTTAGGATTAAGGATTTTAATTATAGGTATATGGAAGCTACGATAGTTGTTGGATCTAGACATTTAAACTTAGATCCATTTTCAGAATTGTAATGATTGTAATGAGAGAAAAATATGGTGCCTTGATTGTCTTAATTTACCTCTAATGTTGATTCATGAAGGTCATTTTATGAAAGTTCTGATTAACTTTGTCATTTGAATTAAGTTTCTAGAAGTGGTTTTGAAACCTAAATGAGATTTTTTTTTTTCTCATTTGAGTTGAAGTGATGGTATTAAAGATAGTTTGAAGCATTAATTCTTCATTAATTCTTTTCTTGTTCTTTTTTTAAGAAGAATTTTCAAAGGACCACATTATGTATGGTTTCTTATTTTCATATTTTGGATGAAGTAGAAATTAAGAACACCAGGGAATTGGACCTAAAACTAGGTTGGATCTGACTTTAGGAGTGCATTATTTCCATTTCTAGGACTAGTGGCAATTGTTTATAGAGTTCTTTAATAGGTTATTTTTAACCTAAAATCTACTTTGTTGAAGTAGGTATTTAAAAATTACATATACACATGTATAAATTGATTTAAATGGGTTATATTCTGATATTAGTAAATTGGCTGAATTAGTAGAGTGGTAAGAGTACTTCCTGTTTTTATCTCGTTTCTGCTCATACCCATCTCTACTTTTTATATTTCTTTTTTGCCCTCTTAATAGTGTTTGGCTTAAATGTTTGCTCAGTGAATACTTAGGTATCCTAGATTGATTGGAAATTATGATTCTATTTGAAGATAGAGGTAAAACTGACCTTAAATTTTAGGTTTTAGATAGATTTTTAAAAAAAATTCGTTAAAGTTTTACTTGTCTGTATGTATTTGTTATAATCCAGAAAAATCTTTTTTTTAATGTCTTAGTCTGAATACCCAGTAAGAAAGAAGACTTGAAAAATGAGTTTAGTGGTGTGTGGTTAAGTATCACTGAAAGTTACATTTTCATGCCTATTCCTCCCCTAGGTGAATTACCTTGTTTTTGACTTTATTCTGTTTAAATCTGTTCAGCTCCTCAAGATTGTTAGAAAACTACTAGTTCATTGCCCTCATCAATTTTAAGAAATACTCTTTGTGTCCTGCTGCTTACATTCTTTTCTAAAATATTTTAGCCTGATAAATGATTTTTGTGGTATTCTTCTTGATGGGTTCCTCCATCTTTTCTTATCTTTGTGCTAGTAGTATTTTCTCATTACTTCTTACTGTGTTAGGTGGGCCAAACCAGAAATCTTAGTAAGTATTACTGTTAATTGTTTTACTAAGACATTGTATATAACAGTGTTTCTGTATATAATATATAATGCGTAATAACAGTGTCCTCCTGAAGGAGAGTAATCTGTGTGCATCCAAAATAGTGTATAACAGTAATAAAGACATTTTCTCATTAGAGGATTTAAGTTTGTTTTTTTCTCTCCCTTATAAGACTACTAATCATACTTCTAAATTAAGAGATTTAAAAGTTCCTGTGAAATATCTGGAATTACTTTGTAAAATTTCCTTTTATTTAAAAAGAGAAAACTATATTTATTTAATTCTACCACTATACATTAAAGGACATGCTCTTATAGAAGCTATATTCACCAAAAGTTAGAGTGTCTGACCCTAACATATGTAATAGGACAGGGTTCACAGCAAAGGAAGTGGGTCTATCTTGGTTGAATATATATGTCCTTAGTGTCCTGGAAGGAAACGTGAACTGGAAACCAAATGTGGGTCTGACATTGGCTCTCTGCCTCTTTTTCTGTAAAGGTGGAGGACTATGTGTGTCAGAGTCAACTGGGAAACTTTTTCAAAGGAGAAAGAACTTCCTGCTTGGAAGTTCTGATACACTCCGAGTAGATAATCTTTCGCTTTATTATAAATCATGAAATCTTGAAATAATGTTCTATAACCCATTTACTTAGCCAGGAAATAAATAGCTTAGTTAAATGTTTCCCTTTACACAAATGCATTTAGTGTCAGTGGTTAGTTGTTTTTTTAGAACAAAAACGTTCTAAGCTGATTGATGAAAATAAGATTGGAAGAGAAAAATGCCAAGTCATTCTAAGATACTTTTAAATTGGAACCTGGTATAGTGCTTGACCATAGTGTATACTCAGTAAATATTTGTTGAATGAATAAATCTAACATCGCTTTAGTTGTAGCATACTATACAGGTAGTTTTTGTGTCAACAACTACAAATGATTCTTATATATTCATCAAAGCAAGATTCCTTAACCTTAACCTTTTTGACATTTGGGGTTAGATAATTCTTGAGGTGTGGTGGGTTGTCTTGTGAATGCAGTATGTTTATCAGCATCTCTGCCAAACACATTAGATATCTGTAGCCCACTCTCTCTCTCCCCGCCAACCTCCCCTCCCCCACTTGTGAGTCCAGGTATCCAGAGTATCTCCAGGTATTGCCAAATATCGCCTGGTTGAGAACCACCCCATTAATGAAGGAGAGAGAGTAGTTTGAGCATGCTACCTATGGAGCTAGATTATAACTCTTACATTTCACATCTCCTAAGTATGGAAACTGAAGCCTAGAGAGGTTAATGAATTTGCCTACAGATAGTAAGTTAACAGTCAAAATTCTAATTCTAAAGTATCTGTTTTGTTTCGAAGTGATGCTCTCAACTACTGTGTCTACACTTTCTCTCTCTGTATAACTAAGATAATGTGTAACTCATTAGATAAATGATCCTAGCTAGTCTTTTGAAAAAAAAAAAAAAAGGTATTCTTTTTTGGAAAAATTTAGATTTAAGATGATTTATAGTAACATCAAATTTGCCAATCCAAGATATCCCTGGACTAACAACATTTCACAAATATTTTATCTGATAAATACTGCTTTTAGTCTGGATTTTAAGGTCAGTCAGCACAAGCTGACATTACTGAGAAGTTTGGCTTCAGTATGTTATACTATAGTAGAGTTTTAAAAATATTAGATATATTTTTAAGTCAGCAGAGCATAGTATGATTAATTCTCATTTTCTAAAATAACAGAGTAACCATGACAACCCATTGGACTTCTTATATCCTAATGAATTTTCTGCTGTATGCCACAATTTGAGTCTTTAATTTTTAATAGAAGATTATGTTAAGAATATTTTTTTTTTTTAAGATTTACTTACTTGAGAGAGGGAGAGAGTGCCTGAGTGCCCGCGTGTGGGTGGGGGGAGGGGCAGAGGGAGAGAGAGAATCTGAAACAGATTCCCACTGAGCTTGGAGCCCAACATGGGGCTCTTATCTCACAATCCATGAGATCATGGTCCTGAGCCGAAATCAGGAGTCAGATGCTTAAACAACTGAGCCACCTAGGTGCCCCAAGAATAATTTCTTAATTTTAGACAATTTCCAATGTGGACTATACAGGACTTACTACTATATATATAGATGGCCTATTGCTAATTCATTGGCATCATTTTGGAGCTCTTTTTTGTTTGTTTAAGATTTATTTATTTATTTGAGAGGGAAGAGAGAGTCTTAAGCAGACTCTGAGCTGAGCATGGAGCCCGGCATGGGGCTCGATCTGGACGCTTAACTGACTGCACCACCCAGGTGCCCCAGAGCTCTTTAAAAAGTAAGGATTCCTTTGGTCTTTCTCCAGAGATGGTTAACTTTGGAATGGGGACTTCAGCATGAGCTTTAAATAAAAGCTTTGTAAGTGATTATGATGTATAGTGACATCGAGAATCCATGCTAATATTTGAATGATAGAACGATTTCTTTTAAAAAACAACTCACTTTTGGGGTGCCTGGGTGGCTCAGTCATTAAGCATCTGCCTTCGGTTCACGTCATGATCCCAGGGTCCTGGGATCGAGCCCTGCATTGGGCTCCCTACCCTGTGGGAGGCCTGCTTCTCCCTCTCCCACTCCCCCTGCTTGTGTTCCCTCTCTCGCTGTGTCTCTCTCTCTGTCAAATAAATAAATAAAATCTTTAAACAAACAAACAAAATCTCACTTTTTTGGGGTTATATATGTATTGCTATAGAGAATAACAATGGGATACCACTTTTTTTTTTTTAAACACATCAGGTAGATATTTAAAGATTGGTGGGCATTCTCACAGTGAAAGTGTAGATTGATACTGCCTTTGAAAATGCACTTTGGCAATATGTTTAAAATCTTTAGTGTGCATATTCTGTGACACAACATTTACTCTTAAAAGTGTCTATCCCAAAGAAATAAATTGTTTAAGGACCTAGGGATTCATGTTCAGGGAGATGTCTATAGAGATATTATACAGGAGTGTTTTACTCCATCATGAGTGTCACACCAGGAGAAAAGTTGTGAAATCACTGTTCTAAATTTTACTATTGTAAGTACTCTCAAAATGCCAACAGTTCCAGAATAAGTTATCTTGAAATTTTGCTTTTTCCTCTCACAGCAGTTGCTCTGTATGTCTGTTTTATTCTGATTGTATGATTTGAAAACTTAAAAGATCATATGAATAGGAGAGAAAGTCCAACTTTATTTTAATTTTGGTTTATACTATTCAAAAATAAAGCCTTCAAGGGAAAGTCATAGAAGGGGGAAAATGCCAAGAAATAGTTACGCTTTGTGAATTGTAAGAAAATGGCAAATAAAATTGCATTTCATCAGTATTGAAGACTTGGTATGCTCCTTCAAACATACATGAATGCAAATTAAAATGGGTCCAGACGATAGGAGCTTGAGAAGTCAGACTGTGAGGATGGCAAGTTAAGGTAGCTTTTAAAAATTGAGAGTAAGATTGTGGTAGTTTATAATTTTTTTAGGTGCTAATGTGCTTGTGGATATTGTCTATTTGTGAGGGGAGTAAAAATCCTTCGGGCTTTTAAAAATGATGTGAGCAGGCACAGTTTTAGCAACCTGTAAACACACATTTTCATTGGGTAGTTACCCAAGTTTATCTTATTGGCTCTCTACCATCTTTGATCATACATATTATTAAATAATAAAGGCAGTACAGCAGAAAATAGGCTACACTCAAAATTGCTGATGTGTTGATTGGATTTACTTCAAACAGCAAGGAAATGCTCTTATTTAATGATAAGATCCCCAAATGTTGCATACATAAACTTTTTATATTAAATATTGAAATCAGCAATGTAACAAAGATCTTCTTTTAGGTGTCAAAGATTCAAGCAAACATTTCCAGATAATAATAGTTCTCCATATTAAAGTTTTGACTCTTGGGCAGAGACAGACTGTGAATTTCAGGTCCTGCCAGCTCAAAATCCTTGAATTAGGATGTACATATTTCATGATAGTTTTAGCTAAATGTAAATTGGATGCAAAGCAGCAAGGAAATTTTTACAATAGAATTTTAGTTTTCTTACAGTGCATTATTCTAACCAAATTTTTATAGCAAAAGGTTGGAAGAAACGGTATCTTGTACATTTGATATTCTTGAATAGAACATCTATTTTACATTGACTATTTTTGTAAAGCTCCAGATTTTCCTTTCTAGTTCAGTGCAGTTTTGATATGTGCCATTAAAATAACAGATTTCTCCAGCATCTTCCTGTTTTACATCTAGTTCAACAAATTTTGCTTAGAAATATGGAATAAAATTGAACATTGGCATTACCAGCTTCAGGAAAAAAAATTTGTCATGCCGTTTGTTCAAAGTACAGTGACCTTAAATTTGATACCTGAGTAACTCTGAATCATTGAAATAGCCAGTGAGTTGTATTTGAATAATGAATCAGTTGGAAAAAATACATTCTGACAAGACGGAGGATTGAATATTTTGTTATGGATATTATTTAATAATAGAGTAACTTTTTCTATTTTTTTTTAAGATTTTATTTATCTGAGAGTGAGAGAGAGAGAGCATGAAGGGGGAGGGTCAGAGGAGGAGGGAGAAGCAGGTTCCCCCCTGAGCAAGGAGCCCGATGCGGGGCTCGATCCCAGGACTCTGGGATCATGAACTAGCCGAAGGCAGACGCTTAACTGACTGAGCCACCTAGGTGCCCCACTTTTCTTTCTATCTTAAAGTATTTTCTCATTTAATGGGAAGAGATTAAATATATCTGTGTCTCTTAACTGTAGTAATTTAATAGAGATGATAATCTCTGACTTTTCTTTTTGTTGTCCAGTCAGGGCTGATGAATTGTACTTAAGGTAGAGGTAAAGAATAAATTTTAGGGGTGCCTAGGTGGCTCAGTTGTTAAGCGTCTGCCTTTGGCTCAGGTCATGATCCCAAGGTCCTGGGATCGAGCCCCACATCGGGCTCCCTGCTTGGCTGGAAGCCTGCTTCTCCCTCTCCCACTCCCCCTCTTATGTTCCCTCTCTCGCTGTGTCTCTCTCTGTCAAGTAAATAAAATCTTTAAAAAAAAAAAAAATAAATTTTAACATCCACTCCCTCCTCTTTTGTGATGGTATCTTTTCACATACTGTTAAAATTTCCTATAATGCATTTATGCCAATAATTTTAAGTATCTCTGTTTGGAGGCTGATAGAGGTGGTTATCTGTTATCATGGCACAATCCGTACTGATTTATCTCCCTCCTTCTGTGACAGTGTTAAGATGGTAGTTTTTTTATATTTTGTCTTATTTGCATTGAAGAAACACATTTATTTTTATTTTAAAAATAGGTTGAGGAGCCAGATAAAACAAGATCCCATATTAGATTTGAAAACCTTGTTTAATAATCACTGACTTAAATTCCAAATAAAATAGAAGCATTAGTAATTATATCACTGTCGCCTCTTGAGTCGTTTAGATTTGTTTTTCTTTTTTTTTAAAGATTTTATTTATTTATTTGAGAGGGAGAGAGCATGAAAGGGGGGAGGGTCGGAGGGAGAAGCAGACTCCCTGCTGAGCAGGGAGCCCGATGCGGGACTCGATCCAGGGACTCCAGGATCATGACCTGAGCCGAAGGCAGTCGCTTAACCAATTGAGCCACCCAGGCGCCCTGTTCTTCTTTTTTGAACATACTTTTCAACTGCTAGAAAATACCATGTAAATTCTAACTAATATCTTAGAACATTTAAATGCCAGAGTAATCATTCAGATTTTGGTATGATTACAAATTAGCATTTATAAAGCTAAATTGAATAATACCACTCTCTGCTTTCATCATTTTCTCCTAACCACTCTTCCATTGTATGACATAATTCTTTGACTCTTTATAATTCTGATAGTCTTTCCATCTTTACTTTAAAAGCCAAATCAGGGGCACCTGGGTGGTGCATTCGGTTGAGCAACTGACTTTCGGTCTCGACCCAGGTCATGATCTCATAGTCGTGAGATGGAGCCCCACGTTGGGCTCCATGCTCAGCGTGGTGTCTGTTTGAGATTCTCTCTCTCTCCCTCTGGCCCTCCCCCAACTTGTGCTCACTCTGTATCTCGAATGAATAAATTTTAAAAAATAAATAAAGCCATATCATATTATTTTGCTTTCCATATTTATTTTGCCTTCTATTTTCTGGTAAATTGTAATGCAATAGTTGAGGAAAAAAAACAGAAAAGAAAGAAATGACTGCATCAGCAAGAGCAGTAATAAGCTTGAAAACATTCTGTAAAATACGCAACATGCGCAATTTTTACACCTTGTGCAAATGCCAAACTGGCCTGGTTGATGTCCCTTGGATTTTCTAGGAAATCACTGGTCAAGATCAGTGGTTTTTCAAATCTTTTTTAAGCCATAGAACTCTTTCTTCATAGTAAGTCTAATATGGGACCTCAGTGTGTTAAAATGAGGGATGCTGTGTTTGCAAGCACAGAGGTGGAGGTAGGATAAGGATGTGTCTTTGATAGGGTAGAGCCTTAGCTCAGCCCCCTGCTCCTTCCTTCCCTTTTCCTCTTCTTTAACATCTTTTGAGGCACAACCTCCTTTCCTAAGGTATCTTGGGAGTACAGTTTGAAAATCACAGATAGCATTCTGAATTTTTCTTCACTGATGAGCCATTTTAGAGATTAAATATTTGGTACATTTCTGTATCCTAAATCCCCAAGGTTCTAAATTCCTAAATCCATGTAGAAATGAGTGACTCAGGAGAATTGTTAGCAGAACCTTCACTGAGAATTTTTGTTTTGTTTAATATAGGTATTGTTCAGATTTAAATTTAAAACAAACAAAATAAACTAATGCACCTTTTCCTGAGGTTAGTGATAGAATATTTAGGGCCTAGACTGCTGGTTCTGTGGCTTATAGTTGAGAAGAGAGTTGAATGGAACCTTAAAGAGGAAACATCACTTATTTTGCAAGCCCTACAAGTTATTTATAAGCTATTGGGAAGAAACTGCTAATCATTTAACATGTGATTGAAGTTTTGAAATAGGAAAGTACACAGATATTTGGAATAATAGGATAGCCATTCAGATAAGAAAATTTATTGGGTGCTTACTGACATTTATAGAGTAGACAACTGTTCCAGATGGTGTACTAAGTATGTTTCTGGTGTGTTTCTTATTTAATCCCCACAATCCTATACCTGTATTACCGCATTTAAAATTGATGAGAGTAGGGTGCCTGGCTGGCTCAGTCAGTAGAGCATGTGACTCGATCTTCGGGGTCGTGAATTCGAGCCCCATGTTGGGCATAGAGATTACTTAAAAAAAAAAAAAAAGAAAGAAAAAGAAAAATTGGAGTCTTGGGTTAAATAACATGCTGAGAGTTATGGTAAATAGTGGACCCAGAGTTTGATTCTTAGTCTCAATCTGTGCTTCTTCAGAGACCCATGGTACTTGCTTTTTAGGAAATTACGGTTCTTTTGGGATGAAAGAACAAGTCTAAAATAATCTGAGGTGAGAGTAAGGAATGAGGTGGTAATATTAGGACATGGGTGAAAAAAGATTAGGGTTTATAGGAAGGGACAGAATATGGTGTGTTCATAATGGAAGCATTTACTTTATAGGTGAATTTAGTTATATCTCGGTTTTCCTTTTTTGTTTTATATTTTGTTCAACTTTTCATTTTTTTATTACCTATTTCCAACTTCTTTACCTGCACTAGTCATACATTATAGTCTTAAAATTAGTTTTAGTCTTGTCATCTTTTTCCTTACCCCCTCTTTCCTCAAATTCTTCTCTGGTTTAAAGGAGGTAAACCTGTTGGCCTTTTTGTTGTTGTTTTTTTTAACTGTAATAATTATGCATTTGGGTTTTTCTCATTCATTGTTTTTAACAAAATGACATTTCCCTCAAAGCACTTCCCCATTCCATTAAATTTAAAATTTAGGTAGGGAAATTTTGCCTCAAAGTTTTTACTTAAGTAATCTATAGGTCTTAAAAAAAAAAAAAAAGACCTTAAGTATCTTCAAATATATATTCAGTGAAGTGTTTAATGAATGTTATTCCAAATAAGTTTGAGAATTTCTTCATACACTGTAACTTTCCATCCCATTCCCCTTTCGGAGATAGCCAGTGACTGTTATCATTTAGAAGCTTTGTGGTAAATAAATCTAACTTTGCTCACCCCAGTTGAACCATCCTGCTGTCCTCTGCATTTAAAGTGTAGCCTCTCAACCAAACTGATCCACTATTCCTTGGAATATATTTTAGAAAATGATACAGAACCATTTAGATAGAAAATGTTTCCAGTATAACTTTCAGAATTGTGTTATTTTATGTGATTTTTTGTTCTTGTTGTTTATTCAAAAGTAGCTGGTCAAGATTTAAGATGGAATTCAGATGGGATCCTGCCATGCTTAAAAATTAATACATTAAACTGTTGTGAAAAACCATATTTTCTTGATCTTAAATTACATTTTTTTTAACACAGATTAGGGAAGGATGTGAATAAATATTATTTGGGAATCCTCTTTTAAGATAGATTTTAAGGTTCTTTATAAAAATGTTAGCTTAGAATTTTTAATTTGGTGTTATTTTTATTTTGAGGAAAAAAAAAAGATTGGTTATTATTTGTCTGAGTCTGATAACTAATGACCTATTTACCCTAAATTGCTGGTACATCAGTCTACCTCCTGAGTAGATCGCCAGTTAGGGTGGATTTCTTTAAGATCTCTGGTTTGTGTTGTGAAAACATGTAGGCAGTTTGTTGGACATAATGAATTTTATTTACAAACTTGATAAAATTTTGAAATGTTTTTGTATTGTTGATTCATTCAGTTCTTGATATAGGGCACGTATAGCATTTAGAGCCTTGGGAATACAGAATTGAATTTGATTTAAATCCTGGTTACCTTGAATAAGTTACTTAACATTAATGTATTTATCAAGTGATAACTGTATGCTAGGCATGAGGAAATGGGAGGGTAAGATGGGGAGATATAGAACTCCTGTTGTTAAAGAATTCAGACACTAGAACATTCACTTCATCCTCTCTGAATCTGTTATCATGTTGACAAAATGGGGGTGAGAGAACTTAAAATCCCCATGATAATACTAAAGAGGAATCATAGATGCTTAACACAAGTTAGGTTATGTGTTGTCATTTGTACTGTTTAATCATAGACTACTCAGAGACAACGAAATATGGATTATTTCCCTTTCTTGCTTGGGGACTGCATTGCCTTTAGAGATTTAAGTTGTATCATTCATTCAAACATTCTTTGTTCTGGCACCAGACATACTTGCCAAGCTTCTAGAATTTGAGGGCCGTGTGCCATTGCATTGTGCTTTTTGCTCTTAGTTTTAATTTTTAACTAAGCACAACAGCTTGTCAGACTCCACAAAAATTACTTGCTTTTTAGCCTGATGAAAATGCTTATTTGAAAAGAAGCAATCATCTAGGGTTGGGAATCTGCAGACTTAGGTAAAGGACCAGATGTTTTAGGCTTTGTGGACCATATAGTCTCTCTGGGAACTAACTCTGCTGTCATAGTGTGAAAGCAACCATAGTCAGTACATAAATGAACGAGTGTGGCTGTGTTCCAATAAAACTTTATTTATGGACACTGAAATTTGAATTTCTTAAAATTTTCATATCACAATATTGTTTTAATTATTAAATTTTTCAGTTCTTTAAAAATGTAAAAGTCATGCCTAGATAATGGGCCTTACAGAAACAGGTGGCTAGCCAGATTTGGCCATTGGGCTGTAGTTTGCTGCCCCCTGATTTAGAGCATAATCTATGACTTTGCTCTAATTGTTAGATAATAATCGTAGGGATTGTATATATATATTGGGGTTTGAGTTCTGCTCTTTTCTTTTTCATCCAAGTTTACTTTTATAAACTAAGTGTGTATGAATAATAGAAAACTAATAGGAAAAACATAGGGTTTTTTTTTTTTCTTTACTTGTTTTTATTGTGTTTTGCCCAATCCAGTGAAGGGTGCTTTAAAAGGCTGCTTACTCTCAGATTTTTCATCCATCTCAAGTCAAATTCTATAAATGTGAATTTCAAGTAATGTGTACAAGGACTTCTATACTTTAAAATTTACATAGGAAATTTTATCTTTTAAATAAATTGTATATAGGTAACTATACATTTACATCGCATGAGCACTAACAAACAAAATAGTTTTTGTTTTGAAATAAAAATAATTTTTATACTAACTGTAATAATTGTGTATGTAAAACTGTAACTTTAAATTCTGTTAACTTGCTTTCTGTAGACACCAGAGAAGAAACAATCGGAATCATCCAGAGGAAGAAAGAGAAAAGCAGAAAACCAGAATGAAAGTAGTCAGGGTAAGTGAAGCAAAATCCTTCAGAGCCAAATAAGTATTTACAATTAATCTGATTGTTGGTCAATTAATATAGCTTAACTGTAAAAGTCATATTATGTTTTTATCATTTCTATAGCTATTATAAATTTATGCATTAATAATAGTTTATAAATGTACTTCCCAGAAGAAAGAATAATATGAAATTGAAATCTTTTGTACCACAGGTAGTGTATGGTTACTGTTTTTAGGCTTTTTGACATTTCCCGTTTTTTTTTTTACTTGAGAATTAGAAAGGCAAGTGTCCTGTCCAAACCTGGCAAACATTACCTTATCACCTTTCATTTTTCTTTCTTTATCTGAATTACAGTATTGAAATGGCTTCTTGTCTTTGAATAAGAACTTTAGATGTCACTTTAAAGTGCAAGTACCAAAAGCTTGCTTATTCCTTTTATTTAAAAAAGAAAAAGACTGTATAAAAATGATTGAGTTGCTTATTAAAGCATCATCTTTTTCTTTCCATACCTGTTCTTCATTCTTTCTTACATACCTGCCCTTTGTGATATAGGCTAAGAAGATGATTTTCAAGTCATCTACAAAACTCTTATAATGGACAACAAAATAGTATTGTCATTTAATTTGGCCACTCAAAATTAAATACAATAAATTGGCTCTTAAGTCATATATAATGACTTTATACATATGATTACATGTTTTGGAGCTGCTCTTTAGCTGTAAGGACTGGGGCCAGGAACCCATGGCTTACTAGTATTTACATGTGGCACGGGCATCAAGGAATGTATTCGCAGCAACTGTCTGCGTGGAAGGAAGAATTTAAGTCACTCTAGCATCTTTCTATAGATGTGTAGTACTTTGTATCTCCGTCTGCTCAGAGCTCAATTTTGGTCTTAGTGTAGTTCTAGCAGGTTGTGGTTAGTGGACTTGGAGCTTTATTTAGTGTAAAGTTATATTAGTTATGATAGTTTCAACTTTAGATTTAAAAACTCACTTAAAAGCAGTCCCAAATTGGGACTTCTGGGTTGGTTGATTCAACCTATGTTTTTAAGAATCCATGTTTATTTCTTTGTGGTCTGCTCTCCACAAGAATTGTCTGATTTTCTTATGTTTTTAGAATGGTTGTCAATTTTGATTGGATTTACTTGAGCTTTCACACTTCTATTTGCTTTAGAGAGAGGTTGGCTTTCTGTGTTTTTTCCCCCTCTTTCTTTGAAGGTAAGCTTCTTCAAGTCCAGAGCAAACCTCTCCGGTAATCTTGTCGGCCAGAATTGGGTCATGAGTCCATTCATTCCTTAGCCAGTTATGTCCAACATACGTCCTATTGCCCTTAGAAAAACCAGATCCATCTCTGAAATTGAAAGTGGGTAAAGTTCCTTTTAGAAATGTGGGCTTTGTGGAGAAGGGATGATTGATACCTGAACAAAATTGGATTTCTGATCAGGAGGGGAGGGGAACTAGGATGGAGGCCAGATAGGAGTTAGCTTCCCCTGATATTACATGTGTTATGTAGGGGGAGGGAATTAACAGAGCCAAGTTTGGGTTCAGTTAGGGAAAAAGAATTAGGGACATAGCTTCTGGATAGGCAACCCAAACCATCTCTGTCGTCTTTAAAGAATAGCACCTTCTTGGGCGCCTGGGTGGCTCAGATGGTTGGGCATCTGCCTTCGGCTCAGGTCATGATCCCGGGGTCCTGGGATCGAGTCCCGCATCGGGCTCCCTGCTAGGCGGGAAGCCTGCTTCTCTCTCTGCCTCTGCCTCTCTCTCTCTCTGACTCTCATGAATAAATAAATAAAGAATAGCACCTTCTTCAGAATCTGCAGGAAAGCTCTTATAGGTGGAAGGAAAATTCCTTGGGTATACAGGCATACCTTCGGGATACTGCAGGTTTGGTTCCAGACCATCACAATAAAGCAAGTATCACCGTAAACGAGTCAAATGAATTTCTTGGTTTTCCACTGTATATAAAAGTATGTTTATACTGTAGTCTTTTGTGTGCTAGTAGCATTGTATCTAAAAAACATCATATATTAATTTACTTAAAAATGCTGTCACCTGAGCTTTCAGTGAGTTGTAATCACTGATAACAAATTCCCATAACAAATACATATAATAATGAAAAAGTTTGAAATATTGTGAGAATTACTAAAATGTGACACAGAGACATGACGTGAACAAATGGTGGCTATTGGAAAAATGATGCCTGTAGACTTGCTCAATGCAAGGTCCTTCAATTTGTGTTTAAAAAAACCCCAAAACCACAGTGTCGGTGAAATTCAGTGAAACAAGGTATACCTGTAAAACCTTTACAATTCTTTCTGACCTCTAAGTAAATCTGTACAAAACTGTTGTTCAAACTTTCTAGGTACCATTTATAGTCCTGGGCACTTACTTAATTTTTCTTGTTCCACAAAAGAATTTAAGGTTGTTGAACTTTTAAATGTAACCTTTGTTCATTTCAGTAATGCCTGGCACATAGTAACCACTCAAATATTCATTGAATAAATAAATATAAGTCAGTATTGATAAATGTGTATGTTTGTATTATCCAAAGCTTTTGATTTCATGGTGTATTGTCAGTTTTTCTTTGTATTGAAGAAATCATGTATTTTATATAGTTCCACTGAAGGTTGGGTGCCTCTCATCCAAAAAAGTATTTCTAACACTGTATTTCTTAGCACCTTCTTAATTCAATATTTATAAAAGTGATGAAGAGTCCGTTTTAGAGCAAAACTTTTAATTAAAGAACTGCGATATATAATGATTTGGACCCACTGTATCAATATGGTCATATAAGAGCAATATTTAAAATCTAGTCTATTAAAAAAATCCTATTAATTTGGGAATACTTTTTAGAAAATCAAAACATTTTACAAAATAACATTCATGTTAAAGCATGTTATTGTCAGTTTGTATGGTTTTGTGTTAATCAAAGCTTTTTTATTTATGGGTATGAATTGGTTTGTCAGTTATGCAGTTGCCACTTTTTTTATTCATTGATTTGCTTTTATGAAATTATAGCCATTAAGCAATATGAATAATGTAGTTGTAAAAACAAGATCCTTTAATGTCATTTATTTATTTGATTCTCCAGTAATTGGAACTTTAACAATTGACATGTTACTATTGAAATGTCATCTGATTTTTGGATTTCTGAAATTGGCATCTTACCCTCTGAGGGCTCTTAATGTAACTTTTTCAGTGTCCCTCACTAACCAACTAAAATACCATGTTCTTTTTATTAAACAGATGATTTTTATGTGTATTAGGGAAATTAAGTTTGACACATTCTTTTTCTGATATAGTATATGATAAGTAGTCATGACTAACTTTAAATCTGTAAAAAATTTTTACTTTTATATTTTAGGAAAAAGTATTGGGGGACGTGGCCACAAAATTAGTGACTATTTTGAAGTAAGTTTATTAACAAATATCTTCAGTTCTTAATATAATTTTACTATGGGTTGAAATAATTTCTTTGAAGCACAAGGTCAACTTTTGATTACTTGATTAGAGCAGTAATGTTCTGTCTTCCTAGGAACTTTAAAATTTACTTTTACATTGGAATGTCACATCGTCATTTTCAAAGTACTTTTTCACATATTTGCTTATGACAACCCAGGAGATAGGTACAGTAGGTATTAATGTTTCTATATTACATGAGAAAACTGAGGACCAGAGATGTAAAGTTGCCTATTTAAAGTCAAATTCTAAATGGAAGAGCAAAGAGGGGCACCCGGGTGGCACAGTTGGATGAGCATCTGACTTGGTTTCAGCTCAGGTCGTGATCTCAGGGTTGTGAGTTCCTGCCCGACGTAGGGCTCCCCACTCAGCATGGAGTCGGCTTAAGATTCTCTTCTTCTCCCTCTGTCCCTCTCTTCTGCGTGCGTGTGTGCACGTATGCTCCCTCATTCTCTCAAATAGATAAATCTTAAAAAAAAAAAAGGAAGAGCAAAAAGAGAAGTTGAAGTCTAATAGCTTCTAGTTTAGAACTGTTCCTACTGTCATTGCAGCCTTGAGGATAGCACCACGGCAACATTTGAGCCCTATAGATGGAAATTAAATAATGATAGAAGTGTGAACCTAAGAGCCCCTGAAAATAATAAATAGTGGTAAATTTAGATTCTTACCCTGTCTAGAATATTTTCTTACTTCTACACATAAATACTTTTGGCTATCAGCTTCATATTATGGAACGTTAATATGATTGTTAAAACAACAAACATGATCTACTCAGTTGAAAAATATATTACTTGAGTGTGAGAGCAGAATTTGCCAGTCAGGGGAAGGGCTGCATTAAAAATTTTTTTTTTTTAACCATCCATTGTTTTTCTTAAATGGGTTTACAGAATCTACGCTAAAACTGTTGCTGACCATGGTCTAGTATTGCTGACCTAGGGCCTCTTTAGTTGAGGTCAGTCCCTCAGTGTTAGTTAACAATCTTTGCCAAAGGTTGGATCAATTCAGATAAATAAATCTCAAGTCTCTTGAATGCTGTTCATGTGCCATGAGTTCTGCTAGGCACTGTAGATTAAAAAAAAATTAGACAAAGTCCCTAGGTTACAGGAAAATACACTAGGAGGTCCTCATCTCTTCTCTTAATACCCTGAGAGAAAGCCAGTAGCAGTGAATTGTTTTCTCCTCCTTTTGTTGGTAGAGAAACATGAGAAATTTGAGAGGTAGCTATGGAATACGTTCGGTGGCTTCTCTTCATATGCACCTATGTCATGCACTGTAATGCATGTTGTGCATAAAAGAAAGATTGATTTTTATAAGATTTTGTGCTGTTAAAGGGAAGGGACTTGATCTATGTAATTTTTTATATAGTACTTACAAACATTTGGATTTTTAACAGATCTTGAGAATGATGATTCTGTTTTAAGATGGTTTATTACATTCACTTATATCTACTTGTAAATATGTTAATTTAGGGGCATTAGGGATTATACTGCTTCAACATTTATTTTTTTTTTTTAAGATTTTATTTATTTGACAGAGAGACACAGTGAGAGAGGGAACACAAGCAGGGGGAGTGGGAGTGGGAGAAGCAGGCTTCCCGCTGAGCAGGGAGCCCAATGCGGGGCTCAATCCCAGGACCCTGGGATCATGACCTGAGCCGAAGGCAGATGCTTAACGACTGAGCCACCCAGGCACCCCTTCAACAAACATTTATAACAGAACTGTATTAAAATTTGAAGGAAATATATGTTCATTGTTTGGGGGAAATTAATTTATCTTGAGTCTGCCACAATAACAAATTATAGTCGGAATGTTCAAGAAATAAGGGTCTTTACTAAACAGTCTTTTCACATTCTTGTGATCAGTATTCTCTCTTTAGTCTTTTAGGACTCAGCTGTAACTGACCATAGTTTTGCTTTTTCTTGACCCATTTAAATCACTACCGAATTTAATTTAAAAGAAGATATATTTAAATTAATTCTTAATGTCATGTCAAAAATAACATCTAGCTAAAACTCTTCTAATAAAGAGTGATGTTTCCTTTTTTTTTCTCAGTACCAAGGTGGGAATGGCTCAAGTCCAGTAAGAGGCATACCTCCTGCGATCCGTTCTCCTCAAAATTCACATTCACATTCCACTCCTTCTTCATCTGTAAGTTTTTACATGTGTAGATAATCTTCTGTCTGCTGAACCTATGTATATATGTATACAGATTAACTTTTCATTGAAAACTTCTACATATATTTATTTGTATTTATCTTTTTAGAAAATCATTCTCTGAGGTAAGTTAAATTCTTTTTATTTTTTATTTTTATTTTTTTTTTAAAGATTTTATTTATTTATGAGAGAGGGAGAATGAGAGAGAGAGAGAGCACATGAGAGGGGGAAGGGTCACAGGGAGAGGCAGATTCCCTGCTGAGCAGTCCCAAGCATCCAGGGACTCCAGGATCATGACCTGAGCCGAAGGCAGTCACTTAACCAACTGAGCCACCCAGGTGCCCAGTTAAATTCTTTTTAATGATCTGATGCTGTTATAACTTTATTTCTTCAAGTGAGATCCTTAAGTTAAAGATTTCCTGAATTAATTATATCCAAGAAGTGAAGTTTCTATAAAAGAATGATGTCGAGCCTATGGGACTAAAACGAATACTCTTGTATCAGTCCATATTCAATTACTGATTTCTAATTTCTAACTCTCCTTAAGAGAAAGGTAGGCACCCTTTATCCCTGGATCATTTTAGTTCAACATAGGAGAAGGATCTTGGGTCTAAAAATTATCTTACAACTTTTTGGTTTGTTGCTAGTGTTTTAAGATCTAGTTCTATTTATATGCATTGTTTTGCTTATTGGATTTCATTTTTTCTTTACTTTTATTATATGAAAATTTAATGTCTAACCAGAAAAGCAGCATTGGCTTTCAGTAATTTAAAAATGAATTAAAGATTTTTTAAAATCAGAGTATCTCTTATTTTTTTCAAGTACCCTGTTTTTACTTCCAGTGTCCTCTTCTATGCCTTGCCTGTAGACACACACTTAGTTGTGTCTTACTCCTTTTGTACCTTGGCTACATCATATTGCCATATGCAAAATAAAGTGTCAGACTCAACAATAATTTTGAGTTAAAGTGATGGCATTGATACAGTGATATAGTCTGTTTTCAATGATGTGTTTTAAAACTAGTAACTAGATAAACCATGAAACTCATCAGTAAATTGATATTATACCCTATATGGATGTGCATTATTGTCCTTGGTACTAAGAGTTCTATATTAGGATCTTTTCGGTTTTACTTTTTGAACCATCATCATCTGTTTTTAATATTTTTGTTTTGAAATACTGTATTTCGCCTTGTTCTATTTAACAGATTGAAAGCATTAAAAAATTTTTTTATGGTTCTAGAATGAAATCTTCTTGAGGGCAGGGAATATATGGTTGTTTTTTCCACTGTGCCTTATGTAAGGGAGGGTACTCTAAAAATGAGTGCTTCTTGAATAAAATGATGATTAAAAGTTGTGAAAAATCAATTATGTTTTAATTCAGTTGTTATCCTGATAAAAACTTAAAAAGTGTTAAGTAGTTGTTGCTGAGCAAAAGCCTGTCTTTTTCTTGCTAATGTAAAAATTTTAATCTTTTTTTAAGGTTCGACCGAATAGCCCTTCTCCTACTGCATTAGCTTTTGGGGACCACCCTATTATACAACCAAAGCAGTTATCCTTTAAAATTACTCAGGTAAATAGTGAATAAAATTTTTTGTATGATTTGTAAGAAACTTAGTACAAATAACTAAGATGTCTTCTCTTTGTTTTAGACACAGTCATAAAGTAAAATTATACATCAGGAAAGCGAATTACTAAACAAAAAAACAATTTGTAGGGGGTAAGGAATTGAAACACCCAGTTTACTATCAGCTTATCCTTTGTTACATGCAGATTAAATATGCAGATGTTATAAGGATATTAAATAAACAGAACAAGCATGACATGTCAGTTTTTGTTTACTGCTTCTTTTTGAACATACCATCCAAATACATATAATCAGTGTTTTCCTGAAGCTATTATATTTGTCATAAGTGAACATTAAAGTAGGTCATTTTGGATGTCTATGTATATTCATATATGCTATACACTTACAGATATCATTTGAAAATTAGATATCTTTTATGCTTATTTGATTTTATGAATTTTGAGTACTAAGTTTTTCATTTTAACTTTTTACATGTGACAGTTTTTGGATTTTACTATATTAGACCACGGGGATTGGAAGAGTAGATCTTTTGCTTAGCCACCTTTATTACTCCAGTTTATTGCCATTAGACTTTTCTGTTAGGTCATGTCCAAGCTGTTGTACATGCATCAACACTTCTTTGGATGATCTTTAGGCTAGGATTACAAGTACATTGCTTTCAGTCAATGAATAGCTCATGAAAGTTTTTGCCATGTTCAAAAATCAACCAGAGGTGATAGCACAAAGCAGTGGTTGTATTGAATTTTAATGAAGAACATAACAATATTCTAAAACTTTTAGTAATCAGTTTTTTAAACGTTTCTTTGTAAGCTTATAGAACTTATATTTCTGAAGATGTTAAAACTTTAAAACTGTGCTAAGACTTTTTGGGATAACTTTTATATACACAAACTCAAATATTTTCTTTGTTTTTAGAAGCACTAAAATCTAGTTTTATATTTGCATGCAATGATATGTATAATGGAGATAATAAAATCGCTTTCTTTCATTTAGACTGATCTCACAATGCTGAAATTAGCAGCATTAGAAAGTAATAAAAACCAGGACCTGGAAAAGAAGGAAGGTCGTATAGATGACTTGCTCAGGGTAAGTAGTCTTGGAGGGTAATAAGGATAATAAATCATGGAGGGGGAGAAAATTGAGTAAATTATTTGGCAGTAATAAAACTTGAGGAAATACTTAGCATTGTAAAATATTCTTTAGCTGGGGAAAAAAAAGAAGCTTTTTCTGGTAGTTTTAAGTATGTGAAAATCACTATTTTAAAGTGAAAATTATTAGCTCTTTAAATGTGAATTGAGAGGGGCATCTGGGTGGTGCAGTCGGTTAAGTGTCCAACTCTTGGTTTCAGCTCAGGTCTTGATCTCAGAGTCATGGGGTTAAGCCCCAAGATGGGCTCATAGTGGAGTCTGCTTGAGCTTCTTTCTCTCTCCCCCTCTGCTCCTGACACTCATGCTCTTTCTAAAATATATAAAAAAAAATATAAAAATAAATAAATAAATAAATGTAAACTGAGAAACAGTTGGAGAAATACAGGGAAGTTTGTAATTTTATTTTTATTTGATCAGCTATCATAAGACCGATGGCCATTTCATGTTAGTTTTAAAGGTAATTGATTTTGTTATAAACCTGACATTTGATATTATACAAGATGAAGTAACTACTGCAATCCTGTGAGATTTTTAATGGAAACTTTATAAAAGGACATATCAAAAAATACTTACAATGTGAGTAAGGTAAGAAGCAGTGGTTCTCACCCCTTGCTGCTCAGTAGAATCACCAAATGGGAAGGATGGGAGGCACTTTATAAAGGTACCCATGCCTAAACTCCATCCTGAGGGGTTCTGATTAAATTGATGTGATGTGGGCTTGGACATTGGTAGTTTTAAAGCTCCTCCAAAAAACAAAAACCAAAACAAAGCTTCTCCGGATGATTATAATTTAAGCCAGCATTGAGAACTATTGGTATAGAAACTTAATAAAACCAATGTCTTATCTATGATCCTACCACAATTACTGACACCTTTGAAACATCCAGCTTGCCTTTTCTGATCCCATCCCAGTCACTCACATTCTTTTACCATTAACTACTGTTCTAAGTTCTGTATTTATTATGCCTTATTATTATGGTTTTATCACATGTATCTATACATTCTTAACATATTTCGGTTTGTTTATTTTTTAAAATTTTACTTATTTATTTGAGAGAGAAAGTGAGAGAGAGAGAGAGTGCACAAGCCAGGGGAGGGTCAGAGAAGCAGACTCCCCGCTGAGCAGGGAGCCTGACATGGGACTTGATCCCAGAACTCTGGGATCATGACCTGAGCTGAAGGCAGACGTTTAACCAACTGAGCCACCCAGGCGCCCTTCAGTTTATTTTTGAACTTTACATAAAATTACGCTGTCTGTACCCTTTTGCTCTGCTTGTTTTCACTAAACATTATATGTGGAATTGTCATGCACTTTGTTCATTTCATGCTATATATATAGTAAGGCATTATATGAATATACCATAATTTATTTTTTCTGCTCTTGGTGGACATTTTATTTCTACTTTTTGCTAATACGAACAGTTCTGCTAAGAACATTATTGTACATGTCTTCTAGGGCAAATGTGGGAAAATTCATTGTAACATTATATGCTTTAAGAGAGACGTGGCCAGAGTACATGGCATGCACATGTTCAATTTTGCTTTATAATGCCAAATTTTCCCCAAAGCGGTTGGATTAATTTACACTCCTATCAGCAATGGGCAATAAATAATCTTGTTGCTTATTATCTTTGCTAAGGCTTTCTATAATCAGATATAATAAATTTCTTGGCCAATTTGGTGGATGTAACAGTGTCTTTTATCTTTTATTATGTGTTCTCTATTTTCTAGCATCTTTTAAAATATATATTAACTGTGTTTCTTCTGAGAAATAACCAGTCATGTTTTTTACTCATTTTTCTTAATGGGTTACTGTTTGTTTGTGTGTGTTTTTTTTTTTTTTAACTTTTAAATCATTTTTTATTTAAATTCAGTTAATTAGCATATAATGTATTAATTGCTTTCAAAGGTATAGGCCTGTGATTCCTCAGTCTTATCTAATATCTAGTGCTCATTACATCACATGCCCTCCTTAATGTCTGTCATCCAGTTACCCCATCCCTCCACCCCCCTCCCCTCCAGCAACCCTCGCTTGTTTCCTATGATTAAGAGTCTCTTATGGTTTGTCTCCCTCTCTGGTTTCGTCTTGTTTCATTTTTTCCTCTCTTCCCCTATGATCCTCTGCCTTGTTCTTAAATTCCACATATCAGTGAGATCATATGATAATTCTCTTTCTCTGATTGACTTATTTTGCTTAGCATAATACCCTCTAGTTCCATCCATATCATTGCAAATGGCAAGATTTCAATTTTTTGATGGCTGCGTAATATTCTATTGTATATATATATATATATATATACCACATCTTCTTTATTCATCTGTCGATAAATATCTGGGCTCTTTCCATAGTTTGGCTGTGGTAGACATTGCTGCTATAGACATTGGGGTGCAGGTATCCCTTCGGATCGCTTCATTTATGTCTTTGGGGTAAATATCCAGTAGTGCAATTGCTGGGTTGTAGGGTAGCTCTGTTTTCAACTTTTGGAGAAACCTCCATACTGTTTTCCAGAGTGGCTGCACCAATTTGCATTCCCACCAACAGTGTAGGAGGGCTCCCCTTTCTCCGTATCCTCGCCAACATCTATTATTTCCTGCCTTGTTAATTTTAGCCATTCTGACCAGTGTGAGGTAGTATTACATTGTGGTTTTGATTTGTATTTCCCTGATGCTGAGTGATGTTGAGCGTTTTTTCATGTGTCTGTTGGCCATTTGGATATCTTCTTTGGAGAAATGTCTGTTCCTGTCTTCTGCCCATTTCTTGATTGGATTATTTGTTCTCTGGGTTGAGTTTGATAAGTTCTCTATAGATTTTGGATACTAGCCCTTTATCTGATAAGACATTTGCACATATCTTCTCCCATTCTGTAGGTTGTCATTTGTTTCCTGTGCTGTGCAAAAGCTTTTTATCTTGAAGTCCCAGTAGTTCATTTTTGCCTTTGCTTCCCTTGCCTTTGGAGATGTGTCTAGCAAGAAGTCGTGGCCGAGGTGGAAGAGGTTGCTGCCTGTGTTCTCCTCTAGGATTTTGATGGATTCCTGTCTCACATTTAGGTCTTTCATCCATTTTGAGTCTACTTTTGTATATGGTGTAAGAAAATGGTCCAGTTTCATTCTTCTGCATGTGGCTGTCCAATTTTCCCAACACCATTTGTTGAGGAAGACTGTCTCACACATGCAGTTTGTTGGGCTTTTGTTTGAATTGCACCTAATGAAGTGGGTTCATTCTTGCTAAATTCCATCTATGTTCTTCTGAGAGTCTCTTTATTTTACCCTTTTCCTTGAAAAACATTTTGATTAGGTATATAATTTAAATTGGCAGGTATTTTCTCCTAGCATTTGCAATATATTATGCCACTGTCTTTTGCCTTCCACCGTGATTGGCCCAGACCTATGGTTCTCAAAGTTGATTCCCAGACCAGAAGCATCCATTACTAGGGACCTACTTACAAAGAAACTCCTCTGGGAGTGTGTCCCAGCAATCTGTATTACAAGAAGCCCTCCAGGTTATTCTTTTGTCACTGTACTAGACTAATCCAGCTCATCTCCTGAGCTTAGAGAAAGGCCCCTTCCCTGAGCAATGTGGCTTCCTACAAAGTCAACAAAATTGGTATCTTGTTGCCAAGAAAGATGGTGGAAATAGTTAGCTGTTGGGTAGGCATCTATAGTGCCATCCACAGTTTAATGAAGAAAAAGTATCAGTTAAAAAATATGGAAGAGAACTCACATTTATTTTTAAGTGTTAGACATTTTGTATACTATATTTTAGTTATTTTTAACTAAGTAAAGTAGCTGGTATTGCCCCTGTTCTAGAAATACAAAAAAAAAAAAAAAAAATCTTAAGTTTCAGATAACTGACTTAATAACTTAGCCAAGGTTACATACCTTATGGTGTTGTTTTGAACCCATGGAGTATGGATACAAATTCCATGTACTTTATGCTGCACAGTTATGCAGCATTTAACAGTATTACACATGGTTAGTAGATGTTTAAAAAAAATTATTTTAGGGGCGCCCGGGTGGCTCAGTCGTTAAGCAAGTGTCTGCTTTTGGCTCAGGTCATGATCCCAGGGTCCTGGGATTGAGTTCCGCATCAGCCTCCCTGCTCCACGGGAAACCTGCTTCTCCCTCTCCAGCTCCCGCTGATTGTGTTCCCTCTCTCACCCGTCTCTCTCTGTCAAATAAATAAATAAAAATCTTTAAGAAATAAAAAAATTATTTAACATCATACTCAAATACTTAATTATTAATCCTTTCTTTTTATGTAATTTATTCAGAATGTAAGAATATTCCTAAGTGTCTCATATACACAAATTCTAGACCTTTTCTATTTTTACTTATGTTGTAGGCTAACTGTGATCTCAGACGGCAGATAGATGAACAACAAAAATTACTTGAAAAATACAAAGAACGATTAAATAAGTGCATATCAATGAGCAAGAAGCTGCTTATTGAAAAGGTAAGTTAAAAGTTCAGTAAATTTTCCTTTTCATTCCACTGGCCCCTTTTCACCTTGTACAGTTTTAAATTTAAATGAATAAAATTGATGATTTTTCCTTTTTTCAGAGTACACAAGAAAAACTGTCAAGCAGAGAGAAGAGTATGCAAGACCGATTACGCCTTGGGCACTTCACAACAGTTAGACATGGTGCTTCATTTACTGAACAATGGACAGATGGTTTTGCGTTTCAGAATCTTGTGAAGTTAGTCATTATTACATTTTAAAAAATGTAGTGTTCCTTTGAGTTTTTGTTACTTCCAAAGATTATAGATTTGGAATTATGTTCTATTTCTACTCCTTACTGCTCGTTGAAATCACAGAATTTAGTACATTTGAAAGGAACATAAAAGTATTACAATTTCAGCTTTAGCAGTCTTCTTGATTAGTTAGCATTCATCCATACTATATGATATATTATTCTAAGTATGACTTTCCAAAATATAAACTGATCTTCTAGCTATATAGATGATTTGGGAGGAAATTTTAATTTTCACTGGAAGATTTACATATATATGTATCTTGGGATTTTTCTACTTAGTTTTTTCCACATTCTCCAGTCCTTATTTCAGTGTTAATATTCAGCCCTTGCCTGCTTTCTATTCCTGTGGAAAAGACAGGAACTTTTTCTCTTCTGCTTCATATACAGTAATTCATAAATCAGTTGAGGAATATGTAGCTTTAGCATTTCTGAGGCAAACTTTAAAACAGAAACTGAGTTCAGATGATGGTAGATAGGGATAGATTGACTATGTATTAAGGAGCCAGGACCTGTGCTGCTTTTTTGTTTTCACTGGAAAATTTTTTTAAACCTCAAAAACAGGAGTAGTACCAGCATCTACGTCAGTTTTCCTAGAGTTACATGGAAAATGGAGACAAAACTCTATCTCCATATATAAACATTGCTGTTTCAAACCTAGTTTCCAGGACTTCGCACAGAATGGCCTTCTCTCTCTCACAGTTGATTATTCAGCTTTTGTTCAACACCAGCTGTGCTGGGTGATAGGTGTACCATAATGAAGAACGTAGTTCTTGTGATGCCAGAGAGTTTGGCTTTTAATTCTATGGTGGTACGGAGCTATTAAAGGTTTGTATGTAGTGTATGTGGTCAGAATTGAGTTTTAGAAAGATAACTGGTGGTAATGTGGGCCTAATATTGGAAGGAAGATAAATTATTGACAGCTGAGGTCTCCAGATGTTAAGGTGATTAGGCTTGAGCTAAAATGCTGACAGTGAAAGGTAGAGAATAGGAGATATATTTGGGATAGAAACCATGATTTTTGCATGTTAAATGAGTAAGAGCCTCTGCTACTAAACTCATATCTACAGTTGTCCTGATAATGAATAAAATAGGCTACATAATATAACCTTAAATACAAACTAAAAATAACAAATCTAAAATATAAGCTGTGTTTGTAGTAAAAATTTCTTCATCAAGCTGTCAAGAGCAAAATTGGAGCCTCTGGGTTGGTGAACACATGGAGGTTTGGGGAGAATGGTACAATTAGAGCCTGGAAGCCCTACACCCTTACCCTATACCTTGTTCTATGCATCTCTTCCATCTGGCCGTTCCTAAGTTATATCCTTTTATAATAAGTAATCTAGTTTTTAGAAAGTTACTTGCATTTCTTGTATTGAGGGCCTACTGTGTGTTATTACATATGCAGATTTTAAATAAAGCTGCTTATCAGTGTAAATTAAGTAGTTTTATCAGTGACATAACCCAAAGTAGTTGGTGGATGAGAAGAGAAATAAATATTAGTAATATTAAATTAATAATCTCTAAATTGTGTAGTCATTCCTAAATAAACAGATACTAGCTTTATATTCATTCCAGTAACTCTTTACTTTTTAGGATTTTAAACATTAGGATTATTGCCATTTGTTTTCATTTATAACATCTTGATCGTGCTCTAAGCTAGCTTTATAAATTAACTATTTTAATAAAATGAAGTTATTTATTTCTCTTTCCAAAAGAAAACTGGATTAAGCTCCTGTTCTAGCTTTGCTATTCTTGAATTTTCTCCACCCTTTTACTCTTCTGCCTAGGTGGCTATTGATTCTTTCATTCTGGTCATACTCTACTACTGTCTGGCTAGAATCATAGGAACAGGCAATGTATGTAAAGCCAATTTTGGGTCAGCAGAGTAGAAGTTTTGTAGTTCTGCTTTGAGTGGGGTGGGGAGCCAAGGAATTGAAACATTTGTCTTGTTTAAATCTAAGTATCATAACCATGTAGAGTTTTAAAATTTTTTTCTTAGCATGTTGAGGTGACCTAAAAGGGAACATGGTTACTGTGAGAACAAGTTGTGTGATGGAATAGTTTTAAAAAGCTTCACTGTCACCTACTCTTGCTCTGGTCAAATTGCTGAAATCTCTAACCTATATTTTTATAATACACATGATATTTAGTATTTTTTAGAATTAGTAAGCTTCAGATTCTTGAATGGGAAGCAGTAATATTTTTACTTTTATTAATTGCTCATTTTTCATAGCCATGCTAATTTTTCTGGTTTCCCTTATTTTTTTTTCTTGTTTGCTTCAAATTGTCAAAATTCTTTCCTCATAAATTTCTTATATTTAGGTCAGTTTTTGTTTCATTTCAAGGTAGTGCTTGCACATTCCCAAAATCTTTCTGACAAAGACAAATTTAGAAAATAACACTTTATTAAATTGTCTTTTTAAAGTTTTTCTACAAACACAAAGTGATGAGATGCATGTTTAAAATCCACTCCGTGCTTATCTCTATTCTTTAATAGCCTATTTGTTTCATTGAGCAAGTATTTACTGAATTCCCAGTATGTGCTGATGATTATGCTGGGCACTAGGGATACGATAGGATATAAAATAGATGTGGTCTCTGTTCTCATGGACTAATGTACTCTAGAGACATTCTAATCAAGTATCTATAGGAATGTTACTAGGAAGAAGGAGCTGGAGATCTACAAGTACCATGAGATTAAATATAGCAATACATCTTTCCCTAGTTTGGGGGATTTAGGGAATTTAGAAATGAATGCTTCAAATGAGACCTGGACAGTGAATACAAGTAGGTTCAAAAAAATGGAACCATAATATTTGTTCATGTTACATGCTTTTTCATGTTCATTAATATATTCGTGTTTTAACTGTGAAGAGTAATGAAAAGTTAATATGGCTTTTTACATTTATTTTTATACAGGCAGCAAGAATGGGTGAATCAGCAAAGGGAAGACATTGAAAGGCAAAGGAAACTTCTAGCCAAACGCAAACCTCCCACAGCTAATAATTCTCAGGCACCCTCTACCAATTCTGAACCAAAACAAAGGAAGAACAAAGCAGTCAATGGAGCAGAGAATGATCCCTTTGTTAGACCCAATTTACCACAACTGTAAGCCTCCATTTTAATTTGCCTTTTTTTTCAATCGTTGCCAGTGAGCATGAATGTTAGATATTATTTATATTTACACGAATACTTAAATATTAAAAATACTTATGGCCAGGAGGGAAGGCAGTATTAAAATTTACTTCTAAATCTCCGAATACCTGAATTCAGCCTTTGTAAGTGGAGACTTATTAATCCTCTTTTAAAATGAAGATTTAGCAGCTAAGAGGAAACTGGAATCCACTCTTTCTTCATGTCTGAATGATAGAGTCAGTTATTAGTTTTGATTATCTCAATTCTGTGTTTCCATTAATGTTCCTTTTTCTGAGAGAATATTAAAAATATAACTGACATATATTTTCTTAACCTCTGAAAGCAGTACGTTGGAGGTTATAGGTATTGTTTTTTCCCTTTCTGCTTTTATTTATTTTCTAAATTTTCTGCATTAATGATGAACTACTCTTTATAGTTCAATGGGCAAAGAGATTTTTAAATAGTTAAATGCTTATTATACCTAGAAAGTTGGGAAAATATGAAAGAACATAATAAGACAATATAGACCATGATCCCATCCATAGAGAAGACCATTGTTAAAATTTTAATTTACAGATGTGTCCAAACATAATTTTTTTGTTCTGCAAGAACTTAAGTTTTTGTGAGTAGAAAATACATAAAAACACGCACACACACGCACACTGTTTGATATTTTTATGTGGATATATTCTTTTTTTCCTTTGTTGAAAGGTAATGTTTCATCTGTGCTTTGATTCCCATACTCTGCTACATGAGGGACTCTTCTATAGATACGTCCTTTATCTTCTGTCGTCAGCTTTTTGTTCTCTACTGGTTCTCCTTTTAGAAGACAAAATGAAACCAAAAACTCTGCTTCAATTATATATCCCTAATTCTGGCCTCCATATCCTGTCATCTTTATAATCAGGTTTTCTTGAAAGACTTGCTTGTACCAGTCTCTTCTGTCTCACCTTCCATTTTCTTCTTTCTTAAATGAAATTGCCTTTTAAAGATTAACTATCTTTTTGATGCTCAGTGCCATAGACATTTGAGTCTTTAACTTGGCAGCATTGAATATTGTTGACTTATTTTTTCCCAAAAGACTATCTTGTCTTTAGTTTTTGAAATACCTTGATCTCCTAATTTTCATTTTAACTCCTCTGGCTCATCTTCTCAGTCTTTTCTATGGACATTATTTACACTACCAATTTGTAAAATGTAAGTAATCTTTAAAAGATCTGTCTTGGTCATCTTACTTCCTACTCTACATATTCTCCTTGAAAATTAGCTACTCTCAGAGTTTCAGTTATCACATATATGCTTCTGACATCCAGGTTTCTGTCTCCAGTCCACTTTCTCTCTTGAGTATTAAATATATCTCAATTTTGAATGTCATCCTTTCTTGGCTGTTATCAGTACTTCTAATGTAGCCTTTTCAAAACTGTATTTACTAGAATTACAGAACAAAACAAAAATTATTTAATATTACCATTCCCATTCCAATCTGTCTCTCTCTACACACACACACACACACACACACACACACACACTCATCCACATATACACACCCCTTGTTTTTTCCTGTGTTTTCTGTTAGTAAATGGTACTACCATCCTCTCAGTTCCATATGCCAGATTTTTATCATCCTTAATGTTTTAGATCAAGATTTCATTTATTGGGATGCCTGGGTGGCTCAGTTGGTTAAGCGACTGCCTTCGGCTCAGGTCATGATCCTGGAGTCCCGGGATCGAGTCCCGCATCGGGCTCCCTGCTCGGCAGGGGGGGGGTCTGCTTCTCCCTCTGACCCTCCTCCCTCTCATGTTCTCTGTCTCTCATTCTCTCTCTCTCAAATAGATAAATAAAATCTTTAAAAAAAATAAAATAAAATAAAATAAAATAAATAAAAAAAAGATTTCATTTATTTTCCTTAATCCATTTTTATTATTTTCCATTAATAAATAGGTGGTTGTTTGCTTATTTTTCAAAATCTACCTCAAAATCTACTTCCATCTTCAAACCTTTTCTAATCTTGGTGGGCTTTTTAAATTGGAATTAATTCATTTATTGAAATTTTAAGAAAAACTAGCAAATGGTTTACTTTTTGTAAATTAATAAATTTGTTGCTTAATAAAGGGTAGATGGGTAGATGAGTGGTTATATAGAATACAGTGTGTATTAGCTTTAACTCCACTCCTACAAGACACCAATCCTTCTAGTTCTCAAGTGTATCCACTTAAGACCCCACTAACACCATTCTTTCTTTTTTTTTTTTTTAATTTTTTATTTATTTATTTGAGAGAGAGAATGAGATAGAGAGAGCATGAGAGGGGGGAGGGTCAGAGGGAGAAGCAGACTCCCCGCTGAGCAGGGAGCCCGATGTGGGACTCGATCCTGGGACTCCAGGATCATGACCTGAGCCGAAGGCAGTCGCTTAACCAACTGAGCCACCCAGGCGCCCCCACTGACACCATTCTAACTCAAGTTACTGTCCTCTCTTAATTGGGTTATTTTTTTTTCCTACCTCTCCTTTCAGCTTTGGTTTAGCAATCTAGTTCATTTTCATTTTGCAATCAGAATCATTTTTGCAAAATATGATCCTTTTGTTCTTTCCTTATCACCCTAACATAGCTGTTTTTTGAATCACAGAATCCAAAAATCCTAAGATGACTTCATTTAAAGCACTTTTGATCTGGCATCTTCTGACCACTCTAGCCTCTTCTTTTGTCACTAACCAGTGCCTTCCCTTCAGTGCCAACTTTCAAACTCCAACCCATGGTTTTTAATTCCTATCCATCTTTTAAATCCCATACTAGGTATTTCCTCCTAAAAGTTTTTCCTTGATCCCTGAAGGATAGGAGTTAATTATCACTTTAAGGTAATGTGATAGTGTCCTCTGTCTCTTCAGTCATAGCATCACCATTTACTCTGTTAATGACACTATAAACATCCTAGATGTTTCCCTTTCCCTCGTTCTCTGTGTCTGTTTCTGTAGCATCTTGTATTTGTCCATCTTCCTTGTTACTATCTTAGTATAGGACCTCATCTCTTTTTAACCTAGATTCCTGTTTCTTATGTGTCTCTTCATGTCAGTTTCACATTTAACCTCCTTCACTGACCTTCAAAATAAAATTCACCCTCATGAAGGACTCTTTGTAGGCCTTATTTTTCTCTTTCATTTCACTCCCAACATCTGTCCTATGTATCTTATGTTAAACGCTTTCGTTTTCTAAGTGGATTAGGCGTTCTTGTTTCTGTGCCTTTATACATCTTGTTCCTTGCCTTTCTTCACCTTCTCATTGCCTGTTCATCTTTTAAGGCTTGGTTCAAATACCAATTTCAGTAGGAAGCCCTCTCTAACTTTTTTTCTTCCCATTTTCTCCCCCATTTCCCCTCAGGTTAGGTGCCTATAGCCTTTTGTACGTGCCTGTTCTGTATGTAGCTTTTATCTCTATATTCTCAATATGTAGCACAGTTTTCTGACATACGGAAAGTGGTTAGTAAATGCTAAATTCTGGTACATAAGCATTTGATTGAATTTTATTTTCTCCTCATTAGTTTCTCCTTCATTTTTCTAGTTTGTCACAGGTATTTTGCTTACTTGTATTCCAGGATGCTTAACAGCCCTAACTATACTTTAATAGTCATAGACTTGTCTTATTTCACCCCACTTTATTATATATGTTGACTGAGAACTAACCCTAAACTTAAACTGCTATACGTTCTTGGAGTGGCAAATGAAGTGATACTGCATAAAAAAAGTTTTGACTATATCTTTATACAAATGCAGATTTAAATAGGGAAAAAAGCCATAGAAGCACTTTTTAAAAAAAATTGATTTATTAGAGGAGGGAGCGTGCATGAGAGCAGGGAAAGGGAGGGGCAGAGGGAGAGGAGAGAGAAAATCCGCTGCGGGAGTCTTGATCGATGGGGGGATCGATCCCAGGACCCTGAGAACATGACCTGAGCTGAAATCAAGAGTTGGATGTTCAACCAACTGAGCCACCCAGGCACCCCAGAAGCACTTTGATTTATATATTATTATATTTTAGTGGCTGTTCTCTGCAACTGTCTTCTAAAAATTCCTTCTGAATCACTGTTTGGTGGTAACTAGAGCATCTAGTATATGTGCAGAACATCTAGTATAATTAGAAACCGTAAATCTTTAATTTTTTTTCTATCAAGAAATTAACATAGAAAATGAAGTTACTACTATGGAGTGGTTAGGACTTTAAGAGTTGTAGACAGACAGATGTGGAATCCATCCTTGACTCTTTCAGGTTGTTGTTTTTGGTAATCTGTTTTACTTTTTTGAGCCTCCATTTCCTCATTTGTCAAAGTACATATATCATAGTGTTGAAAAGATGATACGAGGTAATGCATGTTAAAGTACTTGCATGGTTCCTGGCTCTTAACTAATTTTTAACTACCAGCAAGATTCGGTCAGGTTTTTTAGGTAGTAGTTTCTAATTTTAGTCACATATACTTCTTTTATTCAGAGTAATTTGCATAGATAATATTACCTATGGATGTCTAAATGACCCTGTGTTAATTGTAATTAATTTTAATCAAGATTTTGACCTCATGTTAAATATATTTTAAATCATGTTTTGATTTTATTTATGTATTTCATGTCTCACAGAGGATGCTTGCAAAGTAAACAGTAATATTTTACCTTCTATTTTGTATTAAGGAAGTTTTAGAGGTCACTGTGTTTTCTCATTAAAGCTTTAATTTTAACTCAGGAGTATATTTTACATACCATAAAGTTATTTAGTGGATTACTTCTCTTGTAAATAATATAATAGACTTTTTAATTAAGAAAATTTATTTTTAGAGCCGTTTTAGTGTATAGCAAAATTGAGCAGAAAGTACAGAGAGTTCACATACACTCCCTGTCCCCACACACAACTTCCACCACTATGAATATCCTGCACCAGAGGGGTATATTTGTTACAATTGATGAATGTGCATTGGCACATCATTATCACCCAGAGTTTATAGTGCACATTAAAATTCACCTTTGGTGTCGTATACATTTTATGGATTTTGACATGTGTAATTGATTTTTTAAAAAATCATGTCTGAAAAATCTTTCATTGGAGCATTTAATCTATTTTCACTTCATGTATTTATTTATTGGGGCTTAAATCTGGTCTTTATGTTGTTGATTTATCCTGCCTCATCTGTCCCTTTTTCTTATTAGGTTGCTCAGTTTTTGTGTATTTGATTCTCTCTCTCTCTGTCAGACACACCCCTATGTAAAGACATCTTTGTCTAGTATAGTCTGTGTTGATCTAAATGTTACTTACATATTTACCATTTTTTTGCTCTTCATTTATTCTTACAGCTTTGATTTTTTTACATAGTAAGATCTTTCTGCCCAAGAAAACCCTTTAGAAAATTTTTCTTTTTAGTGTCAGTCTATTCGTAGTGACACCTTTCATTTTTTTCTTGGTATGAAACTAACTTTATTTTGCCTTCATTCTCAAAATGGTTTTTACTGGTTTTAGAGTTTTAGGTTGGTGATTATTTGAAGATATCTTACTATCTTTTGACTTAAAATTATTACTAGACAAGTCGCCTGACCATAGAAGAACCATCTTGAATGGAGCAGAAGCAATATTTGAAGATTAAGTAACTGAGAATATTTTAAGCAGATGAATAAGATCAATATGTAGACTCACAGAGGCGAGAGAATTCCAAGTAGGATGAATAAAAAGAAATACCTAGACACATCATAATGAAATTTCAGAAAAATCAAGGCAAAGAGAAATTTTTGAAAGTAGCCAAAGGAAAAGAAAAAGATAAATTGGGACTATAAGTTAAGAAAAAAATATTCCAGGTAAATGCCAACCAAAGAAAGCTGTATTATATGAGACACAGTAAAATTTAAGGCAAAAAAATTATAAGAAATAAAGTGGTTATTTCATAACTATAAATGGCTCAAATCGCCAGGAACATATAGTAATTCTAAATTTGTGTGCATATAATAATATGGCCTCAGGATAAGTGAAAAATTGACAGTACTTTAATAATAGTCATAATAGATTTCACAAGTCATAATAGATTTCAACACACACATTTCTTGGTAATTGAACATACAGATAAAAATAAAACAATAAAAAAACAGGACACACAATATGGGTATAGAAGATTTCAGTGGGATGGACAAACGACACAGAATACCCCTAACATCTATAGAATATGTGTTCTTTTTTAAGCATGGGCTTTTATAAAAATTTATCATGTTAGTCATAAAGCAAGTCTCCACAAATTTCAAAAGATTAAAAGAGTTTGTATAGGACTGGCAGTGTTTCTTAAATATTTGGTTGAACTCATGGGTGAAACTTACAGGATTAGAATCATAGAATATGTTCTCTGACCACAGTGGAATTAGACTAGAAATCACTAAAAATAAAGTAGTAAAAAAGTCTGAATGGAAATGAGAAAAATATTTTTAGATGAGTAATAATGAAAGTGCCATGTAGCAAAATTTGTGAGATAAATCTGACCAGTATCCGGGGGAAATGTATAACCTTATGTACATATATATGAAAAGAAGAAAAACTAAAACTTTATAAACTATTTCAGTATGTTAGAAGATGAGCAGTAGAATTAACCAAAAAAGGAAAAGGAAAAAGCAGAAATTAATGATACAGGAAATAAACATATACAATACAGAGAATCAGTCAATCCAAAAAATGTGTTTTATTCCAAAACAAAACAAAACTAATAAAATTGAAAAAGAGAGAAGACAACCATTATTAGGAATGAAAAGTATATTACCACAAAGTCTATAGATACAGGAAAACAAAAGAACATAAATGGCTTAAACTTGAAAAATTTTTGTGAAATGGATAGATTTCTAAAAAAATCTAACTTAACAATTGACACTAGAAGAAACAGAAGTCTAAGTAGTTCTGTAATTATTAAAGAAATTGAATCTGTAATTAAAAAATTAAAAATCCAGGGGCCCGTGGATGGTGCAGTTGGTTGAGCATCTGACTCTTGGTTTCTTGATCTCAGGGTTGTGGGATCTAGCCCCACGGTAGGCTCCAAGCTCAGCGAGGAGTCTGCTAAAGTTTCTCTCTCCCTCTTGCTCTTGCTCTCTCTCTAAAATAAATAAATAAATCTTTTTTTTTTTTTTTAAGATTTTATTTATTTATTTGAGAGAGAGAGAGAACACATGAGAGGGGGGAGGGTCAGAGGGAGAAGCAGGCTCCCCGCTGAGCAGGGAGCCTGATGCGGGACTCGATCCTGGGACTCCAGGATCATGACCTGAGCCAAAGGCAGTCACTTAACCAACGGAGCCACCCAGGCGCCCCAAATAAATAAATCTTTAAAAAAATTAAAAATCTAGGTATAGATGACCTCATTTATGAAATATACATTTAAGGAAGAAATAGTGCCAATCTTTTTAAAAACTTTTTTTTTAAAAGAATAGCTAAGTCAGAAATACTTCAGCTTATTTCATGAGACTAGCATAATCTAAGTGTCAGAATTTAACCAAGATGATACAAAGAAGGAAAGTTACAGACTAATGTCATTTTATAAATGCAAATATAAAAATCTTAAAATATTAGCAACCAAACATATGTATATAAATGATAATTTATCAAGACCGAGTTCGGTTTATTTTAGGTATGCAGGGTTGGTTTAACATTAAAAAAAATCTGTAATTTTCCATGTAAGGAGAAAGATCATATGATAATATTAATAGATGCCCAAACAAAAAACATGAGGCAAAATTCAGCATAGATTTTTTTTTTTTTTTAAGATTTATTGATTTATTTTGGAGAGGGGTTGGGTGGGGACGGGGGAGAGAGAATTTCAAGCAGCCTCCCTGCTGAGTGCGGACCCTGATGCGCGGGGCTCAGTCCCACGGCCCTGAGATCATGACCTGAGCCAAAACCAGGATTCAGACACTTAGCCAAGCCACCCAGGCGCTTCCGGCATTGATCTTTGATTAAAACTCTTAGCATTAGTAGAACTTCCTTAATCTATACTGTACATTGATTTTTCTTTTTGCATTCATATCTACATGCTGTGCACTTGAGTCACCATGGTGCCCTGTATGCCCTGGTTCTTCCTGGCTTCCCTCTGCTGCTTCTCTTTAATCAGGCTCAGATGTTATCTCTTCTGTGTCTTTTCCTAGTTTACTTCAGATAAGTTTTTTTCTTTGCTCTGTACTCATAGCTGTATTATCTAGGATAATCACCTTACGTAAAGGTCAGCTAGTTAGCAACCTTAATCCCACTTAATCTTTTGCTGTGTAAGGTAACATATTCATAAATTCCAAAGATTAGGATGTGGTATCTTTGGAAGCTGATATTCTGCCTACCTGTCTCCCCTCTGAGCCAAGATTCACATCCTTCCCACATGTAGAATACATTCATCCTATCCCAACATCCTCAAAAGAATCAACTCAACATCCCAATTACAATTACATTTCAACCCAATTACAGCATCAACTCAACATCCAAAATCTCATCAAAATTTCATCAGCTCAAACTTTCTGCATCTCATCTAAATTAGGTATGGGTGAGAACCTGTATAATTTCACCCCAAAATACAATTCCTCTTAGTCTGTGAACCTCAAGAAACAGCTTCTCTCTTCTCAAAGTATGATGGTGGGGACAGGCATAGGAAAACAACTAAAGACATTTTGTTAAAGCAGGGAAAAAAAAAAAAAAACAACGAAAGGAGTCACTGATCCCAAGTAGTTTCAAAATCCATCCAGGCAAACTCCCATTTGGTTTCAAGGTCTGGTAATAATTTTCTATGGCTATGACTCCGCCTTCTAGACTCAAAGTTCTTTCCTCTGAGTCTTTTTCACAAAGGTTTCTTTTTCATTAAGGTTAGCATGTATATGTAGCTGAGTAGCTTTGTCGGCCTGTTTCTTGTTTGTGGAATTTTGGGGGTCTGACAGCCTTTCATTTTGTACTCTCTCTGCCATTTTAAATCCCAATCTGGCAGTGTTTCTGTTTAACATTGTCAGAAGATCTCATGGATCTCCCCCCTCTCTCAGAGGCATTCACTCCATTAGATACGAGGGTCCTCCATGTTCTTTTCTAGGTAATCCCATTGCTGTTTCTGGCTTCTTCTGAGAAGGCTGAGGGAGGCTATGAGTTGCACACTTAATCTTTTAAAGACCATTTCGCACCTCTCTGGGGTATTAGCAAAAATGTTGTCCAGCAGGCATCTGGGTGGCTCAGTTGGTTAAGCGACTGCCTTCGGCTCAGGTCATGATCCTGGAGTCCCGGGATCGAGTCCCGCATCGGACTCCCTGTTCAGAAGGGAGTCTGCTTCTCCCTCTGACCTTCCCCCCTCTCATGTGCTCTCTCTCTCTCTCTCTCTCTCTCCCCCTCACTCTCTCAAATAAATGAATAAATAAAATCTTTAAAAAAAAAAAAAAATGTTGTCCAGCAATGCCCTCCCTTTTTTAAAAAAATAGAGCAGGGCGCCTGGGTGGCTCAGTCGTTAAGCGTCTGCCTTCAGCTCAGGTCATGATCCCAGGGTCCTGGGATCGAGTCCCACATCGGGCTCTCCCTGCTCAGCGGGAAGCCTGCTTCTCCCTCTCCCACTCCCCCTGCTTGTGTTCCTGTTCTCGCTGTCTCTCTCTGTCAAATAAATAAATAAAATCTTTAAAAAAAAAAATAGAGCAGCTTTTTGTGAATCTCAATCTTACTGTCCTTTACACTCTGGATAGAATGCGACCTATGTTTTCTTTTTTTTTTTGAGTATATACCTAGGAATAGAATTGCAAAGTTATATGGCAATTCTGTGTTCAAATTCTTGCAGAACTGCTAAACTATTTTTCATAGTTGCAATATTTTACATCTCTGCCAGCAATAGACAGGAGTTCCTATTTCTTCACATCTTTGGCAACACTTTTTGTCTTCTGTTTTTTTTTATTATAATCATCCTAGTAGCTTTAAAGTGTCATCTCATTGTGGTTTTGATTTACACTTCTGAATGGCTCATAATGTTGAATGTCTTTTAATGTGCTTGTTGGTCTTTGTATAGATAATTGAAGTCTTTTGCTCAGTTTTTAATTGAGCTGCTTGTCTTTTTGTTGTTGAGTTACAAGAGTCCTTTATATATTCTAGATACTAAACCCTTGTCAGATATATGATATGTAGATATTTGCTCCCATTCTATAAATTGTGTTACTTTCTTGATAATGTCCTTTGATTTGATTTGAATTTTTATGACGTTAACTTTATTGTTTTTTGTTCATACTTTTGGTGTCAAATCTAAGAATCCTTTGTCAAATCTAAGAATCCTTTACCAAATCCATGTTCAAGGACATTTACGCCTGTGCTGTGTTCTAAGAGTTTTCTAGTTTTAGTTCTTATATTTAGATTATTGATCCCTTTGTTAATTTTTTATATAGAGTGAGGTAGGGGTCCAACTTCATTCTTTTGCATGTGGTTATCCATTTGTCCCAGCACTGTTTGTTGAAGAGACTATTCTTTTCCCCATTGAATGGTCTTGGCACCTTGTCAGAAATCACCTGGCCATGGATATCTGTACTCCCTTCTGTTCCTTTGGCCTATATGTCTATCTTTAAGATTTTTTTTAAAAAATGTATTTATTTGACAGAGAGATAGCACAAGTAGGCAGAGTGGCAGGCAGAGGGAAAGGGAGAAGCAGGCTCTCTGCTAAGCAGGGAGCCCGATGCGGGGCTCGATCCCAGGAGCCTGGGATCCTGACCCGAGTCGAAGGCAGCTGCTTAACCGACTGAGCCACCCAGGCGCCCCCTTATATGTCTATCTTTATGGTAGTAACTGTTTTAATGACCATAACTTTGTAGTAAGTTTTGAAATAAGTGAGAGTCCTGTAACTTTGTTTTTTCTTTTTCGATATTGTTTTGTAATTTTTTTCCCCATTTTAGCAAAATGGACTATTTGTATTTTGATCAGGATTATATTGACTATATGGATGACTTTGGACAGGATTGCCCTATTAACAACATTAAGTCTACTAATCCATGAACATAGAAGTCTTTTCATTTAATTAGTTTTGATTAACTTCCTTAGCACTGTTTTGTAGTTTTTAGTGTACAAGTCATTTCCGGGTTAAATTTATTTGTAGGTATTTTATTCTTTTGGATTCTATTATAAATGGAATTGTATTCTTAATATCCTTTTTAGATTGTTCATTGCTGGTGTATAGAAACACAACTGATTTTTGTGGGTTGAGTTTGTACCCTGCACTTTGCTGATTTATTAGCTCTGGTGGTGGTTTTTTCTTCATTCTTTGAGATTTTTACATCTAGGGTTATGTCATCTGCAAATAGAGATAGTTTTACTTCTTTTCTCATTCTGATGCATGATGTTATGTTTCTTTTTCTTAACCCCTCTGGTAGGACTTCCAGCACAATATTGAATAGTAGTGGTGAAAGCATCATTGTCTTATTTCTCATCTTAAGGGGAAAGGTTTCATTCTTTCACCTTTGAGTATGATGTCATTTGTGGGTTTTTAATAAATGCCCTATATCATGTTGAGGAACTTCTATTCCTAGTTTTTTGAGGGCTTTTCAAAGGTAGACTAGTCTCATGTCCCACCGTCCCTCATGTAAAAAACCTAATCCTCAATGCATAGCTCATAGCTTAATGTTCAGTAAAGGTCTGCTAAATTGTACAAATAAATGGGCTTGCCATTTTTTTTCTTAAGTGCCTGTAATAGTCTTATTTACCATAGATTACATTCCTTAGCTTTGCAACTTCAGGTTAATTTCCTTCTTAAACAGAATGTCTTATTTAAAGAATTGATTATCAGACTTGTTCGAAATGAGTATTCCTTGTTTTGTTATTTGTACTAGTTCTGTTACAGTCATCTCATAGTTCTGTCAAACTACTGTAGAACAGTTCTTTGGATTAAAAATAAAATTCTCATCCATTCAGACTCATTATGGAAGATTATCATGAGTTAATAATAAGTCTTATGTTTGAGGTTTAAATTTCTTGGCTTTTAAAATAAAGTTTTATAGGGACGCCTGGGTGGCTCAGTCGGTTAAGGTGCTGCCTTCAGCTCAGGTCAGGATCCCAGGATTCCAGGGTCCTGGGATTGAGCCCCACATTGGACTCCCTGCTCAGCTGGGAGCCTGCTTCTCCCTCTCTCTCCCTCTGCTCCTCCACCTGCTTGTACTCTCTGACTCTCTATTTCTCTCTGTCAAATAAATAAAATCTTTAAAGTTTTATATAAACCTACTTTAGGAGCTTTAGTATGCCCTTAAATAAGCACACATATGTATATTTGAACACAATAAAATATTAATCATTCAGGCTATAATATCAGGTATAATTCAAATAGGGAGGAATTAGACTTGACCTTCACATTATCTGTGAATAAAAGATTTGCTAAGTAACCTAACCAACTGAGACTTGCTTAAGAGTATGAATTTTTTTAGGGTCTTAAAAACACATCATAAAAGTAATTATGTAGCATTTGAATGCCATTAAAATTAACATAATCCTACCTTAGCTCTTTTCATTCTTTTTTTTTAAGATTTTGTTTATTTATTTGTCAGAGAGAGAGAGAGCGTGCGCGAATGCACAAGCATGGGGAGCGCCAGGCAGAAGGAGAGCAGGCTCCCTGCTGAGAAAGGAGCCCGATGGTGGGACTCGATCCCAGGACCCTGGGATCATGACCTGAGCTGAAGGCAAACGCTTAACTGACTTGAGCCATCCAGGTGTCCCTCTTTTCATTTTTTTTTTTTAAAGATTTTATTTATTTATTTGACAGAAACACATCGAGAGAGGGAACACAAGCCGGGGGAGTGGGAGAGGGAGAAGCAGGCTTCCCACGGAGCAGGGAGCCCGATGCGGGGCTCGATCCCAGGACCCTGGGATCGTGACCTGAGCCAAAGGCAGACGCTTAACGACTGAGCCACCCAGGCGCCCCCCTCTTTTCATTTTTTAAGAGGATTGTCCTCGGTTAATTTGATCTAAATTTATTTTTTTTTTCATTTTCAGATATTTTACATTTTATGTAAAAACACTTTTCATTAATGGAAATAGACAACAGAGATATCTTTAAAATCTCTAATATATGTCAGATGCTTCCTGATAGGGAAATGCAGAGAAATGTAAGAAATGTCTCTTTTGCTGTTTTGAGGTTTGCATTCAATTGGTGAGACAAGAACCTGGGATAGGAATTCTTAAACGGAGAGCTGTGAACCCCCAAAGTTATGTATATGTGAAATTTTCCGGAGAGAATGTTTATTATAAATTCCTTTAGATTACTTTTAGATACCCAGGATCATAAAATAGTAATAATCACTGCCCTAGAAATTGAGTATTGTAGTATTTAGTACTTCCTGCAGAATTTGCTTATTAATGCTTCAAAACCAAGCAGAGAGAAAGTGATCAGTATTTATTTTTTACTATTTATTTAAAGCTTAATAGTAGTTATAGTGGTAGTAATCAAAATGCAGGAAGTATAGTTCTGCTGCTGCTGAAAGTTACCATTAGTTTTTAGTGAGAATTGCATGTGTTTAATATCAGCAGTAGTAGATCTATGAAATAATTCTCTGTGGTTAAAGTTTTGCCTTTTGGGGGGGGGTTAAAGTTTTTTTAAATCAATAAAGAAGTATCACTCTACTAAGAAAATTTGGGGAGGGAGTATCTATGCATTTGCTTTAGCTATAGGGATGTGGATGATTTGAACCATAACTTAAAACGTATTAACAACTGGAACTAAGTGCTATTAAATAGCAAATATGCATTATATTATGCTATAAGATTAACCAAACAATATTCAACAAACTAAATCATCATGGAATAGATATTAATTCATTTTTAATTGACAGGAATAGTTGCTATTGAAAACTGCACCAACTAAACACAGCAAAATATGCTTACCTCCAAATTGCAGAAATTCCCAGCCATCTGCATATGTAAGGGCTTTGCAAGTTTGCATGAGAGCCAGACTTCTTAGTAGAATGCAATTTCAGAAATTTTAGGAAACTCAAATTGCACCAAATTTTCATTGGTGGTATATATGCCTATCCAGAAGCTATTGCCAAAAATTCCTATAGCTTTTGTTTATTGAATTAGTTGAGATTTTATCCGTTTTAGTTTCCAGACCTTTTAAGATCACCTTTCCCTTTTCCTTTCACTCCATCTACAGTCACACTGTAACACTTCTCTAAGTTTACTTGAAGCATCTGCTGCAACTATCCACTGTTGCTATATTTAGTATAATAAAATCCAGCAGTTGTATTAAGACTGGGTAGACGGGGGGCGCCTGGGTGGCTCAGTTGGTTAAGCGACTGCCTTCGGCTCCGGTCATGATCCTGGAGTCCCGGGATCGAGTCCCACATCGGGCTCCCTGCTCAGCGGGGAGTCTGCTTCTCCCTCTGACCCTCCGCCCTCTCATGCTCTCTCTATCTCATTCTCTCTCTCAAATAAATAAATAAAATCTTTAAAAAAAAAAAAAAAAAGACTGAGTAGACAGGTTTAATTTTAAATGTTTCACTCTTAAGATGTTTCTAGTGGAATACTAACTGAATTTATTGGAGGTTTTTGTTTCCTTTTAATACCCTTTCTTTAGAATTAGTAAATTTAACTAATATCTAGCTAAAGGAGAATAACATTTATACTAAATGTTGCTGAGAGACCTGAATAAACATAAATATATCTTACCTGGTTAGGAGCTTTTCCAAATACCCCTAGAACACATGAGTAAACAAACAGGCTTGATAAAAGCAGTTCTTTCAGTATTGGGGTATGAAATGGAAGTTGTTTTATTGTAGAGTGGTTTTCTTCTTTTATCAGAAAACAATAATTTTTCTCAGGAAATGTTATTAAGTGTTTATGTCTTATTATGGTTCAACATATATTAAGCTAGTTACATTTCAAAGTTATATATGAATATTTGAAAATAATAAAATAACCGTAAAGTACTTTCAAGGTTGAAAGTCTTACGTCTATTTGTATTTATTAAGAATTTGGTGTGTTGACGATAGTTTAGCATTCCTTTTCCTCACTAACACATGGAAGAAGAAAAAAAACTTCCTAGTATTTTTCCTTTTTTTTAAACCAGTACCCAACTGGATGGACTCTCTTTGCAGTACTTTTCTAGTACTCTTAGAGTAAAATGAAATTCATTCCTTGGTCTGGAAGTCCATACATAAGCTGGCCCCTGCTTGCCTCTCCTACTACTCACAGCCTCTCTGGCTGTTTTGATGCTGACATTTTTTTCTCTTCTTACAGTATGCCAGCCTGAGTCCTTCGTAGCATCCTTGCACTTGCTGTAGCTTGTGTCTAGAACATAACTCGCCCAGGTTCTCTTGTAGTTGTCTTTTTGATGTTTAGATCAAAACCACCTCCCTAACACTTGGTACAAATTACTGTAATACAATGTCATTATCATGCCACCCATTTTCGTTTTCTTCATAACACTTACTGTTATTTGGGATTATTTTACTTCTTTATTAAATTGTTTGTTTTCTGCCTCAGTGGGGATTATAGAGTATAAATTCGAACTAAAATGAAAGGAGAAAATGTCTTTTTCATTGTACCCTGAGTATTGAAATTCTGGAACATCACTTGATACATAGCACTCATTAAATAGTTGCTGAATTTATGAATTAGTTGTTCCACCTGTAAGTATTAGGTATATTCTGAAAAACATTGTAAAGGACTTTTGGCTTATTTTGGGATAAATGTTGTCAGCATTGTAGTATTTCCACTTATTTATCTTCTTTTGCTGGTTGTTAATAAGAAATAATAACTATTAATCTTAATATCTAGAATTACATCTCATTTTTGACAGGTTGACTTTGGCAGAATATCATGAACAGGAAGAAATTTTCAAACTTAGACTAGGACATCTCAAAAAGGTATGTGAAGCATATGCTCAATTTTTAGTTTGTTACCAGAGGTTGTGGAGAGATTGTATTATAAGTCTCTTATTGGAGAGGTCATCTTAAGAGAGAAAGTACCCAGAGTTTAGACAAAAAAAGACGGGTATTTTTAAGTTGAATATATTAAAATAACATTCCTTTACCTTGTGGCAGTGTACAAACATTGAGATGCTGATAATACCATGTCCCTATAGTGGAGAAGTGACTCCTGGCCAGATATTCAGGGTCTTGGGATTACTCTGTTTAAATACTGTTTTTGTAAAAATGCTTCATTTTTAAGATGAAATGTAAATTTCCATATTGTTTGTATCCATTTATAATAAACTGAAATAAGGATAAATTAATAACAAACTTGTTTCTTTGGCTTAACTTTTAAGCTATCAAATGCTTGATTAAATGTTTCAATTAATGTATGTACATGGGCAAATTTAGAAGAGCCTAATCATCAGTAATAGTATGAAGTGATATAGTTTATCAAAATGTTGCTATGTGTTGTTATAGTCAATTTTTATAATGTATAGCTTTGTACTGATTTGTAAACTATGAAATTGTAATCAGTTCATTGTTTTTACAGTTCATATTTTTAGTTCAAACCATTTCAAATTAATGATAGAGTAGATTTTCCCACTCAAAATGAAGTTCCTGACAGATGTAAAATTCTTTTTCTTTGGCCCAATTTTTTATTCTGCTTTTTGTCACATTACATATTTTTTTAATAGGCTGAATAATCGCTAAAATTGGGATAGTGAACTAATCAAAGATCACTTCAGTGAAGTTGTCTTCCTGGGGTGGGGTGAGGAGGACAGAAAAGCCCATTCTGGCAGCAGCTGCTATCATACTGTGTACTGTTTTGTTTTTTGGAATAGTATCAAGGTGCCTCAGACCCCTGCCATTCAGTTACAGGGATAAATATAAATATATATATATATACACACACACACATATATATATATATATGTAATTTGCATTAGTGTGTTTTAACTGTGTCATATCTGTCTTTGCCCCTGCTCAGAAAAGTTTCAACCCCAAACTACTTTTAACACTAAATTCTAACATGATTTACTCTGTTCTTTTTTTAAAGTGTATTTTGTTTTGTTACAGTTTTTCCTGTTCTTTGAGATACAGTAGACAATTTCCATCTATCCTCTGTAACAGATGGAGTTGTAATGGGACTCTTGAAGGATTTTGTAGTACAGAATTAGTACTGGTATTTGTGTGTCCACCTAAGCTATTTTGATAATCAACTCCTCTAGACCTATGTTTGATGTCCTCTGTAAAGATTTATGAATTATTTTCTAACCAGCCTTTCATGATAATGGGACACTTTAACTGGAGGGTTATTATTTTCACATATAATAGTTAATTTTAAATTACTCTCTTTAGTGATGAGATTTTACATGTGTGCATCGTATTTTATGAAAGCCTGTTATATAAAATCTGAAATTATAAAGCAGTTAAATTAGGAATTGGTGATTTGTATTACAAAAAATACTTCACTTTTTGAAAAGCTTCAGAGAAGGGTTTGCTTTTGGTTTTAGTTGGTTGTGCTTGGTTGATTTTAAAGCTTTCCTGGTACTTTGAAAATACTCGGTTTCTTTGAAACACTTCTTTGTAGGTGTTCTAAAGTGAGGTATACTTAAATGTCTAGATATTATATAAACAGTTGTAAGCTGTTGTAGAACACTACGCTTTGACTTCTAACCTCCATATTAGCCTCTTTCCCTGTGTTTGACTTCTCCATTTTTTTGTACTTACTCATTCTTTCTAATAACTGTCCCCGCCATAATCTTTTTCCTGTTTTATTTTTTTCAGCTTTTATCAAGATTTACTGAGCAGCTCTAGATTTCTAACTTTATCTTCTTAACGAGTTTACAATATTACTTTTCTTTGACCAACATCATGGAATATTTTGGGAGAGTGGATAAACTACTAACGCTGAAATATGCTCTCATGTCTTGAATTCTCACATTTTCCTCTAAGAGGCTATTTTGGGTGAGAAGAATGAATGCATCATAAAGAAAGTTGTTGGTAGTACCACCAGGGAACAAAATTGAGTTAAGTGGTGTCATCTTAGAGCACAAACAAATAGCAGTTGCCTGCTTACCACTGAATATTAATTTTTGAGTGGCAAAATTAAGTAATAAGCATTAAGTCGCATGTTTTAAAAATACGTTATTTGGCATTCTAAAGCACACCTGGAAAATAGGCCATTAAAATAGGTTATTCTGTTTTCTAAAAAAGTAGATTGGACACTTTTAACAACATAGAGAACAAGCTTCAGTTAAGAGAAGAGATGTTATCACCTCTGTCTTATCAGCTCCCTATGCTCCTGGGTTTATTAAGCTGACATGAACTGTACCCAACTTGTAACTATATAGTTTCTCCCATTCGCTGGTTCTGATACATGAATATTTGAGGTCCTTGTACCTGCACAGGAGTTAACCTGTACTGTGTCAGCTTAGGGTTTAGATTTGGAGCCCAGAATACTCTTGCTCTCTCTCTGTCTTTAATAAAAACGCTTAAAGTTCAGTAGAATTATTAGGTTAAATTTGTGGGCACCAAAAGAGAAAACTTATTTCATTGAGGAAGCCCATGCTGTTTGGACATATGAGACTAGAAGGCCTATTTACTTTCTTGAAATGAATAATTTATGATGTGCTTTGTATTTTATAAAGATCATCATAATAATTGAATAGGTAAACTGAAGTATGAAAAAGTGTATTTACCTTTGAATAAATCATAAAGTTCAGTTCACATTCTGCACTATTCTGCAGGGTTAGAAATATAATAAATCCAGAGCTTATTAGTGTGATAGAGTAAGGAATGAAAGTTAAGCAAAAGCCTCCAAAAGTAAGTCCGTGGCTAACATAAATAGATGTTTCTGGGGCTTAAGGGCTTATTAGTTTTCTCTTCTGAGGTTAGGAAAATCACTGTGCAGCATCACTTTTTTTTTAATATATCAAAAATTCTTTAATATTTTCAGTTACTCTGTTTATGAACTCATTGCTTACTCGTTCACTAAGTGATTGATTTATTTCCATAGTCTGCCTGACAGAGGCATGATTCAAATTCCCATTTCAGGAGAATTACATAATACTACATTTTATGGACTTCGAAATTTTAACCATTCTGGAGTGAATATTAATGTTAACTTTTTGAATGCCAAGATCTCCCTATGTGTTGTCAAAATTAATAAAGCTAGGAGCCGGCAAAGCCAAGCATGAACCTTTTTCCACTCCCATTTCAGTGGCGGTACCTGTACACTTATTCCTACAGTTCTTCTGTTGTACAGAGATAGCAAGTTGATTCACTGTATTCAGAAGAATTAATTCACTTACAGCATTCTTTGCATCTGTCTTAGAATAGTGGCGGTGTTTGCTTTTTGTTTTTTCAGAAACGTGCTTCATTTTCATTGCAGATAAAGGAGAGCAGTTAAGTTTGTCTCTTTCCCTCCCGTATTATTTTCCTTGAGTTTTTTTTTTTTTAAGATTTTATTTATTTATTTATTTGAGAGAGAGCGCACATGAGAGGGGGGAGGGTCGGGAGGGTCAGAGGGAGAAGCAGACTCCCTGCCCAGCAGGGAGCCCGATGCGGGACTCGATCCAGGGACTCCAGGATCATGACCTGAGCCGAAGGCAGTCGCTTAACCAACTGAGCCACCCAGGTGCCCTTCCTTGAGTATTGTTAGTGACTATTATATCAGCTAGAATATTTCCTATTAGCTGGTATATTGTTTTCTCTCTAAATTTATTTTTAAAGGTCAACAGAAAAAAACATTTTTAATAAAAACTATACTCTCTAACATAATCTTGCCTTTTATGTAGCTTAAGGATTTAAAAGAATAGAACAGAGAAGAGCTATATAATAAAATATGTGGAGACTATACAAATTATTCCCGAAGCAGTTTTTAAAAAATAACCTTGGTAGTAATTATGTACAAACTGACCCAGTTACCCCTTACTAAAAGCTTGTAGTTGCAGCGAGAGTAAATTTCTGTCTTTAAAAAGTTAGTTCTTTGAGGCAAGGCTACTAACTACCCCATTTTATGTACTTGTGCCACATGTGGAATCTGTGGATTTAAGGAAACTAACAAATTCTATGCCTTTTAGCTCTTACGGATGATCTTTTTTTTTTTTTTTTTTTTTAAGATTTTATTTATTTATTTGACAGAGAGAGAGAAACAGCATGAGAGGGGATAGGGTCAGAGGGAGAAGCAGGCTCCCCGCTAAGCCGGAGTCCGATGTGGGACTCGATCCCAGGACTCCGGGATTGTGACCTGAGCCGAAGGCAGTCGCTTGACCAACTGAGCCACCCAGGCGCCCACGGATGATCATATTTTGATATACCAGTCTTTGATACATTCTAGATGGGAATTTATCTTTTTGATGTGAGGAGTTCTGCTAGGTGGTTGTTTGTATAGTCAGATCATTATTCTGCAATTGAAGGAAACTACATGGATATGCTTTTCTAGGATTATTACTAAATTAACACAAATAACTTTTTAAAATAAATCCCTGAAAAACCATTGTCCTTGTAATATATTCTCTCTGTAGCTAATATTTAAATGATATAAGTTACCCATCATAGTACCCCAAAATGATGAGGAAATAAGAATTTTGGAAGTTATTAGGACTATTAACTATGTCTTGCCACTGCGATTACTCAAGTGTGTGATGTGAACAGCATGCAGATGTGTGTTGCCCTTTATTTAGTCTTCAAGTTTTGTCATCTTCTAGACTTAAAATATTTGATTAGCAGTATGGAATATTAAATAGTATTAGTAGGGATTGGCCTTAATGTATGTGTTTTGGGTTGTGTGTGTGCATGAGAGGGAGGGAGGGAGAGAGACAGAGAGAGAGAGAGAGATTTATAAGTCCTGAATATAAGTGCTGGAAGTTTTTTTGGAAAAACATAACCAATTTATAACTGAAACAGGATTAGTCAAGAATCATCAGCACCAACACAAATGTATCTTTGCAGCAGACCAAAGGAATCAGCTAAACAATTTGCAGTCATCTCAATCTCTACTAAAACAAAAATCACATCCAACATGCCACCTGACACCATTTCTTTCTCTCTCTCTCCTTTGCTCCTTGCGATGTGGCATTCATCTCTCCTTGTGCCTCCGTTCTGAAGAGATAACAGTATAGCAACAACTCTGCCACTGAAATCCTGTTCTCTGACCGATATTGGCACCTGCAAAGAGAAACAACCAGTAACAGGCAGCAGCAGCATCAGTATTAATCTTCCATGATGAAATCTTTACAGGTCAAGAACAAGCACACAGCTCTTTTCTCACTCCTTCACAGTGGACCATGCAACTAGTTGAAATGGAAGACAATGGATTGTCTACAAGCCTTTTGAACAGTGGAGAATACAGGGCATTGGTTTTAGGTGAATTGACCCCCAAGTAACTCTTGAAGTTTGATATCTCCTTTGGTCTTTCTTTCTAGAATACCACTGTCATCTGATATATCAGATCCTTAGTATAACCACAAAGAATAAGTTTGCATATGTGACATTTATTGTCACTTGTTTGAATAAAAATATGAAAATAATGAACAGTATAATTCTAGAGGACTTAATCTCTAAATCTGTGTGTTCACCTTTATATTCATGGCCATGACTAGAAGAAATCTCTTGGGAATTCTTCTCTCAATTAAAGCCAACCACATTGTACATTATATTTCTCTAGAACATAGGAAAAGATGCTACTTGTATAAGGCAGTAGTTTTCAGTAGAAGTCTGGTGAAAATACACTGTAGTAGAAAAGGTCATGATTAAGCCCACGAAGAATGTTACAAGGTTTGGGCAAGAAAAGTGCCAAGAATAGTGTTAGAATTCTAAACTTGACATTCTGTCCTTACTACTGTTTCCCTTTTAAAAATGAGTAGTAGTCTATAAAGATGACTTTGCTGAGACAACATGGGACTGGCTGTAGATAGGAAAACTCCCAGTGTTCCTATTTTACCTCCTACTCTTATTATGAATCCATAAACATTACTACTCTGTGTTTCCCCAGTTGCAGTCATACATCTTAACTTGGTGTAGTAGATTTTCAATTACCAAAATGAAAATTTAGAAGTAAAATGTGTTTTGCCCCTGTAATGTTTAATATTAATCCAGTTTTATAGGGAATGGAATTTTTTTTAATTTTGGAAAGAATTTTAGAAGTCGTGTTAGCCATTGGTTAGAGCAGAGTTCAATTCATGTTTGTAAATTCAGTCTAGAGATCACTATTTTACAAAAAAAGAAAACAATTGCTTATCCACTGGTCCTTCCCAATCAGAACTATAACTGCATGCCATTTACAGTTGACCCTTGTACAATCAGGGGTTAGGAGCACCAACCCTCCTCCACCCCCATGTGCACAAAACTCTGCATATAACTTTTGTCTCCCCCAAAACTTAACTACTAATAGCCTACTGTTAACCAGAAGACTTAACCAATAACATAAGCAGTCAGTTAACACAAATTTTCTATATTATATGTATTATATACTGTATTTTTACAGTAAGCTAGAGGAAAATGTTATTAAGAAAATTATGAGGAAAATACATTTACAGTGCTTTATTTGTTGAAAAAAATTTGCCTATTAGTGGACCTCTGCAGCTTAAACCCATGTTGTTCAAGGGTCACCTGTATATTCATGTGTGTCAAGAGAGTCTCGAATACTAGGCTCTTTCCGTCATTGCGTAGAAAGTTAAATGTCTTCATACTTAAATAAAAAATCTGTGAATCCAGCCAAATCCTGAGAAAGGTTCAGAGGAACCCAGGCAGTGCGGAGGACTACGATATGCTGTAAGGCATGAGGCCTGGATGTGCTACGGTGTGGTGTCAGCACCTTCCTTCGCGTTTAACATCAAGGAATTTCCAATACAGCAGCTATAATTTCTTTTTCAGGAAGTATACTAAATATTTAAATTTTGCCAGTCAGTTGAATTGTTACATTTATTTGCTGCTGGGAAGGGTTTTATTTTGTCTTGTTTAAATAGAATGGAGGAACTGACAGAATCAAAACCTGCCTATTTTAACAGTTATTCCCAGGAGTTTTAATGTAGATATTTATGCATTTGAATAATGCATAAACTCCACCTCCACATCCCACACCCTCCCCCTAAAAAAGGAAGAAATGAAGTGTAGAGAAAACATTAAGGTTCTAAAATAATTAAGCCATTGCAATACATCTGAGGGAGATACAGTATGCTCCCATCAGTAATAACCAGCTCAGTGATTGGGGAGGGGAGTGGAGGGAGCATTTATGTAGTTAGGAATAAACCCCCCTCCGCCCGCCCCAGGAATTTCATAATTTTTGTCCCCTCTCCTCCTCCTACCCAATTTTCAATCTTACATAATCATACTCAAGCAAAAACAGGGTTATGGGCAGTAGTTTCAAAACTGATCTCTGGAAGTTCAGACTTGGTTTATCTATGTGGTTTTTTTGGTTTGTTGGTTGGTTCATATTTCCAATGGTTCATATCTCTCATATCCATATTTAAAGTATTTGAAAGCATATAATAGAAATAATCTGGGGGCATACAACAGGGTTAAAGATGAAGTAAATTGTTAATGATTTTCTTCTTCCTAATTCTTTTTTTCTGCACTGCCCTTTCTTTCCATTAGCTTTTAATAGTGCCTTCGTTAATTTCACCTTTCATTTTCCTGGTGATAAACTTTTAGAATGACATTATAGTTTATGAAATTAAAAAATTTGAGGACCTGCGGATACCGGCTTTTGAGGGATTAACATTGTTCATATTACTAAAATGAATTTGGAGTTAAACTTTTTGAAACCTCATTCTGAACTAGTTTTCCTAGACCAAGTAATGTTATAGTGCTATTGAATAGGCTCTTCAAAGTGATATGCTTTTCTCTTCTTCTTCCATCTTCATAATATACAGAATTTCTTTTTTACCAACTCTCATTGGTTATAGGCAAGCTGAGAATGATATATCAAAATACTTTGTCTTATCTTGGCTTTATAGAAAAGCAGCTCTTCGAAATTGAGGGTTTTTTGTGGATATAACATGTAACATACTCAAGATTTGTTAAAGAAATTTAAACTAGTATGTTTAATTTTTTCAGGATATGTATCATTTTTACATGTGAAAATGCATTTTGTAACTCTTTAAGCTTTTATAGCTTTAATGCCTACACACCCCACCTTTCTTTTAGTAATTGCTGTTTTAAAAATCGCCATTTTGGGAAATGCACAAAAATCGACCTAGCGGTTTTTACCTGGCATTTTAGAGATTCTGTATTACTGTTACTGACTTTTGGCTTAGAAAGTCGAGCCAAGGGGATATTAAGTTGCCAGAAAAACTTTGCTTACAAACAGAAAGCATTTCTATGTCAAACTTCTGCTGAAGGACAAATTGTTTTGGTTAAGTTGCTGTGGAATTTGCCTTCCATATAAATTTTTTAAAGTTATAAGTTTTGGAAGGTGGTATGTTTTGCAGGTTTAACAGTGAGGCAGTATTGAGATCTGTTGTTGTATATTTATATGACTTGGGTTTTAAATGAGAATATTAAGAGCTTATTATAAAATACTGTTAGAATAGCTGTAGTATATACTGTTAAATTGTCCATTGCTGTATCTTTGTTTGAACAGAAAAGAACTGTGTCCTTTTACTGTGTTGGGATCACCAAACCTACCTCTCTCTCTAAAAGTCTATTCTTAACTTGTGTTTCTTCTAGACCTCTGCTTTAACTGCTCAGCTGGTGGATGACTCGAGGACTGAAAGTTGATATTATTCTAGTTGGATTATCTCTTGTGTTTTAGTAATCTGGCCTAGTTTTGCCATGGGTTTGAGGGTTCCATTCTATAATGAACTCAGGTCAGTTGTGAGCCTGGGTCATACTTGCTTCTCCTGAGCCCTCTGAAAATGATTAATTCTGAGGACAGCCCAGAGATTAATGTTGATCTCAAGCCAAGGAGAGGATAGTCTACAGGATAGATCTTTGGAAATGACTGCACTAAATATAAATCAGTTGATGAAACTACTGTATTCTAGACTATTGTACCCTGGGGCCATACCAAAACTGGGCTTTGCCCCTTTATATAAAGAAAGGGTACTAGGCCATATCGTCCTAACATTTGCCTGAAAGTATGTGTATTAATCTGCTTGGGCTGCCATAACAAAATACCGTAGACTAGGTGTTTTGTTTTTTTTTTTTTAAAGATTTTATTTATTTATTTGAGAGAGAGAGAATGAGAGAGAGCACATGAGAGGGGGGAGGGCCAGAGGGAGAAGCAGACTCCCTGCTGAGCAGGGAGCCCGATGCGGGACTCGATCCAGGGACTCCAGGATCATGACCTGAGCCGAAGGCAGTCGCTTAACCAACTGAGCCACCCAGGCGCCCGACTAGGTGTCTTTAACAGAAATTTTCTCACAGTCTGGAAGGTGGAAATCTAAGATCAGGGTCCATCCAGCAGGGTTCAGTTTCTTGTGAGGATCTGTTTCTTCCTGGTTTTAGATGGCTGCCTTCTCACATGTCCTATTCTCTGTGCTCCCACAAAGAGGGGACAGGGTGGGCAGGATCTCTGTCTCTCTTCCTCCAGATAAAGCCACTCATCCCATCATGAGGGCCCCACCTTCATAACCTAATCTAATTCCCAAAGGCCCCATCTCCAAATACCATCACATTGAGGTTTAGGGCTTAAACATACGAATTTTGGGGAAACACAAACCTTCAGTCCATAAGAGTATGTATACTGCCCCCCCCCCAAGTGGGGTTTAAGAGTTGCAGAATTATCTTTCCCCCAGAAGTGTGTCACTTTGGTTTAAAGTCCAAGATGTGTGAAGTAAATAATAAATTACAGTATGTTAGATGTAAATATGTTTCACTATGAAAGAGTTATATCTATCAGTATATAAGACTTGGTTATTAAAAAAAGAGAGAGACTTGGTTATAGTTCCTTTACTTGACATTTCCTCTTATATACAGAGGATCCAATTTTTTCTTTTTTTTTTCCTAGTGCTTCTGACTTTTTTTTCCTGTAAACTTTATAATTCAAACCAAATGCAGCTTGCCTGTGCTTTTAGATTGTAAGATTTTATGGGCCATATCTGCCATGTTTTATAGAGGGCAAAAAAAGTTTGCTTAACTGACACAGACCTACATTTTACTTTCTTTAAATAATAAGTATTTATTTTGCAATATTGGTTATTGCCATTGTATAGACCTCTGAAGATTACCAAAAAATATTAAGCAAATGTAACTGTATCAACAATCTAGTTGAATCTCATAAAATATATTTATTGACTCAGTAAAATTTAATTTCTATAAATACTCTTTTGAAATAGTATCCCCATACTACAATTTCAAATAAAAGTTAAAACAGTTATTTCAGTAGGTATGCTAATAGACATTTCACGGTTTTATCGGATATTTAGAATTTCACTAGCCTACCAAGTGTTCAGTAGCTTCCTACATGTGTAAGAATCACAAGTTTTAAGACCACAAATGTTAGTAATATGGAAAGAAGAGGTTACCACTTTCTATGTTCTGTGATGTAAATGAATTTGAATTTTTTTCATACTCATGGACATACCTGTATAGCCAGTTTCTTATTCTACTTTATGTGTCTTTATAAATTAAGACAAACTAAACTGTAATTTGAGTCTCATTCCAAAAGGTTTTTAATCTATTTCCTGTCCTTATAATGAATCTTCAGTTATTTAATCCCCTGGAGTATTTATTACCTTTACTTTTTTCATTAAAATAAATATTTGTGACTGAAGCTGTATAAAGAAATTTCAGTTCAATTAAGACAGTTTGTTTAGTTTATGTATTTAAAAAAAAAAAAACTCCCCAAAATTTTAGAAAGGTTTATCTTCATTTAAATTTACTGTGAAAGTTTCTGTTTATCATCTAATGCCTATTCCATATTAAATATCTCTGCAACAAGTAGTGGTTTTCATTTTAAAATAATAAAAATAACCTTAAGGGTCAAGTGGAATGCAAACAACACACTTAGATTTAGTTTTTTTTAATATGTGAACATTTGTTTTTCTTTATCATACTTAGAATATTCCTTTCGGTTTAAGCTTTAGATAAAGGTGTTATACCCTTTATACCTCATATTATCTGCTTTGGAGTGAAATGATATTTATATCTTCAAAGTAAACTTCAGAATTATTTTTTAGATAAAGGATTTTTTAAATCAAAGATAAATCATTAAAAGGAGCTAATATACAGATATGTTTAAGTGTAATATAGATTTATAATGGTAGATACACATTTAGGCCAAGGCAATTTGTATTTGTTTATTTACTCAACAAATATTCAGAAATATAATGGGCATTTCTAGAATTTTCCACCGAAATTTGATATATCCTATCTGTCCCTTATGTAGTATTCAAATTTATATTGACAAATCAAAGAGATGTATAAGATGGGTGGTTGTTTATTTGGGGTCTGATTCTAAAATGTTCTCAAAATTGTGTATTTTGAGACCTGAAAAATATTTATCAAAATTTTTATATAAAATGTTAAATTTCTTTAGATTTGCCTAGAGCTGCTCTGATAACTGAGGATCTACCACAGCTATCCATATAGTTTTTGTTTTAGAGTCTCTAAGATTGCAGTGGGATTTATCCTGAGTGGTCAGATTGTGTGTGTGTGTGTGTGTGTGTGTATTTCAGACATTGTAAGGTCTAGAAATAATCAGTGGTTCTGTCTTCTTCCTTTCTTCCTTTTTTGACTATTGTAAAATACCTTCATTTGTTTTGTATTATTAAATTATTCCCTCTTAAATTAAAATTGGGATGTACCAGAAATAAAACTTTCATCTCGTTTTGTATTATAAGTCAACCTCAACTACCTTGCAGTCATTTTCAGTTTAAATATTCTAAAAATAGATTTCTTGTAGTACAGAATAAAACTCAGCATCTCATTAGGTATAGATTTTTATGTGGAGGATGGTTTCTTGAAATAGGCTTTTGCCTTATCTCTTTCCATCTTTCAGGCATTGAAAAGTGCACTTTGGTCTTTTAACTCAGTGGTACTTTATAATATACTATTCTTCCCGTCACTGTATAAAATTGATGCATGGGTAAAAATATCTCTTTTTATATTGCAAATAAATTGAGCTTGTTATAGTCCCCTCTCTTCATTTTCAGGAAGAGGCAGAAATCCAGGCAGAACTTGAACGTTTGGAAAGAGTCAGAAATCTTCACATTCGAGAGCTCAAAAGAATAAATAATGAAGATAATTCGCAGTAAGTCATTATTCATATTTTACAGTTTTTTCTCTCCGTGGAGAGTATAAACACAATATTTCCGTGTTGGGGGGCCTTCTCAGAACACTTAGAAAAAGATCCAAAGTCCTTCCCATATTTTCAGAAGGCCTTATATGATCTGGTCTCTGGCCACCTCACCAACCCCATCTCTGTCATCCTCCCCTCATTTATATCTTGTACACAAGCCGGCCTCCTCGAACATGTTTATTTAGCACATTCCCATCTCTGGACTTCCGTGCTTGCCATTTCCTCTACCTGAAGTGTTCTTCCTCTAAATATCTGCATGGCTTATTCCTTATTTCACTCCAAATGATCGAGAGAGGCTGTCCTTAGGCCACCCTGTATAAGATAGCAGTTTTTGCCTCACTCCATCCCTTCTCTCAGTATCCTTGCCTTGCTTTATTTTTTCATAGCATTTATCACTACCTGGAATTACAGATTTATGTTTCAGTTATTATTGTCTGTCTCCTCACATTAGAATGTAAGCTACATGAGAGCACAGACTTAGTTTTATTTTTGCTATATCCTCAGAGCCTAGACCAGCGCCTGGCACATGCTAGGCCCAAAATAAATATTTGTTGACTGAATACCAAAGTTAATATTACAATAGTGAAGGAGAAATTATTTCAGCTAGCAGTAGTTCAGTAAGCCATAGTTGAAATTATTTCAACTAACAAGATTTATGCAAAAACTGTAGAAGAAATAGAAGTTTAAGTTATAGCCTCTGTCCTTATCCTTGCTTATCAAAATGAATGCTATAGATATTAAATGCTAAAGGAACTCAAAAGAGGAGAAAATAACTGAGGACTGGTGGGAGCTTTATGAAGAAGACAGAAATTAAGCAGCAAGGTACTACTTGGATTTAATTGACGTAAAGGAGAGGAAGAGTGTCTTTTTATACTTTATAAGACTTGTGTCATTTAAAGCTTCATGACCTAATACGAATGTCGCAATTGGAAATGGCCAGTTTCTCTTATGAACTATAAATATCTTGCTTAAAAGAAGGCCTATTCATGATCATTTGTTTATGTATAATTCATAAATATACAGATCCTTCCTGTGCATAAGGTGAATGAAATAATATATTTATGGAATAACCCAAAATGTACCAGATGAAAATTCTAATTAAGCGGATAGGACAAAACTAATTTAACAGTTGTCTCTTCTGAAAATTATGTTCAAACTTATTTGTGGATCTGACTTAGTCCACTTGATGAAAATTAAGTGAACTGTTATAGCTTTACATTTCACTTTAAAAGTAAACAGAGGAGTGCCTGGCTGGCTCAGTCAGTAGAGCTTGAGACTCTTGATCTTGGGTCGTGAGTTCGAACCTCACGTTGGGGGTAGAGTTTACTTTAAAAAAAGCAAAAACAAAAACTTAGCAGAAACCTCTTTTATTAACAAGTTCTTTAAGAAAAGAAATTGTCAAAGCTATATTCAATTGATTTTGAATGAAATAATAAAATATATTTATACCTGGAATTAATAAAGCTATCATCGTTTTTGTTTTTGTTTTATTTCAAGAGTGCACATTTTGGAATCACATTTTTCCGCTAAGCCCTGTCATGTATTAACTGTTGACCTGAGCAAGTGACTTAACTTTTCTGTGCAGTGGTGCCCTCATCTGTAAAATAAGAGCTAGTAGCAACGCCTACTTCATATGGTTGGCTGAGAAATAAATGAGTTAATACATGTGAATGCTTAATATATAGCAGGAGCAATAAATGTTACATAGTAATGAGTATTATCTGTGAGAGATTTTCTAAGTTTCTTTTTAAAGCTTTCATTTTTTCATTGGGAATTGAAATTTTATTTATAGAAGTTCAAAGAGTAAAATTTAATCATGCATGAAGGCCAGTTTATACAAATAATTATTTTTAATCATATGTACTACTGTAAAATCTTGATTCACCATACTCCCAATATAAAAGTATATTTTTCCATGGGAAATAATTCCTACTGAGTAGTGGGATTTCATAAAGCTCTTAGAAATACAATAGTTGGTAAGTCTTTATCAGAGTGCTATTGGTTATTGAACCTGAATGTTCAGCTAAATGTTAAGTTTAATGAACACCAGAGAGTTCAGATTGAAAATAGTCATGCAGGTGGAGAGCGAAGAGCAGTATAGGATGGAACTCAAAATTAGCAGAAGAGTAACTGAGAAAGAAATAGCTCAAAGTAGAAGACAGAATGGAACTTTACTGTGGAAGGAACCTTTTTTATGTGTTTTTATGTGCCTAAGTATCTTTTTCTCCCACCTTAAGGTTCAAAGATCACCCAACGTTAAATGAAAGATACTTGTTACTTCATCTGCTTGGTAGAGGTGGCTTTAGTGAAGTGTATAAGGTAATATAGACTTTTTTTCTGTTCTTACACTAAAATAGCAAAGATATAGGAGTACATGGTTAAGAAGTACTTGTGTTTTATTGATTCATTTTATGATTTTTTGACTGATTTTTATGTCCCAACTCTCATTACAAAAGAGCCTGATGGCTTATGTTGTCTTATCTCAAGTGGAGAATCTCCTTGCATCACACTGATATCTGGTACCTCATTACTAGCAGCCAGTCCGATACAAATAACGCTCATTAGAATCAAGAGAGGCAGGGCACCTGGGTGGCTCAGATGGTTAAGCATCTGCCTTCGGCTCAGGTCATGATCTCAGGGTCCTGGGATCGAGTCCCGCATCGGGCTCCCTGCTCCTTGGGAGCCTGTTTCTCCCTCTGCCTTTCTCTCTCGCTCTGTCTCTCATGAATAAAAAAAAAAAAAAATCTTAAAAAAAAAAGAATCAAGAGAGGCAAGTAGCCATTTAATATAGTACATCTATGGAAAGATTGTACCCCTTAATTCAAACGTGTCACAAGTCTTACATGTCTTGAATTTACCCAAATCTCTACCTATTTTAAGGCCAGTGTTTCTTAAATGCACCTGTATAAATGTAGAAAAGTTTTTAGTCACCATGTTCAGTGTTTTGTATCTTCTCTTTTTTCACTTTACATTGTATCTTTCTGCCCAGCCTTTAAATTGTGTAGTTCTGGGGTGCCTGAGTGGCTTAGCCCATTAAGTGTTGGACTCTTGATTTCTGCTCAAGGTCATAATCTCAGGATCATGGGGTTGGGCTTAATGCTCAGCGGGGAGTCTGCTTGTCCCTCTCCCTCTGCTCCTCTCCCCCCTCCAACTCACACACTCTCTCTCTCAAGTAAATAAATAAATCTTTAAAAAAAAAATTGTAGTTCCTAAAGTCTTTTATCATTCTATATATTCTCCTTTTCAAATACAGGTTTCTCCAGCTATCCAAAAGTAGAGCATTCCAGTGAGACCATTCATAAGCCAAACCGGTATAAAGGGAAGTGTATTCCCTGCTTTACGAAGTTTGTGAGAGGCCTCTTCACTTTTTTACGAAAGACCTACATTAGTGCCTGTTTTTCCTAACTGAAAGAAATCCAGAGGGTTTTCACTCTTAAAAAAAAAAAGCCATTATTGTAGCTGTGTACATAATATCCATCCTACACTTTCCTTCTGAGCTCCATACCTCCTTTTGGTATACATGACTTAGTCTTTTTACCTCACATGGATGCTTCATATGCAGTACAAACTCAGGTCTGACACAGAAGTTATCTTCCTCTTCTCCAAAACTTTTTCTTCTAACACTGCGGCCTCCCACAGCAATACATCCATCTGTCCATTCCCTCAAGTGAAAAACCTAAGGCCATCCTTTGCTCCACCTTTTCCGTAACTTCCTTTCCTCAACATAAAACCAGTCCCTGGTGCCCACTGCTAACTTATATCATTAAGCTCTCAAGTCCAGCAGTGACCCTTCCCTCTCTCTCTTAGCTTAAGGCCTCCTTGTCTCTTATTTGCATTGCTCCCTGAGCCTCCTAGCTAATCTTAGGGCTCATTGAGTTTCTCCAGTTTATTGATGTATGCTGCGGCTGGAGTGGCCTTTTTATAAAATGCAGTCTGATCATCTCACTCACCTACTTATAAGCCCCAGGGGCTTCCCATTTGCTCTTAGTTAGGATGAAGTCTTATTAAGGGTTGTACCCTCACCTTAAATTTAATTCCTGTAGAAGACTTCCCTGTTGGTCTCCCTTTTATAGCTCCTTGTTGACACTTTGTGCTTTGTTTTGTTATGTATTAGTATAGTTAGTGGTTAAGAGCTTGGGTTCTAAAGCCAGATAGGCTAGGTTTGAATACTAACTAGTACTGATTACTGTTTACTAACTGTATATACTCAGGCTTAGGACTTACCATCCTCTGCCTCAGTCTTCCATCTGGAAATACTAACAGTGCCTACATCATAGGATTGTTGTAATGATTTTTTTTTTAAGATTTATTTACTTATTTTTGAGAGAGAGAGAGAGAGAGAGAGCAGCGGGGAGGGACAGAGGGAGAGAGAAACTCCATGCTGAGCACAGAGCCCTTCGCAGGGCTCAATCCCAGGACCCTGAGATCTTGACCTAAGCTGAATCCAAGAGTCAGACACTCAACCAACTGAGCCACCCAGGCGCCGCGGGTTGCTCTAATGATTAGATGAGCTATATCACAGGAACATTGGTGCTTAGCAAATGTAAGCTCATCAGACTATTCTTAGAAATCCTGACAGTGAGGCAAGGACTGTGCCTTCTTAGTTTACTGAAGACAAACCTGGATTCTAATTCTGAGTCTGGGAAAAAATAATGGGATTTGTACTCAGAAAACTTCAGTTCTGATCTTTGTTCAACTGTGAACCATTCTGTTTTTGTTAAGTTGGACAAGCATTAAACATCATGGGTCTAACCTTCCTCACCCATCAGGAGTGATCTGTGAGCTCTCTTCCAATTCCTGGTTCTCTGATTCGAGTAGTAGTTCCTTCTCAAGCACTTAATGGTTCAAGGAGGCTTACTCAGTCCACAAAGTAGAAAAGATCATAATGGCATGGCTCACTGTGGATCTAAAAATCACCAAAAGTACAGTTAGCACTCACTTGGCCTTAAAGTTAGTTGCCCAGCTTCTGAGCTTTTTGTCATGACCTTTCCTGACAGCCTTCTGCCACTGCCCTATAGTATTTGCACTGTTTCTAATACCACAGATAGCTGCTAAGAGGGGCATTTCTTTTTGAAGAAAGGGCTTATATAGGAAATAAAAAATGCAGATTGGGGCCTAATAACTGTTCAGTACTGACCTAAATACTAAAGACCACTTTCTCCAACCCCTTCAAAGCCTTTTCATGGTTGCCAGGTCCACTGGGAAACAAAGCAGATTGTGAGTCAAAAAAAATACAGATTTTATCTATACCAAGGTGGAAAATACTGAATCAATTGCTCAGTAATTGACCATATTAGCCTTATGGGAAGGGTATACTTTACTCACCTAATCTTGGGAGAAAGATGTGTCATATATAAGTCAATATATATTGATAATTTTTATGAGTGCACTTAAAATTTTATTTTCTATTATCCTTTATGCTTTTTTGCATTCTCACATGAACTTTTTAATCTTTTCTCTTTAAGCTTTTAATAATGTAATTAGCTAATGTTTAACACTTTATGTGTTTTACCCCATTTAATCCTCTCAACAACCCAAACTTTATAAATGAGACTGAGGCTAAGAGAGGGTATTATTAGCACAGAGTTCTGTAGCTAATAAGTTTATCTGACTCCAAAATGAATATTCTTAACTACTGCATCCTATATTATTTCTGATCTTAGGCTTTTATAATTTTATGACAGTTTACCTTTCTTCTTTTTTTTTTTAATAAGGATTTTATTTATTTGAGAGAGAGAGAATGAGAGACAGAGAGCATGAGAGGGAGGAGGGTCAGAGGGAGAAGCAGACTCCCTGCCGAGCAGGGAGCCCGATGCGGGACTCGATCCCGGGACTCCAGGATCATGACCTGAGCCGAAGGCAGTCGCTTAACCAACTGAGCCACCCAGGCGCCTGTGACAGTTTACCTTTCTTGTTTATTTTTAGGTTACCAGTTGATGGGGGGGAGTAGAGACTGGGGACCTTCTTTCTAATATGTAAATTTTCAGTGTTGTTTTTGTTTTGTTTTTTTTTTAAAAGGGGCTCCTTTGTCTGTAAATCACAGAACCAAAATTACTAGATCTCTCTTAAATGACATTCAAGTGGTTTTTTTTTAGATTTGTAAATTACCTGACACCTTAGAAGAATACTGATCATTCTTAATTTTTTTATGTAAGAAATAGGCTGATGATTCAGACAAACTAGTATAAAACCTCTGTTTTTGAGACAGCCAGTAAAAATTGAAGACAAGTTGGATATTAGAAGAGATTTTAAGGAATTATTATTGATGTAGATAGGTGTGATAATGATGTATGGTTATGTTTGAACAGTTTCATAATCAAAGTTTAGAGTTTAGAATTTTTTAAACAGTTGGAAATCATTACGAACTTGTTTAAAGAAGTGGGGAGTTGCTAGGAAAGGTAGAGGAAAAAGTTTTGCTTTATCCAGCCCATAAAAAACACACTAAAGCCCTCTCTTTGTTGGCTGCTTACTGCTTTTGCCACTGTAGAGGAGCCAGATCCATATTAAAAAAAACAAATAACAGCATTATTGTTTTATCTTGATTCAGTATATTGGCATTTATGAAACCTGAATGTGAAAATTCACCTTAAAGTTTTCTCTGATGTATACGATGGAATTTGTATCTTGTTCCCAATAATAAATGTGTTGTTAAACTATATATAATCATAGCAAAGATGATCACCAAAAACTGTAGTGTATATTCTAATTTCATATTGCTATAAAAATTATCACCAAATTTGTTTTTTAAATCTCTTTAGCTATTCAGTTGGTCTTTGGTCCTAACTCTTCTATGCCTTGAATCCTAGGCTTTTGACCTCTATGAACAAAGATACGCTGCTGTGAAGATCCACCAGCTTAATAAAAGCTGGAGGGATGAGAAGAAGGAAAACTACCACAAGTAAATAGTAATACTTTCTGGTTTTTATCAAGTGAAAATACATTTAATAGTCATGGAGAATAAATATACTCTCTCTTCCTGTAGACATGCCTGCAGAGAGTATAGAATACACAAAGAACTGGATCACCCTAGGATAGTTAAACTCTATGATTATTTCTCCTTGGATACAGATACGTAAGTGAATATAAGGATTTATATTTAACAAAAATTTGTTTGCTTTTGTTTTCCTTATTCTGTAATGATGATATATTCTTCATTTCATCCTGTGATTAGGAATTATTGGATAATGTTTTAGGTCTAATTTTTTCTCTTCTTCATTGTAGGTTTTGTACAGTATTAGAGTACTGTGAAGGCAATGACTTGGATTTCTATCTGAAGCAACATAAATTAATGTCAGAGAAGGAAGCTAGGTCTATTGTAATGCAAATTGTAAATGCACTAAGATATCTCAATGAAATCAAACCCCCTATTATACATTATGATCTTAAGCCAGGTAATTAATAAAATTTGTCTAAATTTTTTAAGCTCTAAAGACTGTAGTTTTTAAAAGTCATATTAAGTTATCTGAAAACCTGCTTTTTGGTGCAGTTTATTAAAGTCAGTGGAATACTAGAAGAATTTAAAATGCCCATTGAATCACATTTTAAAATTATATTTTAAATTTACATTTTTTAAATATATATCTGTTCCCCCAATGTCAGCTAAAGTAGTAAATATAATGTTTTTCATCTATGTATCATTAAAAAAAAACTTTATATTTTATTCTTAGGAAACATCCTTCTGGTAGATGGCACAGCATGTGGAGAAATCAAAATCACTGATTTTGGTCTATCCAAGATCATGGATGATGATAGCTATGGTGTAGATGGAATGGATCTAACTTCTCAAGGGGCAGGCACTTACTGGTAAATGTATAATTTAAAATATTGAAATTGTCTAGATTACTTTTTATGAGTTTAGTTTTTATTTTCATATATCTTTGAGATTACAGTGGTGAGGATACTAATATGAAGTTTGAGTCAAGAGGGAGATTACTGTTGTCAGTCTTCTTTTCTCGTCGGATCTTAACTGTAAATATCAGCAAAGTGAAGGGAGAAGAACTTGGCATTGGCAAGTGACTTAAGTGTCTGTTAGCCAGGAACTCCTCACATGGAGAATCATGGATTTTCTTCTGTATGTTCAAGTGATGTTTATCATCACTAAAAATACTTGTATGAAGATCACATCCTGACTATTACAAGCAGTAGCCATAAGCATGAAGTCCTCTCTGTAGAGGTTCTGTGGTGGCAGTTTATATTGGAGATGGAGGTTTTGTTGATCATGCATGGGAAAGAAGTTTGGAATATTCTTAGTCTTTGGACTTGGCTCTCAGAAATCCCTTTTCATAACTTCATACATATAAACTCTAGATAGAACTGTAGATTCACAGGTCTAAGTCTGAATGAATGTCATTCCCTTCAGAGTACCTAGGTTTTGACAAAAATCACTTGCAGTGTGAATTTTCAAACTTACTGTCAAATTCACTTGAAGTAGAGAATATAGACTATAAAATTTCAAAACAAACTTAGTTTAGCAAAAGGAGTAAGATTGTAATTGGAGAGATAACTGTACTCAACTTTATTGAACAAGATGGAGACTACAAACATAAATGTGACATTAGGGTTTCTGGAACAGTCTTCGCACAGCTTAGGCACATAATAACCAGTTCCACAAGATGCCCTTGGTCTGTATGAACTTTTCATGAACAGGGATTAGTCATGTTCATGTGTTCTTTTAAAGCCATTTTACTTTCAAATTCTGCTTGTAGCATTTTCTAGGAATATGAGTAAGATAATAGATCATGGATTTTTCAGCCCATATTTAAAGAAAATTGTCATTCAAACTAGTAACCCCCTAAAAGTTGGTATCCTCAATCAGTAGTCCTCAGACTTGTAGCAACAAGTCTCCTTCATAGAGCTCTGGATTCCATGGAAGATAGCTTAAAATAATAGGTCATCCTTCCTCTGCAGAGACTCCCACTATATTGTTTCCCTCGCACTCTGGTTTTGCTTGTGGAGGGCTGGGCAAGGAGATTAACCTCTGACAGGTGGGCTGGAGCATTTCCATGTAGTAACCTGGAATGTACTTCCCATAGAAACATGTTTTGAAAAATGGTTCATTTCCTACAGTCATAGTAGCTTTTTTAGCTTTATATTTGGTAAAGTGGGATGTCCTGTACAGTCTTGCAGGAATACATGTAAACTATTTGTCAGTATCACTTAGAAGAAAATCAGTTTTGTCCCTCATTCCGTCTCAGGTCTCAAATGCAGTCAATTCACTAAATCCTGGTGGTCATTTCTTCCCAAATAGCTCTGGTGTCTTTCTTAAAATTCCTCTCCTTGCGTACAGCTTTTTGTCTCAAGAGACAGTGTAGCATAGTGTTTAAGAGCCATTCTTGTTTCATAAATCTACACAAAATATATACTTTTATTCATAAAACAAATCTGGCTTTTTACTTGATTTGGGGGGTAGGAAAGGATTTACATTACAAATGAGTTATTGGTCATCTTTGGTGGTTCTATTTCAAGAAGTTTTTTTTTAAAGAAATCTGTGCATATCTTGCTGAAATTTAAATGATTTAAGCATAGTATAAAACTAAAGGAAAAGAATTAGATTCCCATTTAGCTGTATTATTCCTTTTCAGGATTTTATAGTTTATCTAAATTTTAGAGGTGGGAGATGCTTGCATCTCTGCTGGATCTTTTTATTTAAAACCTAAGGTGTGACAAATTTATTTTTACCTATCCCTTATATAGAATTATGAACTTACAAATAGCACTTAAAAGTAGAAAATGGTATTTTTGAATACTTAATATATTTCAGATGCTGCTAGGGTTCAAAAACTGCACAGTGAATGATAAGAGCTCCTTGAGCTGCTCACAGTTTAGAGTGATTTTAGTTTAGTACCGTAATAGAGGTACCATAATATCTGCTGGTTACATGGGGAAGAAGCAAAACTCAGCCTAGAGGGAACAGAGGTCCAGTCAGTCTTAATGAAGAAAAAAGGTACTCACCAAATGAATTAGAGTGGTTAAGGAAGGCATTAGAGATGATCATATTAAGCAGCATGTGGGGGCAGGGAGGTAGTGTGGGGAACCAAGTGAATGGTCTTTGCTGAGCCAGTTGCTTCTAGATTAGAATGGGTCTGTGTTACAAACAAGAGCTATGAGGGCTTACCTTGGCAGTGCATGATGTTGCAGTTTTCTAAGCAGAAGAACCAGCTGGTCAGATATGTGTTTTAGGAAGAGAATTGCTTACACTTTGAACACAGGTGAAGGGGCATGGGAGATCATTTAGAATTGCTTGCTTAAATTAGAACATTATAATTTCTACTGATAATATATTACCTACAGAAATGAAAATGTTAGTATATGTAATACATACTTTATCACGAAAGTTGTATGTTTTGGCTCTAGTGTCAAATGATACAAGGATGGAAATGCTGCCAAAGTTTGATTTTCATTCATGAAAGTCCTAAGGTTTTATGTATGAGTATTCTGAGTGTTCTGAAAGTATGTTTAGGAGGCTTAAATTACAGATTGTTAATAGTATCCTTTCCTCTTTTCTCCCCAAAAAACTGTAGGTATTTACCTCCCGAGTGTTTTGTAGTTGGAAAAGAACCACCAAAGATTTCCAACAAGGTTGATGTGTGGTCAGTCGGCGTCATTTTCTTTCAGTGTCTTTATGGTAGAAAGGTAAGTTAAAGTGTGCAAGATTCTGTTCTATGGAGAGAAGTTGAATTTTCCCTCTTAAATGTAAAGTTTAATTAACTTGAAGTCAGTGTAGAGCCTTCTAAGGAAAGCCAGGCCTTTGTTCCTTGCTAAAATTTTCATGGATCAGATTATTTTAATGTCACAGCAGCTTTCTTGATCTGCTTTTTGCCCCCCCCCCCCTTAAATAAAAGAAGAAACTATCAATTGTGCTAACATTTTCTGCTCTTAGGGATACTCAAGCCAAAACACTTTACCTCCCCCACTCCTACCACCCCCCCCCAACATACTCAGGCCTGGGTATAGCATCCCCTTGTGCTTCCTCAGGGAAATTCCATCAAATTTAGTCTTAATTCTTCCCAAACCTCTTCCCACACCTCTCTTTATTTTGAAGTCAGAGCTACAAGCTGCCATAGATACCTTCCAACCCCTTCATCAGTGTGGAGAGAGGGGTTAAGGGACTTCTCTGGGAAGTAGCTTCAAGTTAGGAACAAACCCAGAGCTGTCAGTGAAGGAGTGTACCGTGTTCAAAGTATTTTATTCTTTGGAATTTTCACAGATGTTTCCACTGCTTCTTACTTTTTAAATCATATTTCCATTTTTTAAACAGTCGTAATAAATTTTTAGATTTTTTTTTAATTTTTATTTTATCTTAAATATGTTGCAACAGCATTATTTTCTGTGCTATTTGCTATGTTGAGGATTGGTTAGATGGGCTTACTCAGCCTTCTATCAGTTATAACCTTATTTCCATGAGAATGCATCCCAAGTTACAAATAACTAAGATTTTTTAGAACACAAATCATTTATATTTTGGATTCACTGATAATTACTCTGTTTTCTAAACTTTTTTTTTTTTTAAGCCATTTGGTCACAATCAATCACAACAAGACATTCTTCAAGAAAATACAATATTAAAAGCCACAGAAGTCCAGTTCCCTGTAAAACCAGTTGTAAGCAGTGAAGCAAAGGTATTACATTTATGTAAATAGGTTTTGTGAAGTAATTTCGTAAATTGTGCTTAAAGTAAGTACAGTTGACTTTTGAACCACATGGGTTTGAACTGTACAGGCATTATTGTGAATTTTTTTTTTTTAACAGTACAATACTGTAAATGTATTTTCAAGATTTTCTTAACATTTTCCTTTCTCTAGTTTACTTTATTAAAAGAATACAGCATATAATACATATACAAGATATGTATTACTCGAATGTTTATGTTATCGGTAAGTCTTCCAGTCAACACTAGGCCATTTGTAGAGTTGTATTTGGATTTTCAACTGCGCCTCTAACCCCCCACATTGTTCACGGGTCAGCTGTACTTATTAATAAGTAAAGTAAAAGGGATTGCTGCCACAGTAAAATCTGCCCATTAGGTCTTTGGTTTTCATCTTTTAAAGACCCAAATACACATCAGTTTGCTTTGAAAATTAGGGGAAAATCACAAGACCTTTATGTTTTATATATCAGCTTATGTTAATATTGAGATATTTAAGTATACAAGAAGTAAGAAAGTAGTAATAACTACTATTTAGTGATTATGTGCCAAGCATTGTGTTGATACTTTAACAGCCTTATGAGGTATAGATCAGTATCTTCATTATTCCCATTTTATAAGGAAGCCAGTTAATCATATGAGCTAGTAAACAGCAGAGCTGTGGCCCAGTTTTCACTCTGGTAGACTCCAGAATTCACTGTTGACCTTATGCTGCCCTACAGTAGCTCTTGAGAAAGCCTGACCTCTTCATCCCCTCTGCTTCCATGTAGCAGTCTATGAATCAATGACAAATGGCTTCCTGTAGTTCTAATCCATCTGTCTAGTAACATGGAATAGCATTTGTAATTAATAGCAAAATGTTTATGGTACTTATTATCTTTCCACTTTCATCCTCTTGGCCTTTTACATTTGTATTTTCACTCCTGCTTTGTTACACTCATCACAAAGCTCATTTCTCTGTGATCCCTGTTGGAATCTTCTCCTTTTTAAACCCTATGAAATTCCTAAGAAAAACACATGAAGTTCCCATTTTTTTCTGGTATGAATAGCCTAGGCCATAAAGATAATTCATAAGCAGGCATTATATAGTTTCTGTATTTTTAGAATGTAGATAAGCACTGCAAGATATTGCCAGTGATTGAGGTCATAGTGACCTTCAGAATTGAAAATATACTGGTTTTTGTGAATCGCAAATGGTCTTGTATTTCATTTTGTCTGTTATATCTTAATTGGCTTTAGCAAGTTATTTGGATGACTTTTAGAAGATATAAGAACATCACATATTTTTCGTAAGGTAAATATGGCTCCTTAAAAAGAACTTGACAATGCTACCATCTAAATTTTGTCTTCCTTTTCTATCTGCAGCATCGGTGGTAACAGAAACTAAGTAACTTAACTAACAGATATGACCAGGAATGAGTATATAGTGCCAAAAAGAAGTCCCATTTAGGCCTCTCTGGCTCTAGCCTTCTTCATAGGCACCACAATCACAGATCTGGGAGGCAGAGGGGCACATTGTTTTTTGTGGGGTTTTGTATGTGTTGTGTGTGTTGTTTTTTTTTCCCCCAGACCTCGTCCTTACAGAATACACCTTTACCAAGTACCTCCACTGACCTGGTGGTGTGAGCATCTTAAGTACATTTACTCCTTGTAGGCTTCCTCATCTCGCTGTCAGCAGGTTTTCATCTTCTCAGACTCTGCCTTTAACAAAATCAGTCACTCTTGATTTTTTTTCCCCCTCCATCTTAAATTTCAAAGACCACTCTGAAAATGATTAAGACCTAAGGATTCAGAAAGATTTTTGATAAATATTAGTAAGCTAACCAAGGAGAAGGATAAGAAGAGCTAGGTTTGTTTTTAGAGAAAAAATTACTTATAATGAATTTCAAACGAAGAAGGTATAAAATACTTTTTAATGTGATTAAGCTTTGATTTTAAAGTTATGTATCTTAGTTGTAGTTTTCCTGCAGTGCTTTTAATTGATGAATATATGTGGAAGTTAGGAATTTCAAGACAAGCTAAAGTTATTTCTACTGTAAATAAAGGAAATGATCAGTTAGCCCTTGCAAAAATTCGATATTATATATATTATTTATATATAGAGAGAGAGTGAAAGAAGCCAGGCAAAAGAACATAAGCTGTAATTCCACTTAAGTAAAGTTCACTCAACTACAGTAGATGTCAGGGTAGTGAGGATCCGGCTAGGTTGGGGGCAGAGCCAAAGCCTAGACAGGGGTGGGCAGGGCATGAAGAGATTTAGGAGGTTCTCATTCTGGTTGCCAGCTACATAGAGTTGCTTTGTGTGCTGTTAAGTACACTTACGATTTGTGTACCGTCTGTTAGATTTTTATTTTTTAATATAGAGTGAAGGGCAATATATCAGAACCAGTTTGAGAAGGAAAAAAGATACTGATTATATTCCATTATTTAGTTTTTCCAGTAGTTGCACACAATATCAACCTAAAAAACCTCAGTAGAAGATCACTTCAGTGTTCCCTTCATCTTAAGAAATTCATTATGCTAAAAAGGAAAAAAAAAAATACGGCAAAAAAAAAAATGGCATCATACCCTCTAGCCAAAGTACACAGACAGTAAAATGGAATGAGTGTGGGAGGGTTGTTTTAGCAGAAGAAAAATTCTGGAAGTCTGGAATTATATAAGGAGAACTGCAGCTTTCTGTAGTCACATAGTATTTGGAAGTTCTTGCCAGAGCAGTTAGGCAAGAAACAGAAATAAAAGGCATCCAAGTTGGAAAGGAAGAAGTAAAAAGGTCACTATTTGCAAATGACATTATATATAGAAAACCCTAAAGACTATGCCCAAAACTGATAGAACTAGTCAACAAATTGAGTAAAGTTGCAGGATACAAAAATCTGTTGCATTTCTATACACTAATAAACTATCAGAAATTAAAGCAGTCCTATTTACAGTTGCATCAAAAAAAAAAAAATACCTAGGAATAAGTTAACCAAGGTGGTGAAAGATGTGTACTCTGAAAACTAAAACATTGTGAAAGGTCTTGAAGATAATGCAAATAAATGGAAAGATATTCCTTGCTCATGAATTAGAAGAATATTAAAAAGTCTATACTACCCAAAAATTGAATGCACTCCCTATCAAAATTCCAGTGGCATTTTTCACAAAAATGGATCACCCAATCCTAAAATTTGTATGAAACCACAAAAGACTCTGAATAGCAAAAGCAGTCTTGAGAAAGAATAAAGCTGGAAGCATCAAACTCCTTGATTTTGAACTATATTTCAAAGCTGTAGCAATCAAAACAGTATGATATTGGCATAAAAACAGACAAATGAGTAGAACAGAATAGAGAGCCCAGAAACAAACCCATGCATAGATGGTTGATTACGACAAAAGAGCCAAGATTATAGAGTGGAAAAAGGACAGTCTCTTCAATAAATGATGTTGAGAAAACTGGACCACTGTCTTAAACCATACACGAAAATAAACTAAAATGGATGAAAGTCTTGAATGTAAGACCTGAAGCCAGTAAAGTGGAAGAAAATGTAGCCATTAAGCTCCTTGACATCAGTCTTGGTGAGGATTTGTGGATCTGACACCAAAAGCAAAAATAGACAAGTGGGACTACATCAAATGAAAAACCACCTGCCCAGCAAAAGTAACCATCAAAAAAATGAAAGGGCAACCTACCAAATGGGAGAAAATATTTGCAAATCATAGCTGATAAGGGGTTAATATTTAAAATATATAAAGAGCTTGTACAACTCCATCACAGAAAAACAATCAAGGGGCACCTGGGTGGCTCAGTTGGTTAAGTTTCTGACTCTTCATCTCAGCTCAGGTCCTCATCCTCAGGGTCATTGGTTCAAGCCTCACGTTGGGCTCCACACTGGGCATGGAGCCTACTTTAAAAAAGAAAGAAAAGAAAATCTGATTTAAAAATGAGCAGAGTATCTGAATAGACACTTCTCCAAAGACAAATATGGCCAACAGGTACATGAAAAGGTGCTCATCGTCACTAATTAGGGAAATGCAAATCAAAATCATAGTGAGGGGGCACCTGGCTGGCTCAGTTGGTAGAGCACACAACTCTAAATCTCAGGGCTGCGAGTTTAAGCCCCATGTTAGGTGTGGAGCCTACTTTAAAAAAATAAAAACCACAGTGAGATACCACTTCATACCTGTTAGAATGACTATTTAAAATAATAATAATAGGGGCGCCTGGGTGGCTCAGTTGTTAAGCATCTGCCTTTGGCTCAGGTCATGATCCCGGGGTATTGGGATCGAACCCCGCATCGGGCTCCCTGCTCCGCTGGAAGCCTGCTTCTCCTCCCACTCCCCCTGCTTGTGTTCCCTCTCTCGCTGTGTCTGTCAAATAAATAAAATCTTTTAAAAAATAATAAAAAATAAAAAACAAAATAAAGATAAGAAATAAGTGTTGGCAAGGATGTGGAGAACAGGGAACCCTGTGCACTGTTGGTAGGAATGTGAATTGGTATGGCCACGGTGGAAAACAATATGGAGGTTCCTCAAAAAATTAAAAATTTAACTACCCTATGATCAGTAATTCTGCTTCTGTGTATTTATCCAAGAAAAGGAAAACACTAATTGGAAAACATACCTGTACCACCAGGTTCATTGCAGCATTATTTACAATAGCCAAGTCTACGGCCATACCACCCTCAACGCGCCCGATCTCATCTGATCTCGGAAGCTAAGCAGGGTTGGGCCTGGTTAGTACCTGGATGGGAGACAATAACCAAGACATGGCAACAACTAAGTGTCCATCAGAGGATGAATAGCTCAAGAAAATGTGTATATATACGATGGAATATTATTCAGCCATGAGAAAGAAGGGTATCTTGCCAGTTGCAACAACATGGATAGACCTTGAGCACATTACGCTAAGTGAGATAAGTCAGAGAAAGATACCATATGATCTCACCTGTATGTAGAATCTTATTAAAAAAGAAAAAAAAAAAAACCCAGGTTCATGAATACAGAGAACAGACTAGTGGGCGTCAGGGGGTGGGAGATGAGCGAAATGGACAAAGAGGGTAAAAGGTACAAGCTTCCAGTTATAAAATAAATCATAGGGATGTAATGTACAGTATGGTGACTATAATTGGTAATACTATATATTTGAAAGTTGCTATGAATAGATCTTAAAATTTATCAAAAGAAAAAATTTTTTGTAACAGTGGTGATATTAACTTATAAATAATAAGATATCAGTACAAATATCTAAGTTGTACACCTAAAACTAACAATGTTCTATGTCAGTTATACTTCAGTTTTTTAAAAATAATTACCATGTCATCCAGCAAGTCCAGGGATCAAACAGGTATTTATATGCCATTGCTCACAGCAGCATTATTCATAGTAGCCAAAAGGTAGAAGCAATGCAAAAATGTCCATCAACAGATAAATGGATAAACAAAATGTGGTATATACATGAAATGGAGTATTATTCAGCCTTAAAAAGAAACGAAATTCTGATGCATGCGACTACATGGATGGCTCTTAAACATTATGCTAAGTGAAATAAGCTATACACAAAAGGACAAATATTGTATGATTCCACTTACAGAATAGTGGTTACCAAGTGCTGGTTGAAGGACGAGTGAGGAGTTGTTTAATGGGTACAGAATTTCAGCTTTTGTTTTGGGTATTGGATAAGCTTTGGATGATGAAAATGATGTGGAGATGGATAATCTTGATGTTTCACAACAAGGTGAATGTACTTAAAATGTCACTGAATTGTACACTCAAAAAGAAGTAAAATGCTAATTTTTATTCTTGGAATAAAATTTTTAAAAAGTGAGATGCACCTTTCCTTAATGCACCTTAAATGGTAGCAGTAATCATTTAGACTATAAAGTGAAAAACTAAGGGCTGTGAGTTGAGTTGAATTTGGAGTAAGAACTTTATTGCTACAGAATTTTAAAAGATTTGAATGCTAATGAAATGAAATATACTTATTATCTTAAATGTATTCATCCTTCTACGGGAGTCAGCTGACTGATGTTTAGAAGGGGCAAAAATTTTAATTTCTGAACTTTTCCTTTTTAAGGCCTTTATAAGACGCTGTCTGGCCTACCGAAAAGAAGATCGGTTTGATGTGCACCAACTGGCAAATGACCCATACCTTCTCCCGCATATGAGAAGATCAAATTCTTCAGGAAACTTACACATGGCTGGGCTTACAGCATCCCCTACACCCCCTTCTTCAAGCATAATTACTTACTGATTTTCCTCCAAAATTGGCATGATATCTTTGAATTGCTTCCAGATACACACTTGAGTTTGAGAGCATTTGATTGTTTTCTGTTGTTTCCTTTTTCACACAGGACATGGTTGAAAACTATTTGTGAACTGAAGTTCTTCATAGCGTCATTTGTATGAGAGTGGATCATGGACAATGAATAAAATGTACACTTTTGACTATGACCTTGAACAGTGAAGGATGACTGCCTGTTGCACAGAAACAGGAATACCATGTTAAGAAAAATTGTTTGGGGGAACACTGTAAATAACGTTTATAATACTTAAATACATTTGGTTGTTTAACTAGAGAGTTCTAATATGAAGGGTAGTTTTTCATTATTTAAAAACACATGGAAAAAATATTTCTAACACAAGAACTATAGTGCCTGGATACATTCTTCAGCATTCAGCAGTTAATCTGCTGAAACCAAAGTAAGAACTGAATGACATTTGTGTTTTATAGAATGTGAGAGTTAGAATCTTTGGACTTTGGACAGTTAGATTTTGTCACTTGCCTATTCTGGCTTTTACCAAGTTGTACCTCAAAACCGCGTGTCCGTTTTTGTTTTTGTTTTTTTTTCCCACTAGTCATATTAACAGGAGAGCTGTTATTTCTAGATACTTTACACCTTTGACAAATGAGCTGCTTGTTTTAAAAATCAGTTGAATTCACTAAATATCTCTGGTGTTTTCAACATGTTTGAATTAAGATATTTTCCCTTTGTTACCAGGCCTTGTTCATAAACAAGTGACAGTACGTAACCAAATGCAGATCAGACCAGTTCTATGCAGGATAATGATAAATTCCCTTCTAGCTCTATTGTAAATTGTTGTACAGATGTTGTATTACAGTTACCAGTTTCAGCAGCTTATTCTTGTACAAATGTTTAAAAATATGGCTTTTCTAATTGGATATTGTATTTTTTTTAAGTCTTCTTGAAGGCGCTTTAATTGCTGCTAAATGATGTTGCTTCTTTGCTAAAAAAAATCTAATGACCTCCTTAAAGGTGCAAGTTGACTGTACATATGTCATAGAGAGATATTAAAGGCTGGCATTCATTAACAATCAAGGCATGTAAAAATGATCCATCTTGGACATATAGGGTTCACTAAATCAGATTCTTGGGTTCTAGGGCTGGGGAGCACATAGATAACTAGATTTATAAATTGTTCATGTTTATCCTACGTTTCTAGAAGGTTCTTACCAGAACGGTGAGACGGTCCCCATAAATAAGTTTCTTGTGGTTTGTACAGATTTGTTAAAATGTGAACATTTTCTAACTGCCTTGTATGGTAGAAACCATTATTTTTCAGGATGTTCTATTTTACTCCTGTAAGAATTATTTGTCACATTCATAATGCTGATACTTACATGTAAGTTGTCCGTGTTGCCGAAAAAGGAGGTGATAACCACAGATTCTCCTTAATATTGTACAGTTAAACTGTGGCTCTTATTTCTCATGTTGCAAGCCATTTTGTTTCATTGTACATATAGACACATTGTCTCTTTAAGTAAGATGCTGCTGAAATTGTAGAGAATGTAGCCAAAACAGTAATAAACAATGACAATTAAAATTTAAGGACTATGAAAATTACATTTCAAGGGAGCTTTGAAGATTTAGGATATTGACTGACTAGGCTCCTTAAGAATCAGCTCCATAAATTCTGTAAGTATACTTCAAGACAGGTGTCAAGAGCTTCAAGCTGTTAAAGTAAACCTAATAATCATGATCACTGGGTAAGTAACACACAGCGCTGTGAGGAGTGAGTGGCCTCAGGGCTATACCTGCTCTTCTGTAGATTAAGATAGAAATCCTGTTTTTCAAAAATATTGATATGGTAATGAAATGTTAGCATTAATTGAGTGCTTTAGGTGCTGCCTACAAATTTTTCAGTTTTGTTTGAGTTTTCATCTTTACAAATCATTAAGTACTGTGTTCATATAGTACTTGTCATTTAAAGTCCTGCATTAAAAAAATGCTCGGTTTTTAAAAATTTCAGTGAGATACACAGTGGACATGTACATCTAACACTAGGTGGAATAAGTGGTGTAGACTAAGTCACTGCGTTACCATATTCTTTTCAAATGAATGAAAATGACTGCTAGTGTGGAAATGCAGGAAAACAAGCCACAGGAGGAAACTGCTTCCCTGGTTTCCAAAGATGTATACGAGGTAAATCAACTTAGACACCTACGTTTTCCCCAGTAAATGCTATAGACTTTGGGTCATAGGCCACTAACCCAACAGGTACAAGATGACTAACGGAGCCAAACTGAATTATTTACTGCTCCCTTCACATGGGAAATGGGGGTCTATTGCTGAATAATTTCAGTCACTGGCTATCTTTGGCTCTAGTATCTTCTGAAGCTTACATTGGTTTTGGTCTCCTGAATTCTGTCCTCAGAATTAAAGCATGTCTTCTTTCCCTAAGACATGAGCCACCGGTCTCCCTTTAGGAATCAGCATGGATGCAAGGTAAAATATACAGTTTTTGCATATAATTTAAACATCTTTCTTTAAGGTGATTTAGCTGTAGTGTATGCATGTTGAGAGGACGTGTAGAAACCACTCTAGTAATTTATAAGTCGGGAGTTGAGTAGATTTTTGGGTTTTGTTTTTCAAAAGTAGAGTCAGGTTTATTTTCTTACTGTCATCCTCTTCTGCTAACAGAACTCTTTCAGTTTAAATGGTACATAAAATGTGAACACATATTCTACAAATACTTATAACATGAAGCCAAAATGATGGAGAGTTTCAGCGAAACATTTAAAGACTATATTGTTCGTTTTGCTGTTCATTAACTTATTAAATACAATGTTGATTGACATGAGATGTTATTAGCTATGTTTTAGTGCTAATTGTAGACAGCAGTCCTTTTAGCTTAAGAATTTAATTATGTTGCTGTTTGAAATGTGAAAAATTTAGCCTTATACCTTGATACCGACAGGTCTTTCTCCAATCCCACTTTAAATTTTGACATGTTATCTGATCATTAAGTACAACTGAACTTAATGTTCTGAAGGCTTAATATAATTCAAAAAGTGCTTTAGCAGCTAATTTTTAAGATTCAGCTGGGAAGATGGTGTTATACAAAGATCCTGAATTCATCCCCTCCCATGAGCATTCCAAGTCTACTGCTACATATGGACCATTTCCCTCTGAAAAAGGTCTGAAAACTAGATGAACTGCTCTCTACAACAAAAAATATAAAGGACCACATTGTGACGGGTAGGAGAGGCAGAGACAGTCTCAAAATAAAACAAAAAAACCCAGTGTGGCAACACATTAGGGAGAGATCGCACTAGAGTGGTGCTTCTTCAGGAGGAGCAAAGGCTTGGTGTCCTACATTGGGCACTCCAGACCCTGGGGTCTGCATCTGAGAGACAAGCCACCAGAACATTTGGCCCGGAAAACCAACAGGGCTGACCTGTAGGAGGTGCCAAAGTGCTACAGGAAACAAAAATCACTGCTTAGAGGGCTTGCATGTAATTTGGCTCACCCTGAAACCCAGTGGAAAAAGCAGCTTGAAAAGCACTTAGCAGTAACCCACAAGCAGAAAAGGATATCGCAGGTGCAGAGGTCTTCCCTGAGGAACAAGTGGTTCAAGCCCATTGGGCATGCCCTCCCTGTCCTTGGAATCTGCACCAGGAAGATAATCCCCCATAACATCTAGCTTTGCAAATCAGCTGGATTTAACTGGGGGAGAGAGAGGAAACCAAGTCCCTGCTCTTAAAGGGCCAGTGCGCTGTAACAGTCCAAGACCCAGCACAGAAGCAGCATATTGAAAGCGCCTGGGTTAAGAGGGGTTCTCTGGTCTAATGGCTAGTAGTCTGGACTCTGAAAAGCACCTAGGTTATTATACATGAAGGAGATTTACTGACTAATTTTAAGGCAAGTGACGGACACAGATCCGTAGGAACTTTCTCCTGAAAGGGCAGCACTGATGGGCACAGTTTTTCTTGCCCAATCGTGGCATTCCCCTGTAGATCGGACCCACCCCACCCACCTCTCAGTAGGCGCCCCTCCAAAGTAGCTATCACCTCACCACAGCTGGTAGAAAGCCTTGGTCAGGACTGGCTCCCTTGTAAAGTACCTCTGGCCCCAGAGATGGAGGCAGCCCTGCCTATCAGCACATCTACAAAAATCACTGCAGGGCCTTGCAACCACCCTCACTGGGAGTTAGCCGCACCCCTCAGCATGCCCACGGAGGTCCGTGTAGTCACACCTGAAGGGTACATGCAGCCCCTCCCACGGGGGAGACCTCTAAAGCCACTCATTCTGGTAACCATGGGGGAATTGTGTTTCCGGAGCTGACCGTACACCAACATGCGGATACCTCCCAAACCAGAACATGGAGCAGACCTATGGTAGTATATAGAAACAAACACGGCCAGAAAAAAGGAGACCGACAGGTACGGTCCAAATGTAAGAACAAGACAAAAACCTCAAAAAGTTAAAATGGAGATAAGCAACCTACCTGCTAAAGTAATGGTCATAAAGGCGCTCACAGAACTTGGAAGAGTAGATGAACTCAGAACTTCAACAAAGGGGTAAAAAATTCTTTAAAAGAATGAGCTGAAGAATACAATAACTGAAATGAAAAACACTAGGGGCAATCAACAATAACAATAACCTGGCAAGGTTATCATTCAGAATTGAGGTGAATTTGAGTCTTGAGACAAGACTCAAAAGAGTTTAACACCACTAATTGGCCTTCAAAGAAATGCTAAATGGAAAGAAAATGCAGTAAGAAGAAAATTATGAAAAATTTCACTAGTAAAAGCAAACTCCTAGTAAAGGTAGTAGATCACTTATAAACCTAGGATAAAGCTTAAAAGACAAAAGTAGTAAAATCAACTATATCTAAAACAGTTAAGAGACAAAGGATGTAAAATGTCAAATTATGGGGGTGGGGGGAGTAAAAAAGACACTTTTAAAATGTGTCCTATCTTGAACATCTATCAACTTTAAATAGACTGCTATATACATAGGATGCTATATAGGAACCCCATGGTACCACAAACCAAAATCTGATTAAAAAAAAAAAAATCCAAGCATAAGAAAAAATCAGCAAATAACAAGAGAAAGGAACAAAGAACTACAAAAACCAGAAAGCAATTAGCAAAAATGGTAATAAGTACATAACTACCAATAATTACTTTAAATGTAAATGGACTAAATGCTCCAAAGACGTGAGACTGCATGGATTAAAAAAAGAAAAAAAAACAAGACCCATTTATATGCTGCCTACAAGAGATGTACTTCAGGGCGCCTGGGTGGCTCAGTTGGTTAAGCGACTGCCTTCAGCTCAGGTCATGATCCCGGAGTCCCGGGATGGAGTCCCACATCGGGCTCCCTGCTCAGCAGGAAGCCTGCTTCTCCCTCTGACCCTCCCCCCTCTCATGTGCTCTCTCTCATTCTCTCTCTCAAATAAATAAAATCTTAAAAAAAAAAAAAAAAAAGATGTACTTCAAATCCTAAAGGCAGAAACCAAAAGTAAAGGGGTGGAGAAAGATATTTCATGCAAATGGAAGCAAAAAAAAAAAGGCCAGGATAGCAAAACTTACATCACATGAAGTAGATTTTAAAGTAGAGACTGTAATAACAGGCAAGGGCATTACATGATGATAAAGGAGTCAATCCAATAAAGATGACATAAACAAGTATATGTATCTGCACCCAACATTAGAGCACCTAAATATATATAAGACAAATATTAAAAGACATAAAAGGAGAAACTGATAGTAATATAATAGTAAGGGACTCTGACACCCCCCTCACATCAACGGATAGATCATCCAGACAGACAAATCAATAAGGAAAGAGTAAATGATAAATTAGATCAGATGGACTTTACAGACATTACAGAACATTCCATTTGAAAACAGCAGACTACATTCTTTTCAAGTGCATATGAAACATTCTCCAGGATAGATCACATGTTAGGTTACAAAACAAGTCTCAATAAATGTAAGAAGTTGAAATATCCAGCATCTCCAACCATAATGGTATGAAAATAGAAATCAAAGAAAAACTGGGGGAAAAAAAAACAACCTCATGGAGGCTAAAAATGCTACTAAACAACCAGTGGGTCAATGAAGATACCAAAGACTAAATTTAAAAAAACTGAGACAAAATACAAATTCCAAAATATTTGGGACACAATAAATGCTGTTCTAGGAGGGAAGTTTATAGTGATAGACCTATCTCAAGAAACAAGATTCTCAAATGATCTAACCTTATCCCAAAAGGAACAGAAAACAAGCCTATAGTTGAAGGCAGGAAGTAATAAAAACCAGAAAGAGTTTGAGAATCTCCTTCTGCTCCCAGAACGTGCCTGAGATTGACACTCAGATCAATCAGGGTTTCAGTCTCCTGCTTGGCACCGTAGCTTAACCTGTGGTCTTTTCAGAATGCCCAAAGCCTTGTTTCCTATCACCTTAGACTGCAGACCAGTCTAGAAAAGCCTATGAGAGAGTAGCATTTAAATAAAGGGGGGGAAAGTATTTGTTTCAGTGTTGGAAGATTTTTGTTGTTATTCTCCCTTGTTCCTGAATCCTATTCTGATCCTCAACCACATTTACAGCAATATAATTAGTGTTAAAGTAAGGTGTTACCCATCAAGAAATTGCCACAGTCTTTATAGTTGAATAAATAACAACTGTGTAATGTTAAAAAAATAAAAATAAAATAAAAATCAATGTGGAAATAAGTGAAATAGAGAAGAAAAGGACAATATAAAAGATGAAACTAAGAGTTCTTAAAAAAATAGGACATAAATGTTTAGGCAGATTTATCAAGAAAATGGATTCAAAATCAGATGAAAGAGCGGTTATAACCAACTCCACAGAAAGGATTATAAGAGACTACTATAAACAATTATAGGCCGACAATTTTACAACCTAGAAGACATGGATAAATTCCTAGAAACATACCATCTTCCAAGACTGAAATCAGGAAGACAAAATGATAACTGGCTAATTACTAGGATATTGAATCAGCAGTCAAAAACCTCCCAACAAACAAAAGTCGGGGACCAGACAGCTTCAGAGGTGAATTCTACCAAACATTTGAGAAACAGTTAATACCTATCCTCAAACTATTCCAAAAATTAGAAGAGGAAGAAAACAGATTCTATGAGCCAAGCATTACCATGATATCAAAAGAAGACAAACTACAAAAAAGAAAATTATAGACCAGTATTCCTGATAAACACAATTGCAAAATTCTCAACAAAATACTAGTAAATTAGACTCAACAACAAAAAAAGGATCATTCACCACGATCAAGTGGCATTTATTCCATGGATGCAAGGATGATTCAATGTCTGCCAATCAATCAGTGTGATACACCACATTAACAAAGTGAAGGATAAAAATCATTTGATTATCTCAATAGATGCAGGAAAACCATTTGACAAAATTCAACATCCATTCGTGATAAAACCTCTCAGCAAAGTGGGTACAGATGGAACATACCTTAATATAATAAAGGCCATATATATAAAAACCCATAGCTAACATCATACACGATAGTGAAAAGTGGGAAGACCAGGAAGAAGACAAGGAAGCCCACTCTCACCACATTCATTCAACATAGTATTGGAAGTCCTAGTCAAAACAATCAGACAAGAAAAATAAGACATCCAAATTGGTAAGGAAGAAGTTAAACTGTCACTATTTGTAGATGACATGATAGTATATATACAAAACTCTCAATACTCCACCAAAAACTACTAGAACTAATAAATGAATTCAGTAAAGTTGCAGGATACAAAATTAATACACAGAAATTGCTTGTGTTTCTATACACTAATAACTAGCAAAAAGAAATTAAGAAAAAAATTTCACTTACAATTGCATCAAAAATAATAAAATGCATAGGAATAAATTTAACCAAGGAAGGGAAACGTACTCTGAAAACTAACACACACTGATAACACAAATGGAAAAATAGCCCTTGCCCACGGATTGGAAGATTTAATATTGTTAAAATGTCCACACTACACAGAGCAACCCACAGATTCAGTGCAATCCCTATCAAAATACAAATAGCTTTTTTAACAGGACTAGAACAAACAATCCTAAAATTTGTAAGGAACCACAAAAGATCCCAAATAACCAAAGCAATCTTGAGGGGAAAAAAAAGAAAAAAAGCTGAAGATATCACATTCCCAGATTCCAAACTATACTACAAAGCAATTCAAATCAAAACTGTGTGGTACTGGCCCCCAAATAGCACACAGATCAGAGGGACAGAGTAGAGAGCCCAGAAATAAAGCCACACTTACATGTTTGATTCATCGACAACAAAAGAGGCAAGAATATAAAACGGGGAAAAGATACTCTCTCCAATGAATGGTATTGGGAAAACTGGCTAGCTACATGCAAAAGAATGAAACTCTACCACTTTCTCACACCATATGTAAAAATAATCTCGGGATGCCTGGGTGGCTCAGTTGGTTGAGCGTCTGCCTTCGGCTCAGGTCACGATCCCGGTGTCCTGGGATCGAGCCCCCGCATCGGGCTCCCTGCTCAGCGGGGAACCTGCTTCTCCCTCTGCCTGCCACTCCCCCTGCTTGTGTTCCCTTTCTCTCGCTCGCTCTCTCAAATAAATAAATAAAATGGTTTTTAAAATTTTTTTTTTAATTTTAAAAAGGAATTTTATTAGTGCCAGGGAAACCCATTTATTTAAAGAGTTTCATTTTCAGGGGTGCCCGGGTGGCTCAGTTGATTAAGCGTCTGCCTTCGGCTCAGGTCACGATCCCGGGGTCCTGGGATCGAGCCCCGCATTGGGCTCCCTGCTCCGCGGGAGGCCTGCTTCTCCCTCTGCCTGCCGCCCCCACCCCACTTGTGCTCTCTCTCTCTCTCTCTCTCTCAAAAATAATCTTTAAAAAAGTCTCAAGATGGATTAAAGACCTGGAATTATGGTCCAAGAAGGCAATGTAGGAAGACTCTGAATTTACCTCCTCCATGGACACACCAAATCTGTATGTATTTACATGCAGTTTCTCCTGGATCAGAACTGAGGGCTGACTGGGCCACAGCTGCACAACAAAAGACAGCATGGAGAAGAGCAGGAGAGATGGAGACCTGGTAGCAAAGAGAACCCCCGCATCCCGTGCTGCCAGCTCTAGTGGGGAGGGACGGTACGGAGGGACTAAGCAGATTCACTGAAAAAAAAAAAAGAAAGGCAGTGGTTTAAAAGAGCAACTAGCATATAAAAGATCCAGCCCGAAACTCCACAAAATAGTGCAAGAGCCACTGGGACTTTCTCCAGGCCAGAGACACTGGCAAGGGCCACGGTTTACATCCCCCCTCCACTCGCTAGCACAGAGGGGAGCAGGGTCCACAACCATAGCCGGGCCCCTAGCCCACACAGCGCCAGATGGCCTTGGGGCTCAGGAAAAAACCCGTGGCTCAAAACAGGAAATAGGGTAGCTAGGAACTAAGCCTAGGACACTGCCACATGGCAGGGGATCTGCCGGAGCACTCTCTGGGTCTCGGGCTGGTGAGCACCGCTGTTTACACTGTCACCTTGAGAACACGGACAAGAGCAGGTTCCTGGTGCCCAACCATCCTAATGCTTCAGTAAGCCCTGGGCCCCGAGCCCACACCAGTACTAGCCATCACACCAAGGCGGCCCAGCGCAGCACACAGCAGGCCACCCCTGGTCAGTGCCCACCACGCTCCCACCCACTGTGCCGAGGTGACGCAGGAGCGAGGCACTCTGAAATACTCCTAGCTTGCACCGCGTTGGCCTCAGAGGCCTTGCTAGGCACCCCCTATTCAGAGCCCTGGGGGGACTCCTGACTCACAGCTGCTTTGGCTCGAGCCCCCCTGCCAGGACACCCTCTGTGCACAGTATCCTGGAACCCTCCTGACCCATGCCCACCTCAGGTATGGCTGTCCTACTAGGCACCCTCTGTGCAGAGAGCCCAGGACTCCCCTGGCCCACAGCCATGTCAGCTCCAGCCATCCCATCAGGGCAACCCCAGTGTAGAGCACCCCAGGACCCCGACCCCTGCCAGCCAGAGCTCCAACCAGCCAGCCTAAAATGTCACCAGGCACACAGCTTACACAGGGGACAGCCACACGCAAGACCATTCCTTCAAGTTTAGGAGAAGTAGCTGTTCTACATGATTCAAGGAGACAAACACAAAGTGAAGCAAACCCGGGAGACAGAGGAATGAGCTCCAAGTGAAAAAAGACAAAACTTCAGAAAATAACAAAATGAAATTAAGATAAGCAATAGGTCTGATAGCAAATTTAAAGAAATGATTATAAAGGGGGCGCCTGGGTGGCTCAGTCGTTAAGCGTCTGCCTTCGGCTCAGGTAGTGATCCCAGGGTCCTGGGATCAAGCCCCGCATCGGGCTCCCTGCTCGGCGGGGAGTGTGCTTCGCTCTCTCCCACTCCCCATGCTTGTGTTTCTGCTCTCTGTGTCAAATAAATAAAATCTTAAAAGAAATCATAAAGATGCTCAGTGGACTGGAGAGAAGAATGGAAAAACTCAGAACTTCAACAAAGAGATAGAAAATATAAAAAGAACCAATCAATTAAAGAATATAATAACTGAAAGGAACACACTATAAGGAATCAACAGATTAGTGGATGCAGAAGAACCATCAGTGATCTGGAAAACGGGGTAATGGAAAGCCTCCAAGCTGAAGAACAAAAAGAATAATTTTTATTTTTAAAAATTTTTTAGAAGATTTTATTTTAGAGAAGGCATGAGCAGGGGGAGGGGCAGAGAGAAGGGGAGAGGGAGAGAATCTCAAGGAGACTCTGTGCTGACTGAGGAGGTGATGAATGTTATCATGATAGTAATCATTTCACAAAATATATGTACATCAAATCACCACACTATACACTTGAAATATATACAATTTTATTCGTCAGTTATACCTCAGTAAAGCTGGAGAGGGGTGCCTGGGTGGCTCAGTGAGTTAAGCATCTGCCTTTGGCTCAGGTCATGATCCCAGGGTCCTGGGATCAAGCCCCATGTCGGGCTCCCTGCTCAGTGGGAAGCCTGCTTCTCCCTCTCCCACTCCCCCTGCTTGTGTTCCCTCTCTCGCTATGTCTCTCTCTAATAAATAAATAAAATTTTGGGGGTGCCTGGGTGGCTCAGTCGTTAGGCGTCTGCCTTCGGCTCAGGTCATGATCCCAGGGTCCTGGGATCAAGCCCCATGTCGGGCTCCCTGCTCAGCGGGGAGTCTGCTTCTCCCTCTCTGCACCTCCCCCGCCCCCGCTCTTGCTCTCGCTAGCTCTCTCTCTCTCTTAAATAAATAAAACAAAAAAATAAAACTGGAGAAAAAAATTTATCCTTCTCTTACACTTTTGTGTTCAAGAGACTTTAAAATCCCCAGCACACTATTCACTAACCTTTCAAGTGACAAAAGTAATAGCAAGGCAAAGTCTTCAATTAATTTACAGTGGAATAGCTAAGAAAAATTACATTTGACTTCCACAGGTTTTGCTATAACCTTTTCAGATTTATAAAGTTATTTAGTAAGATACTTAATTACCGTAACAGAAAAGCAACTGTATTATATTGGGGTATTTGAAAGGTTTTGCTTTACCACTAGGGATCCATGACCCACTTGAGTAAAAATACAGGTAGTGCTCTCCAGTTCTGAATGGAGGCTGTTAAATGCCGTTGGAAATCCCTATTTCTTTACTGGGTATCAAATTCCAGTTTAAAACAACATTGTTCTGGGGCCGCTGGCTGGCTCAGTTGTTAGAGCACGGGACTCTTGATCTTGGGGTCCTGATTCAAGCCCCACAGTGGGTGTTACTACTTATTTGAATTAATGAAGGAATTAATGAATAAATAAATGTTTAAAAACAAAAAAACCCAATAAAACATTGTTCTTCCTTTCAGGACCTGGCAGTGTGGCTCCTGCAAAGGAGGGTGGCGAGAAGAAGGGCCAGTCTGGGGGCGCCTGGGTGGCTCAGTCGTTAAGCGTCTGCCTTCGGCTCAGGTCATGATCCCAGGTCCTGGGATCGAGCCCCACATCGGGCTCCCTGCTCCGCGGGAAGCCTGCTTCTCCCTCTCCCACTCCCCCTGCTTGTGTTCCCTCTCTCGCTATGTTTCTCTCTGTCAAATAAATAAAATCTTTAAAAAAAAGAAAAGAAGGGCCAGTCTGCCATCAACGAGGTAGTAACCGGAGAACACGCCATCAGCAGTGACAAGCGCATCCATGGGGTGGATTTCAAAAAGCGTGCCCCTCGGGCGCTCAAAGAAATCGCAAATTTGCCATGAAAGAGCCGGGAACTCCACACGTGTGCACGGACACCCAGATCAACAACGCTTTCTGGGCCAAAGGAATAAGGAACGCGCCATACCGTGCCCACCTGTGGTTGTCCAGGAAACGTCCCCAGAGCCCCTGCCTCCAGTGGCCTGGGTCCTGCAGGACTGTAACCAATGGAGAGCGCTCTTAAATGGCTGTCACCCTGAGGGCACAGAGCAAGAGGCAAGAGTCCAGGGATCCCAGTCTTGCTGTGAACAGGCCATTGGCTCACGGCCCCCGCTGCAGGCTGCGGGACAGGCTTCTAGCTGAGCAGACATCTAAGGGCTGCAGTCCCTTCTGGAGACCTGGGAGGGGGGTGCCAGGATGTCGCCCTCTGCCACACTGTAGAGTGCCACTGTCTCCTGGGGAGGAGTTCATACTTGTCTGTGACCCAGTTTTTGCGGCTGCTACCCAGGGGAGAACACTTGATCCCCTGGCTTCGGGGGCCAGGAGGGCTGCGGTCGCAGGCCCCACGGGACTCGAACATTTGGAGAGACCGTTCCCGGCGGGCTAGCACCGTCAGGGCACTGCGCGGATAGCAACTGAAACACACCCCAGGCCTCCTGCGAAAAAGGTCGGTTTGCTCTCCCAAGAGCTTCAGTGGGAGGCTGGGCCTGAGGTCTGGCCCACAGGGGGAGGCCGGAGCGAGCAATCCCCGTGCTCGCCCTCGCCTCGCTCCAGCTTCCTGGTAGCTCCCTAAAAGGAGCTCATACCCTTCTCCGGCACCCCAATTGTTGCAGCGGCTGCTAGGGGACCCCTCGAAACCACCCGGCCCTGGTGGCCAGTGGGGCTTGCACCTGTTGGTCCCACAGAGAAAGGGTTCTTAAGTGGGCACTCCCGCCAGGGCACAACGAGAGGCGATACATCCGGGAGCCCCATCTTTCTGTGAAAGAGGCTGATTAGTCTAGAATCCCAGCTGCAGTCTGGAGCGGGTTTCTCATTAAACACACATCGAAGGGCTGACCGTAATCCTTTCCAGAGACCTCCCAAAAAGGAGCCCACATTTGGGTGACTGGTGACCAGTGGGACCTCTGCCTGTGGTCCTACAGGACTGTATATAGTTGCATAATTTAATGGCTCCTGCCTCAGATTGTGGCTTCCAATCAGCCTGAATCTGGGTGCTGAGATCCTCCCCTTTTGGGACACTGACTGGTCCTGGCATACCCTCACCCGCTCCGAGCCATTAAAAATAAAATAGGCTGCTTGGAAAATCAGAAGGGTTTGAGAGACGATGAGCGAGGGCAGAGTGGAATGCGGCTCATCAACTACACGAAGCCACTCCTTCAACACTGGGAGAGGTGGCTGTTTTATCCAATGCATAGAAACCGACCCAGCAGTGGGGCATTTGCGTGGCTCAGTTGGTGAAGCATCTGACTCTTGGTTTTGGCTCGGGTCATGACCTCAGGGGCCTGAGACAGAACCCCATGTCAGGCTCCACACTCAGCACCGAGTCTGCCTGAGATTCTTTCTACCTCCCCACTCTGCTCCTCCCCCTGCCTGGACTCGTTCTTTCTTTCTCAAATAAATATAAATAAAATCTAAAAAAAAAAAAGAAACAAACTGACACAGCATGTCAAGAAAAGTGAAGAAACCGAGGGCTACAGAACAAGAAAAATCTTAATGAAATGGAGATAAGTGATTTACCTGACAAAGAGTTCAAAATAAGAGTATAAAGAAGCTCACTGAACTTGGGAGAAGAATAGACGAACACAGTGAAAAGCCTCGACAAAGAGAGAAAACAAGAAAGTACCAAACAGAAGTTTTATCTAGAGCAATTAGTCAGGACAAATAAAAAGCATCTATATCAGAAAGGAGGAAGTAAAACTGTCACTATTTGCAGATGACATGATATTATATGTTAAAACCCTAAAGACGTCACTAATAACTAGTGAAGTCAGAACTAATCAACAAATTCAATAAAGTTGCAAGATTCAAAATCAATATACAAAAAACCCTGTTGCATTCCTATTCAGTAATAATGAACTATCAGGGGAAAAAAATCCCATTTATAATGACAATAAAAAGAATAAAATATCTAGAAATAAATTTAGTCAAGGAAGTGAAAGACTTGTCCAGTGAGAACTAGAAGACTTTGATGTAAGAAATTGATGAAGACACAAATAATAGAAGCATATTCTATGCTCACAGATTGGAAGAATATCATCAAATTGTCCATACCACCCAAAGTAGTGTACAGATTCAGTGCAATCCTTATCAAAATTCCAGTGGCATTTTTCACAAAAATAGACCACATAATCCTAAAATTTGTATGGAACTGAAGACCCTGAATTGCCAAAACAATCTTGAGTGAAAAAGAGCTGGTGGTACCACACTTCCTGATGTCAAACTCCATTACCAACTATAGAAATCAACGCCCTATGGTATTGGCATAAATACAGACACATAGGTCAATAGAACAGAAGAGAGAGCCCAGAAATAGACTCACACATAGATGGTCAGTTCATTTACGACAAAGAGCCATATATACAATGGGGAAAGGACAGTCTCTTCAATAAATGGTGCTGGGAAAATTAGACAGCCACATGCGAAAGAATGAAACTGGACCACTGTTATACCAAAGAGAAAAATAAACTGGACAAAAGTCTTGAACATAAGACCTAATACCAGAAAACTCGTAGTAGGAAACATAGACCAATACAGGTCTAGAAGAGGATTTTTGTGGATCTGACCCCAAAAACAAAGGCAATAAAAGCAAATATATATGGGGCGCCTGGGTGGCTCAGTCAGTTAAAGGTCTGCCTTCGGCTCAGGTCATGAGCCCCACGTCGGGCTCCCTACTTAGCGGAAAGCCTGCTTCTCTCGCTCCCTCTGCTGCTCCCCCTGCTTGTGCTCGGTCAAATAAATAAATAAAATCTTAAAAAAAAAATACAGACAAGTGGGACTACCTCAAATGAAAAACCTGCACAGCAAAGGAAACAATCAGCAAAATTCAAAGGCATCCTATCACCTAGGAGAAAATACTTGCAAATCATATCTGATGAGGGGTTAATATCCAAAACATATCAAGAACTCAAACAACTCGATAGCAAAAAAAACACAAATGATCTAATTTTAAAGTGAGCAGAGGATCTGAATAGACATTTTTCCAAGGAAGACATTCAGATGGCTAACAGATCCACAAAAAGGTGGTCAACATCACTCATCAGGGAAAGGAAAATCAAAACCACAATGAGATATCACCTCATACACAAATAAATGTGAAATTACATTGTGGTAAGACCATAACCTGCTAAGTGCTACTAAAAAACTAAAAGTAAACAGAGGTCCATAGAAAAAGCCAAAGGTGGGGCGCCTGGGTGGCTCAGTCGGTTAAGCGACTGCCTTCGGCTCAGGTCATGATCCTGGAGTCCCGGGATCGAGTCCCGCATCGGGCTCGCTGCTCGGCGGGGAGCCTGCTTCTCCCTCTCCCACTCCCCCTGCTTGTGTTCCCTCTCTCGCTGTGTCTTTCTCTGTCAAATAAATAAATAAAATCTTTTAAAAAAGAAAAAGCCAAAGGTGTATGTGACTCTAGCATAAAATAACTAAGATCATTTCACTATAAAAACCCTTCACTTTGGAGAGGAAATAATAGGACTAGTCAACTTTTCAGAAGCACAGAAGTACACCCTCTGCTGCAGACTGAGAACATCTGCACTAGAAGCTGGCAACACTCCAGGTATTTAGGGCATTCTCATCTGAGGAAGCTGATAGAGACACTTTAACCCTGTCCATTCTCCTTGACTCTTTTTTTTTTTTTTTAAGATTTTATTTGACAGAGAGAGACACAGCGAGAGAGGGAACACAAGCAGTGGGAGTGGGAGAGGGAGAAGCAGGCTTCCCGCGGAGCAGGGAGCCCGATGCGGGGCTCGATCCCAGGACCCTGGGATCGTGACCTGAGCCGAAGGCAGACACTTAACGACTGAGCCACCCAGGCGCCCCTCTCCTTGACTCTTCAAAAGAGAGACTTCTGGACAAAGTGTTAGCCTTGAAAAATAGGAAATCACTTAAGCTAAAAATCTTTCTTTGGTAATTCTGTAACAAGGTTCTCAAATAAATTGTGTCATTTTTATTACACATATGAACGTCTTAAATTTCTAGATTGACAGTACCATAGTATTCTTTTAACACTTTTGTCAATATTTTATCAAATGCAGTGCTCTCCAGACCCCGCTCTGTTCTAAGATAAAGCAAAGAGTTGCTAGTTTCTGATATGCTCAGATATTACAAGTATCTTATTTTTCCCCCTCAGTGTTGAGAATTTTTATATTTCTCCAAACTTGTAAGTAAAAAAATAAAGCTCTGAAAATGAAAGTGAATATCCCGTCAAATAAAGGACTCTTCAATACCTGCCCATAACTTACTGTTTACTCTTGAGCAGGACAGCTAAGCCCCAATCCTGAAATAAACAAAATCCCATTTTTTCTATCCCCCCACCCCCTTAGACAGGATGTAGTGAGCCTAGAGCCTCTGTTAGAAGCAGAGTGGTGGGTGTGAAGAGTCCACACCTTTGGTCACCCTGGCTCCCACGCCCAGCACACCTCCTGCTGGACACAGCAGTCACCCGCAGATAGCTCTCCCCTTGGGAGGGAGGATGTGCTCACCCCTCTGGGTACTCCCCCTAGGAAGGCATGCTCCTCCCTCCTCACTGTTGAGAGTCTCTGGCCCAGCGCTGGACACAGTGCGGTGGGGGCAGGAGCTTTGCATTTACCACACAGACTCACTCTCATCTCGGTCCCACTGCCAGACTCTGACCTGGATGAGGACAGATCCTGATGGTCACTCATTCAGTAGACATGAGGTGCTTGCTGGGTCAGGGATGCTCTAGATGCCAGTTAAACCAGACATAGTCCCTGCTACCAAGGTAAGAAGACAGATGGGTGTAACCCCAGAGGCCTCCCCTCGAGGGTCGCAGGGTAGCACATTCTCACCTGCATCGTCTCTTCATTCACTTCCCTGCCAGTTTGTGGGGACAGAAAGCCACCAGTACCCAAAGAGAGCTGCAGCCCAGGCACATGGCTCCCCTCCAACTGCAGAGATTCCCCCCAGGAGCCTGCCTTTGAATGGTCCCTGTTTGACTAGGCTGGTTTGGGTTCTTCTCACAACTAAGCATCCCGGTGACTGCAGGGTCTTATTGTTGAAAAAAAGGAAAATCACTGGCATTTTAAGTTCTGGTAAAGGAGGAGGGTAGTTAGCTCTGGTTTGCCTTAAGAACATCCCCTATGTCTCCCTCTCCCACTCCCCCTGCTTGTGTTCCCTCTCTCGCTGTGGCTCTGTCAAATAAAATTTAAAAAAAAAGAACATGAGCGTGCACAGAACCCCACACGGAGCTCCCCAGCCCCGTCCCTCCAGCGGCGTCATGCTGTGTCGTGTGTGTGTCTCCACCAGGCTGGGAGCTGCCCCCCATTCTCCAGTGGCCCAAGTTGTGGTCCCGCTGAAAGAACAAATGAGTGGTTCCTATTTCCACCTGGACGCCAGGCCCGGAGCAGGGAGCCTGAGGGAGAGTCACTCAACCTCTCTGGATTTCACCGTCTTCAGCTATAAAACGAGGAATTGAGGGAGAAGACCTCCAAGGTCCCCCAAGCTGCTTTACCTGATCTAGAGGCATCGGGTTTTTTGTTTGTTTTTGTTTTTTAAAGCAACCAGAGTTGAGAAGCATTGGAGGGTGAGTTGCTTTTCCCAGTCCAGGCAGAAAGGACGCCTTGGCTGGAGAAAAGGAGAAGGGCTCAGCCCACGGGCTTCTGGCTCTTTCCAGGCCTCTCCAAGACCAGGAGAAGCTGAAGGTGCTCCCCAGCCACAGCTAAAAGCAGGGTCCTAGGGGTACGAAATGGAGTGGATCGGGAGGGGCATCACTGCCCTTCTCCGGGCTTAAGTTTCTTTGGGGATAAGATGAGATCCTAAAGTTTCCCTGGCGCATCCCCTGTTCTGGGGTGACTGTGGCCGCCTTCCGCAGGGGTGCCAGGCCTCTTCCTCCTGCTCAGAGGTAGCCGGCAGCTACACCTTGATCTGGTTTTTAAGTCTATGTTCCATAGGCTATTTCATTTTCAAAAGGCTATCTGCTTGCTAAAAACGATCTTCAAAACCACTGATCTTTATAAAGGGCAAGCTCTTTACTTCCCTGCCAAAACCGAAATAAAACAAAAGACCCTTTATCAACTCGCCATTACGGCACGGTCTAAGCTCCGGCCGTTCATGATCTGGCCCCGAACGCCCCCGGCTGCAGCTGCTGCCACGGCTGCGCCCTGCGCGTTCCGGCCGCCCGAGCAATCGGTAGTTCAGAACACGCCCGTCGCTGCGGACGCCGCGCCCCCGCCCGCAGGGCCGCCCCGGGGAGCTCCAGCCGTCTCCCAGAGCCCGCCCTGACCTCCCCAGATGGGCCGTTCCTGCTTCCGCGCTCGCCGTCCCTTACACACATCACCCTCGGTACTGAATGGCTAACTTACAAGCGGTGTGGTGGGATGCCTTCGGCCCCGGAGACACCTGGGTCCAAACCCAGCTGCCCCACTTAGCTGCGCTGGGGCCTGCCCGGGAAGCGGGAGCGCTCGCCTCGCGCAGCTGTGGGGGTGATCAGGCCGGGCTGGGAGCACCCGGCCCGGGGCGAGGCCTCGAGCCCGCCTGCCCGCCGAGGCGCAGGCGGGCCTGCCGCAGCCGGGCTCTATCAACCTGCGCTGGGGGAGCTAAGGGGAAGGGGGGTAGGGCGAGCGGAGGTGGGAATGGTGGGCAGCAAGGCCCCCCGCACCCTCCTCCCGCACCAGGCACTCAAGACTCCCGATGTTTCTTGAAGTATCTGAGGGGTTCACAGACATCTGAAGGGCTTTTCATTTTTGTCCTAACAATCCTGAGGTTGACAGTTTTTACTTTAAAATTGTTTTGAAGGCTCCTTTTGGAGAATGCACCCAGGCTTTTCTGCAACTCCACGCAGATAAAGGTCTGCGCTGTAAGGGAAGCGGAGGACTCTGTCCCAGAACCCTTTTCCAACGAGTAACAAGCGCCCCCACCCTTGGGGCCGCTCCGCCATGCCCCAGCCCCGCCCAGGAGCCCTGCGAGGCCGGCCCGGAGACCCCGCGGCCTCCGACGCTGCGCGGCTCTCCCAGGCTCGCGGCGCCACCTGGTGGCCGCGGCGCGCACTGCGGGCCGGGCTCCGTCTCCACGTGGGTGGTGGAGCGAACAAGAGTCCCAGGGCCAAAGTCGATGGTGGGCACCGCCGTCTCCTGCCGTGTGGGGACAAAACAGGCTTGGGAGCGGACAGACCTACCGGGAGTCAGCGCCTACCCCATAGCTTTCCGGCTGTGCGAACTGGAGGAGGCTTCTGAACTGTTAAGTGGAGATACCAGTGCCACTTGCTGGGAGGCCCGGGAAGAATAAGGAAACTCGCCCAACGTGGCGCCTGGCACCTGCGGTCAAGTTAATACTTCTCTTTAAATTGATTCCTTTGTCTACCTAAAGTTTATTTGTAAAGGAAGCTACTTTAGCCTTATCCAAAGCAACTCTATTTTTTCAAAATATGTTAGATATATAGGTATTAAAATTAGAAAATAAAAATTTCCTTCATGTGTCACACTCTGCAACGCGGGTCCATGTGATCAAGTCCAGAATCTGTGCTTGCCCAAGGCCCCCTCCTCTTTTCCCTCTCTTCTGCCAGTTTCCATGTTCCGAGTACAATCAACCCTCACTTATCCTCTCCTGGAACACAGCAACATCAGGGTGCCAAAGACCCCTGTGGATTGTGTTTTTCCCCTTAGGTTATATATACTACTTGCCTAGTAGAGATCTGAATTTGGAAAAATGAATTTCATTGCCTATTGAGTTTTCATGCCCTTATTTCTGGTCATCCCAGGAAAACAAAGACAAAAACTTGTCAGAGATCAAGGTGGGTAAATGCCTTGTTTACTAAATGAACTCTGAGCCCCTGGACTCATGCAACAGAAGCCTGTTTCAGCTCCCTAACAAAACAGAGCATGCTCTCACATTTATGATCTCCACTGCCCGCAGGCACACAGGTTGTTCAGCAGCTGATCTCAAATGAAACAATGTTAGAAGGGTGTACGCTTCATGTATCTGACAGCTAACATTATTTTCAGAGATCTAAATGCCAAAATAATGTGGACTCTTGCCCAGTCTTTGGGACTCTCTGCTCAACACAGCTGTCTGAACATTTAGAATATAGGAACATGTCTTGCCAAACTGATTTACAAACACAACATTGTACATCAGTCACAGTGCAAGTCTATTAAGGCCAATGTAGCTGATAATTCTAACCTAGGTCCAGTGTTAGAGATTTCTTAATAGAGAGCCCCCTGTGTATATGACCAGCCATACAGTCCTTTTAAATGCTGTTGGAGATCACCAGCCCCTCACCGTCCAGAATAGGCAGCCCGGGTTCCCTAAGTCTTCCATTTCTCCCCTACCTGGAAATGATCCTATTGTTTTTGTTGACTAAAAAGTAATTCAAATGTGTTTTTAAAGATTCTGGCAATACTCACGTGTAAGAGATGAAATGAAAAGTTCCCATAACCCCACCACCAGACACCCTAATTCAAATGCTTCTCCAAGATGCTTCCCCCACAACCTCAGGCAGACTTACTAGTTTCAGTCTCAAGCCAGGCCAGCCTGGTCAGAGCTGGGCAGATGTGAGCCACTTCCCTCGCACCAGGCTTTGAGGCCATAGAGAGTAGACGTTAAGGAAGCCATTCAGGAACTCAGGACCTCTTAGAAGCCACTCTTTGGTACCTAAAAAGAGAACTGAGGGGCGCCTAGGTGGCTCAGCCGGTTGAGGGTCTGCCTTCCACTTGGGTCATGATCCCAGGGTCCTGGGATGGAGCCCTGTGTCGGGCTCCCAGCTCAGTGGAGAGCCTGCTTCTCCCTCTCCCTCTGCCACTCCCCACTGCTTGTGCTCTCTCGCTCGCTCACTCTCGCTCTATCTCAAATAAATAAATTTTTTTTTTTTTTTTAGAGAACCGACCATGAATTCCAAGAGTTGGTTGTTAAGGTAAATGATAGGCTTGGGGTTCCAAAATTAACTTCAGGAAGAGGCTGGTGAAACCCAAATTCCTGTCACTGTCCCAGTCACTGTCCAGGCCCATTTCTCCCTCAAGCTTATTATAGTTTACAGGACAGCTTCAAATTTCCTAAACCTTAGCGTCCATTCCACCAGGACTCATGGACTCAAAATAATGAAGTCCATGAAGAATCTTGTTCTTTCTTTTATTTTATTTTTTTGACAGCGAGGGAGAGAGAGAGGGCAGGAAGGGGCAAAGGAAGAGAATCTCAAGCAGATTCCACACCAGCGCGAGCCTGACATGGGACTCGATCTCACAAACCCGAGATCATGACCTGAGCCAAAATCAAGTCAGAGGCTCAACCAACTGAGCCACCCAGGTGCCCCAGAAGCATCTTGTTTTCTGGTCCTGGATCCCCTGGGCTCCGGACCATCTAACTTTTTGAGGCCTCCAGTTTTTTACCCATCCCTTCCAAGATAATACTTGAGACACTGCAAAATTCAGGCACCTGTGGGTCAGGCAGGTGGCAGAGACCAGCGGGCTGGGGAGGACCATGGCCAACTGAAGGGTTTAGTCTCATGGGGGCCCGTTTCCTTGTGGGACTGAGGATTTACTCAGTGTTCCCAGATCTTGGGACTTGAGAAACCAGAAATCTGGATTTATGTGAAATGTTATTTTTAATGTTGGCAATTAATTCACATTTTAAAATATATATAGGCCGGTTCAAAGGATCCATGTCTGGGAGGGAAACCAGTTTGCTACCTCTTGTTCACCTAACAGATTGCCCTGGCTGACTCAGCAAACTTGCTTTTTTTTTTTTTATTTTAATTTTTAAAGATATTTTATTTGACACAGAGAGAGAAAGCACAAGCAGGGGGAGTGGCAGAGGGAGAGGGAGAAGCAGGTTCCCCACTGGGCAGGGAGCCCCACGTAGTGCTCAATCCCAGGACCCTGGGATCATGACCTGAGCTGAAGGCAGACGCCCCACCAACTGAGCCACCCAGGTGCCCCATTTGTTTTTTCAAGAAAACCAAGAGTTCATTTTTTTAAGTAATCTCTACACCCAATGTGGAATTCGATCTCAAGACCCCAAGATCAAGAGTTGCATACTTTACCCACTGAGCCGGCCAAGCACCCATCTTTGCTTCTTTATTCACCCCACCAGCAGTGAGCACATACTGTTATCTTGAGTCCCAGTGGCCTTTGTGGAACAGGGGCCTGTTTTTATCTATTGCCAGAAAATACTGTGCAACCTCAACTCTGAGAACACTGAAAGTCCCTGGGGGCCCACCTCCACCAGTGGATGGTTTCCAGTACCCAGGATGCTACCAGCCTGAGAGCGGGCCCACCTGCTCTTCCACTAGCCTGTGGTTCTGCTGCTTGAGTAACTGGCCTTGGCGTTAATCCCCCATTCTTCTATTTAATCAAACTGGCTCATATGCAAGAAGGCTATATAAAGGAACATGTTGGTGAGCAATATGGGAAGCTGTCCTTCCTAGATCTCATGCAAAAAGTCAGCAATAAAATAAATAAAAGCAATAAATAGTCTCTTAACATGTAGTCTTTGCTAAGTGGTAAAATGTCTTAGTAGACAATGACCTTTGTGTTGTCTTCTTACCTCCCCCAATTCTGGAACAGTCTGATTCAATGACCACCTAGGAGGAGGTATGGGTAGGTGCTGCTAATGGAAGCCAAGGAGGGGACATGTTCAGTGTGGAAGAGAAAGGTCAGTGTTTAGTGGTTCCCATCCCCTGCGAAGCTTCTTAAAACTCCAAGGTCCCAGGAATCATGTTCTAATTGAGGTGACTGCAGTTGCAGCAGGAGTGGTTAGATAATTAAAGGGAAGGCCTTCACCTTCAGGCCAAGGCAGAGCCCATCCCTGAACATTAGCTGGTGTCTCACAAATAAGGAAGGCCTTTTTCATTTCCTTTCCTTTTTCAATTGTCAGGAAATAAGCTAAACTTCGCTGTTCTTGGTAAGTGTGCTTAATAATGGACTAAGGATAAAACAGGAACAAACACCAAAGGGGAAGGGTGAATCATCATCACACTCAGTCTTAGCTGCCGAAGGGGCCTCTGGGTGGCTCAGTCAGTTAAGCGTTAAGACTCCTGGTTTCAGCTCAGGTCATGATCTCAGGGTCATGAGATGGAGTCCCACGTTGGGCTCCGGGCTGAGCGCAGAGCCTGCTTAAGACCCTCTCTCTCTCTCTCTCTCTCCCCCCACCTCTGTTCCCTTCAACCCCCTGGCTCTTTCTCTCTCAATAAATCAATCTTTAAAAAGATCCTTAAAAAAAAAAAAGTGACCTCTGGATGACAGCTGCAAGTCTATTTCTTCTGTCTGCCCTGAAGCTCTTCCCTTCTTTTCGCTCATTTCTGGGTCTGTGACCCCTGTTGGGACTGTGCAGCCCCTTCCAGCCTCCCCGCTGCTAGACAGGCTTTCTCACATGCAGATCTGAGCCCGTCCCCCACAGAGTTCCTTCAGTGACTCCCGTTTTTAGGACAAAGCCCCCACTCCCCGGCCTGGCCCTCAGGGCCCTGTGCATTCTACTCCTCGCCATTCCTAACCTAGAAGGTCTCTGCCCCCTCTCCCGCTTTGCCTAAGTAATTCTTCATGTCAGATGTTGTCTCTCTGAAACCTCCCCGTCCAACTCTCCAGCACCCTCACCACATTGCCTCTTCTGGCTCCACCAAATCTTGGTGCAAACAGTGGTGCCGCACGTGGACCGGGCCGAGGGCTCCGTCCCGCTGCACGGCTTGCGGCAGGGCTGCTCACTGGGCCTCACTGGTTGCTCTCCCTCCTCCTCAGTGATGGCGGAGCACGCGGCCGGATGAAGACTTCACTTCTCTGCCTCGCTCTAGCTGGAAGTGGCCACGTAGCTCCGCACTGGCCAGAAGGATGTAAGCCACGGTACTGGGTGTGACACGAAACTGCTCTGAACTGTCCCCAAAGGGAAGGGGAATATACCTTGCTCTTCTTCTGGCTGGAACCAGATGGCCTGGCTGGGACTGCAGCTGCCACCTTGGTCCGTGGGATGACCATGGAAATGGAAAGCGGACCCTGTAGAACTCCAGACAGGAGCTGGTCTCGGACGCTGCCACGGACCAGTCCTGCCTCTGCCCGACTACCTTCAACGGGCTGTCTGAACATGGGAGAAATAAACTCTATTTAAATCACCATTATTTTTGCAATATTTGTGATAATGGAGTTTATTCCAAACTAATGTCCTCCCCTATCACTGCCTCATGTCCCCCATGTGTGCACTTCGGGACAGAGTGAGAGAGGGGGTTCAAAGGTCATTCTGACTGCACGTGATCCTCCCCGCACAGGCTTGCCAGAAAGCCCTCACAGTGGTTAGAGCACTTTTCTGGAGGGCCCTGAGAACTGATCGCCCCAGGCTCCCTCCCTGACACGGCCAGAGTAAGTGGCCTCCTGGCAGGGACACTATCTTTTACATCCGTGTTTCTGGCCCCAGGGCAGGATCTACTCCTGTCTATATAACACTGAGACTGGTTTTCCTGAAGAAAGCAGAGAGTATCTAAAATAAGTGTTTTGCGCCTCAGGAAGATCCAGTGAGCCAACACAGGCCACGTGTGTGCCCATCTTCCAAATGAGTGCCAAGAATCCCTCCCTCCCCAGAGCTTAGTGTTTTAGATATCCTTATGGACATTTTCCTGGGAAGATGGCCCAGGACTGTCATCATTCTCAAATGAGAACTGTGACCTCACAAGAGTTAAATAATCACTGCATTGGAAGAACTGTTTTTGTTTTTAAATCATTTTTAAAGCTTAAAACATATTTACTTGCTTTCCACTAAGGTATCTCCTTGACATTTTTTAAAAAATATGAGCATCTTTTAGAATGCAATAACAACTTGCTCAACCCCCTCCTATCCTGGAAAGTAAAAAATTATAATATGTAAATATGCTTGTGAATATTCTCCCTACCTGTTATTAGCTCTTTTTCAAAAAATAGGATTGTTAGCTGAGAGAAATATTCTAGAAGTGTCTACAGTGCAAACAGAAGAAGCGAGGCTCAGAGCTGGAGCCTTCTTTTACCATTTGGCTTTAAGTACAAACCTGGCTCCAGAAATGGATATGACCTGAACATCGGCTGGTGCGGGGCCCTCTATTAGAGGCATTAGGTCGGTGCTGCTAAGTCTAGTTTCTGGCTGAGGAGGTGAAGGTCAAGCACACGTGCTGCTCCCTTAGTAACAGTCATGCTACTACCAGGTCAAGAATCAATGAACCTCTTTTGCCTTATTTAAAAAACAGATATAATATGCATTTAATTTCATTCAATAAATCAATTCCACTTAACTTACCATCTCTTAGAAAACTTAAGAAAAAGCAAACATAAGACATGAAAAATTACATTAAAGATGTGCGACATACTGGAGAGGAACGAGTGCATACATGGTAATTAGTTCTCATTTAAACGCACCACAAGAAGAAAAATAAAATTACTGTAATTTATTGCTGTATCTATGCTTTTCCAGTAGAGCTATAATAAGTAGCCACAAAGTGCCACCTTCCAGCTTAAAACTGTGCAACACCTCCTTTCCCTCTTTCTAAATGCCTTTTTATGGTGGGTGTATAAAGCAACGGCAGCAGCTACAAAACGCTGTCTCAGTAGCGCTGAGCGCTCTGAGCGAAGATCTGGGTGCAGGCTGAGTAAAAAGATGCTCAATTAATAGCGCACACTGTGTAACTTCACCAAACATCTTTAGTTGGAATTTTCGTGTAAACCTTGAGAGCTGTGACTCACAGACACCAAAAGTAAAACAGCTTTTCCTTTCACGATTTAGCGAGGTGGTCTGCATTCTCAAAACCGATTTACAAAATACAAGAAATGTTGCGTGTGAGTACCAGGCATAAAGTATTTCATTTACTTACAGAAGGAGCAGCAGGGCGACAGGGAGCCTAGTGGACGCCCTGTCACCACCTTTCCCGAAGATGTATACCCCCCAAGAATGGCAGTGGAAACCTGGCAGCAAGCCACTCTTACAATTCTTTTTGGTTGCTTTAAAATACAAGCACTCTCCGACATTTCCCTCCCCAGCCTGTGAGCCCCACCCTGACTTGGCAGGATACAAGCCCACGTCCTCTTCCTTAGTTTTCCCCTTAGAATTATTTACAGGATGCCTACAGATACAGTACAAACTAGTATGAAATTAACGATAGTTTGCATTTCCAGACACGCTTCCGTGGGTAAATAAGCCCACCACGCTGACTCCGAAGACAGGTTCAAAGCTAGGGTGACTCGGGGACACTTGCATCCGTAACCGCAGAGACAGGCTTCTCGTTGGCTGGGGTGGATTCGCAGGCTCTGTCCTCAACAGTGCTGGGGGCCTTGGGGGTGGGGGGCGTCACATCCACAGCGGGTGCGGAGGCAGCGTCGGCCCTTGCAGTGGTCGTGACAGGGTCGGAAGGTGGGCTGCCGGCGGGCGTGAGGGAGGAGAGCAGCTCCCCTGGGCTTGCTGCAGAAGACACCTCTGGAACCAAAGGGAATGACGGGAGGAACTCGGATGGCATGGGGAGAGGTGCAATGCCAGATAAGTTTCGGGGAGGCAAAGAAGGAAGAGGTGGCAAACCTAGGACAAAAATGGCAGAGATCACACATCCTCCCAGCACTAGAGAGGCAGCGGTCATCCTCACATGCCCGTATTTGCATTTCACTAGGGCAGTGAAGCTGAGGAAGGGCAACACACAGCACAAACCCCGCTTACCCTCAGGTGGAAGCAGGACGGAGTTAAGTACCCACGCCAGACCAGCTGGCCAGGAGGAAAGGTTCTGGGCTTCTAGACTCCAAAACCTCCATGTGACTCAGCCAGTTCAGAGAAGAGAGGATTCTCCCGCTCAGGACACGCAGCTACACTAGCACTGGAGGGGGAAAGGGGGGGTGCTCCCTTTCCCCCAACAAGCTGCAAGCCCGAGTCAGAGCTGCCCTCCGGACAGACAACAGAAAGAGGAGAGGGCGCCAGCCCTCTGGTGGAGGCTTGTCGTGTCGCCCCCGCCCCGCATTAGCCTCACCGGAAGTACCCAGCCTCTGTTCAAGCCCTGTGACAGGGAACCATTACACTTGGCGGGTTTATTGTGATGATTTCAAAATGCAGACTGAAGAAAGAGTATTACTTCTTTAACAAACAAGGAAAGGTAGAATGTACAACATGTTCAGAGCAACCACTGGGCTGGTGAAACCCTCAATGCTCTTTGAGTCTGTTAATTTGGGAAAAGGGCGGAAGAAGCCAAGAAATACAGGGCATAGAAAAAAAAACAAAGGAAGCGCTAAGATAGGTAAACCGTTAGAGTTTACAGTCTTCCTTTGTTTTTTAAACCACTGTGCTGAAAAGCGAATGGGTTAATGAGGACCGGTGATGAATACATCCAGAGGGGCGTGTACAGCCGGGCCGTCATGACCTAGACAGAAACATGACAGCGTACACTCATGCGCCTCGGTACGCAAATCAGAAATTAATAGCCCTGACCTGTGGCCATCTCAGAGGTAAAGGTGATGTGGGTAATCATTAACTAGAAGAGGTTTGTGGGACACTCTGCTGCTTCATTCCCATCAGCACATAAAATCGGAGCGAAGTGCTTTGAATATCGGCTAGCTTAACTATCTGTAGCTAAAATCCCAACAGTTTTTATTATAAAAACATCTGTTAATAACAGAATATTTATCAAATAACAAATGCGGCCAGCTGAGCAAGGATGAGGGTTTCACAGCCCAAGGTCCTGGGCCTGGCTACTCAAAACAAGCACCGCCGGCGGCAGTCGCCTGCACCAGGAGAACGGCGGGGAGTCCATTCACCTCCACCGGGGGGCCTGTACCCCTTCCATCCAAGTCCGTTACGGCAGCGCCGCGACACTGTTCTCTATTTCTGCAACTGGCCCTTATGGTACTCGGGCTGTCGGCGTGCAAGGAGAGGAAAATGGAGGAGAGGTGGCCAAGCAGAGAAGAATCACAAAAATCTTCTTCTTCCTCTTCGTTTTTAAGCTTTTTAAGTAAAAAAGATTAATATTTATTTGAAGCAGCTGGAATTTGTTCAACTGATCTGCCCTTTCTGGAAAAAACTGCAATAGAGGATCTGCTTTCCTGGATAAAAGCTTTTTATTAGCCAGAGTCCTAGGAAGGCAGGATGGGCAACATACCCGGGTTCACGAGTTCCGGTAAGCTGACGCCTGCCATGACATGCGGTGCGGGGAGGTTGAGGTTGGGGAGGGCAGGCAGGTTAGGTAGTCCCGCTGGTAAAGGCATCAGACCTAGAGAGAAGGCAGAGAACAAAAGGTAAACCACTTCCTCCGGGGAAAACATTCCATCTTTGTGTTCTGAAACAACTACTACCAGCTTCAAAGCGAGAACACCAGAAGTCCACGTACTGGGTGGCAGCTGTGTGTCCTAGCATTAACAACAAGAGTGAAACAGCTCACTTCAGCGAACCGTCTTTCTGTACCTACACGATCAGGTGGCTGAGCAGATAAGGGTTAAAACCCATCCGAGTACTTCCAGACCTGCGAGCCAGAATGACAACGGCCTGAGTGCTGTGGGGAAAGGGCTGATGTGGCTCAGCAAGTGCAGGAGTAAATGAAACTCAACTTCTCTTTGATGGCTGAGGTTTACAGTTCCTCCCGCTTTTGAATTTTTTTTTCCTGAAATAACTTCACACTTAGAGTTGCAAAAGTAGTTTATATAAAGAAACCCCATATATCCCTTTCACTCAAATTCCCCACACGTCAACGTTTTACCACACTTCACCATTGTGTGTGTGTGTGTGTGTGTGTGTGTACATACAAATTTGGTTAATGGCTTAGTATGTCTGTGCATGACCTCTGGAGTCATACAATTAAAGGTTCTCACAATGCAAGTACATTTGATCCCTGAAATAATATTTGATTGTTATTTGATGGATAAAGACATTTGGTCTTCATTAGGAACACTAAGAGAAATAAACAAACATCTAACTTAATGTTAGAGCTTCTGAAGAACCTGCTATGGAATGCTCTCTGTCAGGACACAATGTCTCTTCACAGAAACCGCTACTAGAAAGCCCTGACGAAGGAAGCCCCAAAGGACAGAACTTTTACACACTGCTGCTTCCTGCCTCACGCTGCATCGCAGGGGTGGCCGGCTGAGGATAAGGAGCCTGAGGCTCAGCACCTAACAGCTGGTAACTGACAGCTCTTTGACATTTGCTCTCATTTATCACAAAGTTATGGCAAAGATAAAAGGAAATTAAAAGACACCACAAAGGTGTAAGATTTTTTTCTTTTTTTTTTAAGACGCACAACATTAGTCATGCTATTATTACTAACTCCACACATCTCTCCTCCCCTGCCGCCTGCCACTTACCTGGTAAGGTAGGAGCTGGGTTCAGTGGCGCCACAGAAGTGAGGGACTGGTTTACTTGTGGCAATAATGGTACTGTTGGGACACCTGAAACAAAACACGATCTTTAAAAAAAACTTCTACCGAATTCTTGACAAAGAATGGACAGACTTTATTAGGAGTCTTTAGCCGCCTTCCCTCCCCACCATGGTAAGGCCTTCACCCCGTCCTGGTTTCTGGCTGCCTCGCCGCCTTAGCTCATGTACACACTCTGCCTGTGGCCTTTAATGAGGACTGTTAGCAGAGTCTGGCCTAACAGGGTAGGAGGCTCTGCAAACCCACCCCAGCTAAGTTCTCTGGACAAGAGTTTTACATCTGACCTAAGCAGAGCTAGATTAGAAAACTGTTTTAGAAATTCAGAAATGGGACTCAAGGATTCCAGTCAATCTCTACTGGACTCCTGAACTAGACACCACATAAACCTAGAACTGCTGGGGGCAGTGGGGGCAGATGCCCTGTGAAACCATGAATGCTGATCTGTGAGAGGGGAGAGGGAGGCAGACGGCATGAAAGAGACAAGAGTACCTGGGCCTCCAGGGATGGAGAGAATGACCTGGCTTCCCGAATTTCCATTTCCTTTTGATAGGAAATGGGTAGGTTCTGTGACTCTCCTCTGAAGGGTTTTTACTGATGCTAGCTTGAGGAGGTTATGTACTTCAAATGCAAGTAACTCTTAGGATACTACATAATAAAGGTTTTCTGTTAATGTTTACCACCTACTCGTGCGAGAGGTTTTGCTGTCCAAACAGTAACAATGTACATGGATTCCAGACTGTCTTACAGAAATCTGCTTAAATATGGTAGCAGGAATAAATTGTGCCTAAAAAGCATGAAACAACCCTTTTCAGATAGTTACTTATTTTTTTCATGTATTTACTTTTCTGCAGAAATTAGAGGCATGTAAAAGTAGAAGAGGGGCCATCACTTTCATCAGATTCTCAAAAAAGTTGGGTAACTGATATGTTCATTCACTCAAGGTTTTCGGGGGCACCTACCATATGCTGGACACTATTCTAGGCACTGATGCACTCTACAGCATAAAGAAATGACAAATCACTACCTGTAGGATATATTCTAATGAGGGGCAGGAAAAGGGAGACTGATATTGAACAAGTAAAATACACAGCCTGTAAAATGGTGTCAGTTCTCTGCAGAAAAATCAAGCAGGGAAGAGGACAGGAAGCATAAGGGAGTGTATCGAAAAGGTCATACTGATTAATGTCATTTCAAAAGGATATATTCATTTTCTAAAATTTTATAATCCCCAAATTTTCAAATCCATACATATATACATTTTTAAGACACTTTTAACGTTTCTACAGTTACCGACTGCGCTACTTTGCAGCAACTTAATTAAAAATAAAGATAGGTAAATAACAAAAAAAAAGTGGGTTCTCGCATGTCATGTTGCTAGAATACTCAATTTTTAAACTGATTTTCTCAAAGTGAAAATGTTGATTTCACTCTTTTCTGAGCATTTCTGTCTTTTAATATTCAAGAAGCCATTTCTCTACTGTATAACAAGGCCAGGGATCTCACTTCATGTGCTTCTAAGACAAGTGTAACTATAATGTAATGAGGGAAGATTTAAAATGTCAAAAAGAAACTGAGATTTGAAGACAGCAGTCAGAAGAGCTCTGATACGGCACTGGAACACTTACTCTCAAAGAGGAGAGAGCTACTCAGACACTGAGCGGTCTGCTGCCGTGGGTGTTACACCAGCCGACCTGTACTAAGCCTAGCCAGGAATAAACTAGAAGACCATCTGATGGAATCTAAGAAAAAAATCACAATATAAAAAAGGATTCTGCTCAAATGAAATAAACTTTAAATGCCCTCCCAACTGTATCTATGACTTAATACTAATGATATTAGTATTTCATTTCATCTAGGAAAAACCTGGATTGTGGTGATGACCGCACAACCCCATAAATTCATTAGACATCATGGAGTTGTATACATACAGTGACTAAATTTTATGGTATGCAAACTGTATTTTAAAAAAGTCAGGAAAAAAAACCCAGCAAAGAGTAGGGGATAGAGAAGCAGGTCACCATAGTGCAAACTGGTGGGGCTGGGTGTGTGTGTGGGGGGGTTCATAATACCATGCCGTCTACTTTAGGCTATGTTTGAAATTTTTAATTCTAAAAAATTGAAGTTTTAAATTTTATCTAGAAGACGACATCTTTGGGAATGAAAATGAAGACTCTGAAAAGGGCTGGGATTTGAACTGAGGAGACCAAGTGCAAAAATCATACTGTTGACCTTAACTGCATCTTGATGAATCCATCTATTTTAAGTCCATTCCAGGACAAAGTGAAATGTGAACAAATTGTAAACACAAATACTAAAAGGAGCTCAAGAATAAAAGGTTTTAATGAAATAAAACTAAACTATGTGAGTATTTCTTTCACTTACTCAACATTTATTGAGTAATAATATACTCTTGATATTATGAAGAAACAAAATCAGAAAAAAGGTGGTTTTTAAAAAGGCAAGGGAAAAATAAACTCTACCAACATACCAAGTTAAGATCTATATCATGTGACCAAGCAATCCCAGGCCTAGGAATATAACCAAAAAAATGAAGACATGGGTTCATGCAAAAACTTGTACACAAACGTTCATAGCAGCATTACTCCTAACAGCCAAAAAGTAGACACAACCTAAATGTCCAACTGATAAATGGATGAATAAAATGTGGCATGTCCATATGATGGAACATTACTTAGCCATAGAAAGGAAGTATTACTATATGCTACCACATGAATGAAACCTTGAAAACATTATTCTAAGTGAAAGAAGTCAGTCACAGAAACCATGCATATTGCATGAAATGTCTAGATTAGGCAAATCCACAGAAAAAGAAAGAAGATTAGGAATGATCTAGGCCTGAGGGGTTGGGGAAAAACAGTGAGCGACAGGGCATAGGGTTTCTTTTGGGGTAATGAAATGTTCTGAAATTGACTGACGTGATGGTTGCACAACTCTGCAAATACACGGAAAAAAATCCCACTGAATTATCTATTTTAAATGGGTGACTTGCATGGTATGTGAATTATATATCAATAAAGCTGTTGGAAAAAAACTAAAACAAAAAAGGACTGTACTGGGTAGAACAAGAATTAAGAAAAGGGAGGAAGACATGCACGTGTCCCCTGAGCAAGACTGAACCCCCAGAAAGAGAACGATGTCTTGCTCAATTTTGTATCTCCAGTGTTTACTACCTAGGGGATACTGCAAACATTCGTTGAGTAAATAGAGCAATTGAACAGAATTTAAAGGTACAGTCCTGACTCTACAACTTGTCCAAGCTAAGAGAAGCCCAGACTCTAAAATACACCAAGAGGTTTAAATGCAAAACATATTTATAGTTTTCAAAGTACACCGGCATTACTTTTTAAATTTCTATAGCTTGAGACAGAAAAGAGTATCATGTAAAACAAAGTAGGTTGAAAAGAGAATAGATTTTTCTGCACACCTGTATTGAGAACATTACTGACAGCTGGTGGAGTTGAGCTAATAGAAAGTCCAGACAGACCCTGTTCAATTTCTGTAGTTCCTGGTGGTGACAAAGATGGGGGATTAACAGAGGACAGCTGGACCTGCCAAAAAAAGAAGGAAAGAAAATACTCAAGTTTACTTAAAGAACAGATATTGTCTCTCACTGGTCCTACAGATACCTTTTTTTAAAAAACATTTTTATTTAAATTCCAGTTAGTTAACATATAGTGTAATATTAGTTTCCGTTGAAAAAAATAGTGATTTAAAACTTCCATACATCACCCAGTGTTCATCACGCGTGCCCTCCTTAATCCCCATCACCTATTTCACCCATCCCCCCACTCACCTCCCCTCTGGTGACCATCTGTTTGTTCTCTACAGTTAAGAGTCTGTTTCAGAGATTGCCTCTCTTTTTTTTATTTGCTCATTTGTTTTATTTCTTAACAGGTACCTTTTCTGATCATACTAGCTGTCAAAGGTTTTCACCTGGCACTTCCGCCTTCAGACACTCTTTCCTATTTTTGTTACATGTCAAGGACCAAGCACTAAACATCTGCCCATCCTGTCACTTCCAGTCTCTTGACACGTGGCATCTCCCCCATTACACACACTGTTCTAGGAGGAGATTCTACTCTTTCCTCCTTCGTAGCTGTCCCCAAATCATTTTACTCCACCTTTCCTCTTCTCTGATTTCTCAGCCAGTTTCTAACTTTCATTGTTCATGGAAGAAATCAGCTCGAAGTCTTAATACCATGATAAAGTCTTGGAAGTTTCTCAAGATGTCTAACCTCGTGAGTCCATCTTACCTTTTCTCATCAATGACTGAACATGGCAGCCATAGCAGCCAGACCTCTACCTTCCGGGATGGCGGAGGGAGAAGTAAGTCTACATGGATTCTATGGGTGGTTTCACCTCTGGATACTCCAACTTCTGCCAGCTCCAGTGCCCTCTGGCACATTCCAACACTACTTGCATTCTGGCCCTTTTCCTTAGCTGCCATTTCACCCCCTGGTCTTCTCAGACTGCCCACAGAGGCTTAACTGGGGCAGAGACCACTGATGAGGAGCAGCAGACACGGCGGTAGGACTCTAAACATGGAACGACATGGGCTCTGGCCATCGGCCAATGGCAGCGGTGAGCAGTGAGGAAAGGCTCCACTTCTCTAGGTCCTCTTCACTTTCTCTAGAATTGGGGATGGCCAAACTGTGTACCATAAAATGATAGTGGTGGCAGACCTTTCTTTACAATGGTAGCATTTTTCTTCTGGATGTTTGGTTTTTACCTATTCATGCAGACAAGAGTTAACTGTCCTGTGAGGCTTGCAGAGAAAACATTTTAAAAGCCTATAAGCCTGTGCAAATATCTTATTCTTTAAAAAGCCTCACTCTGATCCTATAAGAGTCCCCACACAGCATCTTGCTCTGCTTTCCCAGTTAAGTTTCTTGAAATAGTCAGCACCAGCTCTCATCATCACCTTATCACCAACTGTTTGCCCTCTGTCCCCTGTGATCAGATACCTGCACCCCGCCAGCCTCTGAAAGGCTCTCGTCCAGGACATGTGTTTTTCACTCCTCTCACCTGACTTCTCTCAACACCTCACAGAGTCGACATGCCTTTTTTTTCTTGAAGCTCTGTCCTCCCTTAGGACTTCTTCCAAGCTCCCTTTGCTGGATCCCCTTTCTGCCCATCCATTTAAATATGAGGAATGTTTAAGATTCCAGCCTCAGTCCTCTGACCCACCCGGGCCCAATCCCTTGACAATTTTTATCACTGTTCATTGGGTTAAATTACCCTCCCTTTGCTGATGATTCCCAAATCTGTGTCTCTAGCCTTGTGCTTGTTCCTGAAATCCAGATCCACAGGCTACCCATCTGGATATCCTAGAGGAACTTCAAATTCAACATGGTGAGCACTTAACTCCTCACCTGCCCCATCTCCAGGAGTGCTACCACCACACACACGGACACTTGACTTGTTTTACTGGGAACTGTGTGATGTCATCGGTAGTAAAGTTATCTTACCTCTGTAAACCCATCTTTAAGAGGAGTAATAGGTGTACCAGTCATCTGTCCTGGAAGAGAAATTTTCTTCCCTTCTTCAAACGGGCGTGTTGGTATTCGATGCAAATAACCGTATCCAATGCCACATCCTAGGCTATGAAAATATTTTTTTTCTTAAATTTACTGTTATCAATCACAGCTTGCATTTCTCTGAGGTTTTGAAATACAAAACCAATTTCCATTCTTTTAAATAATGTCATCCTATCAGAGGGCTCTTCTGACCACCCTTTATAAAACAGTGTCTGTCCTTCCACCACAGACACTACCCTTACTCTCCTTTATTTTCTTCAAGCATTTATCATCATCTAACACACTGCACATTTATTTATTTTCTGTCTCCCCCAATAAAATGTTAAGGTCCTTGAGGGCAGAGACCTCACTTTGTTTACTGCCGTAACAGTTCCTGGCACATGGCAGACACTTAATAATTATTTGCTGAACGAATGACATACAGCCTTTTCACTGAAGAGCTTTAAGTACTTCTGTACGATGATGTCATTTACACAGCCCCTAGTTCTATTTCAGAACCTGACACAAATCAATCCAAATTCATCCAGATTCCTTCTACTTCATCCTCCCACTGCCACCAGAGGCATGTTTTTAATAAGACATAATCACACTGCTTCTTTTCATAGTCTGCTGGCCTCCCAATATTCCCTTTCCCTTTCTCCCTTTGGAGAATTACTTCTCTATGTTGTGTGCAGTGCTGGTGGGACTGTCCATCAGGGGGGCCTTGTCCAAACCAAGAAATGAATGGTTCATAACCCAAAGAAGCCAATCCACCTCTCTTGCCCATGACTACAAATCTTGGGAGTGACAGAAAAAACAGAAATGGCTTGATCCCTTCAGTAGAACCCTAATGAAAACTGCTAATTTCCTTCCTCCCTAACTCCCTAGCAGTGTTGAGTCCTGTCTCTTCCCATGGCTGATTCTTTAGCTGTTTCTCTGATTATAGGAGCAACTCCACAGCAATAAATCCATGTTTGCTTATGACAGCAACAGTTGGTTTCTACTGTTTGGAACCAATGACACCCCCCCCCCACCACCACGGGTACAGTGTTTCAGAGTCTCACTGCCCGAGGTGTTTCCAAATTTCCGACCATGGTAAGGCCCTTCACAATCAGATTCCACTTTAGGTTTCCATCATGATTGCTTTTATCTCCCAAACTATTTGATACTTTCTGAGAAGGCCACACACAGTTATCTCTATGCCTCTCTCCTGCCAAGGCATCTGTTATTTCTGTGGATACTACCACCACCAAAAGCTGGGAGAGCAAGCAGTGGCCAACTCCAGCTCTTCCTAATCCAAATCTGATTTTACACTGATGCTTCATATTACAAAATTACTTATTCCTTGGCTCACTTTTTGTCCCTTCTACCATCAAATCTGCAATCCTCACTGAACTAGATCTCAGATGGAGAGGAAGAAAGATAAAATAATTTAAATTGATCAATGATAGCCAACAATGTTCTTATTAGAATTAGTGATGTTCTTTGCAGTTGGACTTCACCATCAGCAGAATCTCTTCCTTGCACTTTGATTCTGTGTTTACCAAGTACTCTTGTGATGCTAATCTGACCTGAGTTATCTTCTAATGGGAGAGGGGAAATGTTTCTATTATAAACTAAAAATTTGCCATTCTAATAAATACAGTAGTTTCTCTACAAATTTAGTTTATATGAGGCAGTCCCTTGGAAGTGAGTCAATTCTGAATGCCTTGAGAAGATCATATTTCTGTGTGTTTACAAACCTGGACAATGGACAGTAACTTGATCAAGAATTGCCCCAGACAGTCCAGATTCTTTTTTCTTAAATTGTTACGTTAATCACCATACATTACATCATTAGTTTTTGATTAGTGTTCCATGACTGTTTACGTATAACACCCAGTGCTCCATGCAGTACGTGCCCTCTTTAATACCCATCACCAGGCTAACCCATCCCCCCACCCCTCTCCCCTCTAGACAGTTCAGATTCTTAAGATGTGATACCTCTATCTATTTTCTCAAACTGCAACAAGTTAGCATTCTGGTTGCAACATATAGTCAGCTACAGAATCTCAGGTAGTGTGGGGAAAGATATTATGAACAAATAGGGTCTTTCTCTGCCTGCCTCAACTAAGTCATCCTCTTCTCAACAAATGCTGGAACTTTTACAAAATATTTAGAAAAGTTTCCAAACCTTAGGCTTTCCTGTAATTATGGCTTATGCTCAAGAATTCCTCAATTAAATAAGGCTTTCAAAATAATGAAAAACTTGTACAATTTAAACAAAAGCTGAAAGACCTTTTAATGGAGCAACTTTAAGTCTGCATGCTTTGGTTTGGCTTTTTGAAATTAGCGAACTGACTTGATGAACGGTCCTGGAAAATTGATTTTCTACAGTTTGCTTCTCTGCTTGGCTTGATAATCCTTCTAAGTTGCCCCCTTTTTTTTTTTTTTTAAGATTTTATTTATTTGTCAGAGAGAAAGAGAGCACAAGCAGGGGGAGCGGCAGGCAGAGGGAGAAGCAGGCTCCCCACTGAGCAAGGAGCCTGATGCGGGACTAGATCCCAGGACCCCAGGACCATGACCTGAGCCGAAGGCAGATGCTTAACTGACTGAGTCACCTAGGCATCCCTCTAAGTTGCTTTTTATTTTTGTTGCAATTTTGTCTAATTTTTGGTTGAAATCAATCGGTCCATTTTTGAAAGCCAAGAGTTTTCACAAAATGCTAAGAAATTTCCCCAACAGCTAGAGAAAGTTACACTTGTATTGTCCCACTGTTGGGGAAGGGAACTGGGAAAATAAAACTGAAACTATTTTATTAAAATAACAAAATAAAACAAGACTGTTTGCTCTTAGATCAGTAAAGAAAAGAACCGTAGGTCTATACCACACTACCTAAATATGTGCTTTAAAAAAATGGATTACTGGTTTCAGTATTCTAGGTTAGCTCTTTCCTTTTCTCAACAGAAGACTTATAATAAACTATTAACTTGTTTCAAAATAAAAGCAATGATGTTTACAATATTTACTGGTAAGCTTAAGCAATCATAACTTAGTCTGAACAATGACCTTACCTGCCTTCTCCACCCCACGCAGAATTTGGTGTAATAATCACTTCTCGGCAGTTATCAGTGTCTGTATTATACACATAAAGTTTCAATGGTTTTGCTTCATGTGTTTCAATAAGGCTGAACAGATCTTCAGACTGCAAAAGCATCACAGGAGAAAAACATTTTTATGTTACTAAACTTTAGAACAGTGGGTCTCAAACCTGGCTAATATCAGAATCACCTGGAAAACTTTTTATAAAAAGTACAGATTGTAGGCCCTGCTGCTAGACATAAAACTCATTCCTTAAAACCAATACTCCAAAAAAGATTTCAAATATTTTACCTATCTCCTATGTGCAATGCCTTATCTCCAGTTCCCTAAGACCTAGTCAGCAATTTTAATAAAACTCTTCTACACCCAAATTCTATATATTCTGCTTTTAATCTTCATTATTTTCTTTTAAACATTTATTTCTTCATTTGAGAGAGAGCACAAGCCAGCGTGCACATGGGGTGGGATTGGCAGAGGGAGGGGGAGGGAGAGAATCTCATGCAGACTCCCCATGGAGACTGATACAGGGCTCGATCTCACGACCTTGAGATCATGTCCTGAACCAAAATCAAGACTTGGATCTTCAACTGACTGAGCCACCCAAGGTGCCCCTACTCTTCATTATTAAGACCTGGTTATCTGGGCCTCTTATTTTTCTTTCATTTTCGATTTAGCAATATATACTTCCACTAGCTAACAGACAAGGAAAAGGATCTAATATAGCTAAGTCAATTTTGTTCCCTTAAAAAGGGGTAGAGAAAATGAAATCAATAACCAAAATGAGCATCTGCTTTAGTCTTGAGGTATGTTAAGAGATTGGTTTATTTTTAAAGATTCATTTATTTGAGAGAGACAGTGTACACACAAGAGTGGAAGGAGCAGGAGAGGGAGAGAATCTTCAAGCAGACTCCCCACTGAGCACAGAGCCCCACTCGGGGCTCCATCCCATGATTCCAAGATCATGACCTGAGCCAAAATCAAGAGCTAGACGCTCGACTGGGCCACCCAGGTGTTCCTGTTAAGAGATTTCTGTATATCATACACAAAATCTGTGCAATTGCCACATGGTATGTATTTTTCCTTACAGCTATACCTTATAAAGACACCTCCTCCCATGTGTTCTGTTTACACCCTGATGTGTAAGTTATCTTGATTAGCAAAGACCTAAATTTCAACTCTAAATGTGAAATGTAAATTATACTTCTGAACCTATACATTAATGAGAAAATGTTATAGAACTTTCATTATTAATAAACACACCAATTACCTCATTCATGACTGTGTCTGCTCCAATGATATAATCACTGTGAGGTCTAAGACCTGCCAGTGCCGCAGGAGAATTTGATTCTACTTCCTAGAATAACACAAAAACACACCCCAAAATTAATGTATATAAAATAATCTTCCAAATTTACAGTTCACAGTCCTTAATTTTAGTGATTTAAAAAAACCCTTGTATTTCTTTTCCTTTCTTTCTTTCTTTTTTTAAAGATTTTCTTTTGTTCATTTGAGAGAGCACAAGCAGGGTGAGGAGCAAAGGGAGCAGCAGACTTGAGCAGTGAGGGGCAGGGGCAGAGGCAGAGGGAGAAGCAGACTCCCCACTGAGCAGGGAGCCCGATGCGGGGCTCGATCTTGGGCCTCCAGGATCATGACCTGAGCCGAAGGCAGGCGCTTAACTGACTGAGCCACCCAGGTACCCCATAAAACCCTTGTATTTCTTTTTTTTTTTTTTTTTAAAGATTTTATTTATTTATTTGAGAGAGAGAAGGAGAGACAGAGAGCATGAGAGGGAGGAGGGTCAGAGGGAGAAGCAGACTCCCTGCTGAGCAAGGAGCCCGAAGCGGGACTCGATCCCGGGACTCCAGGATCATGACCTGAGCCGAAGGCAGTCGCTTAACCAACTGAGCCACCCAGGTGCCCAAACCCTTGTATTTCTATCTTGTTAGACATGTCAGATATCAGAAACTATAGAAAATACATATCTAAATCACAAACATAAAAATCACATACTTAATAAAAATATAAAATATTATTTTAGCTATCTGTAGCTATCTGCTTTGACATTTCTCCTTCTAATGGATGAATCACTAGAAAAATAGTTCTTAGGCATCTATATTTGCTTTTTCCTAAATTTTTAAAATCTGTTAACCCACAGCAATGAATTCTAATTTTCAAAAACCAAAAATAGCCTAATAATAATAATACCTCTACAATCCAACTTAGATGAAGACAGCACCCTTCTACTTCGTTTCGTAAACTATAAGTAACAGCTCATGGTTAATACCTACCAATACATGCCAAACATTTTCATTTGCCCCATCAAAGCTGCAGAAACGAATGCTCACTCCCAGCAAGCCCTGGCCGCCCCACATATTGCTGGGTGTGACGGACGTCTCTCGCAGCTCCAGTGTTTTACTACTGTAGATCAGCATTTTTACAGGCTTTTCAACATTTGCTTTCAGTAGATCCTTAAGAGTGTCATTATCTTTATTCTGTGAATACATAGAAATAATTTTTCTTAATAAATGAAAAAAATTAATGTTAATTAGCTTAAGCATCCTATGGCCCTATGGGAGTAATATTAATAACATAAATAAAACATCCAACAGGTAAAGCTGCCATTGACATTCAAATGTTCCTTGAAGAATGTCGAAAACTAGGAACAACTCCTCCATGTTACCAACTTCAGACTTTTTCTAATAGCTGACTATGGATTATGGATTTTGCAACCCAACATTGTTTGAAGTGATCTAGGGCTTTAGTGCTAAAAAACCAAAATACTCCACAAGAAGTCATATTACTAAGAGAGTTGGTATGACTTTGATTTTAAAATCTAAAACATCTGCTGAAGTTGTGGTGTAATTTTGGACAGCACTCCTAAATATACACTTTATTCATTTATTAGGAACTGGCAGGAAAGAAAAATGGGAAGTAGCACATTAAATATTTCATTACATAAATGAATAAAGGCCATTATGCAGGAGATGCTGATAAATAATGAAGACTTAAAACTGCTGTAAAAAAACAAAACAAAACCAAGTAGCCACTGTCATAAGAATTTCCTTTGCTGAAATTATAATTCTTTTCCTTCAAGACTTTACTACAAGTAAACTGAAGCAACTTATAAAAGGTGGTTTTAAGTCTGTACTTTTGGAACATACCTATTTGGTTCTAAAAGCATTATTTATATATCATGAAATTAAGCTCCAAGCAAACTGATATGTTATTTGAGGAGTCTTTACTAATCCAAGCATACAAAGGTCTGAAATCATTGAAAAGGCAAACTTTTTCATCTTATTTCTACTTAAAAAAAAAACCTAAATATTCAACATATAAAAAGTCTCCTAATAAAAATATCAGGAGCTATTTCATTCTCCTAAGATAATCACTGAAGGGTGAGGTATAGTATTCTATATTTGACATTTTCATGTCTCCTTACATAGTTTTTATAAACTGGTATCATATGCCATATAATGTTTATAACTAATATCCACCCCAGATAATCTGAAAAATTCCATTTTTAAAAAAAAATGTTTTATTTATTTATTCATGAGAGTGAGAAAGAGAGAGAGAGGCAGAGGGAGAAGCAGGCTTCCCGCCTACCAGGGAACCCCATGTGGGACTCGATCCCAGAACCCTGGGATCATGACCTGAGCCGAAGGTAGACGCTTAACCATCTGAGCCACCCAGGTGCCCCTGAAAAATTCCATTTTTAAAAGATTACAAAATATTATAGTCAAAACTACAAAAAGTTTAACTTACTAATCTCGAACCATTAATAGAAACAATAAAATCAAAGAATGGCTCCAGTCCAGCTCTATGTCCTGGGGAATTTTCTTGTACCTGTGAAAACAAAAGTGCCAAAAATGTAAAATATAGAGCTTAATTAATAATTGTAAGCTAAATTTTAATACCTATCTATTTTCAGCAAAAATAGATTAATTTCACTAATAAGGAAATATAGGTAAAACACACGAGTTCTCTCATTTCTCTTCATCTCTCCCAGATAATGCCCTTGCACCTCCCTAAATTCTACCCATTCTTTAAATTCATCCAATATAGGAGGTTCTCTATGGTTCTATTTCACACCACCTACTTTTGGGGGGGCAGGGGCAACCTTCCCAGGATATAGCACATGACATAACAGACAGTCATCACAACTGAGTGAAAAAGTCAAATTAATTTAGCAAGCATTTATTCCACTACTACTACTAGTAAGGCACCATTCAATTACAAAACTAATAGGAACATAGCTGCTTATGTCAAGATATTCATCATCTATTAAGGACAAGATAAGAAGAGGAAGGGAAGACAGAGGACACACAGCCCTCTAATAAACTGTAATACAAGACCAACGAGTTTAAGGGCTATAACGGAGGTACGAAGTTCCAAGGAGAAAATTAATTCTGACTGAAGAAGCTTCACAGAAAAAAAAAAAAAAAAAAGACATCTGAACTGTGTTTTAAGTCGAGGGTTTTAAAGGTGAGGATGGATAAGGGGATAAGAAAGGACATCTGAAAGTTGAAATAATGAGTAAAAATCCAGGAGTCTGAAAACATGAGGTTAATACAGTATAGCTAGACAAGAGGATGGTGTGGGATAGAAATACAGAATTACAGATTTTGAAAATCAGAAAACCTACAATCCAGGGGATCTTTAAACTGAAGTCTGTGTGGATGGCTTCAGGGGAATACTGCAGCTCCTGAAATTATATGCAACATTTTGTATGAATCAGCAGTTTTCTGGGTATAAAGATCGACAGCTTTCATTAGATTCTCAAACGGTTTCTCCAAATAAAGTGCTAAAACCAGATTTTGTGTAGTTCTTTTATGTACAGGTGAAGAAACCATCCCATGACTTGCCTGTGGTCCTGCTGGCTCATGGTAGAGGTTAAACTCGGAAGTGTATCTTACATCTATTAGTCCAGCAAGAAGGCTGGAAAGAAAGCATGGAGCCAGACTTAGAGGGGACTTTAAATGGAAGACTAAGATTACTTAGATTCTCAACAACTCAAATGTTTAGCATCCCAAATTTGAAATGGACTAAAATTAACTATTAAATTTTCTAAATTTACAGTAATAAAAATATTAGGAGCTATTAAGAGTAGTAATATGACAGAACAGAACAGCAAAAAGTTTATACAACACACTTTGCATTTTCTCTGAAATATTTTCATGTTTTAAGGACTTTTTGTTCTGACTGACATTATTTTGTACTGTCAAAACTATCCTATGAAAACCAGGTTTGCCTTGATATTTGCAGGCTGATGATCTATAACAGTCCTAACAGTTCTAAGAGTCAGTTCTGAAGTTACACAAATGATATACACATTCATCCATACATAAATCTGTAGCTATCTAAACAGTAACAAATCATTTTAATGCTTTCAAAATGAAACCCATACTGTTCCCAGAATCTGTCCTTCTAATACCAAACTTCTTGGACTAATGATACTTAAGCTTGGAATAATAATACATTCATTATTTCTTGGACTAAGGCTACCTTTTATTTATTTAAAACCAAATTACACTATCATTGCTTCTAAAGAAGCAAAACTAGGTCTTCTTCATTTGTTACAGTAAGAAATAGTTGTCCATCATAAAGATGGTTCAATGCTTAACTTACTAAAACTGTTTAATCTTGCTTTACATAAATTTTCCTGCAAATTTGGGACTACATCACTTTTGAAAATTAAGTTAAATATCAAAGGGATTTATTATTTAGCTCTAATGAAAATAATCAGCACATGCTTGTTTAGTTTCTTTATATTCAGTTTTCTTAAATGGGGGAAATTTTATATTCTACGTATTACCAAGCAAAACGTCTAGAACTCAAAGTGGCAGGCAGATTTCTCCTCAAAAGGCAACTCTGAAAGGGAAACGGTGGCTGGCTGGAGCTATTATGAGAAGAAAAGTGAGGTCAAGTCACTGCTAGCTGGGGTGTGAAATGCCTATTAGGTGCCTAGCAAGTAGGTGTGAAATGCCTTGGGTATGAAAAGAGGATAATTACCATAGATCCATGGAGCCCCCTCACGGTGGAGTTTCTCATTTAGTAAGGTCCTTATCTAATCATCTAACTCTCTGAATATTTCCAAATGACCATTTTTTCTAGAAACCAACCAGTCCATTTGATCAGTTTCAGAATTTTCCACTGAGGCTGCCAAAAGTTTATCTTTTAGTTAAAAAGGGCCAAAGATAGTACTTTTGTAATGTTACCACCAACTGAGAAAGTTGATCCCACACACTGACGCTTATCATGCCACCCTCCGAGTATAAAGTTTTACCACTATTTGTTTAAAATGGAAAGTTTCCAATACCATTAGAAGTATTCTTCCCCGTAACTCAAAAGAGATTCAATAGCCAAATACGAATTCTAAAAATAATAAGCTTAAATAATCCTTTCTCTAATTTTATTTTTCTATTTGCATTTGCTACAAACATGGATCTCCTCTAATGGACGTTGAAATTAATTTCTTTCCTAAATTATTTACATCATTTGTACCAGCATTATGCTGGTAACTAGGTATCTTAATTACCAATAGAAAGCCAGCAGAGGGAGCCCTAGAAAATGTTCTCTTTGGCCCTAATACACTTAAAGGAAACTTCCTACATTTCATAGCATGGAAAATAATATCTACAACACAGCAAATTAAACATCCACACAGGTAAGTTTCTCTGGCAATAATATCCACTACCAAGAATCTCTTAGGCACCCAATCTTTCAAGCATCATATCATTACTTCAATTCTTTCTGTCCACTCTAATATCTAGTATCTTTCAATTGTTGATTCATTGCCAGCTTCCTTCAAACCACCTTAAATTAAAAAAACAAAACAAAACCCATCTATCTACCTACCTGGTCATTTAGCATTTATTATTGGGCCAAATATTACAGCAATTTAAGATGAACAGGTTAAATTGGAAAGTTTAATAGTTAAGATTTTACAAGATTTTGAAAAAATGCACAATGAAAAGATAACAGAATTCTAGAGCCTCAAACTCTGGTTTTGAGGCATGATTTTACCTACTTATTAGCTGTGTGAGCGTGGGAAAGTATATTTATCTTTCTGGGCCTCAGATTTTTCATTTTCAAGTAAAGGATAATGTCATCTACTTTACAAGAATACCACAGAGATTGAATGAGATCATGAAACGCTGAGCTGACATTATAAAACACTGAGCTAATAAGACTCTGACATATGATAGGAGTGTTACAAATTTTTTTTTTTTTTTTTTTTTTATGGTGTACCTGGCATGTTTGATGCTTGGAAGAAATCTTTTTTTTTTTAAGTTTATTTATTTAAGTAATCTCTACACCAACATGGGGCTGGAACTCAGGATCCCAAGATCAAGAGTCGCATACTCTTTTGACTGAACCAGGCAGGCACCCCAGGAGTCCTACAAATCTTAAACTCCTCTTCCTAACTCCATAATCACCACCTGAGGGCAAATCTTTATAACCAACGAATTCCTGGACCCACATTATTCTTCTAACCATGTATTGTCTTTCATCCCTTTTAAAAAAAAAAAAGGAAAGAAAAGACATAAAATGTTAACTAGCAAGAGGAGAGAAACCATCTTTTAAAATGTGTCTCTTAAAAATCAATTCCAGATGAACAGATTTGAAGATCAAATAATAAAACAAAAAAGAACAAAAAAATAAAACCATAAAGGTAAAATGACAGAGCCTTTAGAGAAATACATAAGAGAGTATCTTTGAGATTTTCAAATATGAAAAGACTTCTTAAACTGGATACAAAAAGCACTAACCATAAACTAAAAAAATTTATAAACTAAACTATACTAAAATTACAAACTTCTCATCAAAAGACACAATTAAGACACTGAAAAGATAAAGTACACATCCAACAAAGGAACTGTATTCAGAACAGATTTAGAACTACTGCAAATCATTAAGAAAGAGACAGTAAAACCACAATGAGATAGGACTTCACATCCACAAGGTTGGCTAAAATAACGACAACAACAAGGGTTGGAAACAAACCCTCATACATTAATGGTGGGAATGTAAAATGGTGCAGTCACTGTGAAAACAGTTTGGCAGATCCTCAAATGTTAATGAGTTATCGTATGACCCAGCAATTCTACTCCTAGATATATAAACAAGAGAAATGAAAGCATGTGCACATAAAACCTGTACACAAATTTCATAGTTGCGTTATTCATAGGAGCCAGAAAGTAGAAACAACCCAATGTCCCTTAACTGATGAATGAATAAACAAAATGTGGTACACTCAAAGAATGAAATATTATTTGGCAATATAAAGGAATGAAGTATTCATGTTACAACATGAATGAACCTTGAAAACATTATGCTAAATCATGAAGACCACAGATTGTATGATTCCATTTATATGAAATGTCCAGAAAAGGCAAATCCACAGAAACAGAAAGTAGATTAGTGGTTGCCAGGGGCCAGGGGTAGGAGCAATGGGAAATAGCTGCTAATGGGTACAGTGTTTCTTTCTGGGGGTAATAAAAAGGTTCTGGAATTAGCTATTGATGATGATTGTGTAACTGTGAATATACTACTTTAAAAGGTTGAATTTGATGGTAGGTAAATCTTATCTCAATGAAGCTACCAAAAAAAAAAAAAACCCCCAAAAAACCCTACACATAATCTAATGGGGAAATGGAGAAAGATTTTAGTTGATCCTAAGGAAAAAGGATACTGATGTGGCCAATAAATATGAAAATATGCTCAACTTCAACAGTCATCAAAAAAATGCAAATTAAAACCACAATGTGATACCACTACACACCTAACCAGAATGGCCAAAATGAAAAAGATGGAAAATACTGTTAGTGATGATAAAGAACAATCAGAAACCTCAATTACTGCTGGTGAGACTATAATGAGCAAACTATTTGGCAATATCTGTTAATATTGAAATATTTGACCGAATACTGCACTCTTCAGTATACCCAAGAAAAATACATGGGTACATATATGTTCTCCAACACAGTTAATGTTCACAGCAGCACTATTTGTACTAGCCCTGAACTAAAAACTACACAATGCCCACGAACAACAGAATACATAAATAAATCCTGGTATATTCTCTCAATGGCATAAAATATATTAATAAAATGAGAAACCTACAACAATACACATTTCATAAGCAGTACTGGGGCAAAAGAGGCCAGACACAAATGAGTACATATGATTCCATTTATATAAAGCTAAGAACAGGTCAAACTAATCTACGCTGTTAGAAATCAGGACAGTATACACTCTGGGGGCTGGTCGGTAGTCAGTGTGCCTGGAAAGGGATGGATGTTGGTTACTGTTGTTTGTGAAAATTCATCAGGCTGTACACTTACATGCACTTTAAAAAGCTTTAACATATATTCCCTCTATCCAAAAAGCAGAAATGAAATTATTACAACCTAAGAACATACCCAATATTTCACCTACAAAGAACACAGTTTGAAAGCCAGCAACTGAATCTAAAAGAACTGAGTAGTTAGTGCAAAGGCCACAAATTAACTTACTCTAATGCTCATTCTTCTTCAGAGTATTTCAGGATCACTCTTTTTTTTTAAATTTAAACTCAATTAACATATAATGTATTATTAGTTTCACATATAAAGTCCAGTGATTCATCAGCCTTATATAATACCCAGTGCTCATTACATCACATGCCCTCCTTACAGTCCATCACCCAGTTACCCCATCCCCCCCTCCCCTCCAGCAACCTTGTTTGTTTCCTATGCTTAAGAGTCTCTTTTTTTAAATATATATATATTTTTTATTATGTTAATCACCATACATCATTAGTTTTTGATGTAGTGTTCCCTGGTTCACTGTTTGCACATAACACCCAGTGCTCCATGCAGAATGTGCCCTCTTTAATACCCATCACCAGGCTAACCCATCCTCCCACCTCCCTCCCCTCTAGAACCCTGTTTGTTTTTCAGGGTCCATAGTCACTCATGGTTCGTCTCCCGCTCTGATTCCCCCCCCTTCATTCTTCCCCCCCCCTTTTTTTTAACATATAATGTATTATTTGCTTCAGAGGTACAGATCTGTGATTCAACAGTCTTGCATGCTTCACAGCGCTCACCATAGCACATACCCTCCCCAATGTCTCTTAATGGTTTGTCTCCCTCTCTGGTTTTGTCTTATTTTTTCCTCTCTTCCCCTATGATCCTCTGTTTTGTTTCTTAGATTCCACATATCAGTGAGATCATATGATAATTCCTTCTCTGATTGACTTATTTTGCTTAGCATAATACCTGCTAGTTCCATCCACATTGCTGAATGGCAAGATTTTATCTTTTTTCCTTGATGGCTGAGTAATAAGTCCATCTTCTTTATCCATTCATCTATCTATGGACATTGCTGCTATAAACACTGGGGTGCAGGTACCCCTTCGGATCACTACATTTCTATCTTTGGGGTAGATACCCAGTAGTGCAATTGCTGGGTCATAGGGCAGCTCTATTTTCAACTTTTGGAGGCACCTCCATACTGTTTTCCAGAGTGGCTGCACCAGCTTGCATTCCTACCAACAGTGTAAGAGGGTTCCCTTGAAATTTCCTGACTTGTTAATTTTAGTCATTCTGACCGTGTGAGGTGGCATCTCATTGTGTTTTTTGTTTTTTGACAGAGAAAGACACAGCGAGAGAGGGAACACAAGCCGGGGGAGTGGGAGAGGGAGAACAGGCTTCCCGTGGAGTGGGAGGAGCCCGATGTGGGGCTTGATCCCAGGACCCTGGGATCATGACCTGAGCCAAAGGCAGATGCTTAATGACTGAGCCACCTAGGCGCCCCTCTCTCATTGTGGTTTTGATTTGCATTTCCCTGATGTGTGATGTTGAGCACTTTTTCATGTGTCTGTCAGCCATTTGGAGGTCTTCTTGGAGAAATGTCTCTTCATGTCTTCTGCCCATTTCTTGATTGGATTATTTGTTCTCTGGGTGTTGAGTTTGATAAGTTCTTTATAGATATTGGATACTAGCCTTTTATCTGCTAAGTCATTTGCGAGTATCTTCTCCCATTCTGTCAGTTGTCTTTTGGTTTTGTTGACTGTTTCCTATGCTGTGCAAAAGCTTTTTATCTTGATGAAGTCCCAATAGTTCATTTTTGCCTTTGTTACCCTGGCCTTCTGGAGACCTGATAGCAAGATGTTGTTGCAGCCAAGGTTGAAGAGGTTGCTGCCTTTGTTATCCTCTAGGATTTTGATGGATTCCTGTCTCACATTGAGGTCTTTCATCCATTTTTTTTTTTTTTAAGATTTTATTTATTTGACAGCGAGAGAGGGAATATAAGCAGTGGGAGTGGGAAAGGGAGGAGCAGGCCTCCCGCGGAGCAGGGAGCCCGATGCGGGGCTCGATCCCAGGACCCTGGGATCATGACCCAAGCTGAAGGCAGACGCTTAACGACTGAGCCACCCAGGCGCCCCCTTTCATCCATTTTAAGTCTATTTTTGTGTATGGTGTAAGAAAATGGTCATTTCAGTCTTCTGCATGTGGCTGTCCAATTTTCCCAACACCGTTTGTTAAAGGGGCTTTTTTCCACTGGATATTCTTTCCTGCTTTGTCAAAGATTAGTTGACCATAGAGTTGAGGGTACATTTCTGGGCTCTCTATTCTGTTTCACTGATGTATGTGTCTATTTTTGTGCCAGTACCATACTGTCTTGATGATGACAGCTTTGTAATAGAGCTGGAAGTCCGGAATTGTGATGCCGCCAGCTTTGCTTTTCTTTTTCAACATTCCTTTGGCTATTAGGATCTTTTCTGGTTCCATACAAATTTTAGGATTATTTTTTCCAGCTGAAAAAAGTTGATGGTATTTTGATAGGGATTGCACTGAATGTGTAGATTGCTCTAGGTAACACAGACATTTTAACAATATTTGTTCTTCCAATCCATGAGCATGGAATATTTTTCCATTTCTTTGTGTCTTCCTCAATTTCTTTCGTGAGTGTTCTATAGTTTTCTAAGTACAGATCCTCTGCCTCTTGGGTTAGGTTTATTCCTAGATATCACATGGTTTTGGGTGCAATTGTAAATGGGATCGACTCCTTAATTTATCTTTCTTCTGTCTCATTGTTAGTGTATAGAAATGCAACTGATTTCTGTGCATTGATTTTTATGTCCTCCACTTGCTGAATTCGTGTATGAGTTCTAGCAATTCTGGGGTGGAGTCTTTGGGTTTTCCACATAGAGTATATCATCTGCAAAGAGTGAGAGTTTGACTTCTTCTTTGCTGATTTGGAAGCCTTTTATTTCTTTTTGTTGTCTGATTGCTGAGGCTAGGACTTCTAGTACTATGCTGAACAGCAGTGGTGAGAGTGGACATCCCTGCCTTGTTCCTAACCTTAGGGGAAAAGTTCTGTTTTTCCCCACTGAAAATGATATTCATGTGGGCTTTTCATATATGGCTTTTAGGATATTTAGGTATGTTCCCTCTATCCCTACACTGTGAAGAGTTTTAGTCAAAAAAGGATGCTGTCCTTTGTCAAATGCTTTTTCTGCATCATTCTTTTATTTATGTAGTGTATCACATTGATTTGCAGATGTCGAACCACCCCTGCAGCCCAGGAATAAATCCCACTTGGTTGTGGTGAATAATCATTTTAATGTACTGCTGGATCTGATTGGCTAGTATCTTGATGAGAATTTTTGCATCCATGTTCATCAGGGATATTGGTCTGTAATTCTCCTTTTTGGTGGGGTCTTTGTCTGGTTTTGGGATCAAGGTAATGCTGGCCTCATAGGAAGAGTTTGGAAGTTTTCCTTCCATTTCTGTTTTCTGAAATAGCTTCAGAAGAATAGGTATTAGTTCTGCTTTAAATATTTGGTAGAACTCCCCTGGGAAGCCATCTGGTCCTGCGCTCTTGTTTGTGAGATTTTTGATTACTGCTTCAATTTCCTTGCTGGTTATGGGTCTGTTCAGGTTTTCTATTTCTTCCTGGTTCAGTTTTGGTAGTTGATACGTCTCTGGGAATGCATCCATTTCTGCCAGATTGCCTAATTTGTTGGCATATAGTTTCTCATAATATGCTCTTATAATTGTATTTCTTTGGTGTTGGTTGTGATCTCTCCTCTTTCATTCACGATTTTTATTTATTTGGGTCATTTCTCTTTTCTTTTTGATAAGTCTGGCCAGGGGTTTATCAATCTTACTCTTTCAAAGAACCAGCTCCTAGTTTCATTGATCTGTTCTACTGTTCTTTTGGTTTTTATTTCCATGATTTCTGCTCTAATCTTTATCAATTCTCTTCTCCTGCTGCGTTTAGGCTTTATTTGTTGTTCTTTCTCCAGCTCCTTTAGGTAGAAGGTTAAGTTGTGTATTTGAGACCTTTCTTGTTTCTTGAGAAAGGCTTGTATTGCTATATACATACTTCCCTCTTAGGACTGTCTTTGCTGCAACCCAAAGGTTTTGAACAGTTGTGTTTTCATTTTCATTGGTTTCCATGAATTTTTTAAATTCTTCTTTAATCTCCTGGTTGATCCATTCATTCTTTAGTAGGATGCTCTTAGTTTCAGGACCACTCTTTATAGTCTATTTACATTTACATCGTTTGGCTACTTGATTTCCAAGCCACCAATAGACTGAGAATAGCCAAAAGAACTGAAAGAGATGCTACTGCCACTTGATTTTAGCAAAAAATTATAGCTGGCAGAAAATGAGAATAAAAATTTCAAAACTCAAAAACCAAAAGTAAGAAAAAGCACCAGTGTTAAGCCACTTACCAAATTCTACATAGTGAGTATGTACTATGCACTTATGAAAAAGGTTTAATTGTGCGGTGCCTGGGTGGCTCAGTCGGTTAAGGTTTGGCTCTTAAATCGGCTCAGTTCATAATCTCAGGGTTGTGAGATCAAGCCCCGTGTCAGGCTCCATGCCCTGTGTGGAATCTGCTTGAGATTCCCCATCCCATGGGCACACTCTCTCTCTTTCTCATAAATAAATCTTAAAAAAAAAAAAAGTTGTGATTGTGTCTTGTTTTAGGGAATGCAGATTAAAAAAAAGTTCTCTGCCTTGAAGCTGTTTTTAGAAGTTTTTGCAATTATAGAAATCTGTACATGTGCTGTCCAAATACAGTAGCCACTAGCCACACATGAAATGTGGCTTTGTGACCATGGAACTGAATTTTTAACTTCATTTAACTTAAATAATTTACATCTAAGTTTAAACAGCCATATATGGCTAGAGGCTACCGTACTGGACACCAACAGTCTAGGTGCTAAGGACATGATTTGTATTCCAATACAAATATAATACAGCATATGGATGTCATCACAACAATTAAGATATGAAGAGGCTAAAATATATTTAGCATCTGTCAATGATGATGGGAAGCATGAAATACATTTTACAAACAGACTCGCATATAACATTCTTGATACTAAAAGCAGTAAATAATCCATTTGAAGTAAGAAATTGACTCTACACAAATCCATTCCCTGAGAGTTCTAACAAGCATGCTTAAGTTCCACTTTTTCCAATTCTTCTCAGGCCTCATGGTTTACTTTGAACAATTAAGAAATATCATACAGCAGGTGAAAATACTAAAGAGTAGTTATGCTTACAAATGAATGACAAAAATAAATGTTACCAAAACACGGACAGGTAGAATAAATTATGAACACAATTACTGGCACTTACAGGAGTTGAACTTTAAATTTGGAGGTTATCTTACCAATATAAAAATCACAACATGAAAGAAATACTTCCTTCATAAACACTCTAGAAAAAACAGGTACAATAAGCAAGACAAAACCTTTTACTCAAGAAGCAAAAAATGAGAACCTATGACAGAAACTGCACAGTGAAGGGGTATCCATCCCCATTACATAAAAAGAAATTAGCATAAAAAAAAGAAATTAGCATCCATGATTAGAAGCTGGACTTAGAATCACCAACTATATATAAATTCTTCTTAAAGTGGTGTCATTCAACTACTCCAGGGAGTTTCAGGGCTCTGAAATTAATTTAGTGGGTCATTATAGAACAAACATCAAAATAAGAAAACATCAGAATAGATAAAATATAAAAAACTCATGACTTAATAACAGTCATTATTTTGCATGAAATGTAGTAGGATACACCAGTTGCAATGGAAAGTAAGTTTCTTACTTTGATCTGTAATAAAGTTTGAAAAACAGCCCTAAGAGATACCATTAACTGTTTTGTCCAAACAACCTCCAGGTAATAAATGCAATTGAACTTTTGGCTTTTCTCTCACCTTCTGATCCTGGATCACTGGAAAGTTTTACCAGATTTAGCATGGATTTTTCTTTGTGTACAGACCTAATTGTTCTATACTGGTTGCTTTCCAATGAAGCATCCATCTCTTCTGGGATTAAAAGTGCAATAGTACTTTATACTAGGTTTGGGTCATTTTACATGAACCGCTCTCTCTTTTAAATCTTGGCTTGGGGACAGAGGGACAGCACAGTAGAAGGGAAGAAAAGTTTGGGTGGATTCAGGGGAAGACGTTCTCTCAACTCCATCAGTCATTTATATACTTCCAGCTGAGGAGTACAGAACTGCCACCTTAATGTAACACAGAAAAGAGATTGTGAAGCTACTTTCAGAACGCAGGATATCATCAAAGTAGGCATTTTATAAGGTGATACACAAAGATACACTTACTCACACTTCTGGCTAGTATGTGAATTATTTCTCTTAAGTTTTCTAACCATGGAGATGTTTCCATAAAATGGGCTCAATGGAATATGTAACTGTCTCCTCTTTATTACTGCACCACCAATTCCTTCACATATAAAAGGTAGTTAAGTTCCTCTGAATGACTTTTTGTCTACACCATCATCTCCTCTAACTCTCAATTTAATGTCAACACTCTCACTTTTGTACTATTTTTAAAAACAGCAGGGATGTTAAGTAAGACTAAAAATCAAGTTCAATCCAAGTATCAATGATGACTCATTCCAACTATACACACAAAGCCTCATGTTATACGTATATGCCTGGGTGATCAAAATGATGGGAAAAGACTTGGGAATGTGATATGATAAAAATAAACCCTAAATCCTTCAGTTATAAAAAAGGCACTTTTGGAGTGGGGCGGGGGAGCTCTTCTATGTCTGAAAAGGACCAGTTTTCTTGACATAAATATGTGGAAATTATTTTGACCAGAAGAGTTCAAAGCTTTACTTGCTAAAACATTCTCACATGTTCTACCAAAATAACTCAGAGAGCATGTTTTTTCTGACTGACCCTATGATGTAATTTATAACATATGAAGCAATTTGAAATAAAATTCTAATGGTAACTAAAAGGACATTAAAACCTATCAGCATACAATAACTTAGAAAAGGTCTGTGTATCAGGAAAATGTTGTTGAAAGAAACTGAAGTCTACTCTAAAAGAAGCAAAAATTCTGACAACCTGTCACCAAATTTTATAATCTTCAAATACCAACTTAGGTATTGGTTTCTTAGGGAACGAAAACTTGCTGCGTGACCTTAGGCAATAATCCTTCTGTGCTCCTTTTCTTTAGCTATAAAGTGAGGAGGTTGAGAAGACAGTTTCTAAAACTGAATGACTCCCCATGAAATAAGTCTAACTGCCGCTAAGCTACCTATAGCTTCTACAGTGTAGATCAAACCCAACAACAGTATTTTAATTACATACTCTTTTAGAATTTTTAATTAATGTGTTTAGTATCACTGTGATGCTAAGCAATGAAAAGGACACTGGTACCCACCTAACTTTTAAAAAAGACAAAATTTCCTTAAAAATGAGGATCCTTAAAAATTAGCAGGCAAATAAATAAAATTAATGGGTCAGATCTGATCCCAAACTTACGCTTTAGGTTTTTTTAAGATTTATTTAAGTAATCCCTACACCCCATGTGGGGCTTGAACTCACAACCCCAAGATCAAGAGTCACATGCTCTTCCAACTGAGCCAGCCAGGTGCCCCAAAACTTAAGCAGTAAAGTATAGGGTTAAGTACACAGACAAAAAGTAGCTACTGAATTATCAAGTAAATGTAAATGCTACCCAATATGCTTAGAGGTCTATTTTAACCAGTACTGCCACTACAATAGTGGTTCTCAATGGGTGATACAATAATGCAGATGCTAGTAATAAAAGCATCTGCTAACATTTATTGAGTCTTTATCATATTCCAGACCCTATGCTAAGCTAAATGCTTTATTATGGAATATCTCATTTAATCCTTGGGATAACCAATGAGGTAGACCTCACTGTTTTATTTTTTTTTCATATTTCCCAATTTTAATTTTTAAATTATTATTTTTTTTACTTTATTTTATTTTTCTAATTAACATATAATGTATTATTGGTTTCAGAGGTACGGGTCTGTGATTCATCAGTCTTACAGAATACCCAGTGACAACACTAGAAGCTTAAGGGCGAGGCCTTCTATAAGGTGGCAGCAGGCCAGAAAAAAAATAATGTGCTCAATTCTTTTCAAAATATTTCATATACAGTATTTAATATGGTTTTTAGTACAAAAGGTGGAGGGGACACTACTATTATCCTCACTTTTCAGATAAAAATAATAGAGCTCAAAGAAGTTCAAAGGTTTGCCCAAGAAAACACAACAATGGAGCTGACACTAGGATCCAGTGATTCCCAAGAGTGGTCTCTGGTGATCTACTCTGAAGTCTCTCAATATATTCACGTCTACCAGGTGACAAGGTTCCTTATTGCTGATTATGTGCTGGAATGTTCTCTCATCGGTGCTTAAAACAAAAACAACCCTTAGCATCATTCTCTTCATGCTGCAGTAAATTTATTTGCAATGCCAAGAGGGACAATGTCTAGTCTCTCAGAGTAACTATTTTGGTTCTGCATGCTGTTTGGAGGAAAAAAAAAAAAGCCATCTTACTTAATCACACCTCTGAAGGCAATCTACAGTTATATACTGAAGTACGTATCAAACCTTTACAGATAAATATTTTCTAGTTCAGATTAGTATTAAGGAAATCAATCAAAATAACATAATCCTTTTAGCACAGTATTAAAGCCAGCAAAATGTACTGAAACTAATGGCTATTCTAAGGTCAATTCTTTTTTTCCCTAAGTTCTATTCTTATGAAAATTTCAGCGGTATTATTTAAAAAAGCCCTGTCAGTATCTGACCCAGAAAACACTACAGCCAGTGCTGTGCACTCTACTACTTACTGACCAGAACAGAAACTGTAATTATACACCAACAGTAGGTTTCCCCAAATAAGGATCCTGAGGATGACAGTCCATACACTGAAACACTCTTCATCACAAAATATAAAAGTGTACATAAACAGTGTAACACTGATTTGTTCAAGGTTTATTAATATCAGGAAAAGTTTATGTTCAATGATAATTACAATTCCTGAAAATGTGTAAGGTTCACATACATTCACTGTATTCTATGGCATTTATAAACTGAAATAATCTGATTCCTACACTTGAAAGGAATTTCAAACAATGTTTATTAAACAACTTCATAGTCCTTAAGATTTTATCTTTAACTAATCTCTACACCCAATGTGGGGCTCAAACCCACAACCCAGAATCAAGAATTACATGCTCTACCAACTGAGATAGCCAGGTGCCCCAAATGCCCAACATGGGGCTCGAACTCACAACCCTGACATCGAGAGTCACATGCTGTAGACGGAGCCAGCCAAGCATCTGTATTCATAGTCTTTTAGTAGGAGAGATCAATTTTGGGAGATCATAATCTTTAGGTGGGTGTTTATAAAGCTTTCGATTACAACTTTATATTTGAAAAACACCAAATAACCCAAGTTTTCCTTTTATATCCACTGTTTTCAGAGTGAGTGAGGAGAGAAGACGGTAGTAGTGAGGTTTTTGTTTTTCAAATGGGGCATGAATTTAAAAAGTTCAAGAAACACTGTGTTAGTGGATAAAATTATGACTATCAAATGTTAGGAATTCCCTTTCTCAAAATAAGTACCAAGTTGAAATCCTGCAGGATTTCATGTAAATTAGTGAGACACCATTAAAAAAAGGACAGATCCATGTAATAGTAGCTATGTCTAGGTATTTCATTTTCTTTTTTTTTTTTTTTAAGATTTTATTTGAGAGCGAGAGCATGAATCGGGGAGGGGCACAGGGAGAGAGGGAAGCAGAATCCCTGCTGAGCAGGGAGCCCAACATGGGAGTCACCCCAGGACGCTGGAATCATGACCTGAGCCCAAGGCAAATGCCCAACCGACTGAGCTACCCAAGGCACCCTCCATTTTCTATGGAAATAATTCTACTGTCACTTTCTCCTCTAAGAAGAGTATTTAATGCTGCCCAGTCTATAGCAAACAGCTCTGGAGATAAAGGCCTATTATTATACTGGAGACATACTTCATCTCAATGGCCTTTCCTTCAAAACATCCATCATCTCAGAATCTCTCTTGAAGGAAATGACAAGGAATAGTGAACATAACATTTTCCATGTCCCCAAAGTGGTGTGAACATTGGTTCCAGAATGTCCTCAGATAACCCACATCTCAAAGAATATTAAGTGTAGAATGCAATTAATCTGAATATTCAAATTTCGAAACAAATCTTATAATGGGCATCAATGAGGCAACTCCAAAAATGTAATTTTGAAAACGGCCTTATATGGTTTACAGTCATTAAAAGAGAATCTAGGCAAGAATTCTGTATTCAACATACTTCAACTTTAGTAACTTCTAACAAAACTAAGAAGCCCTGGCTAACATTTTTCCTGCCTGATGTTAAGATTGGAGAGTGGGAATAAAAGTGGTACTCATGATGAACATGGAATTGGACTTATTGCATAAGGGAATCTGAACTATAATGGTATTTTTAAAAGAAGGCTTCTGGGGGCACCTGGGTGGTTCAGATGGTTAAGCGTATGCCTTTGGCTCAGGTCATGATCTCAGTGTCCTGGGACTGAGCCCCGCATCGGGTTCCCTGCTCAGTGGGGAGTCCGCTTTTCCCTCTCCCTCTGCCGATCCCCCTGCTCATGCTCTTTCTCTCTCAAATAAACAAATAAATTAAAACAAATAAAAGAAGGCTTCTGAACAAATTTAAAAATTTCCAGTAAGAGTCCACCTTTTATAAATATCTTTTAATTATTTTGTGAATATACAAATATTTCATGACCACTGTGGAAATTTTAGAAAATATACTGAAGTTTAGAAGGAATATAAAAATGTCACCATTCACCAATAATCCTTTTTAATATCCTGGCTTATTACCTTTCCACTTTATGTTCCTGGCACTCGACTGTACATGCACCCACACAGAGAGGCAGACCTACGGCCACAGAGTGCTGTGAAATACCATCTTCATGAACATATGGCATTTCAATCTGCAGTTAGGGCCTGATTTATTTACCAGTTCCTCAGCTACTGGATATTTAGGTAGTAACCAACATCTTATGATAATTTCAGACCACACTGTACTCGAATATGTCCTATCATTCAAAATATTTGTGAAAGATGGCTAAGCGGCACGGTTAAGCACAGGAAAATACTTCAGAAGTATTTACTTTTAGATGATAGAATTATAATTCAGATTCTTTGTTATACTTTTTTAACTTATCTAAAAGATCTGTAATGAACACGTGTTATCAGAAAACAATATAATAATCTACTAAAATGAAGATCAACGTTTGTATAAATAAACATTAAGATTCAATAATTTGGGAAAATGTACATTTTAAGTGAAAACAAAGGTAGGATTTAAGGTGAACATGTACTGGTGACAGCAAAGACTAGAAAAATTAAATGTCCATCACCAGGAGGTGCTGTTTAAACTGTGGTACAACAAACTACTGCGGAGCTAAGTGAAACCAAGAGGCAGATCTCTATGTGCTGCTATGGAAAGACTGCCAAGATGATTATCAAATAAGAAGACGGGGGGGGGGGGGGGAACAGTATGTATCTTATGATTCCAACAGTTACAAAAGGAAACAGAAAGAGTGAAGGGGGGCAGAATTCTTTTACAGGCATAAAACTTTTCTGAAAAGATACTTAAACTACAGTAGTTACTTCTAGGGTAGGAATGGGGAATTGGATATACAGTATGATCACAACCTGAAAATGTTCATCAATATATAAATGCATAATACATAAAAAGGAAAGTACACCGCTCACAGCAGAGAATCTGAAACTACTTCAAGGCTGTCCCCTAAAAAACTGAAAAAGCAGAATCTACCAATGGATATGGAAAATAGAAAAAAATGTAAATTTCAATCTATGTGAATTGTAAGGACTTGGAAATAATAATAAAACAGCAGTGGACATGGATGTCACTATAATTATTATTTCAAACCCAAACAAGTTTTTATTACTAACAAGTTTTTATTACTATTACTAACAAGTTTTTATTACCAGGGAATCGATTATTAAAGAAAACAAACTTCTAATGAAATCATTCTAGAACGTGTTAACATGAGTGATTTTCTTCCAAGGTTATCTTACAATATTTATTCTAGTTTACAAGCTCAGTAATCCAGCGGTGAACTACATCACTGTATATTTAGGCCATAATAAATGAAAGGAAGATTTTTCTATTATGTTCAGATTTAACATAGTACTTTCCCCTCTAAAAACAAAGACAGCTGGAAACCAAGGACAGTGTGGGTTAGGAACTCTAAAACATTTAAAAAATTCTCCTAAGCCAGATGGTCATTACTATTTTAAAGCGCCCTCTAATAAAACCTGAGTAAGATTTCATCTTTTGCAACATTTATGCTCCAGATGCAGACTGGAAACGAAGGTTGTCCCTAGTGCTTCTGAAAATCAGATTTATAGATTAATAACACATCTGCACTACTGAATATATAGGAGAGCTGATTTACTAAGATGCACCAATGTAAAGAAAACATACTTCAACTTATTTTGCATGGAACATAGACATTAATAGAAGCCATTCAATTGCAATCCTTTCGATGTGTACATCTTTCTAACAGACTTTTAAAAACTCAAGTATGCTGTTTTACTGAGTGCATGTATCATTAAAATATCATGAATCCCCAAAGATTCATGGCCACAATCAGCCACTGTGAGAATCAGCTGGTAATACCAGATATCACACCCCAGGGTAGAATACTCAAAATCAAACCAGATAATAGAAAAGTACTGCCACTGAACTTTCACTTTACATTTGGATCTGACATTTCTCCTTCAATTTCTCCCACCGGTGTGGCTCTTGGGGTTGGCTTAGCTGAAGGAAATATGCTTTGCTTATTTTCTAGGAAAATCATCCTTTCCCACCAATAGTGAGGCTTCAAGAGATTTTTAGTAGAGTGGAGAGGCAACAAGACATGATAATCCTAAAGATCAGAAAGGTCATCAATCACAGTGCTATCACACCCATATCTGGGTAATTCACTTTAACAATGTTGTCTCAAGGGGCACCTGGGTGGCTCAGTCGTTAAGCGTCTGCCTTCGGCTCAGGTCATGATCCCGGGGTCCTGGGATCGAGCCCTGCATTGGGCTCCCTGCTCCGTGGGAAGCCTGCTTCTCCCTCTCCCACTCCCCCTGCTTGTGTTCCCTCTCGCTGTGTCTCTCTGTCAAATAAATAAAATCTTAAAAAAAAAAAAAAAAAGAATGTTGTCTCCCCCAAAACATGGGATCTAAGGCAGAAAATGACTGTAAGCACCAGAAAGTACGGTTTCTCACTTTCAGTGAAAATGTTCTTGCCTGTGAGCAGCTAACATTTAGTGACACTCTATCACGTCCTGAAATGGTGCTACAGATTGGGGCCACTTTTCTGACAATCCATCACGTTAACCACTCACGCAGGTGACACACCACATAACCGTCAATGCTACTTTTAAAGACTTCCAGTTCTATAAAACCCACATGCTTTGCAACAACTTAGGTTGCTCATAAGCAAGGCCTTACCTAATGTTTTTTGAGATACTATGCTTCTCCATCCTGGTGACTGAGGCTGCTTTCCTTTGTTTACCTAGATTTTTTTTTTTTTTTTTTAGAAGTTCCTCTCCATTACCTTTTACCTTAAACCTCAATCTCCACCACACCCTTAGAACAGAACGGAAGATCCCCCCCACCAGGAAATGTGGAAAAAGAGGGTTGGAAAGGTCGGGAGCGACCCGGGAGAGGAAAAACTCCTACAAAATCAAGTAAATTTAAGTCCGTCAAACCTACTTCTGGGCCATTTCATTTTGTTTGCCTAACTGGCTTTTCCGGACATCCAGAAAGCGCCGAGGTGAATTAACACTTGCCGTCGCATCCCCCGCGTCTAGCTTGCGAGCTCCAGGCTTCATTTTCTCAGAAAACTCAAATGCTACCTTCACCATCACCTTTTCTGCAGACTTTGCCCCCAAACCTTTCCTAACTTTGTAAGCTAAGAATTAAGAGAGAAGGGACAGAGAAGGCCGTAACGAGAAAAAGATTGTCCCTCCGCCCTCCGCCCCCCACCCCCCGGCTGGGCCGCCTCCGATCAAGTGGCCGGCTACCGCCCAGGCTCCACCCCGTCCTCCCAGTGCAGCGGACCCCGCGTCCGGAGCGCTCTGGGGAGGCGGGATGCGAGCGGCCTCCTGAACCGGCCTCGGTTAAGGCAGCGCCCGCGGCCGCCGCTCTTCTTCGGGGTCGGGCCTAGCTGTCCCGGGAAGGGGCCCGTCGGGGCCTCTGCCTCCCGCGGCCGGACCCCGCCTCCAGCCTGCCTTTCCCGAGCCGTCGTCGGAGCCCTTACCCGAAGGACGTGGTAGCCTTCCGTGCCCCCGCCAGGGATCTCGACGCTCTGCGAGGACCCCATGGCGGCGGGCGATTAGTGTCGATCCGCGCTGCTCCCCGCCCCCCGCGCGCTCCGCTCCTCCGCGTAGCACTTGGGACGTGGCACTCGCTGCCGCCGGAGAGCCGGGCCGCACTGCCCGCCGGGAGAGCGTCGCCGCGGCACCCACGGCCGCTGTGACGCCGCAGACAGCGCCACCTGCCGCAAATCACCGGAAGGGGCCTGAACACGCGCGGGCGGGGAGGGGCTTACTGGTGCTCGCGAGACTGCAGAAATACAGTTCCTCCAGTCTCGGCCTCTTGCTACGGATCCTTGAGTTGGACAAGCTTTATCCAGACGCGTTCCCACTCGCCCGAAGGAACCATTGCTTTGTCGTAGCTCCCCCTGGTGGCCAGAGGCAGGGAAAGGGCTGCTACTGAAAAGAGCAGGGTGAATACAAACAGCTCTCTGTTCTCCACGTTCGTAGGTCTTGTCCCAGATTGTAAAGAGGTTGATGGTGCCTGTCTGTGGGCTGAATCCCGCATCCGCTCAGCTCATCTCAGTTTTATAAAGGAAAACGTTCTGTTTCTGTTTTTGCCTTCCTAATTATGAGAACAAGATCAGAGGATTGGTCACAATCGGAGCGATGTCAGAGTGGGAAGCACAGTTTTATGTCCTCCGTGTCCTACCTCCTGCTGCTGGGTTTCCTACTTCCTTTAGGTAGCCAAGTTGTATTCACACTTTCCCTATTCCGTTTCTCCTTTTGCCCTTTCCCTCTAAAATCCTCAATTATGGCCATTGTCCAGGGGTCAATTTGATCATCACTAATGGTGGGTCAACCAGGTTTTCGGACAATGTATATTCTGATGTGAAGGAACGTAAAGTACATATTACCACTCGTGAAGTATTCTAGCCCAAAATGTTTACCTTGCTTCTACTATAGTTAGATCTTCCAGTTGTATACAGAGGATAGAGGGAAATGTCAGTAAAATGACATCACAAGGAAATAACCAGGCAAATAAAAGAGGTGGACTGTCCTTCAGAACAGCTGGCCAGGTCTTTTCATCAAATCAGAAGTATAAGAAAAGGACTACACTGGATTAAAAGAGACAGGAAGGATGTAATCAGGAGATGCGATGTAAGGTCTTGAGTGGAAGGCTGATTTGGAGAAATTAGCTGTAAAGGACATTTTTGGCTGAAATGGGAAAATTTGAATATGTACTGAGTATTCGAAGCATTTACTGACATGGAAAAGTGGAAATTATTGACTGAAAAAAGCAGGTTACAAGACACAGTATGTCTGTGAACAATATGAAAACATTTTTGTGAGCAAAATACATATGTATATATAAGAAGACGTGAGAGGATATGAACCAAGTGTTACAGTGATGATTTCAGGGTGTGCCAGAAATGTTTTACTTTTTGTTTTTGCTGGTTCTATATTTTCTAATGCTTATGGACTGCTTCTGTAACAATAAAAGTATTTAAAATTTTAAAATAAAAAGTCATTTATCTTTCTTTGCTGTCAATAAACCAATACCATGTTTTTAGGAGGCCTAATCAACACACGAATACACAAATGAAATCTGCAGTTATTAGGTTCCTCAAGGGCAGGGACTGCAGTGGAGTCAGCTCTATGTTCCTAATACTTAGCAGGGTGCCTGGCAGCTAAGTCATTAATGAATTTAATGTAAAGGAATACATATAAGAACTAGATTTGATGATGTTCTTGTTCTGCTTGACAATTATAATCTTCTTCATGGTGGTGTCATAAGCTGTTGCTATGTTCAATTTTTGTTGAAATTGTCAGATTTTTGTTTCGCAGACGTTTGGCACTAGCCATGGTTTGCAGAACCCAGGATGTGGACCTTTGGTAGTCCATCAGCAACTCTGGCCCTTCCTTAGAGCTATATTTTATTTCAGTCGTATGAGTGACTATCTGCTATTCCCCATACAGGCCATTTATTTTCTTCCCTTCTTTACCTTATTCATGCTGATCTATACATCTGGAGTGCTCCTTCTTACCTTTATACGTAGAAAAATTCTAACTATCCTGTTAGGTCCATCTCAAATTTTACTTATAGATCCCTAAATTCAGAGGAATGCCTCTCCTCACTCTTAGTTCCTAGAATAGTTAGTTCCTTCATTTCTGGAAACATCATCTTTGTCATAGGCTTGTCTTCCACTATTTATGGTCCATTCATTCAGGGTGACAGTCAGGTTTTTTCATTTTCAGATCCCCAGTTCCTGGTTGAGTCTTGGGAACATGGTAGTAAAGTTTGTTAATTTGAACTCAATGTGTGAAATAGCCTCAAAGCCTTTTCTTTTTCAGGATCAGTTAATAAGTTACCCCTGCTGCTCCTATTTGTGCCTCATCAAAATCTGTGTTACTTTTTTTAAAAAAGATTCTATTTATTTATTTGACAGAGAGAGAGAGATGCAGGCAGAGGGAGAGGAAGAAGCAGACTCCCTGCTGAGCAGGGAGCCCAATGCAGGGCTTGATCCCAAGACCCTGGGATCATGACCTGAGCCGAAGGCAGATGCTTAACCGATTGAGCCACCCAGATGCCCCAAAATCTGTGTTATTTTTTAGTGGCAATTGGTAGTGGGTGAGGTGCAAGGCTCACCTAATTTGGGACCAAAAATACGTGCTAACCATTGCTCCAATTTTCCTGGTGCCAGTTCTTTCCCTCTTGTAGTTAGGGAATATGCTCAGAAGGCGACGAATAAAATCCTAAGTATGTGGCCAAAGCTAATATAAATAAATATAACATGATGGAGGGGAATACATGGGAGATTATTGTCCAAGACAGTCTCAACTGAAGAAGAAATCTGCGGCAGGCAAGTTGGTATTTTGAAACATCACAAGCAGCAGAAAAGTGAAAGCCCATAAAGAAACAGTTCGTGATGGAAGGATCTCTGTATCATATTGACTAGTGCAGCCAGCCTAATACTTTTGCCTCCAGACTACCCTGGGAAAGTTTGACTCCTGCTGCATTTGGATAACAACCACGCTTCATAGACACCAGGGCCTCCCTAACCCATGGCCCCTTCCTGACCTAGTTAGTTTTGCTGAAGGAGCAAACCTCAGGAGGGGTCATGTTTCGGGCCATGGAACCCCAGTCATAGCTGACTGGAGAAGAGGGGAACCCCCAACTTACTGGAAACCAGCACCTACACTAACTAATAACCTATAAAGTAGCCTGTTAAGAAAAGCTCTGTAGCCCCTCCCCACAAAAAAACAAACAACAGATGGTAATGATTAGCTAGGTCAATCAGATTTTCTCTTTGGGGACTTGGAACTGGGAAATACAAGAGACTCAGTGTAGGTTTATCCGTGCATTAGAATGTAAACTCCATGAGGCTTTGCCTGTGTGTCTACCACTGTATACTTAATACTAAGAATGGGCTGGCATAGAATAGTTGCTCAATAAATAGTTATTGAATGAATGAATGGTCCTGTTAGTAGAAAAGTGCTAGAGCAGTGGTTCTCAGGCTTGGATGTGTATCAGAATCAGGGAACTCTGTGAAGATACAGTAGCCCAGTGCTAGTTTATTTCAATGAACCTGGGTCCCAGTAGTCTTTATTAGTTTCCAGGATTCTGGAACACACAAAATCTGAGAACTACCACACTAGAATAATGCTCTATGCATGCTGTTCTGTGGGCACATAACCAACGAGAATCTCTAGAGCTGAGAGGGATCCTTCCAGCAATCAATCACAGCCCCAAGGCCCAATTTATACTGATGTACCCGTGTTTCTTTGACATTCCCATCACCTTTATTGCCAAACTTCTAATTTATTTTTAAACAAAACTTTGTTTTGGAATTTGGGGAATAATTTTAGATTTACAGAAAAGTTGCAGATAGTGCAGAGAGTTCCCATATGCCTCTACCCAGTTTCTCCTACTGTTAGCATCTCATATAACCATGGTACATTTGTCAAGACCAAGAGACTAACATTTGTTTTTTTTAATTTTATTTATTTATTTGAGAGAGAGAATGAGAGACAGAGCATGAGAGGGAGGAGGGTCAGAGGGAGAAGCAGACTCCCTGCCGAGCAAGGAGCCCGATGCGGGACTCGATCCCGGGACTCCAGGATCATGACCTGGGCCGAAGGCAGTCGCTTAACCAACTGAGCCACCAGGCGCCCAAGAGACTAACATTTGAACCTTAGCATTAACTAAGGTTGTCCTATCTCCTTAATCTCCTTAGTCTTCTTTGGTTTGTGCAGTGTCTCAGACTTTCCTGATTTTCAGGACCTTGACAGTTTCAAAGAGCACTTGTTTTGATCACTTTGTTAAGGTACTGTCTGTCTTAATAGTAAAATTACTATTTTTCCCCTTCCCCTGGGAGCAAGTCACTAAGTCTAGCTCACCCTCAAGCTCCATCTCCTGGAGGAGAGTATCCAAGGATATAATTTGGAATTCTTCCATAAGAAATTTTGCCTCTTCTCTCCTATTTATTTAATCATTATATTTATATTAGTATGGACTCATGTATACTTATTTTGTACTTCGGTTATAATCCAATACTGCATTATTCAGTACTGATAGGAATTCAAAATGATTATATTTTGTTGTTCAAATTGTTCCAGCTTTGCCCCATTGAGACCACTCTCAGTTTGGCTTCTGTGCGTCCTTTTGGCAGGCTCCCATCTTTTTTGTATGTGGTAAAATACATAAAACATAAAGCCTACTATCTTAACCATTTCTAGGTGTACTGCTCAGTGATACTAAGTATATTCACACAGTTGTGCAACCATTCTTTTGTTATTTCTGTACTTTCTGGCACTACAAAATGCTCCAGGCTCATCTTCCATTTTTTCTGTTCCAGCCCTAGAATCGGTCATTCCTCCAAGAAGCCCAGTTTCCTTTAACTGGAGAATGACATTCAGAAACCAAGATCTGGGCTCTGGGTGTACTCATTGCTATCGAAATGTCACTGCTTTTAGACATTCTCAGCAGACAAAGCTAGGAAACAATATAAATTGATCTATGTATATACACATATCTATAATTATTTCTATATCTATCTGTGTAGATATTAAACTAAATAGGAGTTCATACCACCTTGATTCTAATTGAGCCCCACGGGATTCATTTTAGCACTTTCCTTTTGCTTATTTGTAACTTCTTTCTCTGACAGTGAGAAACTTAGCTCTCATGATCTACTATTACATACTTATTTTTTCAAATAAGTATAGTATATACATAAAATACTTTCAAAATTGTTAATATGTATTCCGGTAAGAAGCAAATTTATCAACTAGAGTACCATATTTGTATAGTTTTCTGTCTTTAGCTTTATTTATTTGAGAGTGTATGAGTGCATGCAAGTGGGGGGAGGGACAGAAGGAGAGAATCTTCAAGCTGACTCCTCGCTGAGCATGGAGCCCTACAGGGGGCTAGATCCCGTGACCCATGAGATCATGACCTGAGCCGAAACCAGGAGTCAGATGCTTACCCAGCTGAGCCACCCAGGCACCCCTCTATCTTTAGCTTTATGGTTTCCAGTCAAAACACCATTTTCCAAAGTCACTTAGGTCAACTCCATTTTCCCCCTACCCTCTTCAGTGTGATATATGAAGATACACATATATATGTCAGATATATACAATCTTCACTTGTGGAATACAGTTAGATTCACTAGTTCCAGTCTGTATTCCATCCCAGGGATCCCTGACATTCTGGTTGATTTCCTTTTTCTTTCTTTTTTTTTTTAAAGATTTTATTTATTTGGGAGAGAGAGAGACAGAGACAGAGATAGCGAGAGAGAGCATGAGTGGGGAAGGGAGGAAGAAACAGTCTCCCCACTGAGCAGGGAGCCCAATGTGGGACTTGACCCCAGGACCCTGGGATCATGACCTGAGCCAAAGGCAGACACATAGCTGACTGAGCCACCCAGGAGCCCCTGGTTGATTTTCCCTTAATTTGCACACATTATAATTCACTCTTTGTGATGTACAGTTCTATGGGTTTTTATAAATGCATGCATCTACCACCCTACTACCATACAGAACATTTCCATCACCCTAAAAATTTCCTTGTGTGTCCCCTTTGTGATGAACCACTTCCCCTTCTTTTAACCCCTGGCAACCACTAATCTGTTTTCCAACCTTATAGTTTTGCTTTTCCCAGAATGTCATATGAACAGAATTACATAATATGTAGATCTTTTGGTCTGGCTTTTTTCACTTAGCAAAATGCATTTAAGATTCATGCATACTGTGTCTGTAACTCATTCCTTTTTATTACTGAATAATATTCCATTGTATAGATGTACCATGATTTGTTTTCCAGTTATTTGTTAAAGGACATCTTGGTTGCTTCCAGTTTTTGACCAGTATCAATAAAGGTGCTATAAACATTCACATATAGATTTTGTGTGAACATAAATTTTTAATTCACTTGGGTAAAAACCTAGGAGTGGATTTGCTGGGTTGCATGGTAGGTTTATGTTTAACTTTATAAGAATCTGCTAAACTGTCTTCCAAAGTGTCTGCACTATTTTGCATTCCCACCAGCAATGAACATGCATTCCTATTGCTCTGCATTCTCACCAGCACCTGGTATTGTCAGTTTTGGGGTTTTAAACATTCTATTAGTTATATAGTAGTATCTCATTATGGTTTTAATTTGCATTTCCCTAATGACAAATGCTATTGAATATCTGTTCATATACTTATATACCATCCATATATCTTCCTTGGCAAAGTGTCTGCTCATATATTTTGCCCATTTTAAAACTGGATTATTTATTTTCATACTGTTGAGTTTTAAGGGTTCTTGATATGTTCTGGATATGAATCCTTGCCAAATATGTGACTTACACTCACGTTTTGGCTTGTCTTTTCATTCTCTTAACACTATCAATCACAAACATCTATAATTTTTATAAAGTCCAATTTGTCAATTTTTTAATGTATTGCACTTTTGGTATTATATCTAAAAACTTATCACCAAACCCAAGGTCACACAGATTTTCTGCTGTGTTTTCTTCTATAAGTGCTATAGTTTTACACTTTACATCTAGGTCTATGATCCCGTTTGAGTTACATGAGGTGTGTGTCGAGGCTAACTTTTTGTGTGTGTACGCACATCCAAATGTCCCAGCACCTTACGTTGAAACGACTATCCTTTCTCCACTGAATTGTCTCCGCATCTTTGTCAAAGAAAATCTCTAGAGCTGGGTATGATCTTCCCAGCAAACAAACTCAGGAATAAGGCCCCAAATGTACAAATGGTCTTACGTTTCTTTGAGATTTCCATACCTTTATTACCACATGTATTTTTAACTAAAACCTGTAGTTTTCAAGGTAGCCTGTTTTTTGGTGGGGTTTATTTGTTTGTTTGTTCGTTCAGACAAAAGAATCTGCTTAAATAGCATTCCCAGGTCTACTTCTTTCAACTGTCTCCTAGCAGCTGAGTCTTTCCTGCAACTTTGTGAGTCTCTTTAGGGAATGAATGCTTAGGTTAATTATTACCTGTTGACCCTTTGAAAATAAAAGGTGCTGGTAGGACCAGTTAGTAGCGCAGTTAGAACAATACTGACTTACTGATACCTGCTTTCCTTGCCTGATGGGTTTTTTTTCCCCCTTGATATTGTGGAGAGATGGAAATTCATGAGTTGCTCCAAATTATTCTCTCAGAATGTGGAAGAGGTTGGTGGAGTTCTGCATGGGTCCTAAGTGTTAGAGCGAAACCAATCTTGTCATCCCAGGTAATTTATTTCTCCTTGCCCCTGCTCTGGATCATGGGACAATGTAAATCACGTCATTAAAGCAAAATGTGTACAGTGATGTTAGGGGCGATTGTTGACAGTCTCTGTGTAAAGATCACAATGTGCTTTCAGGGACTTACAAAGGGCTTGGGAACACATTATTCCTCATTCCCCCTGGAAATTACCCCAAGGGGATAGCTGTTTCATGTGAAGACAAATTCTTTCCCCCCCATGACACTTAAATAACATGTAGGTAAGATAGTCATTCTTAGTCAAATTGCATTCTAGCTGTGGACCTGTGAAATCAAACTGTCATATGCTTCCAAAATATGATCAAGGATCAGCAAACTTTTTCTGTAGAAGACTAGATAGCAAATACTTTAGGCTTTGCAGCCCCTACATCTCCATGACAATTACTTAACTCTGTCATTGTATATAGTGAGAGCAGCAATTAACAATATGAGGAATTCTTAATCTCAGGAAACAAACTGAGGGTTGCTGGAGTGGTGGGGGGTGGGAGGGATGGGGTGGCTGGGTGATAGACATTGGGGAGGGTATGTGCTGTGGTGAACGCTGTGAATTGTGTAAGACTGTTGAATCACAGACCTGTACCTCTGAAACAAATAATACATTATATGTTAAAAAAAAAAAAAAAAGAAAAAGATAGCAGGAAGGGAAAAATGAAGGGGGGAAATCATAGGGGAAGACGAACCATGAGAGACTATGGACTCTGAGAAACAAACAGAGGGTTCTAGAGGGGAGGGGAGGGGGATGGGGGGATGGGTCAGCCTGGTGATGAGTATTAAAGAGGGCATGTACTGCATGGAGCACTGGGTGCTATACGCAAACAATGAATCATGGGACACTACATCAAAAACTAATGAGGTATGGTGATTAACATAACATAATAAAAAAAAAAAAACCCAATAAGTAATTGAGGGGCGCCTGGGTGGCTCAGTGGTTAAGCGTCTGCCTTTGGCTTGGGTCAACCTGGGATCAAGCCCCGCATCAGGCTCCCTGCTCCATGAGCCTGCTTCTCCCTCTTCCTCTGCTGCCCCCCACCCCCTGCTGTGTGCACTCTCTCTCTCTCTCTGTCAAATAAAGTCTTTTAAAAAAACAGTAAGTAATTGAGTGGGTGTGGCTGTGTTCTAATAAAACTTTATTTACAAAAACAGGATGCGCTGGACTTGGCCCATAGGCCATGGTTTGCTGACCCCTGAACTAAACAAATCAATTTGCCTAGTTAAAAAAAAAAGTCTTAGTGTTTTTATTGGGATCTTGTTAAACTTATTATTTAGAGAGAACTGACGACTTTATGATGTTGTCTTTCAATCTTAGAATAGGAAATGATTCTCCATTTGTTTAATGCTTATGTGGTATCTGTCCTCAGTAGTTAATTTTTCTTCTATTTATTCAAGTATATATTCAGATTCAATATTTTAGTTCTCATTATTAGGGATACTAAATGTATGTTTAGGTATTCCTTGGCTATTTTCTTTCTCTAGAATTTTCTCTCTAATCCTCTTTATCTCTGTTCATCTGTTTCATTTCTCTTGCTTTTCTTAATCTTGTCCTCCTTGTCTCTTACTGTGTTTTTAACAAAGTCTGTTCTCCATTGTGTTGCCTTCAATGTGGGCTGCAATAGAATGCTTTCAGTGGCAAGTAACATAAACCAACTAAAAGTGGCTTATAAATTGAGGCCATTTTATTATTTCACATAACAAGAAGTTTGGAAACAGTGAAATTCCAGAATTGGCTAACTCATGGTCTCAATGATGTCCGGATATAGGGTTGGTGAGCTTCTCTCTGCTTCTCTCAGCTTTCCACACATGAAAACCACACAACTATAGCAGCTCCACACATTACATTGTCGTGTGACAGTGTATGAGAAGAGAATACATTTTTGGCTTTGTATCTTTTCTAAGACCAAAGAACACTTCCTTAGAAGCCATCCAGAACACTTATGCTTTATCCACCAAGGTTGTATCGTATGTTCAGGCCTAAATCAGACTCTGACAAAGTGAATAGAATTACCAGGCTTGACCTCCCTAGTCCCAAGGTCAAGGCCCATGAGGCACTTACTATATAGCTTTAGTAATCAAGTCATGCTGATACTGGCTACAGTATAGACACACAGATCCATGGTATAGACACGTATAAGATTAATTGATTTTTGGCAAAAGTACTCAGGCAATTCAATGGAGAAAGGATAGTCTTTTCACCAAATGGTACTGGAACAACTAGACACCCATATTAAAAAGAAAAAAAAGAAAAGAAAAAAATCTCAACGCATACCTCATATCATATACAAAAATTAACTCGAATATATACTCAAGTATATAGATAATATACCTAAATGCAAAACTTAAAATATTTAAGCTTCTAGAAGAAAACATAGGAAAAGATTTTATATAGGACACAAAACATATAAACCATAAAAAATTGGCACATGACATTTCATCAAAGTTAAAAATTTTAACTCTGCAAAAGACAATTATTAAGAAAAAGGAAAGATAGCCATGTACTAGAAGAAAATATTTGCAAAACACATATCTAATAAATATATATACAATATATAAAGGACTCTCATAGCTCAATAATAAGAAAACAGATCAGTTTTTAAATTTTTTTTAGTGTGGGGGTGATGGGCAGAGGGAGAGGGAGAGAGAGAAAATCCTAAGCAGGCTCCACGCCTCGTGTGGAGGGTGATGCAGGGCTCCATCTCCCAACCCCGAGATCATGACCTGAGCTGAAATCAAGAGCTGGACGCTTAACCAACTGAGCCACTCAGGCACCCCAAAACAACTCAATTTTTTAAGTGGACAAAAATGATTCAACAGACATTTTACACACGAAAAGATATATGGATGACACATAAGGACATGAGAAGATGTTTAACATCATAAGCTTCAGGACGTGAAAACTAGAATCCACAGTGAGATACTACTATACACTTATCAGAGTAGCTGAAACAAAAAGAACTGACACTATGAGGCACCAGCAAGAATGCAAAGTAACTTGAATGCTGAAACATCGCTGGTGGAAACACAAAGTAGCCCAGCTACCTTTGGAGAACCGTTTGGCAGTTTCTTATGAAGTTAAACAAACACCATACGATCCAGTGATCTCACTCCTATAAATTTACAGCAGATAAATGCCTACAGAAAATGAACATACAAAAACATACAGACAAGTGTTTACAAGAGCTTAATTTATAATACCAGTCTCGGTATTATATGTCCATCAACTGATGAATGAACCAACTGTGGTGCATCCAAACAATGGAATATTACTCAGAAATAAAAAGGAACTAGGGGCGCCTGGGTGGCTCAGTCGTTAAGCGTCTACCTTCAGCTCAGGTCATGATCCCAGGGTCCTGGGATCGAGCCCCGCATCGGGCTCCCTGCTCCGCTGGAAGCCTGCTTCTCCCTCCCCCACTTCCCCTGCTTGTGTTCCCTCTCTTGCTGTGTCTCTCTCTAATAAATCAATAAAATCTTTTAAAAAAAGAAGAAATAAAAAGGAACTATGGCTATGACATAGATGAATCTCAAAAGCATTATGTTAAGAGAAAGAAGCCAGACAGCAAAGGCTACATGCTGTAGATTTTTAAAATTTATGTATTTATGTATTTATTTATTTATTTAGGTCATTCTGGATAAAGCAAAATTATAGGGACAGAAAACACAGCAGTCTTTGCGGGGGCATGGGAGTGAGGGGAGGGAATTGATTATAATTCCTGATTAAAGTGTCAGCTTGGCTCTAGGCATGTACATTCCCATCTCATATGAATCTAACTGCACAGGAATATATATCAGTCGGACTTTTTGACTGAGACTTACTGTTTATTAGAAAATTAAAATTCTTCCATGAAACACATAATTTTAAAAGAATAAAAAGTATTGAGAGGCCAATAGACGTTTTGGTGAAAAGATAGAAAGTAGATAGGAAAAAAATCATAAAGGAATTGACTGTAGTTTGATTCAAAACAAAGCGAAATGTATTGCTATATATAATTTCAGATGGGTTTCCATAAGAGGTTGAGTTATGCCTCTGTGACTTCCCAAATCAGGATGAGTTGGGGTGGCGGGGGGAACTTGGGAGAGGTGAATTTTTCTGTATAATGAGATGACGGATTAGAATGTTGGGGAAGGGTGGGGAGCAGGAAGAGAAAAGAGAGCAACATTAGCATGGGGGCATGTACATGGGTGGAGCAGAAAGAGTTGAGAGCCCTCAGGGCAGAGCACCCTATAAAGGGTCTCCCTCTGACTACAAGTGCCACCTTGTGCAACCAATCAAGTAGGCTTTGAGGGCTAGAATTGTCCAAGCAGGGGCAGGAGGGTCCACACCCCCAGGGAGTTTGTGTCCCCAGCCAATACCTTCCATCATGAGCCAAGGATGTCATGATGCTTAGGACACTCCCACCATTGCCCTAGACCCTGTCTTTGGGGATGTGTCTCTGTTAGTCAGCCAGAAGTGCTTCCCCAGCCCTATTTTGGAGGAAAATTTCTTTCAATAAGAAAGTTCGGTTCAGTTAGAGAAAATCGATGAGTTCTCATGCTAGTATATTCTTTGAAGAGGATGCTCTTCCTTTTATAACCAAGGACATGTATTCTTTCCAAATATACCTGATTCTTCTAATGGAAGAGTGTGGTCTTCCATCTGTGCTGTGTTTGAGTATGCAGTTAGTATATCCTAGGAGTTTGGGCTTAGAGAAAGGAATGGGTTAGCTTAAGCTGTGAATTCCTTCTTTGCCTTCTAAAAGGTGACAAGGGGTATGGAGGAAGATTGACAGTGATATTGCACACCCATCCACATCCTGGGGCCTTCATTTGCACCTGCTCAGATGTCTTATTTGAAAAATACTTTGTGTTGGGGCACCTGGGTGGCTCAGTCAGTTAAGTGTCCAACTCTTGATTTCGGCTCAGGTCATGATCTCAGGGTTGTGAGATCCAGCCCTGTGTCAGGCTCTGTGCTGGGCGTGGAGCCTGCTTAAGATTCTCTCTCTCCTGGGGCGCCTGGATGGCTCAGTCGGTTAAGCGACTGCCTTCAGCTCAGGTCATGATCTCAGGGTCCTGGGATCGAGTCCCCAGTTGGGCTCCTTGCTCAGCGGGAAGCCTGCTTCTCCCTCTCCCACTCCCCCTGCTTGTGCTCTCTCTCTCTCTGTGTGTCAAATAAATAAATAAAAATCTTTAAAAAAAAAAAAAAAAGACTCTCTCTCCCTCTGCCCCTCACCCCTAGTTGGCACACACCCTATCTCCAAAAAAAAAAAAAATTATAAAAAATACTTTGTGTTGGGGCGCCTGGGTGGCTCAGTCGTTAAGCGGCTGCCTTCGGCTCAGGTCATGATCCCAGGGTCCTGGGATCGAGCCCCGTATCAGGCTCCCGGCTCGGCGGGAAGCCTGCTTCTCCCTCTCACACTCCCCCTGCTTGTGTTCCCTCTCTCGCTGTATCTCTGTCAAATAAATAAAAAAGATCTTAAAAAAAAAATAGGGCGCCTGGGTGGCTCAGTTGGTTAAGCGACTGCCTTCGGCTCAGGTCATGATCCTGGAGTCCCTGAATCGAGTCCTGCATTGGGCTCCCTGCTCGGCAGGGAGCCTGCTTCTGCCTCTGACCCTCCCCCCTCTCATGTGCTCTCTCTCTCTCATTCTCTCTGTCTCAAATAAATAAAAAAATCTTAAAAAAAAAAATTAAAAAAAAATACTTTGTGTTTTCATAATACATTTACAAAAATATACAAAAGCAAAGCAAGACCAAAACAAAACTACTAGAAAAGCATTCGAGGGCTTCTCAGAATGAGAAAAAAACAATAAAGAGTCCACCCTAGTCCCTGGCTCTTTGACAGGTATGGATGGGAACATTTTCCTAAAGCCAGTGGTGCTTGCCTTTTAAGAAGAGTTGCTAGTGTTCAGTGGAGTCAGAGCAGGTAGATACTGGGCGAAGGGTGTATCTGAGAGAGGACTTCAACTACCTCCACTGTTTCCTCAGTCTGTACTTTCTACGTGATTAAGTTCTTCTTTCCAGCTCTTAACTCCCCCTAGCGACCCTGTGGGCAAAGCATCCCAGGTGAGACTGAAACTACCCCCTCAAGCAATAACGCCTGACCTGATATCGGCAAGACCCCATGTGATTGACCCCAAGACAATGATCCACTGACCTTTACTGCCCACCTGCACTACCCTCTGACCTTTGTCCCACGTTTTCCTTATATAAACCTAGAAGTTTTTTCAGCACTTTGGACACGGTCTTTGAGACATTACTCTGCTGCCTTCCCGATGTTGGCCTCACTGAGATAAATTCCTTTCTTGTTTCACCACCGCTCATCTGTCTTTGGATTTTGTCAGGGGCAAGCGGTCAAACCCCATCCGTTTGGGACTCCTAAAGCCCAGTGCTCTTGCACCCCTGCACCCCAGTTACATATATATGGAGGTACTGATGTGGGGGACCCTGGGTTAGCCAGAGCAGGGTCACAGAATAGGGTAAGAGCTGCTGAAGGACCTACCGTGTCTTTGCTGTGAATCTGTCTGGGAACTGAGCTTCGAATTCCAGAATGAGGTCTCCCCACCAGGTGTGTATCTTGAGGAGGGGAAGCCCCTCCCCAAGGAGGCTCTTCCTGGTCCCTGGCTTGATGCCATGACTGTAGAGCAAAGGGACTGCTCGACCACTTATGGTGGAAATATTCATGGTGCAGCCACATAGCATCCGGGTGAAAGTGAGGGGAAAGCTGGGGATAGAGTGAGGGGTAAAGGAAGAAAAATAATAAATGCAAGAAAGGAAAGAATGATCTAGCTGGTGGGAAAGAATGGAAATGCTCCCATCATCTCTAATCGCGAACACCCCCTTACACACACGCATACACACAGCTTGACTCAGCCCTTCCCTCCTGGAGACTGATCAGGAAGCTGCAGTCTCAGTAGAAGTGCTTAGGGCTTCTCTTTGATCATAAAGAGAATGTTTGATCATGAAGGAATGTTGTCAGGCCATCAGCTTCTTTGGGGAGGGTACCTTTAGTGCCTTCCTTCCAACTATGACACTAAAGGAGAGGAGAATTTGCTGAATTTGGTCACTCCTCTTTTGTTAGGACCAACCATCCCACATGTAAACCCATAAATGTCAGAGTCTGGTGATGATGGAGATGACTCACATGCACCATCTTTGCTCTTGCTGTCCCCTGCGGAGAAGAGCTCCCTTTACTGATTCTTTCTTCAGTGAACACTGCTCATCTTTCAAACTGAGCTCAAGCATCACTACAGAAAGGCTTCCTTAACCATCTGATTAAAAATTAAAAATTCTGTTTTAGATGATAAAAGGGACTGATCTTAAAAAAATACAAAGATACATAATTAAAACAATAAAAAGTCCACTAACTCTTACTCTCTACTCTGAGATAACCAATGTTGAGTTTGGTATGTATAGTTCCATTCTTTCCCTCAACAAATACAAACTGATATACACCTAGGTACAAACACGTTGCCTGTTCTTCCCCTCCCCACCACAAGGTCACATACCCAGGTCTTTGCAATTTGCTTTCCCTTCTCCTTTTGTTTAGTAATATATCACGGACAGGGGCGCCTGGGTGGCTCAGTTGTTTGAGCGTCTGACTCTTGGTTTCTGCTTAGGTCATGATCTCAGGGTCCTCGGGGTCCTGAGATCGAGCCCTGTGTTAGGCTCCGCACTCAGTGGGGAGTTTGCTTGAGGATTCTCTCCCTCTTTCTCTGCCCCTCCCCCTCATGTGCGTGCACGTGCGTGCGCTCTCTCTCAAATAAATCTTATATATATTTCTATTTTAATAGCAATATCATAATTCACAATTTGATACTTGTTACAATGCCCAATTTTATTTTAAATGTGCTGTATTATCTAAGGCTTCCAAAACAAGATGATTGCTAGTGGTATCTTACTCCTGCTTTACATGGAAATGTAGTAAATAATTTAATATGATGTTTGTTTTTAGCTTTTGCTAACTAATCTTTATTACGTTGAGATGGAATCCTGCTTATCTTATTTCAACTTTTTATTAGGAGAAGCTGCAGAATTTTTTCAAATGAGTCTTTGACATATTTCCATTTAATCCATGATTTTTCTCACTTATAGGTTTTTTAAAATGTTGAAGCTGTTTGCATTCTTTTGGTCATGGTATCATTTCTTCACTATACGGCTGAATTTCATTTACAATGCAGTATTTTACTTATTTAGAAATTTTAAATCTATATAACTGAAATTGCTCTGTAGTTTTTCTATTTATCAAGCTCTGTGTCTCTATAGCACCATAATCATAACCCTATCATAGTACTTACGACCTTGATGAAAATCGTGTATCTAATTGTCTGTGCATCAGCAACCAAGAGCAGGGGACGAGGTCATATTCAATTTTCTGCTTTGTGTCAAGCACAATGCCTAGGACAAGGTAGAAGCTCAATGCATCTGTGCTGAATGAAGGAATGAAAAGTTTTTATAAATGTTTCCCTTTAATCTAACTTTACCTGCTGTTTATAATTTGCCATATATTATCTTTATATCTCTTTTATTCCAATGCCAGTAATGTCCACGTTTCTATCTTCACTAGTTCCCTTACGGAAATACCATTACTGAATACAACATCGCAGTTAAAATGAATAAACTACAGCCACATGTATCATGCCTTACAGACTATTGTGATGATTAAGTGGAATAATATATGTAAAAAGGGGGGCGCCTGGGTGGCTCAGTCAGTTAAGCATCTGCCTTCAGCTCAGGTCATGATCCGGGGTCCTGGGATCCAGCCCTGCGAGCCCCATGGACTCTCTGCTCAGTGGGGACTCTGTTTTCTCCCTCTGCCTCTGCCCCTCCCCCTGCTCGTGCATGCTCTCTTTCAAATAAATAAATAAAATTTAAAATATATATATGTAAAAAGGTCCTAGCACAGTGCTTAATATGTGACAAGCCCTTAGCAAATCATAGTTTCCTTTTCCTGAAATTTCAGGAAGAATAAGACCTTGATTTTGATAAACTTTTAATTTCAACAATTATGCTATGTCTCAAGTAGGTGCTTTCTTTCTTGTTTTTTAAAGCCTTTCATGTTCCTTCTCTGATTATAAGAGTGGTGCTGGTTCAATGTAGAAAATCTGAAAAAGACAGAAACATATAGGGATGAAAATAAAAGGTACACTGTAATTCTGCCCCCCATAAACTGCTGTAACTGTATAAAAATATTAAAATTCAAATAACACTATATAGTTCTGGGACATGGTTCTTTAACTTCACAATATAAGATAAACATTTTTCAGTATCAAATATTCTATGGCGTCACTTCTGCTGGCTGTATATTATTCAAGCAGTTGGGATGTTTAGGTTTTTCTAATATTTCACTACTATAATTAATGGTGCAATGAACTTCCCTGTTGAGAAGTCTTTGCCCACGTTTCTTACTATTTCCTTGAACAAAACAGTTGTGGCAATTTTGGTCAGATTGTATGTGCATTTGATGACACCTTATGGCTATGGCTATTTTGCTTTCCAGAAAGACAAGAAAGATAAGAAAGACAAGAAAGACAGAAAGACAGACAGACAGACAGACAGAAAGACTGTACCAATTTATACTGCCTCTAGCAATGCTAGAGAGCACTACTCTTCCACATCAGGAGGGTACTTTTTACAAGAGAAACTGGAACAGATATGGACTGAATAGTGGAATATACAGCAACAGATTCTAACTGGTTTGATGTTTAAAGACTACCAGCAAAGTGCCATACCTTCACAGAGGACTTCTGTGGGCCACTGAAATCAAATCTTAACAGGTTGCCATGCCAGAGGGATTCCAGTCAAGCTTCTAAGTGTCAACTTCTATCTGGAATCAACTAAACATGGACACCAGTTGGACGTGATTTGGGAACCAACTGATCTGTGGGTTTTCTGAATCCAGACCCGATAGTGAGATAGCTGGAATATAATGCAAAACAAGCTAAGCACTCTGCTCCTGGCCAGGGCCTGCGACTTCAATTTCTTATGCCTTGAATATTCAGCTCTAACCTTTCTCCTGCCTCTGGTCTGAAGGGTCTGAGACGCACTGTGAAGTGGTTAAAAAAAAAAAAAGGAAGATAGCAAAAAACATCAGCTAATAAGAGCTTCCACTCTTTGTTAATTTCTGCAACTCTAACCCTCTGGCATCTGCCAGCCTCACTCTGTATTGGAGCCAATGAATTTCAAAAATAATTAAAATTAATGAATTGCTCTTTGTGATAGGACCCTGAAAACTTAACAGCGATAATTAGTAGGAAGTGGAAAGTGGGGAAAGTGTCACTTGCTGATAAACAGAATTTCCTCATCTTGTTGATACAAGAGTCCTGTCCATCTGTGAAAGTGATGCTCTATTGAGTCAAAGACGACCTACGACTGGGTTTACAAACTGAAAGTAAATGAAGGACAAGTACCGATCTTGAAAATGATCTCCCTAGGCTAAAATCAAACCCCTCTCCCAAAGTTCCACAGTCATTGTATCAAAATGTTGGTAAGAACTCATGACAAAGTGTCCAGCAACCTTAGAGAGTCAGGCATCATGGCCGAAACAGGGCATCGAACTTTACAGCCCTGAGTAACAAAAACAAACATGGGAATTAATGGGTGCTGAGAAGTCAAACACATAAATTGATGGTAGCTCTCTGATTTCAGTTTGGGAAGGATTTTTCAGTGTGAATTTCTTTCTTGAAAGCGAGTACAAATAAAGAGTCTGGAAATGGTGGAAATGGCTTAGTGGCTGGAAGGAAGTGACCGATCTGAGCAGGGGGATCTCACCTAAATGTGGGGTTTCCCCACAGGATTTGGCATATGCCTGCATTCTATTGTAAGATGGTTGTATTTATGTATTTATTTTTAAAGATTTTATTTTTAAGTAATCTTCACACCCAACTTTTGGCTTGAACTCACAACCCTGAGATCAATAGTTGCGTGCTTCACTGACTGAGCCAGGCAGGTGCCCCAATAAGATGACTTTAGATAGTAAGTGGTCAAACATGTTTTTTTCAGCTTAATAGTTAGGGATTAATTATAATTCATATTTAAACCACTCAACTAGCACAGTAAAACCTTCGTTTCACAAGAGTATACTTTCTCTTTCAAAAGAAATGTATTTAAGTTTAAAAAATGAGAGGAGTTTAAAAATTAAATATGAATGTAGGTAGAATTCGGTTCTGCCAAAAATTGAAAACTTGGAATGTTGTGGAAAATTTCAAGGTAGCTATTTTATAATCTTCCTTCTTGAGGTTTAGGAGGTACATTTCATCAAATCTAAGAAAATTTAAATTATAAAATGAAGCATTATTTTATGTACCACAAAGAAACAAAATGCTGCCAACTGAACTATGGCCCATGCTTTCTTAGCACTTAGAATTTTATTTTATGTTTAATGAAAGTGCCCTTTTAGACTTACCAGTCATAATTTTTTTTTTTTTTAATATGGAATGCTTCACGAATTTGCTGGTCATCCTTGCTCTGGGGCCATGCTAATCTTCTCCGTATCATTCCAATTTTAGTACAAAGTGAGCACAGTCATCATTTTTTTTTTTTAATCACATATTACAGTGCTCTGTTTCTGTGCCTTCCTGCACGTATAATAAGTTTGCATCTCAATTCATAGCACAGTGGAATCATTTTGAAGATATTTTAACAACACTAAAGCTCAAGTCCCGTGGTACTGACATTGCGCATAACTCAAATGAAGTGGCAGCCGAGCACCTATGACCACATTTTCGCATGTGGAGGCAAGGGCGCCCACAATACTTTTTTGCTGCCTCTGATTTCAGAAGAATAAAAAGGTGGGAAAAAATGTGCGTCTTAGAATCAGTAACGTACAATAACACCACCTTCAAGGGTCTTCTTAAAGGTCACCGGGGATTGTTTCCTTTCTTGTGTCCTGGGCCTCTTCCGGGAGCAGAGATCACCAACCAAGGTGAGGTCATTTCGAAAGCCTTAGAGGAAAGAAGGCGTTGGATATCGGAATGCTGTGAGATTTCACACTGTCCTGTGCTGTACGGGGTCCTAACTCAGTCACCAGCCAGGCTGGTGCAACGAGGCGACTTCTTCACGCAGCAAATCATCACACAGTTGTGATCTATGTGCAACAGTCCCAATCAAGTCAAGAGTAGAGTTTATGTAGGATTCCCCTCTGTGGCTTCCTTACCCATCATGCCTTGCACAAACCAGGTTATAGATGAAAGACAGTTGACAGGACAGCGAATTGTAGATAATTTACAATCTCATTCCTCAGTGAAATAATACTGATCTCTCAGTAGTGATATCCGCTAATAAATGCTGCTTATGAATGGCATTATGAGGACTTGCTATCAGCCAAGCACTGTTCTAACTGCTTTACTTCGCTTAACTAATTTACTACTTAACAAGCCCCAAAGTAGATACTGTTATTATCCTGACCTTACATATGAGGATACTGAGGCATGGCGTCGTCACTTAACTTGCCCAGGATCACACAGTTGTGAAATGTCAGAGCCAGATTTGAACTCAGGCAATTTGGCTTAGCATTCATGCACCTAACGTTATTGTCTCTACCATATAATACTGAAAAGTTGTCATAAAAGAATAAAAACAAATATAATTATCTAAATCTGCAGATATGTAGTAAATGTATAAATAAACCATGCTCTCTGGATTTTCAATAAACATTTGTTTATTGGTTGTTCAAAGAATGAGGCAGAAAGAAGTACTCCACGGTATGTTAAAATTAACAGTAGCAAAACCCACACAATCAACAAATGCTCTGAAGAGGGGGAGGGAGGACTGATCTTAAGACAGTAACCGTGAAGTTGAGGCAAAATGTCAAACCAAAGCAAGAAGTTTCAGGCTCTCCAAAGAGCCCCTACAGCGGATACATTAACTCAGCGTGTAAAAGTCCTCACGTGTGCCGGTCAAGGGTTAAATTCAGGCCTTATTTTGACCACACAACCCTGAGACAACATTTGGAATTAAGGGAGCTACAACAATGAATTACCTTGAACTGAAATCAAGTATCACGAAGTCTTGTCATTGTCTGGTCTGGATCCCGGCAGGCTGTGGTGAGTACTGCGTTAGGAAAGCTAATTAAACCAAGGAATTAAATTTTTTCTTTTTTAAAGAAATGGCCATTGGGTGTTAATCAGCTGTAAAGAAGAAAGCAGAAAGCCAAGGGGATCCATAAAAGAGCTTTGCCCTGTAAGCACAGTTGCTCACCTCTGACCTCCATAACTGGGGAAGAATTTGGCTCTGGCGATATTCTCTGTGAAGTTAGCAGCTTGAATCACTGCCACCAGCAAATGAGTTTTCTCTCCTCAGAATGAACTCTCCTGAACCGCTGAAACAAAGGTCTGTGTTCCTGAACAGCTATTGTTTGGAAAATTGCTAGAAATACTGCAAAATCTGCTCCTTTCCCCAACCCCCTTGCCTGGAAGCTGCGAGTTGTGGTATTTAGCCCCAGGTCCTATGGAACAAAACTCACAGAAAGGAAAAACTGGCTGGGCAAGTAGGTGATATGCCCAAGGTGAAAAGTGAAGACACGCATAATGTTGAGCAAGTAATAAAGGAGGAGGGACTTATTTATTGTGCTACCTCTTACCTTTGAGATAATCCACATGACTGAATTACTGATTTTTGATGGCACCAGAAAGTGGTATTTGGGGACAGGCAAGGTCGAGCAGCTGGATTCTACTGAGTCTGAAGTCTTCTCTGAGTCAGCTGTAGTGAATGACTGACCAGCTGCCACAGGGTCATCATATTCAGAAATTTCCACTTCTCTCGTGTCAATGGTCTGGAGATTTTCACATAAAAATGCTTTAATACACATTACTGTAAAAACTGATAGATGTTCCACTACCATTTCTGGTCCTACTACTTCTATCACTACTCAAAACCGTCTCTTGATAGCTTGCCTTTTGTGAAAACACATTCCCATGAGGTAAGTTGGCTGGCCATAGCGTTACATCACTCTCTCCAGCGCCAAGGAAACCATTTAAGGCATTGTTGCAAATCCTCTTGTCAACGCCAGGCCCTGTTTAGTCACGTGGTTCCATAAAGACAACATATCACTTGGAGAGTATTCTAACTCATCCATTCGGATCCTATCCCGTTCAGTGTTCTGACTATACATGCTAACTATTTCAAATGAAATAACCCCTAGTCTGCTGAATGCTGAAAAATGGAGTCCTTTTGAAGAAACAAAAACCAAATCACGATAGAAATAACAATATTATTGTAGTATATTTATTTTGGCAAGCGCAGTTCCTGGCTCATAGTAAATACTCAATAAATATCAAATAACTAAAGCATAAATATGTGGTGGATATTGAATGCAGCTGGACATTTTGTATACCTCCCCCACCTCATGCTATCACTCACTGTCTTCCGGTCACTTTTTCTACGTCTTGGCTCCTGGACTGTTCTAGATCTCCCCATATCCTGACCCTACTGTGACAACCAAGGTGCAAGTAGTCACCCGAGGGCTGTTTCAGTTCCCTCCACATTCTTAGGGGCACATGATCTAGATCTCCCTCCTCTCCGCGTCTGCAGCATGTTACCTAGGGGCTGGGGGTGTGGGGTGGGCATGTGGGAGCACGTGGGCTTGTCCACCAGCTCCCGGGACTCCTAGAGGCCTTCCTAGGGGACCCCTCTCTTTTCGCCCCTTGTCATGTGTCACCCATCCATTACATTCAGGTGGCAGCAGTTACTCCTGTACGAGAGCCCAGAGACAGTCCCAACAGAGAAAACGGACACGCGACATAGACTTTTCTAGGGAAAATACACAAAGCTCCAAGAAAAAGAAACAAAAAGAACAAATCCCACTTGTTGCCAAAGAATACAAAATGAAAAGGATTAGGGTATACCTAGCAGAACAACAAAAAGTAAAAGGAATTGGGAAAGGCACACTTACTGTTTGGGGAAAGTAAATCCATACAACTTACTGGAGGACAATTCGGAATACGTATAAAATCCTTAAAAGAAAGATAGTGTCGGGCGCCTGGGTGGCTCAGTTGGTTAAGCAACTGCCTTCGGCTCAGGTCACGATCCTGGAGTCCTGGGATCGAGTCCCACATCGGGCTCCCTGCTCGGCGGGGAGTCTGCTTCTCCCTCTGACCCTCCCCCCTCTCATGTGCTCTCTCTCAAATAAATAAATAAAATCTTTAAAAAAAAAAAAAAAGGAAGGATAGTGTCAAATTCAGGAATTTCACTTCTAGGAATTTTCCAAAGGAAAAAGAAATTAGGTAAGATGTATAGTTGACCCTTGAATAACACAGGGTTGAAATGCGTGGATCCACTTACATGTGTGTTGTTGTTTTTTTATAAATACAGTACAGCGCTGTAAATGTACTTTCTCTTCCTAATGGTTTTCCTAATAACATTTTCTTTCCTCTAACTTACTTTATTATAAGAATACAGTGTCTAATACATATAATATAAATGTGTTAACTGACGGTTTACATTTTCAATAAGGTTTCCAGTCAACAGGAGACTATTAGTAATTAAGTTTTCGGGGAACCAGAAACTATATATGTGGATTTTTGACTGAGCAAGGAGTTGGTGCCCCTAACTCCTGCATTGGTCAGGATCAACTGTATATACAGGGATGTTCAATATAGCAATATTTATAATAGCAGAAGCAGGAGTTTGGTAAAATAAATTGTACTCCATTCTTAGAATTCTGTGTGATCATTAACATGATGTGTGTGTTTGTGTGTATGTGTGTGTGTGTGTGTATATATATATAGATATAGATATATAGATATAAATATTTGACATAGGAATTTTTGAATATTGTGTTCAGTGAAAAAGCAGACCACAGGACAGGTGACTGGATGTGATATTTTTGCAAAAAGATTTCTCACATGCTTATGCTTAAAGTCTGTAGGGATATATACAAAACAGTAACAGTGGTAAGAACACAGATGATCTACATTTTAATCTTTCTTCCAATATACATTTGTGCTTTTTGGCAAAGTAAGGGTGTTATTTCAGCAATAAAAAATAATTGCTCATGTGCAGTAAGAAAACAAAGAGAGGTTTTCATTTTTCTATTCCCAGTAAGAAAACCCACAAAAATTATAACATTTTAAGTTGAAAGTGTTCTTAAAGACTACTTTAACCCTTTATTTTACAAATAAGTGGACTGAAGCCCTGGGAGATTAACTGAGTTGCCCGAAGATGTCACCCCAGGCCACTTCAGAGCGAGGCACAGAGTCAGAATCTGAACCCAGAACAGCAGTTCATTGCGCTTTCTCAAGCAACACGGTCCTTCTGAAGGGGGCTCAAGCACAGAAGTGTTACCAGGAGGGCTGAGTGGCAGCCGGTCTGTGGGCACAGCCAGTCGCTGGCTCTCAGTAGGTCTTGAAAATGGCCCAGAGCATGGCCGGCTGAACAGCTGAAAGAAAACTTTCAGAGCATGAAAAATGTTCCACCAGTCTGCCTGACAAGCTGTATTTTCCCATTTGGTAGGTGAAATCCTCTACAGAAAATGCTACACTATAAAGAGCGCCTTTCTCCGAGGTGTGAGTGACATCTTTCATGAGGAAGGCTCTGAGGTGATCAGTTGGATGCCAGGAATAATTAAGCAAGCCCCACAGCCAGGAGAGGACTAATGCAGAGCCTCCATTCAGTGTAGGTTGTACCAGATGAATAGATCAGCTGAGATCAATTAAAAAAGTAATTAGAGATTCTTACTCATGTGTGCTGCCCTTGCCACAAGGTTAGTTCTTGAGGTGACATTGAGAGGCCTCGCTTCTTCAGTTTTGGGATCTGGGTAACACTCTGGATTGATTCCTGCATCTTTACATCTATCTAGGAGGCAGTTAGCCCTCGTGCAATGGAGCTCTTCAACAGTGCTCGCTCCCCTGGTCCCTTCACCCAGCCTCCTTTAGACTTGGATCAAAATCCAGTCAGATTTAAAATCATTTTTTCTGGTCAGGCCAAGGGCCATATTAGCATCTCTGAGCTGGTCAGCAGAGTATTTTCAGTTCGGTAACACCCTCAGCTGCTAAGTTGATCTGGCAGCTATATATTTTTCCTGAACTGGTCTTAGGTACCTTTTCCTTGAATCCATCTTTTCTCCTTGCTTTCCAGGGGGTCCTGGGCTAGGACGGCTCAAGAGCTTATCAAAATGTGAACCGTACTTCCATTGGCATGGATTGGGTTGGGCTGTGTATCACGGAAGAATGCATAACATCTGGCTAACATGGAGAACAGTTTCTGGTCTGGAAGTAGACCCCCTAGGTGTGGTGTTAGAGCAGCTTTCTGTGTCCTCAGAGACTCAGCCTGCTATTTTTTTTATTTGCTATATTGATCAAAGTGGCTTCTATTCCCAATGCCATCTCATGATACTGAGAGTTCCAGCCATTTCGACCCATTCCAGGCAGCAGAAAGGATGAAGAGCCGAAATTACATGAAAAGTTCCAGCGGAGCCAATGTCCTCCCCTCCTGGGAGGCATTGTCTTCTTAAGGTGACTTTGATCCTACGTACTCTGATCCAGAATGTATTTCTCTGGCATTTTAACTTTTAAGAGGCAGGCATTTCCCTCACTTCCCATTTCTGACACCTTACTGTAGTCCTAAACTATTATAACCAGGATTATCTTAGAGTAAATGATCTCCTTTTACCTCTAAGTTCCAGGCCAGGATTCCTCCAACTTGTCCTAATGCATCTCAAACAGCCCAGATCTGCCAGTGCAAAATATCCCTAAAGAAGTAGCCTGTTATTCCTCCTCTCTTCACTTTTAAGTCCTGATTTTACTGATCAAGTCTCTTAGAGACTTTTCCCCATACTTAACATTATAAAGAACTTCCTCATATTTAATCTAAGTGCTTCAAATATAACTCGAACCCATTTTATGTTTTACCTACTTTGGAAATGGAGACCAATTAGCTCTATTAGACCTAAATCTAAGACTATACTTTCAGTGGTTTGTATTATATCTAAATCTTAGAAATAAGATAAGACTTTAGTTAACAGGTGAGATATGGTGGATTTATTTAGATTTCTATTTGGGGGGAGAGGATTGCAGGGAATTGTAGTATTTTTTTTTTTTAAAGATTTTATTTATTTGAGAGAGAGCGCACAGAAGGAGAGTGAGAGGGAGAAGCAGACTTCCTGCCGAGCAGGGAGCCCGATGCGGGGCTCCATCCCAGGACCCTGAGATCATGACCTGAGCCAAAGACAGACACTTAACCAACTGAGCCACCCAGGTGCCCCAGGAATTGTAGTATTTTTAAAATACTATTTAACAGGGGCGCCTGGGTGGCTCAGTCGGTTAAGCGACTGCCTTCGGCTCAGGTCATGATCCTGGAGTCCCAGGATCGAGTCCCGCGTCGGGCTCCCTGCTCGGCGGGGAGTCTGCTTCTCCCTCTGACCCTCCTCCCTCTCATGCTCTCTGTCTCTCATTCTCTCTCTCTCAAATAAATAAATAAATAAAATCTTTAAAAAAAAATACTATTTTACAAGCTAGAAAATACGTTGGAAATATAGTGTCTATAAGCACTGTACTTCCATGGCTCAAAAACTCATGCAAACATTTGAAGATATCAAGGTCCAATCTTGTGGCTATGACTTGTAGAAAGGGCTAGACTGCCTACTTCAAGGTCATGCTAATATAACTCCTCTAGGAATCAGTGACAGATATTCCATGCCTGGTCTTGTTTATCTGTGATAAGAATTTAGTATACCAGAAAATTTCTCAATACCTGAATTAACCCTTTGTAAATCTAAGATTTTAATTAAAAATAAAATTCTGAGGAGCAAAAAAAACTTGAGAGGAACCATGCCATATTGAAAAAGAGTATGATCTATAGAGCCAAAGAGACCTGGATTCAAATCCTAGTTCTGTCACTTAATGGCTATATAGTTCTGAAGTCACTTAGTTTTTCTGAGCCTTGGTTTTTTCATCTGCCTAATGGTATCAATCATACCTGTCCTGCAGGTCGGGGGCAAAAGTTTGGGAGGTATATTGCACTAAGCTGGTAGACTGTAAATTGTTTACTCCATAAACGTTTCTAGATTTGAAAACTAGGGACATGGTAGGCTTCATGAGGATTGGACAGTGTCTTTTTTAGGGTCAAGCTGGTCAAATCAAGATTTCAGTCATTGGGCACCTGGGTCGCTCAGTTGGTTGAGCTTCCGACTCCTGGTTTCAGCTCAGGTCATGATCTCATGGGTCATGAGATGGAGCCCTACATCGAGCCTCAGCACTGCACCAGTAGGGCTCAGGGCTCCGAGCTCAGCAGGGAGTCTACTTGAGATTCCCTCCTTCTGCCCCTCCCCCCACTGGCACAGGTACGCGTGTGTGCTCTTTCTTTCTCAATAAAAAAAAAGATTTCAAACTGTACTGAGGGGGGAAGAAAGAAAAGCCAAGACAAAACTGTAAAACAAATTCTGTGAAAGGCATCAGGAACTTCTATTTTTGTTTTGAATTTCTTTGTCAGGGCGAATTCCCTTCAGACAGGAAAAAGAAGAATGGGGCAAGTTCTGACATAAGGAAATGAGTTCAAATAGGGGAGAAGAGCTTATGGGCTCACCCAGCTCAGTGGTTCTCTGTCCCAGCTGCACCTGAGTATCATCTGAGGGGCTTACAATTATTGATGCTTGAGCCTCAACCACAGAGCTTCTGATTCTGTGGGCACTGGGAATTAGATTTTAAAAAACCTCCACCCGCTCTTCAATGGCTCTTAACTCGCTGGCACACTAGAATCACCTGGGTGCTTAAAGAAGCAATACCCTGCTGGTGCTCAACCCCAGAGATGCTGATTCCATTGGCCTGTGAAGGGACCCAAACACTAGTAGTTTTAAGGTTGTGCGTCTAATGATTCAGGTGATTCTAATGTGCAGCCAGGGTTGAAATCCAGTGACCTAGATGTTCTAAATTAGCTTGAGTGACCTAACCTGGATAAGTTTCAGAGTATTGAAAACACTTGCAAATGAAATCGCTGAACCCCTTTGATCATCTTTAAGGAACTGTGAAGAATGTGTTGGAAGAATATTTGGGGTGGCTTTGGAAAGACTCGAGATGGGCAAATATGATCCCAATTTTCAAAAAAGTCAAAAAAAAAAAAAAGGTACTCTAATCTGTAGTTCTAGCAACTTGGCATTAAGCCCAGGCAATATTTCTTTTTATTACAATATGGTTTATCAATAGCAATCAATACGAGCTTGCACAGGTTCAACAAGAGACACATCAAACTAACTGTATTCCTTACTTCAACAAAAGTACCTGACTTCTGGATAAGGGGCATGTAATGTATAAATTCACTAAAGGTACAGTAGTCCCCCTTATCCACAGGGCAATATTCCAAGGCCCCCAGGGGATGCCCAAAACTGTGGGTGGTACTGAACCCTATATAGGCTATGTTTTTTTCCCATACATACACACCTATGATAAAAAGTAATTTATAAATTAGGTACTATAGAAGGTTAACATATCTAATAATAAAACAGAACAATTATAACAATACATTGTAATAAAAGTTATGTGCATGTGTTCCCTCTCCCTCTCAAAATATCTTCTTGTACTGTACTTACCCTTGTGATGTGAGCTGATAAAATGCCCATGTGATGAGATGAAGTGAAGTGAATGATGTAGGTATTGCGACAGTCTTAGGTTGCTATTGACCTGACAATATGTCAGAAGGAGGGTCATCTGCTTCTGGACCGTAGTTGACTGCCAGTAACTGAAACTACAAAAAGCAAATCTTCAGGTAAGTGGGGACTACTATATGTGGCAAAATTGTGTGTGTGTGTGTGTGTGTGTGTATGTGTTAAGGAACCAAGATCCATGCTTCTCAAATTTTATTGTGCAGTGAATCCCCTGAGCATCTTGTTAAAATGCAGATTCTGATTCTGTAGGTCTAGAGTGGGGCCTGAGAATCTGCCTTTTACTGAGCTCCACAGTGTTGCACTAGCCCACATGCCACACTTTGAGTAGCAAGAGTGTAGACGGCATGACAGTAGTTAGGTGGATTAGTAAGCAACTGAATAGCTATATCAAAAGAAGATTGGGGCACCTGGGTGGCTCAGTTGGCTGAGCATCCAACTCTTGGTTTCAGTTCAGGTCATGGTCTCAGGGTTGTGGGATCAAGCCCCGGTATCGGGCTTCACACCCAGTGATAAATCCACTTGGGTTTCTTTCCCTCTGCTCCTCCCCCCACTTGTGCACTCTCAAGCTCTCTCTCTCTTAAATAAATAAATCTAAATAAAAAGAAGATTGGTCAATGGGTGACTGTCATTCTGGAGGAAGGTTTCTGCAGTTGGGATATAGTTTTAAGAATATTAATAGTGGCTTAGACATTTCCTAGCTGCTTATCCAATTTTCAGAGGACATAAGGAGAGCTGGTTGACGTGAAACTGGAAGAGCTGACGACAGAATCAGCATCCAAATAGCTCTCAACAGGGCCTTCTTCTCTGACCCAGCAAGAAGAGATGGTTCATGTCACATTCTTTTAAAGCCTGCTTTCCAACTGACTGCATTACTAACTAGATGAGTGGACTCAGGTAAATCAGGTAACCTCTTGGACTCCCTGAATCCACACTACTAACTAGATGAGTGGACTCATCTGTAAAACAAATGGGATTCTTAGCTCGAATTCTGTTCACGGCATGTGACAGGAAACTCACTCAAATTAGTTTAAAAAAAAAAAGAAAAAGAAAGACATGCATTGGCTTCTTTGGGCACAGTTAAAGCCGGTAGGTCAAACTATATTATCAAGGTACTCTCTCTTTCTCCCTCTCTCTGTTCTGCAGGACCTCCCGTTCTTCAGGCCACCTGCAGGCCTTGTCATGTGATGGGAAGAAGGCTTGCTAGTTTAAAAAGATCTAGCTACCATAGAAAAGACTCTAGAGAGTACTCTGGGGGTCACATATCCACTTCTGCACCAACCACTGAGGCCAGCCGGACGGTGTGCTAGAACTGATCCAGCTCTCAGTGGCCTAACTCTGTGGAAAAGGGTGAGGAAGGAAGTTTCCTGAGAGAGGGACAGCTGGGCAGTACCCCCCGTGTGTCTACTTGAACCCTTCTATCCATCTTATCAGTCTGTCATTTCATCCATACAGCCCATAGAGTTTCTACAGGTAGTATTTCCATCACCTGGAGTCCACTAGAAGTACATGAGACTTTGGCCACAGGAATTTTGAAAGTCTAGTAGGTCTTGCTATACTGGCCCCAAGAAAGGACTCGTGAAGCATTTTATGGGGTGCTTTTGGAGACCATTAAATAAAATGGTTTTGTCATAAAGCAGTTGGGAGTTTATCAGTTGAATAAAAATGTAAGAGGGCCATTTCCATGAGCCGGCTGGTAGAAGTCTTATTAAAATGAGCAATAGGAGCCAATACTAGCAGCGAGAGAAAATATGAACAAAGATCTTAATAGACTTCCATAAGGTGGTTCCCAGGGCAACCTACCAGTGAAAAGCAGGAGCTGTTACTTTGGACGAGCTGATGCAGAAAATGAGTGTGTCAAAGGCGGTCTTCAAGCTGTCATTGTGCCTGTTTTCAGGCAGGGACTTCCCTTCGTCCAGCAGAGAACTCAGGGTGGTGGGCACTTTCTCTGGCTATACCCACAGCTGCAGGAGGGTGACTTGACAAGGTGCAGCCTAGGACTTCAGAAGCCACTGGGCCTTTGCCCTGAGGTATTTAAGATGGGGAGAAAACCTTTCATTCACTCCCTAAAGGTAATTTACAGAGCAATTATCACTGGGAAAGGTAACATAGGGATGGCACATAAAAATAAGCTTTGCTCAGACACACTCTGAATGTCTAAAGGTGAGAGGAGGAGAAAGGGAAAAGGAGGTTAATGGGACTGAAAGCAAACTTTGAATCCCTGACACTTTAGCCTGGGGTCAGTTCTTAGGAGAAGTGTTTCCCTGCATAAAAAATGTCTGGGAAAAGCTTACTATGGCCTAGTTTAAAAGGGAAAAAAGTAGAGGAAAGATACTGTTTTCAAGTACTTACACATAAGAAATCTTTTAATGGGCTTCATCTATAGAAAATAAAGATTTTCTGAGAAGTGGGCCACAGTAATACATTCTAGTCCAGGGTCTAGTTTCAGGTTACTGAAAGGAGATGTTGGGATGATCAGAGCACCATATTCAAGGAAGACTTTGAAGGGAAGATGGAGCTAGGTTTGGTGTGGGTGAGACTAGGGGGGCTGCCTTCTTTTGAGTCATCTTTGTGGCCTATTGTACTTTCACATAATAAACGAAATCTCAGAAATCTTCCCTTTAATTTCACTTATTGTTCTTCTAATGCCATTCATGAGGCAAGTCAATCCATCTAATTAAGTGTACTTGTATATGCAGGTGTTCCCATTAGAGAAATAAAAATCAATGGCAGATTGTGCTAATTTTCACAGCCAACAATATTGGCCCACATTATTGGACTGTTATTATAGTTAGTTTGCTGTCTGTTTATCTGTTGCTAACTTTTTTTTTTAATGATAGAATCAAGTGTAATTATCAAGTAATCTTCAGGGCATAGAAAGGAGCTTCATTCAACTCCTCAGTAATAACAGTCATTACTGTACTCTTTAAAAACAATTGGCTAGTTACTTATAGCTTCCAAAGAGCTCCCCAATCCAGAAAACTGCAAATTACATAGTAATGATTATTGAGGTTCTGTGGTAACTCCAGTCATAATTTCAATGTAATTGGTAGAGCACAAATAACTATGAATTATGTCATGTATACAATCTATTTACAGGGAACTCACACAGTTATTTGTGGTATGCACAATAAAGCAAAACTTAAATTGAATGTTAATTTTAATAAAAATAACTTTTATACCTCATTTTCATTTGAATGGATACCATCTGTTTTCAGGTGCTAGTAGGGAGCAAAGAAAAAAAAAAGAACTTTGAAAATACAATTATTTGTTGTTTCCACCTTTTCAAATTTAATGCTGAAAGCCCATGAGTGAAACAAGAGACTTTGATACAGATTATTCTCCACCGCAAGGGGTTTTCAAAGACATTAATAGACATTAATTAAGAATATTTTCCTAAGCATACTAAGAAAGCTCTTGGATTTCAGTCTGGTGTCAGATTTGAGGTCATTGTCTAAGTTGAGGATCATCTAGCAGCAAATCCTTAAGCTAGGGCTTGATCACAAGTAGTTTACTTGGGAGGTAACCCCCAGAAACACCAATGAGGGAGTGGGGATGTGAGGTCAGAAGGGGAAGGAAGCCAATAAGGCATGTATTACCACTGTGGGCAACTGGTGGTCAGTGCTGCTGGGGAATCTGGAGATGACACGAGGGATACACCTCAGAATTGTCCCAACCAGGGGCTGAGGAAGTTGTATTTACCCACCCACATGTCATCATCTGGAAATGGCTGAGGGATGCTTTAGGGGCATTTACTCTTCAGGCTTGCTTTGAGAGTGGGCAGAGTGGATAAGCGGCCACGTGTGTTCCTCAGACAGAGTCACTTTCTCCAAAGTGCCCCTAACACATGTGGCAGACTATTAACTGAAGATTTGGGGTAACAGAGGGGATTTACATCTAAATGAAAAAATTCATTCTAAATGAACTTTTAAACTGAATAGTGAACATTGCTATTTGTAAAGGTCCTTGCCATCCCTCCCCTCACCGTTTGTTACGGGTTGAACTGTGTCCCCCCAAAAAAGATATGTTGGAATCCTAATTCCCAGTACCTCAGAATGTAATCTAATTTAAAGATAATGTCTACACAGAAGAAATCAAGTTAAAATGAGGTCACCAGGATAAGCCCTAATCTAATGTGACAAGATCCTTATAAAAAAGGGGACATTTGGACACAGAGACAGACGTATGTGGAGGGAAGATGATAAGAAGAGACACAGGCAGAAGACAGCCATCTGCAAGCCAGAGAGATAGGTCTGGAACAGATCCTTCCCTCAGAGCCCTGGGGAGGAACCAACCCTGCCTACACCTTGATCTTGGACTTCTAACCTCTAGAACTGTGAGACAACACATTTTTGTTCTTCAAGCCACTCAGTTTGTTGTACTTCGTTACAGCAGTCCTAGGAAACCAATACCCCATTGTACCCAGATCCCCATGCCACCAAGACCTTTCTCTTTCTCTCCTGTATTCCCACTATCATGCTCTTTTGCATAACAGGGAAAGATTCAAATTTTCTGTGATTTTATTGTGAAAAGCAACTGAATGCTCTTTAACTCTTTCTCATCGAGGTTAATCTTCAAGGAGCCTAGCTGTTCATGACCAATCCCATTCATTAGGCTTTCTTAAAAAAGAGAGAGAGAGAGAGAGCGCACAATTCTTTCCCTACCAGTTAACTTGTTAACTGTCTGGCCTACCAGAATAAAGACCACATTTTCCAGCTCTCTTGCATCTAGATTTGGCCATATGACTATGTTCTGGCCAGTGGAATATAAACATAAGTATCTTAGGGGGATTTCCAGTAACCTTTCAAGGAAAATGACAGGAGATATGAACCCTTTATCCTCTTCTTTGTTCTGTCTTGTTGGTTATAGACAGATAGCTGGACATAGAATCATCACTGGGGCTTAGGAAGAAGCCATTCCTTGGGAATGGAGGCCATGCTATCTAAAATAAGATAGAAGGAGCCTGGATCCCTGAGATCTTTATGGAGCAAGCCGCAGTACTAGCCCTGGGATGCTCATTTTTGGACTTTAACATAAAAAAAACAAAAACAAAAAAACCTTTCTTTTTAAAGCTGCTACCCCCTCCCCCATTCACAACTCACCCCAATTCTAACGTATATTCCTTTAGCTCTTACAGCTCCATCACAAGTTGGAAAATTCCTTTAGTGTTTGCTAGCTGAAATCTTCCAAGAGAAAGAGCTTTCTAGCCTCATTTTTTAAATGCTTACAGCAGAGATGGCTGGCTTCCACCAGAGATTTTGGTTCCCTTTCTACTGTGTAGAGTCGTGCTTGGGAAGTAGTTGTACAGTCTAGGAATACAGTCAACCTCGCATGTAGGTGAAACTGTGTGTCTCACTTATGAACCAAAGCTCTTAAGAAGCACCTGTTCTCACTTCTCCATCCTCTCTTTCCCCGTTAGCCAGCTGGAAGAGAACTCTAAGGCCATAAGGGGTAGTGGAGTCATTCTATGGAAGGAGACTGGGATCCTGAATTACCATGTAGAAAGCTACCTGCCAAATATCATGTTGAATTATAAGGTGAAAAAGAAATAAGCATTCTTTGTGTAAACACCTGAAATTGAGAGATTTCTCTGTTTCAGGAATTAGCATTACCCTAATACAAGGCAAATCTATATGCCAGGGTCCCCCTTTCTGACTGTGGATTGGCTGCCTGTGGTAGATGTTGAACTGCTCAACAATTATATCTGGTTCCCCTCCTTGAGGAAGGATTATACTTCCCTGTCATCTTGATCCCAGGCTTGGTCATGTGACTTGCTTTAGCCAGTGGAATGTGAGTAGAAGTGATATGCTTAATTTCCATATAGAAGCCTTTAAAAGCCAAAGGATGATTCATTACTAGAAAAGAAGAGGTTAGCAACTGGCCAGCAACCAGTTCTCCTTCTCCGTGGGATAGCAACAGGTAGTAGGTGGGATTAAAAGAAAGGAATTATTCTTTGTAAATGTGCTAAGTACACTTCCTGGTGACAGATAATAGGGAATCATCACCTAGGAAATGCTTTCAGCCGGACACTTATCTATGTGGCTTAAGGTTAAACAAATTTGAAATTTATGCATTTATGGGGCATGACCCACTGGAAAACTGTCAGTCAGCTATGTAATGATTAGAGTATAAATTAGATATTTCATAACCGAAAGTCTCCCTTTTTCTAAGTGAAGCCTTCCTTAAAATTTTAAATCTGAATAAGAAAGAATGTGTTCTAATGCAGAAAGGGAGAACCACACTGGTGGTCCCGAGTTTCTCCATGTTTCATTTGTATCTTGGGATTGCCTGTATCTTTTGAATTATTAATACATTTTAGTACCTGGTAAGATCTATGAGCACTGTGAGTCTGATGTGACAATTCAACCTTTTGTATCATCTTGGCCATTTTGTTCCTCTGCTGTGTAACCAGCAATGCCCCAGTAGGTGGTGCCCCTTCAACCTATCTGGAATTGAAAACAGTTTGGAGAGGAACCCGACCTGGCATATCATGGACATGGGTATGATCATCACCCCTCTCCCCACCATATTCTTCTAAGCCATTAATACTGTGGGTGTTACTTGTTAAGGCAACATAACCTAACCTATCTTGACTATCCTGGGGTCAAGCATCTGCTCTTGGCCAAGTTTTAGGTTGGAATAACATGCTTAGATCCATACCTTCATCAGGATATTCTAGGCAGGACAGTCCCTTAGAAGGGGCTATGGGCAGGTAGGTAGAGTGATCATGTTTACTGCCACTTTATTTCTGACCACTGGCACTCTCCATAGTCCTTTGCGATAGGATTGAGCAACTGTATTATTTAGGATTCTTTTGATTGTAAATGTCAAACTCAATTCAAATAACACTGGCCCACTCTCTTACACCATACACAAAAATTAACTCAAAAAGAATTGAAGGTTTGAATGTGAAACCTGAAATCATAAAACTCCTAGAAAAAAATATACGCAGTAAGCTCTTTGACATAAGTCTTGGCAAAGAGTTTTTAGATTTGACATCAAAAGCAAAGGTGACAAAAGCAAAAACAAAGCGGGACTGTATCAAACTAAAAAGCTTCTGCTCCGCAAAGGAAACCATCAACAAAACAAAAAGGCAACCTACCAAATGGGAGAAAATATTTGCAAATCATATATTTGATAAGGGGTTAATATACAAAATGTATAAATAACTCATACAACACAATAGCAAAAAAACGCAATCGGATTTAAAACTATGCAGAAGAGGGGCACCTGGGTGGCTCAGTCAGTTGAGCGTCTGACTCTTTTGATTTCAGCTCAGGTCATGATCTCGAGCCCTGCATTGGGCTCCCCACCCAGTGGGGAGTCTGCTTCTCACTCTCTCTCTCTCTCCCTCTGCCCCTCCCCACCACTCACATGCGCTCTCTTAAAGAAATAAATAAATCTAAAAAAATAATAAAAAATAAAATTAAAATAGGCAGAAGACCTGAAGAGATGTTTTCCCAAAGAAGACATACAGGTGGCCAACAGGTATATGAAAAGATGCTCAACATCACTAATCATGAGGGAAATGCAAACCAAAACCACAATGAGAGATCACATCATACCTATCAGCATGGCTATTATCAAAAAGACAAGAAATAAGTATTGGCAAGGATATGAGAAAAGGGAAACCTCGTGCACTGTTGGTGGAAATGTAAATTGGTACAGCCACCATGAAAACAGTATGGGGCTTCCTCAAAAAAAAAACAAATTGAATGGGTAAAGAAAATGTAGTGTATATACACAATGGAATTTTATTCAGCCATAAAAAAGAGGTAATCTTGCCATTTGCAATGACATGGATGGACCTTGAGGTCATTATGCTAAGTGAAATAAGTCAGACAAAGATACTGTATGATCTCAGTTATATGTGGACTCAAAACAAAAATAAGATCCAAGCTCATAAATACAGAGAATAGATTGGTGGCTGTCAGTGGCAGGGTGTCAGGGGGCGGAGAAATGGGTAAAGGTGCGAGCTTCCAGTTATAAAATAAATTAGTCTTGGAATGTAAGGTACAGTATGGTGACTATAGTTAATAATACAGTATTGCATATTTGAAGATTGCTAAGAGAATAAATCGTAAAAGTTCTCGTCACAAGAAAAAAATTGTAACTATGTAAGATAACATGTTAACTAGACTTACTGTGGTGGTTGTTTGCAATATATACAAATACCAAATCATGTGCTACATCGGAAACTAATATAATGTTATATGTCAATTATACCTCAACTTAAAAAAAATTCAGACTGAAATATTCCTTATACCCACACTCCTGTGGTCCCCCCAAATCTTCTCCAGGCCCAGAATGCACCCACAGTGTAATAAAAAACAGAATGATCAGAAGACAGATGGTCTCTGCCTAGAATGAATCTCACCACTGCATTTCTGCTAGCCGGTGTCTTGAATAATGACCTTCTAAATGTCAGACTTCGGTCTTAAGGACCAAAGAGTTCCAACCTGCCTTATCAGATGCCCCCAGTTCCAGGCCCTCAGCTTCTTGCTAACCACCGATCGCTGTAGGCCACCCCCCAGTCTTCTGCCTCTTTGGTTCCAGACTCCTAAGGCTCGGCAGCTGCTGAGTTCCCCTGATCTATCCCGGCTCTCAGGGGGCCCTGGCACTCCTGGCCACTTTCCACCAGCGTAAATCAGCTGCTGCCTCTGCCCCGATGTGACGGCTTCCTTTGAGGGACTAAAACACCACTCACACCCCTGCATTTGGCAGGTGAAGCGAACTAAGTATGAAATAAACTTGGGCGGGCCACAACTGCGGCTCAGTGGAGCCGACTGTTCCCCCACTAGGTGGCGTCTACCGAGCCTGAAGAGAAAGCTTTCCTGTTAAAAGCACAAGGGAAGTGTTCTTGTGCTTCTCTTCTTCCTTTCTATTTATTCCACTCACCACCATCACCACTCCCACTACCTCCAACCCTAAAAGTAAAACTAAAACAAGGCACCTTTCTACTTCTTCCTCCCTGGAGGATTCCGGCTTCTCTCGGACTCCCCAGACCTGAGTAAGGCAAGAAGGCGGTGCTTTTACCTTAAGTCCGCCACGATTGCCAAACTAGTTTTGCCAATGGGTCGTAACTGGAGCCAGCGGAGGGCCAGTAACCTTACCTCATCCCATTCCTTCCTTTCCGCTGATTTTCTCCAAAGCCCACAACCGAGCTTAGCCCGGGGTTTCATTTTCTTCTTTTCTTCTTTCCCCCTTTCTCTCTCTTTTACCTTTGTTCCGTTTTAAATTTACTTTGGAAGGCAGTGCAGGGGCAGAAGAAAATGTCTACTATCAATTCAGCAGGACTTAACTACAGGGACTTTGGGGGACATTAGTATTGGCGCAGGCACACGTACACTGGGGTTCAGCCTGTGAATTTGCTCCCACAAAGTAAAAACTGAAGCCATGCTGATAAAAGACATTGCTATCTCGAGGTCGGAGTTGTGCCTCTGAGTTCTTTATAGCAACTGATTGTCTATAACCCATTTTCCCAGGCCACATGTGCATGGAAGTAAAAATAAGGTCATAGCATTAGGAGCAAACCCCTGTATTTTTGGGGCTACCCCCATCTGCTATCGGAGGGAACTCCAGGCCTGCTCAAATTCTCCCCAGCTTGTTCAGAAAGCCCCAGGAGTGCAAGTGGCGGTGCTGTCCTTCAGGTACCAGGGGGAGCTCACCATTTCCTCCAGCCGAGCCTGGACACCCTCTCCACTGCCTCCTTCCTGTTGCAGCTCTTGCCGGGACGTACCAAAGGCCCAAGTAGGGGCCGCCCCAGCAAGCCGGGGCGAGGGATATGCTCTCCTACATCTGCAGGCCATCCCCACTTCACTAAATCACCCAGGCACATGGAGCCATTTCCTTGATTGGGCCCCATGGGGATTCCTTTTGTTCCTTCCTTCCAATGTGTAAGTACTTAAGAAATCTACTGAAGTTCTTTGACTTCATCTGCTCACAAATTGGTTGAGCCAGCTTCATGCCCTTTCCTTCGTTTTGGTTCTCCAAAGTCATTCGGGGAAAAAGTCATCTCTCCAGGTGGCTTCTCTCTTCTACGAAAGGGTAGGGCAGCTTGCCTCCTATTAGCAGAACATAAGATCTTTGGTGCCTAATCTGTTACTATAAATTCATTGTAAGCATTTTTGAACAATCCTAATTCAGTGGAATAAAACATGAAACTGTTTTGTCTTCCAGTCTCTGGTCTCAATTGTTGAACCTCTTTTCCTCACTACGCAGTGAACCCTTTAGGGGCAGCTTACATTCCTTAACAGTCCAGCTTGCTTGCTTGCTTGCTTGATTTATTTATTTAAAGATTTTATTTACTTATTTGACAGACAGCGAGAGAGGGAACACAAGCAGGGGGACTGGGAGAGGGAGAAGCAGGTTCCCGCGGAGCAGGGAGCCCAATGATGCGGGGCTCGATCCCAAGACCCTGGGACCATGACCTGAGCCGAAGGCAGACGCTTAAAGACTGAGCCACTCAGGCGCCCCTATTTATTTATTTTTTAAGCACTAAAAAGGTCACTTTTAAATGTCATCTAAAAATAACCACTGTTTACAAGTTGGCATACTTTTCCCCAGAGAATTTATTTTACACGGTCGTGTATTTTCAACTAGGGTTCACCACTGAGACGCAAGGGCCGTTTTAAAACCCTTATTTAATCCGCAGCAGGCGTCACGACCTCAGCAACCTCCCCACCTTCCCTACACACCACACACTCGCACCGCCAGCCAGAGTCGCTCCCGAGAGCGAGACGCCGCGGGGACGCGCGCGTCCTGCCGCCAGGCTTGGCCCGCCCTACGCGCCATCGCGCCATCGTGCCATCCGCGCACACTCCGTGGCGGCTTCCAGAACCTTCCACGTGGGCTTGCTGCGGGCACCCTTCAGGTGACTGCACGACAGCGGCCCTCCCGTGCCCCCAGCCCCCGAGGCCAGGCCTGGGGCGGTCAGGGAAGCCCGGTCCCCTCACACTCATGCCCGGATTCCCTCACCTCCCAGGCTTGGGACGCACGCCCCGAGGTCCCCAGTTCCAGCTCTCCAGTCCGTTTCCCCAGCTCGCCCGCAGCTGTGCCTCCAGGGACCTGAGGCGGGAGGGGCGGGCCGTGAACTGGGGCGCTCCTCTAGTGGAGGGGGCGCTAGGTGCTCTGGGATGCCTCCTCCCCTTTGACCACTAGGCTCCAGAGCTCTGGGGTGTTGGGCCCCAGCTCACAGTCCTGACCAAACGCTTCTGTCCTCTCTGGGGAGGAGGTGGGGTTGGAAGTCTGGTTCGAGGCCACGACTAGTGTTGGAACGGCCAGTTCTAGCACCTCGCAGTAAGCTGTGAGCCGGGCGAGCAACTCAGTGGTGGTCAGTTCTCTTTAGAATGTGGTCTTACTGCGTTTTGACTCTGTAATCGGATCTAAGCACCAATTTGGGGACAAACAAAGCCTCACTCAGAAGCCTACTACAGAGTACAGAACCATCCCTCATGCCCTCATTCCCTCATACACACACGCTTTGAGGACCAGGAGCACAGGCAAAGTCTGGAACAGCTCACCAAGCCACATCCTCCTGCCATTTGGTCTGCCTGTTGTTCCTGCACTCGCGCTGCTGGAGTGACCCAAGGAGCACCCTGATGGCCAAGTCGTCCTGGCCTTGGAGCAGAATCATCTGCAGCCCAGGCAGCGGGCTAGCTTTGTCCTTTTCACCCTTCTCTCTTCCCTTGAGTCCTTGAAATGTATTTATGGCTGGGAAAAAAAATACACTCGAAAGTTAACCACTTGGAAGCCATCATCATTCGAGTCTTTTTTCAAGCCAAACTTGATCCAATAATTGAGATCTAGACATAAGGCATGGCCCTTTCCCCAAAAAATTCCCATGTGGATTCCACTCTGTTATGTGGCTACAAAGCCATAAAAGCTTGTGTTCTGTGTGTCTCACAGTTTGTAGTGAAACAACTTCTCTTCTTACCGCCTCTTCTTCAGATTTCTGACACTAGTTCTCAGGAATAATCCAAGGGCTGCCACTTCGAAAATTAAAATCTCAACCAGACATTTCCTGCTGAGCTTAATGGATTCCTGTTCATACCGAATCATTGTCCTTAGACCCTTAACTGTCTCTTTTCCTCCGATGAAGTTTTTGTCAGGAGGTACCTTGGCCCCCAGTGCGAATTTAACTCATGGTGGATCCTACCCATTGCCAGCCTCCCACGATGTTCTTGTGCCTTATCCCTGAACCAATGAATATGTTACCTTACATGATAAGAGGGAGTTTGCCGATGTGATCAGATTATGGATCTTGAGATGGGGAGATTATGCTGGGTTATTTAAGTAAGCCCAATGTAATCACAAGGGTACTTATAATGGAAAGAAGGGGACAGGACTGTCCAAGGTGAGGATGCCAAGTAGGGCTATGAGCCAAGGAATTCAGACAGCCTCTAGCAACTGGAAAAGTCAAGGAAATAGAGTCTCTCGTAGAGCTTCCAGAAGGAATTCAGCTCTATCTCCAGGACTCTAACAACATAAATTTATGTTGTTTTAAGCCACTAAATTTGTGGTAGTTACAGCAGCAATAGGAAACTAACATAGCCCTTTGGACAAGCTGAGCCCTTATTAAAGAATCTTAGGGTGAACATAGTGTAGGCTTCCAAGGTGGGGCCCCTGTTCCATCTGTTATGTCAAGGCCAAGATTGCTTAGGCTTCTCACATGTTGCTTTACTCATGGAATCCTTATTGTCTATGGCTTTATGACCTCACTTCAGGAATATCCTCAGCCTGTCTAGGGTCAAGTGTCCAGCCCTATGGTCCAGGGGATGGAATGTCCTGATTTGCCACACTTGAGTCAGGTGATCTCTAGACTCAAGGAGTGGGCTCATCCCTTCAAATTACACTGGGCTATTCTGTTAAAGGAAAATTAGAGTAATGTGATCAGAAAAAGGAAGACTAGATGCCAGGCAGGCATAAAACACAGATGTTTATTATGGAGGCTGAGGGAATAAGAAGAAGCTTTGGAAGTGGTTTTATTAGAATATTAAAGCAAACCTTGTATTATAAAAAATTCCAGTCTTCATCCCCAAATATAGTAAGATCCCTTTCATTAAATTGCTTTACATCATTTGGTCAGATTAAAGGATTTTAAGATTCTTGCAGGTAAATTTGATGCATGTATCTGGTTTCCTTTATCTGTAAGAGACAACAGAATCCCCATAATGCCTAGGAGCAGGGCCCCTTGATGTGACTGAAACATTTCCTGTTTAACAAAGTCACCTTATCTAATAGTTACCCTTTCCAGCTTCAAGGCAGCAAATCACCTGGATCATTGTGCTTTCAAACCAGCCTCACAAATGATGCCCAGGAATTAAAGTTAGAGAGCTCATTCTCAGAGAGGGGCTATTAAAAGGCTTCAGTAAAGAAAAGTTCAAATGCATGCAGATCAAGGAAAAAGAAAATTACCCAAATGGAAGGTCTGAGATGTAAGAACATACCATGCATAAATAGAGTGGTAAATTTGTGGGTATAACTAAGCAAAAATCTATTGAATAAAACTATTAATAATAAACAGATGATACAGTTAAAAAAGAGAGACCTAAGATACTGGATAACAACGGCATGTATATTGGGAGGATGATGATCAGAGTCAAAGTGATCTAAGGTTCTTATATGATTTATGAGGAAAGTAAAATTATTAACTTTTGAAATTGTAAAGTAATGAAATGGTAAAGTATTCATGCTAATATATTTAGGGTAAGCAATGAAAAACAGACATTAAGACTGTAACTTATGAGCAGTTATATTCTCATAAGTTAAAAGAGAAGAACAACAAAGACAAACCTCAATTAATTAAAATCTTTTACAAGAAAGGGGAAAAACATAAAAGGATAGGACAAATAGCACAAAATAACATAGTAAAATTAATCCAAATATAACAGTAATCACAATAAATGAAATCCTTCAGTTAAATGACAAAGATGGAAAAGATAATAAAATTTAGCTATATGAGACACACCTAAAACATAAGGATACATAAATATAGTCCAAAGAGGAAAAAGCTTATATTAGGCAAAGACTAAAGAAATGTGGTATAGCTGTATTAATATCAGACAAAATGGAAAAGAAGGCAAAAAAGTGGGTCAGCATATAATGATAAAAGTTATGAATCATCGGAAAAATATGACAATTATAAATTTGTTTATACCCAATAACAGAGCAAAAATTAAACTACAAGGAAAATTGACAAATCCATCACATTTAGAACTGAGTGACAACGAAATAATTGTGTGTCAAAACTTGTGGTATATAGCTAAAGGGATAGATGCTTGAGGGAAATATCTATCCTTAGATACTTCCATTAGAAAAGAAGAAATGCTCAGAATTAATGACCTAAGCATAAAACTTGAGAAGTTAGAAAAAGTTACAACAGATAAGACTTTTATTTTATTTATTTATTTATTTATTTAAAAGATTTTATTTATTTTTTAGAGAGCGAGCGAGAGAGAAACAGCATGAGAGGGGAGAGGGTCAGAGGGAGAAGCAGGCTCCCTGCTGAGCCGGGAGCCCGATGTGGGACTCGATCCCAGGACCCTGGGATCATGACCTGAGCCGAAGGCAGACGCTTAACCATCTGAGCCACCCAGGCGCCCCAGATAAGACTTTTAAAAAAAGGTAGAAAGGAAATCATAAACACAGAAGCAGAAATTAATGAGGTAAAAGCAATCATACAGTAGAGAGCATTTACCAAGACATTCTCTGAACAGTTTAATGAAACTGACAAGCCTCTGCTGAGATTAATCAATAAAAAAGGAAAACAGGGGTGCCTGGCTGGCTCAGTTGGAAAAGCATGTGACTCTTGATCTCGGGGTTGTGAGTTCAAGCCTCATGTTGGATGTAGAGATTACTTATAAATAAAATCTAAAAAAAGAAAGAAAGCAAACACAATTACCATTATAAGGAAAAAGTGAAGACTGTAACTATGGATGCAACAGATTGAAAAAAGAAGATAGCAGGAAGGGAAAAATGAAGGGGGGGGAAATCAGAGGGAGAGATGAACCATGAGAGACTATGGACTCTGAGAAACAAACTGAGGGTTCTAGAGGGGAGGGGGTGGGCAGATGGGTTAGCCTGGTAATGGGTATTAAAGAGGGCACGTTCTGCATGGAGCACTGGGTGTTATACGCAAACAATGAATCATGGAACACTACATCAAAAACTAATGATGTAATGTATGGTGATTAACATAATAAAAAAAAGGAAGAGGTTATTATGGACACCTTTATGCCAATAAATCTGAAAACTTAAAAATATGTAAAAATTCCTAGAGAATGTAACTTGCAAAAACGGACTCAAAAAGACAGGGAGGTCATTTCCAGGTGGGGCAGGACAGAGTGGCCAATGGCCTGTAGAGCAACATGTCTAAGTTTTAATGTGACTGCTGTGACACATTCCTCACCCATGACTCTCCATCTGTGAGGAAGACACACTGCAATGGTAGGAAACAGAAAGAGAATGTGAAAAACTATCAGAAATGGATGGAAGAGCAGGCTCAGAGCACGATCAACAAAACAACCGCAGCATTTCAACAAGTAAAGATACCTCCTACTCCATTCTCTTCTCCTCCTCCTGCAGGGGCAATGATCCCACCTCCCCCCAGTCTCCCAGGTCCTCCTCTCCCTGGTAGGATGCCAGCACCCCATATGGGGGCCCTCCCATGATGCCAATGATGGGTCCTCCTCCTTCTGGGATGATGCCAGTGAGACCTGCTCCTGGAATGAGGCTGCCTATGGGAGGTCACATGCCAATGATAAGACCTCCCACCCGTACCATGATGGTGCCCACTTTGGTAGTGGGACCAAAAAAAAAAAAAAGCAATTTGTGAAATATGAAAATAAAATTGTCAACTCATTTAGTTAAAAAAAAGGCATGGAAAACAAATTGTTTATGAGTAATACTATATTAATTAAACATTTATTTATTGCAGAAACTTAGCAAACTAGGAATAAAAAGAAATTTCTTCATCCCAATAAAGGGGATCTATGAAAAAACCTAAAGGAAACATAAAACTGAATGGTTACTGGTGAAAGCATTCCCTCTAATATCAGGATTAAGGCCAGGGTGCCTGCTACCAACACTTTTTTTCTGCATTGTACTGCATATCTTGACCAGTGCAGCATATCAAGGAAAAGGGGTGGAGGAAGGTATCGGAATCAAAAATGAATAAATAAAGCTGTCATTATCTGTAGATGGTGTATTTCTCTATTTGGAAAACACTAAAGAACCAAAATTTTTTGAGTTTTAGCAAGCTTTCTGGATACAGAATCATTACCCTAAAGACAATTACATTTGCATACCTCAGCAACAGTTAGAAAATATAATATTTTAAAAAGATTCATTTATTTATTTTAGAGAGAAAGAGAGCATGCATGAGCAGGAGAGAGAGCAGATGAGGTAGAGAGAGAATCTAAAGCAGACTCTGTGCTGAGCATGGAGCCCGATGTGGGGCTCAGTCTCACAACCCTGAGATCATTACGTGAGCCGAAATCAAGAGTTGGATGCCCAATTGAACTACCCAGGTGCCCCTGGAAAATGTAATTTTTAAAAGATGCCATTTTGGGGTGAACTAGATCAAGAGGATTAAGAATACACTGACGATGGTGAGGACTGAGTAACATATAGAATTATTGAATCATATATAGTACACCTGAAGCTAATATAAGCTAATATAATATTGTATATTATATTGTTATAATTAATTGTTAATTGTACTTCAATAAAAAATGCCATTTAAAATAACAACAATATAGGACACCTAGGAATAGATCTATCAAAAATTGTGCATATCTATTGTAAAACCTTATTGAAAGACATTGAAGATGACCTAGTTAAGTGGAGATACGTACTATGATTATGATTACTATATCCAATATTGAAAATATGCTGATGCTCTTCAAACTGATCCACAGATTCAATAAAATTCCAATAGGATTTTTTTGTGGAAGTTGATGAATTGATTCTAAAATTATATGGAAATTTATATGGAAGAGTAAGGGCTAATAATAGCTCTCACTCTTGAAGAAGAACCAAATACCAAAAAAATCAATTCAAGACAAATAGAGACTTAAATGTGAAAGGAATAAAACCATAAAACTTAGAAGCCAATATATAGAGGAAAATATCTTTATGACTTTAGGGTAGGGAAGAATTTATTAAGACACAGAAAAAAGCAGAAAATGTAAAGATAAATAACTGATGAAGTCCACTACATTAAATTTAAGAACTTATGTTTTCAAAGAAGACCATTAAACAGATGAAAATTTAACCTCCAAATTAGGAGAAGATTTGCCAAACGTATAATCAGAAAGAATTAGTACTTGCAATGTATAAAGAACTTCTAAATATCATAAGAAAAAGACAAACAACTCAATTGAAAGTTGGACAAAGGGCATGATTTAGGCATTTCATAGAAGAGAGAACACAAATGGTTCATAAAAGTATGAAAAGATGCCTCATTTTCAATCAGGGTAAGACAAATTAAAACCACAATGAGATATTATTTCATACTCACTAGACTGGCAAAATTATTAAGCCAAGTGATGGTGAGGTCATGGAACAACGTGCTGCTGGTTAATGTGCAACTTGGTATGACCGCTCTGCTTTTACTCAGTGAAGTTCAACAACATGACCCAGCGATTTCACTTCTAGATATAAACCTTAGAAAAATATGTTTTTTACACGTGCACCAGCCAGCAAGTAGAAGAATGCTCATAGCAACACTGGTCTTAAAGGCAGGAAACTGGAAAAAAATTAATATATCCACCCCCTATAAATGGATAAACCAACTGAAGTATGTTCATGCAATGGAATAGCTGTAAAAAATGAATGAATTCTGGCTGGAACCATCATCAAAGGTAAATCTCAAAAACATGAGGCCACCACATAAGGCTGTGATTGCAGGCTGTGGCAATGGGTTCAGTAGGCACTGCAGTCTATTCTATGCTCCATGTGCCAAGCTGTACACACTGGCACAGGGGTGCCTGTCCCTGAAAGGAAGGGTGTCTTTTTAATTTTTTTAACTGCACAAAGACCCTCTATAGGTTAGCTCTGGTCCCACAAAATCATAAGGTTGAATAGAAAGACAAATCAGAGAAGTACATATATTCTGTATTATTGTATTTCTATGAAGTGTGAAACCAGGTAAAACTAAACAATAATGATTCATATATATGTGGTAAAACTATATAGAAAAACAAGAGAGTGATTAACACAAAATTCAGAATAGTTGGTTATTTCTTGGGAAAGGGGAAGCATCCAGTTAGGAAGGGTTCATGATGGGTTAGACAGCTCTAAGATAGATAATATTCTATTTCTTTGGCTGAGTAGTGGGTACTCGCGTATCATGTTGTCATTCTTTATCCTTTACACGCCTGTTTTTTTTTTTAAAAAAAACCTCCTATATATTCCACATAATGATTTTAAATAAAAGGCACTCCACCCAAGAGTACTTACTGCCTGAGGAGAAGGGCTCCCAACAAAAGGTTTGGACAGGGTAGCTTGCCAAGGGGCCCAGAGCTGAGGGTCTGAGTCCTAAGTAAGCCACAGGAGGGGAGACGCTGACTGCCTCATGTGTAATGAGGCGGGAGGACCTCAATGGGATGCGTCAAAAGTGCTTCATGAAAAAGCAAAACCACAGCAAGATGGGGCACCTGGGTGGCTCAGTCGTTGGGCATCTGCCTTTGGCTCAGGTCATGGTCCCAGGGTCCTGGGATCGAGCCCCGCATAGGGCTCCCTGCCCTGTGGGGAGCCTGCTTCTCCCTCTCCCACTCCCCCCATTTGTGTTCCCTCTCTTGCTGTCTCTCTCTCTGTCAAATAAATAAATCTTAAAAAAAAAAAACCACACAGCAAGATATGACTATTAGAATGAAAACATATGTCCATATAAAAACTTGTACACACTTGTACACAAAGGTTCATAGTAGTATTATTTACAATAACCCAAAAATGGAAACAACCCCAATGTCCATTAATTGATGAATGGGTAAATAAAATGTAGTATATCTCCAAGTGGAATATTATTCAGCAATAAAGGGAATGAGGTATTGATAAATGCTACAGCATGGATGAACCTTGAAAACATGCTCAGTGAAAGAAGCCAGTCACAAAAGACCACAGATTGTGTGATTTCATTTATATGAAGTGTCTAGAAAAGGCAGATCTGTAGACAGAAAGTAAATGAGTGGTTTCCAGGGGCTAGAGGGAGTGTTTGTGTGAGAATGAAGAGAGACTGCTAATAGGTATAAGGTTTCTTTGTAGGATGATAAAAATGTTCTAAAATTGATTGTGGTAATGGATATACATCTCTGTGAATATACTACAAACCAGGGAGCTGTACACTTTAAATGGGTGAATTATGTGGTCATGTAAATTATATCTCAATAAAACTATAACTAAAAAAAAGAAAGGCTAAACTTTTTTAAAAATTGGTAATACCAACTATCAGTGAGAATACAGAGAAATTGGAAAATTTGTACATTGCTGTGAGACTGCAAAATGGTAGAGCCGCCTTGGAAAACAGGATAGCAGTTTCTTGTAAAGTTAAACACACTCTATACCGTATGATCTAGCAATTCTATACCTAGGTATTTACCCAGGTTAAATGAAAACCTATGTTCACACAAGTCTGCATACCAACATTTATAGCGACTTAATTTTAATTGCTCCAAAGTGCAAACAAGCCACATTTCCCTCTGTGAGGAAATGGATAAACACACTGGTACATCCATACACATGGAACACTATGCAGTAATAAAAGGAACTAACAACTGATGCAGACAACAGCAAGGATGAATTTCAAATGCATTGTGTTAAGTGAAATAAACCAGACTCAAAAGGCTGCATGTTATATGATTCCATTTACATGATGGGAAAGGCAAAACTCTAGGGACAGAAAACAAACCAGAAGTTGCCAGGAATTAGAGACTAGGAGAGGTGCTACATATAAGGGGACAGGGGGACATTTATTGGTGTGATGCACTGTTCTAGATCTTGATTGTGGTGGTGGTTACAGGACTGTAATGGGTTCATTAGAACTCACAGAATACTATACACAGTATACTATAAAGAATGAATTTTATTGTATCTTAGATTTTACCTTAATAAAAGAAAAATCCCCACCAACCCCCCCGTCCAAATGGTACCATGAGAAAAAAAATCTCATGGACCAGAGGCCCTGATGCTAGATGAGAATTTATCAGCTACCTAAAATTGTGCTTTTTTTACTTTAACCCCTCTGCCTCTCGGGGAAATGCAGTAGCTAGGGAGCAGAGATGAGCTAAAAGAGTAAAAAAAAAAAAGAAGCTGACCTTGTCCCACCACCAGCCTGTCTCCCCCTACCACTATAGGATGGCAGCCTAAAACAGTGCCGGACCAAGGGAGGGGAGAAACTCTCTGTTGTATAAAAACTTGAAGTCTTCCCTTGTTACATTGAGCTGGACATTTGATTGCTAAAATGAAACTGTTCTTGTAACTGAGAGGCCAGAAAAGCTATGGGATTGACCTGAATTCAAACAGGGGCATGGGGAAAGAATCATACCACGGAGGGGACTGGAAGGAACAGTGGCAGAAAGAATAAAGTGACTTTATGATCATCTCCCTGGGAACCTGGTCTTACTTCAACAGTTAATCATGCGGTCAGTATGCTAATTACAGAGGACTCTTTTCCAATCCCTCCACATGCTGAATAGAGAGCTCCTTGTATTCCAAATGAGTGAAATAGTATTATTATAGCTTAACAGAATGTAGAAAGCGGGACCTATTTCCTGATGATCCAGCACCAAGACATATTTCCTGAAAAAGTGAATCAGGCCCACTGTTCAAGCATGAGCAGCAACAAGGCATGATTCCGTGATCGTAGAGGTAGTCAGATACCACAGACGCCAAATGCTGTAAGATCCCCATTAGAAGGAAAATTTGTCTACCACGCACATCACTGTAATCCCGGTGCCTAGAACAGTGCCATGCCTGCGACAGAAGAAGAAAACAGGTTTTGAATGGCTGCATGAATGGAACTCCAAGATGCAAGTAGGAAAATGAGAAACAGGGATGGCTTTTCTTTCTCTGGGCTTGAATTGCAAATTTTATTTAATTGCAATCGGAATGATTTTACAGATCGGGTTTGGGCACCTATGACAGTGCGTTGAGTCCCAACTTAAGAAGGGTAGTGAGCATCACCTAAAGGCAGCTGGTGGAAAGGGGCTGGGCTGGGCCCTGATCTGTAACCATCACTGGAAAGCTCTGTGTATGAAACACAAACTAGAAGAAAATTTTGTTCAAATTCTCCATGGAGAATATTTTTATTTATTTATATTCGTCTTGCATACTCTAAAATGCACAGTGTGAATTTCCTTTCCTCAAAAACAGTTGTGAGCCTGGTCAATTTATGGGAGCTCTTCAGAAGGTCTTCGGAAACGTTGCCTTAGGTTTGAGCTAAGCGAGTCACAGAGATTGGTCATGAACTACTACAAAATTACAGGAGATCTAGTTATTATCCAACAGTTACTAGAAAAGCATTGAGAACACCAGACATATAGCCAGACAGAGAGGGTAATAGAAGAGCAGATGCTATTTAAGTCATGGGATTTCCATACAGATGATTCTATGTACAGTATCAGAATTCTCTTACAGACAGTAAACTTATGCTTTGATCATTATTTTAAGGGCACTCTAATATAAATACAAGTCTCACTAATTTTAATCTTTTTTCTTTGGCTCACAAATGCACGAAAATACCATAAACAATTTCCCGAACTTACTGCATTAATATATAAATAAGATACATTACAAATGGGAAGAAAATACAAGACGCCTCTTTAGCATGGTAAATCTCTGAATATAAATAAGCAATTATTTCATTTACCTACAATTTAAACAGTTGTCATTTACCTACAATTTAAACAGTCATTGAAATCATTACATGTGTTCTTCCCCTACCCCCCAAAGGTCAGACAACAGAAATATACACAATCTACACAAATTAGTCCCCCAAAATACAACAACAACACACCTGTAACAATGACTCTGCTATGATTTTCCCCTAACAGGATACTAATGGAGAGGGTGTGACTCTTGTCACCTAGTGGTACTTCGTTTCATCTGTCATCACCTCAGGTAGGAGAAACACTGACAACGAGGTCAACTCTCGCCAACAGGATGTCCCTTGGTCCCTATGACACAACATCTTGAAAAACATCTTTCCTGGGATTGTTGGGCAAGCTGGTTTGCAGCATGTTTGGCCCCTCAGTAACTGCTGAAGGTAAAGTTAATTCTCTTGGAGTGGGAGACATGCTGTGATCTATCACCAAGCCACACTCACGATGATACATACATATACATATAGAGAGAGACGTATATATAACTGTACATATATACTGTGTTCCTATTGGGCAACTTTTTAAAAAGAACATTATTTCCTACTAACTATAACAAGCTTAAGTAAGGTTTAAACAGTATTCTTTGAGATATTATATTTCCCCTCAATGAAATAGCCTATGTGGTTTAGCCATTTATAGAGGTTGTTCTAGAGTGCCAGAAGGAAAAGGAATTCCCATAAACTCATGGTCTGTGGAGGGCAATTACAGATCCTGGCCCAGTCTTTCTATCTCCTCAATGAGGAAGTCAATATCAGACTGCGTAGCGGCTGGGTTCGAGATGACCATCCGGAAAAAGTTGGCCTTGTCCCCCTGAGGCTGGTAGCCAACCATGGTCGTGCCAGACTCCATCATCAGCGCTTTGATTTTGGGGGCCACCTTGTGATGGAAAACAAAACAAAACTCAAGACCAACATTAACACCACTCTCTTCTGAACAATGCAACCCATTTCTTAGTTGGAAAAAAGAGCCATTTGCTTTTTACCATCTGTATCCATACTGGCACGAAGGCAAATACTTTATACCTGAGTTTCTTCAGGGGTTAATGTCCAATGACTGAGACTACCCAATCATAAATTCCCTCAGAAACTACTGTGTGACTGAATTTTGAAAGTCAGTCATAGAACAGTGCTAAAATAAAAAACAAAAACAAAAAACTCTTATAGGCTGCAACACAAATTAAGGCTTCTGAATAATCCAGAACCCAGGATCTTGTCTGGCACATAGAGCTGTGCTCAATGAATATTTGTTAGATGAATGAAATATTATATAAATTCAATGCTAATACCAACAACTACAAATAATAAACTGGATATAGAAATCAACAACTAGAATGAATCAGCGTTAGAGTGGACTTGAACTTAATAAAAGACATTTTAATAGACAGAATTTAATATGGACGTTCCTAGGAATATGTATATCATTCAACTGTCCTGCATACAGCAACACCAACCTAAAACAGGGATGTGTCCTTTAGAGGTTCCCCCTGTATCTGAATCACAGCAAAGGGACAACCCAGATTCAAAAAGAATATAACAAGATGGCTGCCTACCACCCCAAGTCTTTATTTTTTATTTTTCCTCCATTAGAAGGACACATTAAAGTGTGGATGTTCTGACCGGTTAGAGTAATTGCATAGGGTTAGATGAGACAAGGAGAGATTCCATACCCTGTGTAGTTTTTCCCGTCGTTCAGGGCTATCCGGAATGCCCCTGAGGCTTTGTGGAATATACCAGAAACAGACATTTGTATGCTCAGGCTGCAGAGATTTTCACAAACAAACAAACCAGAAAATTATGAGAACTTGAAAGAAAGTTATTCCCAAACCCCTATGTGCCCTTGGTGGAAGGCTCTCAGACCAAAAAAAATTTTTTTTTCATAAAGGTCTTCAAGTCCATCTTGAAGGCAATGTTACTTCTATACTAGGAAGAACAATGCCTCATTTATCTAGTCATATCTAGCAAGAGAGCTGCTTCCTATAACCAATTTTCTAGATGACCAAAGGTTACCACCTTTTTTTTTAAAAAAAAGATTTTATTTATTTTTTGACAGAGAGAGACAGCGGGAGAGGGAACACAAGCAGAGGGAGTGGGAGAGGGAGAAGCAGACTTCCCGCTGAGCAGGGAGCCCGATGCGGGGCTCGATCCCAGGATCCTGGGATCATGACCTGAGCCGAAGGCAGACACTCAACCGACTGAGCCACCCAGGTGCCCCACCACCTTTTTTTTTTTTTTTTTTTTTTTATTTATCTATCTTAGAGTGTGTGTTTGTGCGTGGATGAGTGGGGATAGGGGCACAGAGGGAGGAAGAAGGACAAGCAGACTCTGCGCTGAGTGCAGAGCCAGATGCAGGACTCACACTCACAACCCTGAGACCATGACCTGATCTCACAACCACAAGACCATGATCTGAACCGAAATCAAGAGTTAGCTGCCTAACTGACTGAGCCACCCAGGCACCCCATTCATGATCTCAAAGTTACCACCTTTAAACATTGAAATGTTAAAAAATTATTACATTTGGGTAGTTTTTAAAAAGAATATTATCCATCTTGCCATTTTGTAGTACCTCATATATAGAAGAGGCTCAGCACAGTTTATCTGAATACTGAATATATTATGAATTTATTATATTGATACTGAATCTTGATGACTCAGGGATTATTATAATGGACACTAATACCATGTCTAAACCATAAGATAGGTCTCACTGAGGTGCCTAGAACTCTTTAGTGTCTCTGCTCTAAAACCTCCTATCCTTTTCCAGTTCTTCTGTATTCTTGCCATAATTTTTCAATTTCCTTCCACACTGCTGTTTATCACTCTGCCTGCCTCTACCTGGCTTGAGATATCACATTTGTCTCTAAACTGCTAGAATATTCAAAATAGTGTAAATACTCCAAGTGCAGTCCCATAGGTGAAATGCATGAGCACTGTGTCATTAAGTTGAACTGCTCAGGGCTTTTTCTTCCTCATTGGGTGACCCTCCAGCACGTTCCTAATAGTTTAGACTGCCTGTTAAATAGACTAAGTTGAATGTAGGTGGTGTTACACTGGTTTATACTAGCTCCCATTCTAACTTTCTTTATCCAGCTGTGAACTCCATTAAGTCAGACACAGTGTCTGTTTTGGTTACTACTATATAACCTAGTTCATGGCATGGGATCTAGCACATAGCAAGCATTCAGTCAATACTAGTATGACAAGTAGCTTATCGTGGGCAATGTGGATATGAACTCAGGGCAGAAACAAAAAAAATTTTTTTAAGAGAGAGGGGGTGTGGGGGAGGGGAAGGGCAGAGGGAGAGGGAGAGAAAGAATCTTAAGCAGGCTCCATGCCCAGCGCGTGAGCCTGATGCACAGCTTACACTCACAATCCTGAGATCATGACCTGAGCTGAAATCAAGAGTAGGATGCGTAACCAACAAAGCCACCCGGGTGCCTCAGAGCAGAAACAATTTTATCTTGCTCTCCTCATAATGAATCTATGTAAAGTAGAACTTCATTTTAGAACCAGTCTTGGGAGACAACGTTATACCCATCCTATAAACTTCTTGGAACTGAGAAATACTTTATCATGGAGGTTCAACACAATAATAAGACATACGTAGGAAAGATAAAGGATTCAAACATGCCAAGTAAAGAGCTCTTCTCTGCAAAGGGCTGGCCAAGAGCTGTACCATTTTAGAAAAGGCAAAGGGCAAAAGTCATCCCAATGCTATCAAAAGAGAAGTTCATAGACACAGAGGGAAATAAATGAAGAGTACATAAAAATAAAAATTCAGAAGCAGCTTCTGGCAATGTGGGAAAATATGGCTTCAGGAGCATCCCTCATTAGATTTTCTGGAAATGCTGTATATCTAGTCCATGATGACAACTTACCTCCCCATCAAAAACCATCTCAAATTCTTCTCTGTTTTTAATCTTGGCATAGAGGTATTCAGCCAGTTCCAAGCATTTGTTGATCTGATTTTCAAATCCCACTGTGCCCTGGTTTAGAAAAAGAAAAGTCATGTTGGTTGGTGATGGGTTGCATTTTCCTGCAATGAGCAATTGAGAAAGCTATGCTGACCTTGTCTATTGGAGTTACACATAAGAGTATTCTTGGAGATGGTTAGGAAGAGCTACCTAATTAAATGAGTACAGTTTCTTCACAGCACCGAAAACAATAAAAGGAAGCACATCTACTCTCTTTGGAAGGTACTCTAGCTCTGGGCAGTTAGTCTCAATAGGACTTTTAGCTTCCTTCTAGTTACTCACAGCCGGGACCTGAAGCCTATTGTTAGTTTGCTTTAGGATAGTGCTCCTCAAAGTGTAGCTGTCCACAAACTGTAACTGGCGCATGCAAATGTGAGAACAGAAATGAGATTAAGCAGTAAGAAATTTTAATAGCATTTTGACAGAGTAATTTTATGTCTACTGACTCTAGTTTTAAAAATTGATGTTTAAACTTTATATAGTTTTTTCATTTTTCCAGCAATTCATCATCATTTATTGTATTGGTCCATGATAGGTTAAACAACAACAACAACTGGTTCTTCACCACAGAGTTTGTGAAATACTACTTTAGAACCCACCTCCCCAACCGTAAGTCCTAGCCAAGCATGTCCCCATACTCCCTGGCAGGCTACCTTGCACAGAACACAGTATCATCTCTTTTCGGTGCCAGGCAGGCAGGCAGGTGGGGAAGCCATTGGTTTGAGTACATGCCCTGAGATGGCAGTAGTAGCTCTAGCTATTGACAAACTGGCTGAGCTCAAGTTTCAAAGGCCAGCATGGCTGATTAATAACAGTGGCATGGGGGTTGTTGAATGGGTCAGTGTTAGCAAGGTGAGCAGATGCACAAGGCTGGCTTGTGGCTTGTTAATGGACTTGGGCAGAATCCAACACAGGCAAAGCATGAGCCTCCCCAAGTAGTCACTGCTGAGTGTGATACCTTGGCCAGTCCACTTTCTTATTTTTTTTTTCCTTTTGAAAGATTTTATTTATTTATTTGTCAGGCAGAGAGAGAGAGAAAGAGAGAGAGAGGAGAGCACACGTATACAAGCAGGGGGAGCGGCAGGCAGGGGGAGAAGCAGACTCCCCGCTGAGCAGGGAAACCAATGCAGGGCTCGATCCCAGGACCCTGGGATCATGACCTAAGCTGAAGGCAGATGCTCAACCAACTGAGCCACGCAGGCGTCCCTTGGCCAGTCCACTTTCCACTTGAGAAAGAAGCCCGCACTGGGGTCCCACCTCAGCAACCAATTCACTATGCGCCAAACTCCTGGCAGATGGTTCAAGAGGTTATTGTTAGGCAAAATGAAGACATAAATTACTGATGTAGGCCACATGGTCATTATATTTCTAAATGATAGGGCTCTTTCTCTTGTTGCAATTCATGGCTATTTATATGCTTAAAATACCTATGATTACTTTGTGGTAGAAATCAGACTATTTCTATATTAAGACAAAATGACTTAATGAAGAAGAAAACTAATAATCCATCAAATCCTTCCTACAGAAAAAACATTTGATTAGATGTTTTGCTGGAAAACTTTGTTATTTTGGTATTAGTAGATACAATCTTAAATGTGGAAATTATTAAAATTACTCTACAGTAGGTAAATAAAAACAATGGTTGCATAATAAAGCTGTGAAATCAAAATTGCCTTAGTTGATTGCATACTTTTGAAACAAATAGTCGAAATGGCAATCCTCTCCCTCACCCATATTTAGGGGGAGATTCCAATAGTTTGCTTTTTTTTTTTTTTTAGACACAGAAATGCAATCCGAAAGGTTGATGAATGCAGTTGCAGCATGCCTTAGTCTAGCAGTAGGATTTCTCAGAATAAAGTATGCAGTTTTCCAGAATAGCATATAAAGTACAAATAACGGGAAAGCCATTATTTAATAGAACTAAAAACTGTCGCATATCTCCCATGATTTGAAGACTCATAAAGAAATTCAGGGTTCTGCATAGAATAATGCAGTAATTTTATCTCTCTTTCTCTACATCTGCACTAAATAATTTCAGCATCCCTAAGGATTATGGAGAAAGTCCTTACCTTGGCAAAATTTTTAGTTGTTACAAGAGAAAGTTACAAGAAAACTCCATGTTAATTCAAATTGAGGAGACTGAATGGAAGGAGGGAGATTCTGACATAAGGGATAAAGTGATCTCATTTGCAAACAAAGAAAATACAGTTAGCTCAATTATCTAGATATTGATTACACACATATTAAATTATCTGTGATATATCTTTGCCTCTCTTTTGCCAGCCAGCCTCTGCAAATTGCATTTCTGCTCTATGTCCTGAGTTCTCTCCTTTGTACCTTTGCTTTCCACATCAGCCAGAACTTGAAAATGTCCACGTGGCGGCCACACTGGATCGCCTTGTCCCCGGTGTCATAGGAGACATCATACTGCTTGTCTGGCTGGAAAAGGTATCCGGCACACATCTGGTTGCATCCTTGGAGTATACCCTATCATGAAAATCAAGACAAGCTTGCATCTGTATTCGTCGGTCAGAGATGTGAATGGCTTTGAAACAGGGCTGGTGGGAAGGAGGGACTTGGGATCGCATGCAACCTTTCTTCTAATGTCTTCATAAGACCTTGCATTTGTTCTGATATCTTTTTCGAAAACCACCCTTGGAAAAACTTCTGCCCCTTTCTCTCTGACACTCTGACCAGAAAATGATTTTTTAGTCTCAAATGCTTACAAGAAGGGACCCACCGTCCCCTCTAGGGAGCATTTGGGGTGTTTCGGGTTGTTTCCAAGACTGGGAAGTTCTATGGCATTCAGTGGACAAGGGTTGGGGATATAAACTCCCTGCAGTGGATGGAACAGTCTCATGCTGTGAAGAATTTCCCTCGCCCAAAGTGCCCCCCTCCCCAAGTCTTCTAGACTTTTCCAGGATCTCCTGTAATGTTAACAGACACTCTATTAGGAAAGTAGTAAAGGGCTTGGGCAGGTTCTGGCTCCTACACGCTGGAGACAGATTTTTGGAATGCCTCAGTGTACACACATTTTATTGGAGCAACAATGCTTTTGAAAGCAGGGTCCTATTATTAGACACTTAAAGAACTAACTTGTTTACAGAAGCTTTTTAGTCAACATTCCTTATTGTCCTAAGTTGACATTTGCAGTTGTTGTTCTGCCTAATTTACTTCAGCTCTTGGGACCACACACGCATGCTAAGAATTTGTAGTATGTTTAGGGAGCACTTTTTGTGTTCACTGAGGTGAGGGTTGGTGGCTCACCCAATGGTGCTCACTTTTGCTTGTACAAACAGGAAGGAATGAGCAATGAAATAACGTCCTTACAGTTTCCGTCACTTAAAAGGCCCTGAGCACCGAACAGTAGGAAGGGCAGTAGAGGGCAAGAGCCAAGAGGAGGCACGAGCTGGCTGGAGGTTCAGAGACAAGGGCAGGAAAGAACTGCAATGGTAGTTTCAATGGGGCTGTCAATCTTGCGTGTTTGTCAAGTACAGGAAACCAAATCCAAAACAGAACGAAAACACGCTTTTCTCCTCTTGTGCCTCGTAAAGGACACTCAGGCTGCCAGCTCATCTTTGGAGGAGGTACAGACCTTTTCCTTGACAAGAATGGCAGAGCACTGCAACAGCACGCCCATCATCTTGTGAGGGTTCCAGGTGACTGAGTTGGCCCTGAAAGAAGCACATGATGCACTCTGAGGAGAAGGTGCAGGAGTCAGCGAGAGGCAACTGTCCTCTTGAGGAAAACGCCGCCTGTTGCAACTGGAGTCGGTATATACGTTTTCGATGCCTACTCCCCCAGATTGGCTAATCAAACAGTAAACAAATATTTTGCAGGCAGTCTCAGGGTCCTACGCTGCAGACTGCCTCTTCTAAATAACCGCTATTAATAATAGCTAACATTCATGAAGAGCGTTTATTATGTGTCCTATTGTTCTGAGAGCTTTACAGGCATTATATCAGTATGGTATGGTGGTTGGGAACTCAGGCTTTGGAGCCGGACTGTCCAAGCCTGAATCCTGGCTTTGACATTGGCGAGTTTGGGCAAGTAAGCTAACTCCTCTGTGCCTCAGTGTTCCCATCAGTAAAATGGGGCGGGGGGGAATAGTGTCTCCCTCCCAGAAGTTCATAAAGGATAAATGAGTAGACACATACAAAACGCTAATAACCACTCCTGGAATATCTAATTCTCACAACAACCCTATGATGTAGGGTTTTACATGGAGAAACCGAGGCATGAAAGGGTTAAATGCATCACCCAAAGTCAAACAGCCGGGCAGTGCCAGAGCCAAGATTCAAGTCCAGAGAGTCGGACTGCAGAGCCAGCGCTCATAACCCTTCCACCAGCCTGCCTCCCTCTTGGCAGCGGACCCTGGCTTCCCTCTGCCTTCCTGTCCTTATTTATCAAATGGGCTGGCGATGAGGAAGCATGAAGAGTGACACCTAAAAGCAGGGATCACTTGGATAACTCTAGATTTTGACTCCTTAGCAGCATTGCTGAAGTGCCAAATGAGCAGGATCTTGCCAGTGTAGGTTGCAATGATGGCTGAACAAGCAGGGTTTCCTAGCAACCACATCAGTCGTTCAGACACAATAAAACGGTTGAGGAGCACGCTGGCTAAGCCATTCCAGAGACAACTAAGTCAAGTGCCTGATGACTAAAACGGGGTAACTTGCTTCAGTGGTTTACAGACTCCTTCCCAATGGCCTGGCCTACAGCCTGGCCCCACTTTCATACCTGTGAAGGATATTTTCCCCAGATACAGCTCTGAATTATACTGCCTCTGTTCTCCCTAGAGCTAAATCCTTGCTGTGAACTTCATCTTGGTGAGGTCCTCTAGATGGAGAAGTAAGCCTGAAGTACTTTTCGCCTTTGCACATAGTACGATAACCTTTGTGAAAGAGACCTGTGAAGAATTCTTTAAAAAGGTGACTAAATGTTTATCACAGTAAAAATCATCAGTGTCGGGCCATATTTAAAAGGTAGTGGATTTAATCAATTTTCTCATAGCTATCATTCACTGAGTCATTAAAATTTTTTTTAAATATTTTTTAAAAGATTTTATTTATTTATCTGAGAGAGAGAATGAGAGAGAGCGCGCGTGCACAAGAGTGGGGAGCGGGAGAGGGAGAAGCAGACTCCCCGCTGAGCAGGGAGCCCAATGCGGGACTCGATCCCGGGACTCCAGGATCATGACCTGAGCCGAAGGCAGTTGCTTAACCAACTGAGCCACCCAGGTGCCCTAAAATTTTTTATTTAGATCTCATAAAATGTCTTAAATGGTTTTTTGAATGTCTTAGAGGTCGGAAGTAAATGGTTCTTTGCTGTTCCAAGTATAAAGTAACAAGACATGATATGGATTCAATTTCTTTTAGAAGACGTATGTGCTTTAAAATGTTAGAAAGATCTCTGCACAATGTTTCAGGTTTTCCTGGACTCAAAGATGGAAAATGGAAATTGCCTGAGAAATCTAAAGTTGAGTTTGACTGGCTCATCTACATTTAGTATATTATCCTCCAAGTCACAGGGTCGTATAATTATGCTTCAAAGAGTCCGTCCTACTCACCTTGACCCTGGCCTTCCAAAACTGAAGGGAAGAGGCACAGTAGAGGTAACTGAAACTCAAGCCAGAGTCCTTGCTGTGAGAGAAGCCACTGGTGGGTTTTCCCTGCTCCCAGCCCACCTCTCCACTTCACTCTGCTCTTACCTCTTCTACTTTGCTCCAGCCACACTGGCCTCTTTGATGGTCCTCCAATTTGCCAAGAACAGTCCTACCCCAGGGCCTTCATACTTGCCCTTCCACCACCTGGAATACTCTTTTATGTATCCTTGCTTCCTGTCTCCCTTTATCCCAGTATCCACTGCAATGTCACATCCTCAGGAAGGCCTCTGACTACCCTGTCTCAAATGGCATGCCTTTGTCCTTACTACCCTCCTTTATTTTTCTTTACTATGAGGCAGACTGAATATCTCCTTGTTTATGAACAGCTAGCTCACTGGATGGTAAGCTTCAGGAAGGTAAATCTCTTAGTTGATAACACCTTCTAGATACTGCCTTATTTTTCCTACGTGTACCAGATACACATTTTTTTTTAGAAAAGTGCCATAGATGGCTAGACTGAAGGCAGGTAACTGAGTATTCGCATCCATGCCTGCCTGGCTCATGACAGGTGCTCAGTAATATTTGCTTAATGAATAAATGAATCGAAGTGAGCTCGTTTTGGATCAAATCTTTGGAGTCAGGTTAAAATCATGTTTGGTTTATGACTACATTCTCTCTGATCAGAAGCTTCTGTTCCTGACACGAAATGTGCCAGGTTAGCAAGTGAACACAAGAAATGGTTCTAATTCTAGCTGGTGGGGTAGGGACCTGGTTCTCCTAGGTCAAGGTAGGGGTGTCCTGGCAGCAATGAATGACTTGGGAAAAGCCCAGATGGGTTTCGATGCCTCAGTGCTCCTCTGGGTAATCTTCTTTGCCTCTTCAGCCCCTGTAGGTGACAGGAGAGGGGACTGCCATTTGCAATGGGTGCAAGATCCAAACATGCCAAAGGCTTTGACCGCCAACCAAATAAACTCAGTGATTGAGAAGAACAGGGAACAAAGGGGGGGCTTCAGTTTGGGAGCTTGTGCAGAAATGGCTCTGATACTGGGCCAGAAAAAATAAAAAGTAGAATGGGTTAGGGGAAAAAAATCATATTTAGCTTAGAACCACCCACTGAACTTAAATGGCAAGCAAGAAAATAAATTAGTTAGATCAACTGATCAACTGAGTTAGATCAACTACATTAGTTAGAACTACCCCACTCTCAGCAGTAAATTTAATGAGAGAGAAGAGTGGACTGAATCCGGGCCCCTTTCTGTGCCCTTGGCAAACTCTCCCTTAGCCTCTAGATCCCTGCACTGCTTACTTTCTCTTCTCTACCAGCTGGCCACCTAGCAATCACGTCTGTCGTGCTTACCACATTGTGTTGTCACTGTTTACTTATCTTTCTCTCTTTCTAAATGGTGAACTCACTGAGGACTTGTTTGACTGGGAATCATTTTTGATTTCCCAGGGCCTAGCATACAATAATTGCTCAGTAAATGCCTACTGAACTAAGGTGGACCTAGTCCGATGGAAGTAAGATGTTGGGAATCAGGGTGGGGAACATCAGCGGACGGGGTGGCCCAGCACGTCTGATGGCCTGGATGAAAGGCGGCCCTGAGTTCAGGCCCTTACCTTTCTATGCCACTGAGTTTGTGGCGATGCTTCCTGGACATGAGCAGCCCGCCGCCCCAGGCAGCCTGTGAGGACAGAGACAGGGGAGGGAGGGGGAGCAGTGACATTTAAGACTCACAAACCAATCACTCCACACCTCTAGTAAAATATGAAAGAGAACGTAAATGGTGAAAAGCATGAGTTTGTTTGACAAAAGGAACCCACAACTGATTGTTCAACCAGTGGCAGTTGTAATTATTTATCATCTGTCACTTCTTCGTCAAAAGTTCCTCCAGGTTAACCGCAGAGGGGCTGTGCGAATGATACAGATAAATCGGGTCTGAGCCTGGGGTGCCAAGACCCAAAGGCCCAGCATCCTGTGGAAAGCCAAGGACGCTCAGTGAGCCCCACCATGGCTCTGGAAGTGACCCAAAGGACTGGAGCCTGCCATCCAATTCTCCCTAGGGTAGAATTCTAAGGGCTCCTGAAAAAAAGTCAGAAAGCAGCAACTCTGCCAGGCTCGGAGGTCCCACAACAGGGAGACATTTTTGTGGGTATGTTGATGCGTGTTTACTGAACGGCTTGGGACACCACATGCCACAACAACAGCCTTTGTTGGTCATGTGCTCAACAGTCGGGCAAATTACCCAACTGTCCAGTTGTGAGAAGTTATATCCGTAAGAGAATGGAGAGAGAAAAAGGAAAAAATACACCCAGTCTCACATGTGGAAAATGTACCTTTTATGTTCCTAGGAAAATTTGGGACTAAATTTCTTTGTTGATAACACCTTCCTATAGGGCCATATTTTTCCTACATGCAGATACATGGGTTTTTTTTTTTTAAAGGGTCATAGATGGCTAGACTGAAGGCAGGCAGCTGAGTGTCTGGATTCACGGCTACTTTCTATATGTTGTAGCTTATACTTTTTTCCCCTCTGAAACCAGCTATATTCCACTCTGTGGCCATTTGTCTAGACACAAGCTTCCTGGAAGGGTGAGGGGGACTGTATTCTCACAAAGACCGCAGAAGACAGCGGTGGGCCAGGGAGGAGCCAGATGAGTCCTAGATGATGTACAGGCCTATAGTATGTACCCATCATGAATGGCCGGCTGGAGGCCACAGGAGGGCGAGCTGATGGGACGTAGAGAGAGGGCTGGCTGGGGCATGGGGAGAAGCTTGCAGCAAATTGTAAAGCAGAGCGGTTTCCACCCCCTAACGGACTGGTTACACTGTGAGTGATAGCACTTACATCGACATGTAGCCATAGGTTATATTTCTCACATATATCTGCAATCTCCTGTATTGGATCAAAAGCTCCATACACCGTCGTACCAGCAGTTGCATTGACATAGAGAGGAACAAATCCCTACAAGGGAAGAAAGACAGGCTGATGAGTCTTCTTAACCCTCTCCTTTCCACATGAAGTAGAAGAGCTGCAATAGCCTTTCTTTCTAACAGAGATCAGCTAAGCCGATGTGCTGTCAGATACGGTATCTGGGAGGATTCTTTGTTGGTCCATTTACTCAGTCGTTCAACAAATAGCTTTTGAGCAACATTTACATGCCAGGCCCTGTTTGCTGAGCTGTAGAGGACTACGGCAGTGAGCACAACAGATGGAGATTTCTGTCCTCATGGAGCTAACATTCTAGTGGGGAGTGACAGACAACAAACAAAATCAAAGCAGCAAAATACACAGTATGTTCAACAGCGGTAAGTTCTATGGCAAAGAGGAAAGCAGGAAAGAGTAATAATAAGTGTTTGAAGTGATGGGCGGGTAGCTCTGAACATCATCTGGGTATTATACATTTTAGAAGCTGTGTTGCTCTAAGGGTATTGATGTAATAATTATACTGAGGCATTGTTTGGTTATTTAAAACCCAGTGGAAGCTGAAACATTCACGAATAGTCGACACAGTAAAAATTTCACGTGAACAAGAAATACATGAGTGAGTGGAGTAATAGGGCTAAGACAGGCTTGGGAGAATCTAGGAGTCCTAGGTTTTTTTCAAGCTCAGCTCCACCCATGCCCGTTGCTCAATCCTACTGACATTTCCATCCATCTCCTCTACTAACCAGCAAACAGCTAAGGCTAGAGAATGAGGTACAAGGATGTAACCAAAACAACGAGTTGGTAAATGCCTGATAGCTACCTGGCAGTGCCTTGTGGATACATCTGTTCTGTCAGGTTTTTGTTGTTGTTGTTTAATAGAATTTATTGAGGCTAGATTCACCAAGTACCATGGGCCATCTGCCAAGGCATGGAAGCACTCTGCTAAACAGAAGCCTAAGCTAAAATGGTATTTGTTAAAATGAGATTATACCTAACAAGTAGCAAGTAAAAAGCTCAATTAGGCTGTATCTTCATGATGATTGGGTAGTGGATTTATTGAAGTACATTGAACTAATCACTTGGCATAATAAAGATAGGACAAGTGGCTTAATTAAGACTGAGTTTCTCATTAAAAAAAAAATGACATTGTATAGACACAGGTTTAAAGTGGAATCATCTCAAATTGGAAATAAGCAAATACCTGACATTGTAATTTTAGAAACACAATAAAATTACCTCTTATATTATCAAAGACTTTTATTGTCTAGGGCAGAAAGAAGATATTTTTAAAAATTTGTATTCACCAGAGTTTTGGTGCACCACAGAGTACATACCTTTTGCTTGGCATCAAGAATTTTCGCCTCTAAATCAGCTGGAATTATCTTCCCTCTATAATTATTTAAAAGGAAGAGAAATTAAAATGAAGAATCAATGAGACTGCACATGAAAGAAACTTCAGCAGCAGCAAAAAGTAATTTAATCGGACATTTTCAACAGACCATTAGCAGCTTGGCACACTGTACTGAGTCAGTGCTTAAGCACAATAAAACAAATTTAACAGATGAACACATTTAATACATCAAGAACCTAATATTCACTCTCCCCTGCCTACCTTTCATTGCACTTTATCAAAATCACATTGTCAGTTCCAAAGCCAAGTGCAGCTCCAGCCTTCTTTATGGAATAGTGACTCTGCAACAAACAGAGGATTGAGGTTAGAAATTAGACAGTCCCTTGTAAAACACCATAATCCACAAGCAAGAGCACCCAACTCACGTGTTCTGAGGTGAAGAGGACCAGTTTGGGAATGGCCGCCATGCCCTTTGTCTTAACTTCTGGGAAGAACTTGTAGCGAGCGGCCATGATGCTGTACATGTTGGAGATGGCTCCCCCTATGAGCAAGCGGATACATTGGGAGGTGTGAAGCTCCATCATTATTGTTTCTAATAACGAAGACTGAGCTGGTGTCTTAAGAGACAAAGGAGGCAGAAAGGGGAGGGACAAGATCCTGATAGGTTTTGCTGGCTTCCCTATTGCCAGGCTTCCCTCTGGTCCTTGGGAATACGAGTAGTCACACTCATTACCAAAGCCATCTAGGCAATTTGGCTGGAGGTGATTCATGTACTCCAAGGCCCATTCCACCTGAAGCCTAGACAGAGATATAAGAGGTGGCAATGGCAGTGGCTGCAAAGAGACGGGTGAGTTACAACTTTCCTGCTTTGACATTCTGCTCCATCTATTTACCGAACAAAGATGAATCTATTCTCTGAGTCAGAAAGACAGAAAAAGGGAGAGTAACGGAGCCTACAGAAGGAAACAGTGACATTGCCTGGATACTCTCCTCAAAGAACAGCTCAACTGAGTTATTGAGTCATTTGGGAGAGCTCTAAGTTTGTTAAAATAAAACTAAACTTGTGTTTACTTAAACAAAGATCACAAGGAGAATGGAGGTAACTAGATATGTCTGGCAATTCCTTGACAATTAAACAGGCAAATTCACGGCCAACTTGAATTGCCTGGACAATTGGAATTCTTATTTCTTTTCTTCCCCTTGTACACAATCATGCTGCTTTGACACCACCCCACAGTGCTTCTTACCTTCAAGAATATCTGTCCTTGTTTTGAAGATTCTTATTGTATTTACATCAAACCAAAGAGTCAAAGTAGATACACTATTTTGGCTGAAATTGGTTAGTCAGTTGATACTGTTGATTCACTGATTCCCAGACTAAGCAAATTGTTCTTGATGGACTAGTTGTTTAGCATGATTTGAACACAACTTTTGTCAGCTTTTACGGCTGAGGCACAAGCTCTGTTAAATAGTGCACGCAGTATGCAGTATTCTTGCTAGCCTTCGCCCTGACAAAGACAGGGCAGGAGTATTGCAAAAAATATCTTTTAAGGTCGGTATTCTTTCACAAACTCACTTTATGTTTAGTGTTCTACAAATCTTGAGGAGAGTCAGGGAAAGAGAAGAGAAACATACCAGGAGAAAATATCCCATCACCGTCTTTACTTGACCATCCAACTATCTCTCTCATCTTCTTAAGTGTTATTTGCTCCATGAGGACAAATACTGGTGCAATTTCATATGTAAACCTGAAAAGGTGGTGAGAAAAAAAATGAACATACAGAAGTCATACCACTTGTTTGGGGAACACAGATGATAGGTTTAGTACTTGTACTTGGGTTCTAAAAAAAGGTGTATTCAAAACCCCTAAAACATTTATTTCCTGGAAATGCAGTAAGTCACCAATCATAAAATATCAGAAACCAGCCAGGGTTACCTAGAGAGGTGGTGGAAGTGCCTGCTCTGTGCTTTCTCATCAACAAAATAGATTTTTATCTGAATGGAATGTCTTAGATGTGGTCCACCCAGAAAAATAGAAGGAAAGAAAATGACTTTCCTGGGTCTCCTTCACCTCTAAGATCTAAGATGATGCAAATGTTAATTGAAAAAATGTATTCTAAGATCTACATAAAATTGGTTTGCAACTGACCGAAACCGACTGCCAGTTTCATACTTGTAGAATCTATAAAACCCAGAGCCAAAATCTATCTTTTAAAAACAATGTAAACATCTGAACGCTAACTGTGAATCTAATTGGAAGTATTGACCCAGGTTTTAAAGATCTCAATATAATTATCTACATGGTTTTTCTACTGATAATCCCCAAGGACAGCTATGTTTCTATAATTTCTGAAGTCAGTATCTGTCAAGAATAATTATAAGTGATGATTTTCTAATTACCAATTATAAATAATAAGAAGATAGTCAACTGGCATACACAGCTAACTGCAGGCTATCAGATATCCTGGTAGGCTAGTTTTGTCTTCTAACAAACCGATTTAGAAGTAGCAAGCCATACTCTTCTCAAAGCAATTGAGAACAGAAGCACAGTCAAATAGACTAGTCATTGAAACAAGATTGTGTTACCAAGGATAGGGCTTAAGAGAATTCAAAGAAGGCCCATCCATAGAAAATTAAGCCAGGAAACAAAAAGATATTTACTGACTCTGAGGCTCTTTGTCTTTCTGCTTTTTGTTTGGTCTTCTTAAGCATTAAAGCCAGTGGGCTCGGCTCAGACCATGCTTGCTGAAGAGAGATTCCTAGATTGACTCAGCCAAGTGATATGGGGAGACTTTACCATTGATTAGGGTGTTTGGGCTGAACACCAATGCTGAGGACTAATGGGAATTCTTGCTGGCTTCATGATTTAGAAAAGCTATTTGCAAGGATGAGGTAACAATTGTACAATAAGACACAGGTGAAGCTACTAAGTTTTAATCATGGAGTTGGGGGGAAGCCATCAAATTAATCACTTGGTGGTAAAAGAGGACAAAGAGATCCTGGAGGACACTCAGGATATATCCGTTGGTAGAAGAATTTTGTTTCCAAAAAGAATATGTCCATTTTCCTTGGGAGGACCCTTGAAATTTAGGAGGAAGACCCTTGGAAATCGTGTGTTCAGTTACCATCACCTCTGGAGGTCACAATCATGCTTTGGTTCTGCTCTGAGCCCCATCACCGTAGCAACCAACACTCCCTCATGTCTGATGGCCTGATAAAGGAAGAAGAAGAGAAGGATTCCTGGTTTAGCCTGTGCTGCTGAGTGCACCCAAGAGGCAAACTCATGATGTGCTTCCAACCATTCTCGAACAAACGTGGTATTAATAGTGCCACTGAGTTTTGGAAATGTTGGAATGGCAAAAATGTTTCCGTGGTGGAGAGGTACTGGTGGCATGCGTGCTGGAATTTCCCTGGGAAAAGGCAAGGAACAAATGGAATCACACACCATAATATCAGAACCTTATCAAGGATTAGACGAAAGCTGAGTGGGAGTCAAGTCAGTGTGAGATGGCCAGGCAGGAACCACATGGGGAAGGGAGAAGGGATGGCACTGAAGGCCAGGGGGTTGGTCCACTTCATGATTTAAATCAATTTAGATCCTAGGTTTGTATGAATTAGTGATTCTATGTAAGGACCAGGAACATGGCCACTACTCTCAGGATTAGGCGGAAGAGTCTAGAGAGTTTGACCATGAGACTATTTGATCTCATCTTTTTCAGTTTTCTCATCTGTACCAGGTACCCAGTTCCTAAATTTGTCTCTCAGTTTTGTTCAATAAATACATATTGAGTGACTATTCTCTGCTAGGTGGCATCTTACGTACTGAGGAGACGAAGATGTTATGACACCATTCCCAGCCTTGAGGAGGAAACTTACTAGGATGAGTCCAGTCTGCTTCTTGGCCTTGCAGCATCCTGTTTGACAGTCCCTGCTGGGGTCTGAAGGACCAGTTATCCCATAGCTAACACCAAGCTTATTCTGATCCACGGCTTTAGTCCTGACATCCTCTTCTGGAAGCTGATAGATTGGTCCATGGCTGTTGATCCTCAGCCAAGCCTGACAAATGGGCTAACATAGCGTTCTCTGTTTCTGACACTTTTCTTATCCTTCCTTCCCATCCTGGACCATGTTAACAACTGGGAGTCTGCCTATACCCAAAGCCTTATAGAAGGCCTTGAAGTTCACCCTAGAGCAGTGGTTTTTAATTGGGGTCATGGAAGCCTCTGGGAATCCTAGGAAAGCTATGGTCCCTCTCTCCAGGAAGAAAATGAGGATATGGACATCATTTTTGTATTATAGGAGATTCTTTTCTTGCAACCTGAACTCCAAGTTAGGTACCCTTTCCCTAAATGACAGATAAAAGTAAATAAAGCCAAGAGATCAAAGGTCAAATATGGATTCAAAAGAAGCTGGTTAGATGCTAAAGCCAGAGTACAAGATGACATTTCAGAATCAGAGAACAAGAAGTTAAAACTGCAAAAGGCTGTGGGGTGAAGTTAAGAACATGGGATTGGAAGTAAGGGCTCAAAACAGGATGGTGATGATCATGAGTGACACTCTAAAGGAGAGTTCAGAGACTTTCTATGTTCTGAGTAGGGTAGTGGGTCTGCCCTTTTTAGTGGTTCAACTCAACTTCTTAGTGGGATTCACTCCAAACTAAGGCAAATTGTTAAGAAGCTGTATTTCTCTTGTGGCAAAGTTTGCTGGTTGCTAACCAGTATCAATTTTCCCTTGCTTCATTCAGGGTTGCAATTCACCTAGATCAAAGACTACATTTTCTAGCCTCCCTAGGTGTGGCCATGGGACTAAGTTCTGGCTAAAGAGATGCTATGGGAACTGTTGTGTGGGTCACTTCTGAAAAGGTTTCTTAGAAGGAAAGAGTGTGTTCCCTTTTTGAGCGCTTGCCCTCCCTCCCTCCTCTCCTTTCTTTCCTCCATCTCCCTTCCTCCCTCCCTCCCTCCCTCCCTCCCTCCCTCCCTCCCTTCCTTCCTCCCTTCCTTCCTTCCTTCCTCCCTCTCTCCCTCCTTCCCTCCCTCCCTCCTAATTCTGGAACACATAAGTGATGGCTAGAGCTCCAGCAGCCAGCCTGCACCATGAGGTGACTCTGAGTATGAGAGCCATGTGCTATAGTATGGATTGGAAAGTCACAAGGAACCTGGATCCCTGGTGACTGTCAAACTGGGAACTTCTTTAATCAGAAAAAGAAATAGTTTTCTATGTGGACTCTCTTAACTATACACTCCTCTTAGATTTCTCCTTCTTACAGATGTGGCAAGTGGCCCATCCTCACCTTAAAAGATAACATGTCTGAGGGGAAACTTAGTGAGGCTCTCTGGTTTCCAGAGATAATGACATACAGAAACAAAAGAGCTGGGAGGCATCTCAAATGGTGACAGTGACCTGTGTGGTGGCTGCCCCTCCTAGGTGTGTTCATTGCACCTTGCATACACTGGGCACTTAAGACTGGTGCCTTCTCCAGTCTTCAGAGCCACTCTATAGGATGGATATTATTATCTCTCATTTTCTGAAGGAGGAACGGAGGCTCAAAGAAATCCAGTGATTTGCTTTAAGATCTCAGTATGTTTCAGAGTCAGAATTCCCAGGCTTTTTACCTCCCAGATGCTTTTCTATGACAAACGAGATCTGCTTACTGCAGGTTCCTCTCTAACAACCTGCCTAGCAGTACAAAATGACTGATAACTCCCACAGAAAATTTCTCCTGTGTAATTTCTATGAAAAATAAAGCACGGGATACTTGAAACCATAACCTCATAACAAAGGGCTGTGATAGATCTTGCCATTGAGATTATGTATTGTCATTAGGTGCTTGAGGGAAGGCTGTTGTTTGCACTTGGGCACTGCTCAGCCTGCACAGTTGTGCTCAGGAGCCCTGTTTTGGAAGAAAAGAGCTGGACATGCCATGAAAAACTACATATTTGTGAAGTCTTCTTTAGGTCTTCACTGGGTCCTTGCTTGGAAGAATAGATCTCAAAGCTATATGCACAGACAGGTGTAAAAGCATGAACATCAACGTTCTTTCTGCTTTCTGTGAGCAGTCAGATCCCTTAAGCTTTGCTACTTGAATTGGGAGCCTGGATGGTTCTTTCTGAAAGACTATACTGAGGAATATAGTTGTTACTATTTCCAGTGCCACCCAAATGCAATGATAGTGCAGGTCATCAACATGAGTATGTCACTAATTAAATCCTACTCTGCCAAAGACAAATCCTTTTGTCATTCTTTCCCAGGTTTATTTTGAACACTGTCCCCAGTTGGAGAAGAAACTGTCCCGAGGGAGCAAATTTCTGCATCAGCTTCTAACAGTGCTGCCACATTTCATGATCTTCCAGGGGAACGGACTTAGAACAATTTCTAGATAATAGTTATTACTTCTTCAGACAATGCCTTGTCTCTAGAACTGACAAACTATTTCACTATTTTAAATAACCTTCTCTATCGATCTGCTGGAATTGGGTCATATTGTGTTCAGTACAGCTGCAATTACTATGTGCCATTTAGTTGGACTGGCCTTGACCTCAGATGGCTGGGACATATTTTAGTGTTTCATGGCTGAGCTGAGGTAAGGAAAGAGTAAGGGTCTTGATTTTATGAACACACACAAAAAGGAGAATTTGTGAGATCTCTCGGATTGAAGAAAAGCCTTTTAGGAGAATATCTGGTCATGAACGGTTCAAAAGAGTGAGTTCCTTTTATTTACCTTGAGATTGGGATATATGCACTTAAAGACGCTGGGTGAATTCAGAGCCTATGTTAATATGAGTACTTGGGCTTTAATGGATATATACCTTTCGCTCTACTTTTCTCATTAAAAAGTTGTACTTCCCAATTTAAAATTGTTCCTTAGTGTGAGATGCTCCAATTAAGCATTAGTGTCTTTTTTCAAGTTATAATTAGTACATTATGATGTCTGGGCTTGCTGATATATTTTATCTCACAAATCATACCACAGTAAAGGTTGCAAAGGCAAGTTTTTTGTTAGAGGAGGCCATATAAGCCCTTGTATCTTTGACCCCAATTCCTCTTGGCTCTTCATAGCCTCAGTGCTCCAACACAGACACTCCATGAAGTTAACCATGACTTGCAAACAGGGAGCATGAAAATCGTTTTTGTTTCCAATTAATTTAATCTTTTGTGCCTTTTAGCACTAAAGGCTTCACTTGTCACATTTGCTTTTAAAAAATTTGTCACTGTTGTTTTAAGTTAGCAAACAAAGCAGGAATCCTTAATTAATAGAAACTTTTCTTTCTTTCTTTTTTTTTTTTTTTAAGATTTTCTTTATTTATTTGAGATAGAGAGAGAGAGCACAAGCTGGGGAACAGAGGGAGAGGGAGAGGCAAGCTCCCCACTGAGCAGGGAGCCAGATGCGGGCTCGATCCCAGGACCCTGGGATCATGACGTGAGCCAAAGGCAGATGCTTAACCAACTGAGCCACCCAGGTGCCCCAGTAGAAACTTTTCTGAATGCAGTTAGATATTTTGAGTCACAGCATTAAATAGCTTTGGCACACACATGTATCAATGTATAATTTTAAAAAAAGATTATTTATTTGAGAGAGAGAGAGAATGAGAACTCACAGGAGGGGCAGGTGTAGGGTAGAGGGAGAGGGAAAGTCTTAAGGAGACTCTGTGTTGAGTGTGGAATCCTACTTGAGGCTTGATCTCACAACCCTGAGATCACAACCTGAGCCGAAACCAAGAGTCGGATGCTTAACCAACTGTGTTACCCAGCCACCCCAATGTATAATTTAAAGTGACTTTTCAGGTTTTGTGGCTGGTAGTAGCTTGTTTAAGAAAAATAGAATACCTGGAACTTCAATAACTTACATTCTATCTTGATATCAAATGGAATTTCTCATTTTAAACAATATCCCCCTTTCACCTAAATTTGTTTTTCAAATCTACTTTACCATGAACTTAAAAAGTGGATGGTTATTTTCTAAGTATTTCTACAGTAACTAAAACTTATATAATTCTTATGTAGCTATTTAAAGAATTATTGTTAGAAACTTGTTTTATTATTTTCCCCTGGATACTTTAGTAGAATGTGGTTCCATGGGCTGGGTGTATAGATAATCCTAAAATATTATCACAGTGTTGAAAGAAAAGACAGTACTCAGTAGGCTATAATGACCCTCCATCAACTTGTAACCCGTCCTTGTCTCCAAAGAGGGCATGTGTATGTAGAGGAAATTCTGGGGTGATTGCAAGACTACCCAGGAAGTACTTGCACCCCAGGACCTTAGAGTCACTTTCATATAAATGTATAAGAAATTGGAAATGAATGAAGGCTTTGTCAACCCAAACAAGTATGGAAAAAAATGTCAAATTTAGAAAAACAATGAGTTACTTTGAAAGGAATATATATCACTATCAGTTGAATTTTGTTTTAGAATTTTTAGGTAAGCAATAGGTTGATCAAACTGGTTTGTGGCTCTCTGGCAGCTTTAACTGTGAAGGAAATATAGCCCTAAATGATGAGGACCAATCTACTTAGATAGGAAAACGGACCAAGATCATATTCCAAAATATGGAATGGACCACTTTAGATACATCATTAAGGGACATGGAGTCTTTTAACATGAAATTTCACACTAAATTCTGAAAGCTAGAATTATTCTTTCTCATGACCATGTTCTTATTAAATTGCATTATTCATTAAAAATAGCTTATTGAGTATTTACTATTATTTTTTTTAAAAGATTTTATTTATTTATTTGACAGAGAGACACAGCAAGAGAGGGAACACAAGCAGAGGGAGTGGGAGAGGGAGAAGCAGGCTTCCTGCCGAGCAGGGAGCCCAATGTGGGGCTCGATCCCAGGACCCTAGGACCATGACCTGAGCCGAAGGCAGACACTTAACGACTGAGCCACCAGGCGCCCGAATATTTACTATTAAATCAGAACTGTGATAAAGCTAAAAGATTTTAAGAGAAAAGATGACTAGGAAAACCGTAATAAATTATTATAGAACCATTGGAAGTGCACTTTTAAAGCAACAAGCCATAATCACATATCATGGTTGCTTATATGAAAATAATATGTGGAACTTACATATTGGTATTGGCAGTTGATGTCAGCCATTCTCCAGCTAAACCAATGATATCCAATCCAGTAGAGAGCTGGTTGAAAAATCGAGGATGACCTGGGAAGATGAGTAACAGGCAAGCATCAAGGCAAACCCAAATTTTTTAAGCTCTCTCCAAAGCAAAAGGCTGGCCATACTTATGGTGCCTCCATCCCAGCAGTCTAACAGGACTGCCCAAGGATATTGGGGAAGGAAGGGCGGGTTGACCCTTGCTATACTAACCTTTAGCATTAATGATGTTCCCCAAACTTATGCTTCTGAAGCAGAATGCTTTTAAAGTTAAAAAAAAAAAATCCTATGTCATGACACTAATAATCTTTCTGGTATCTAATTTGTTGATTTTCAGATGAACTTCTCTGTCATAATAATCTTTTAAATTACAAATCAGGATGTGGTGATCCTAGTTTTATTTATAAATATTTCAACTTTCAATTTAACATCTCAAGGGTTCAAGATCAAGTAGATCAACATTTACTGATGGAGGAGAGCCTGCAGGCCTCAGAGAGGGTCTGTGGCTCTGTGGACCAAACCAAGCCCGGGAAAAGTGCCAGCTCTGAGGCTGATGTTGAGGGCATGCCGTCTCTGGATCTCTGTGTCACTCAAATATGATGTCAAGCATTGGTGTCTTTTGCCCATATATAGTCAGGTGACCATTAAACTAAATTTATTGCTGAGATAGATGACCTGGCATCTCCTCTGTGAAACTGAGGCAAATATAGCCTCCTTTACTCATCAAGTTGTTGGTAAAATAATTGTTATTACTTTATAACTCTGAAACCCTTTGCAACACAGAGGATGCTCTAACAAGCTTTGTTCTCAGCAAATTCAGGATTGTTGCCAAGTTTTGGCCAACTTGGCGTGCACAGGAAATCTCGATCCCACATCAGCAGGCTTGGCTAGGCTGTCGCGAAGGTGTCAATGCAATAGATTATCTAGGGGTGTGTGACAGAGAACTGGTGTTAGGGAGATATGCTGACTGCTGTGTTTCCAGTAGAAATTGCTTTTGCCTCTGAAATAACTGTCAGAGAGCTGGTGTTTGAATGTTCCTGGTCTGAGCCCCCTCTCTGAAAATGTCTATTCCTCCTTGGATGTAATGGAGACTCATTTAGAACATCCAGACTATGACTTCTTAGAGTATACTAATCACCATATCTCCAGAGTCCTCAAAAAATATTCCTGCTCCTCAGGGGAAAAAAATGAAAGATTCATAGACAGTAAGCTTAGTGTAATTATGGGGCCAGATTCCAGACATTCATGTAGATTACTCTAAATGCTTAAGCCAGTCCACTTTATTCTACTTTGCTCACTGCCAACAGAATCTACAAGATCTCCTGCAACCTAACAAATGTTGTTGCTATCCATTAAAAAAATACGCAATATCCATTTGAAAACTTTTAATAAATGTTTTTTTAAAGATATTATTTATTTATTTGAGAGAGACAGAGATAGCAATGAGAGAGCAAGAGAGAGCATAAGCGGGGAGGAGAGGGAGAAGCAGGCTCCCCGCTGAGCAGGGAGCCTGATATAGGGCTCGATCCCAGTACCCTGGGATCCTGACCTGAGCCAAAGACAGACACTCAACCGACTGAGCCACCCAGGCACCCCATAACAATAAACATTTCAAGACAAGACCATATATATACATATATATATATTAAACGGAATCACACTATTGGACCATGTATCAAAGCCACTCAATATGGCAGAGACAAAAGATGAACAAAGATAGACAGACTGACACAAATGCCCTCAAATAAACATGAAACAGTATCTCTTTGTTCTTCGGATATATAAAGGAAACGAAGTTGTCTAAAACCTTACTTTTATCTTACGACTACAACATTATGTCCCCAAAATCTTATACCAGAATTTCTATCAAGTAACAAAATGACCTCTTTTAAATTTCAATTTCAAATCTCTTTATTCAATGAAATAACAGATGATAGATGTGGTACCAAGTCAGGTAGTGGGAGAAAGAGTATTTTTTCAAAGTTAATTTTTTCAATAAACTTCAAGAGAAAAAAATGGAGGGAGAAATCTATTAAGAGATATACTAAACAATTACAATGTGGAGGACTTGCTTGGATCCTGACTCAAATGAATTATAACATTCATGAGACCACTGGGAATTTGAACACTGACTGAATGCTTGATATTAAGGAACTGTGAATTTTGGATTTTTTTGATCTAACAATGATATTGTGGTTCTTTATTTATTTTAAAGATTTATTTTTTACTTTAGAGAGAGAGAGAGCACGCGCGCACATGCGCCAATGTGGGGGGAGGGGCAGAGGGAGAGAGAATCTCAAGCAGACTCCCCAATGAGTGTGGAGCCTGCCGCAAACTCGATCTCATGATCGAGATCTGAGCTGAGATCACGATCTGAGCTGAAATCAAGAGTCAGCCGCTTAACTGACTGAGCTACCCAGGTACCCCGAGTGGTTATTTATTTTTTAAAGAGTTCTTGAGGGGGCATTGGGGTGGCTCAGTTGGTTAAGTGGCCAACTCTTGATTTCAGCTCAGATCATGATCTCAGTGAGCAGGGAGTCTGCTTGAGATTCTCTCTCCCTCTGCCTCTGCCCCTGCCCCCCTCTTAAAAGAAAGCAGTTATTGAGAATGAAGAATATTTATGGGGATGTCTGGGTGGCTCAGTTGGTTAAGCGTCTGCCTTCGGCTCAGGTCATGATCCCGGAGTCCTGGGATCGAACCCCGCATTGGGCTCCCTGCTCAGCGGGGAGCCTGCTTCTCCCTCTGTCTGTCGCTCCCCCTGCTTGTGCTTGTGCTCTCTCTATCAAATAAATAAATAAAATCTTTTTAATAAATAAATAAATAAATAAAAAAGGGAAGGTGGCTTCCTCCTGCACCCCCAAAAGAATATTTATGGATGAAATAGTATATCTGAGATTTGCTTCCATATAATAGAGAAGCGGGAGGGGACAAAGTGAAACAAAGTTGTCAGGAATTGATAAGAGTTGAAGCTGAGTGTTGGTTACATAGGATTCATTACACTATTCTACTTCTGTATAAGTTTAAACTTTTCCATAATACATAGTTAAAAAAAAAAAGAACTACGGGAGTTGGTATAGCTACTGTGGTTGAGGGCTAACAGTGTCTGTATCAGGTCATGAAAAATCTATACGTACTTGTTCCTTTTTTTTTTTCAGAAATATTTTGTTACTTTGTAAAGAAATTTCCAAATACCATCATCTCTTCACAAACTGCAGCCAGCTCAGTCAGAGATAAGAGACAATGTTTTCACTATTAAAGCCCAATTCATTATTTTGGCTGAGTATTAATACCCTTAAAAAAAAAAAAAAAAACAAACTACCTTGCACTGTGTGTGGCTACCTGTGGGGTTTACCCTATGGCTCTGATCTACATCTGATTACAGCTCAGCAACCAGGAGCTGTGTTTTCATATGGCAGCAACAGTTTTCTTTCCCAGGGTCAACACCCTGAGATGCAGCTGAAGGTTTCACATGGCCCGAGAGATCATGAACTCTATAAATGTAAGTACCTGCTCCCAGATGCTACGTTAACGAACAGGGATGAATGGCTGCAGGCTAACTAAGTGGAGTCATACACTGCACTCATATGAGTCCATGCTCCTATGACCATGTGATGCTTCCGTTTTGTAGGCAGTATAAGCTGCTAGTTATGAGGAACCCATGTATTTTTCTTTGAAGGACAACACTATTCTGAGCTTTAATGATAGAAGTACATGGTTTCATCTCTCTGAGAAAGTGCATACAGAGAGGCCTGACAAAATAACAGTGGCCTAAACCAAGTCCAGCTAAGACATACATGGAGGATCCAGACTCTTTTTTTATCTAGCTATATAACACTACTTGATCTCCATCAGGAATAGGTTAGCCATCAGACCAAGGTGAGCAGTAACTAAATTGATGAGTGTGCTTTTCTTTAAAAATCAAACACAGACTTTATGACATAATTAGGCTTTGTCCATCCTGCAGTTATTCAAGGAAGCTACACTTATTTCAGTGGCATTGGCAGACCTCAAAAGCTGTTTGGGATTCCTTATTTAAAAATGCCTCTCTCAGGGCACCTGGGTGGCTCAGTTGGTTAGGCGACTGCCTTCGGCTCAGGTCATGATCCTGGAGTCACGGGATCGAGTCCCGCATCGGGCTCCCTGCTTGGCGGGGAGTCTGCTTCTCCCTCTGACCCTCCCCGCTTCATGCTCTCTCTCTAATTCTCTCTCTCTCTCAAATAAATAAATAAAATCTTTAAAAAATAAAAATAAAAAAAAATAAAAATGCCTCTCTGACCGGCCTCATTATTCCATTATAACACTTTGTTTTTGACACCCAGTAGTCTTACTCAGCTCTATCACCACCAAGCTCCCTAGTCTTGGCCTTAAATCTCTCTTCAGGTGACTAGGAAGAGTGAGAGGGATAATAAAGGAGAGGGAGAGAGAAAGAAGAAAAAAGAAAAAGGGGTTATCGGGGGATCCCCTGTGGTGACAACTATGCCATGGATTGCCAGTTCCTGCAGAACTGCGTGCCCAAGAGCTCAGGCAAGCCAGACTGCTGTGGGGAAAGAAGCAGTGAGAAGAAACAATTGCTTTACTCCCAGGCTTAGAAACAGCCAGATAGAAACCCAAAAAATCCTTGAACCTGAGGCACCTGGGAAGTAACCACTTTGGCCAGGACCACTGATTAGAGAGGGTTCCTGCAACATGAAAAGGAGGCAAGAGGGCTTCCTCAAGGGCCCCCTGTTAGAGATAGGATTTAGTGACTCAGAGCATCTAAACTCCAGAAGTTGAAGTAGGATGCAAATGGTGTGTATGTATGTGACCTTTTTGCCTTGCCAACAGAAGGTGTTGTGGGTTGAACTGTGTCCATCAAAAAGATATGATCAAGTCCTAACTCCTGATTACTGTGTGTGTGACCTTATTTGGAAAGAGGGCCTTTGCAGATGTAATCAAGTTAGGATGAGGCCATAACTGATTGGAGTAGGCCTAATCCAAAGACTGGTGTCCTTATAAGAAGAGAAAACTTTGGACACATTCACAGGGAGAAGGCCAAGGGAAGGTGAAGGCAGAGATTAGAGTGATGCATCTACAAGCCAAGGAAAGCCCTTGACCACCAGCAGCTGGAAGAGGTGAAGACAGATCTCCCCAAGAGTCTTCAGAGACAGCATGGCCCTGCACACCGAAATTTCAAACTTCCAGCCTCCAGAACTGTGAGAGAATACATTTCTGTTGTTTTGAGTCACCCAGCCTGTGGTAAGTTGTTATGGCAGCCCTAGAAAACTAATACAGAAAGGGAGGGAAATGGGCCCAATTCTCCCCAGTTTTAGGGACAGGCAAGGGTAGGATTTATCAGAATGAAATAGGCATGAAACGGAGGAGAGAAAAGAAGTAGGAAGCAGGTCATTCTGCTCTTTTTAGCTTGTGAATAAATCCAAAGAATGAAAACTCTTTATACAGAACTTAACACAGCACCGTGTGTTTGTATTTTTAAATTTATGTTTACAATAAATGATGAGCTTTTGCCCGGGTTGGGCCTTCCACCCCCGGCACTGCCCAAGGTTGTTCTGTGGTCACTGAACACACTGCTGCCTTCCCTCACCACCTTCCACACGGGTTTGCCATCCTCAACTGGCAGGGGCGTGAGAGAGGGCAAGGTTCCTGCCGCATGCCCATCTGGCTCTCACCCTTACCTGTACGGACCCCATACTTCAGGGTGTCTCTGCAGTCAACCAAGATCTGCTCCAGGGACTCGGGGTGGTCTGAGAGCTCCAAGTTGAAGCCCTCCATGCCTTCCAGCAGCTGGTGTGGGTGATGGAAGTCCAGCACCTTGGTGGAGCGATCAAACGTCTTGCGGACATAGTTGAGCAGTATGTCTACCACTTCCAGTAGGAACTGCACAGTTTGCTCCTCCCCATTCTTTGCCGGAAGCAGATCTGAGGGGGGAAAGCCAACAAAGGATTATCGCCTGGCCCGTGTCTAGGTTTCCTCAGCCCAGAAATCCCAAATACCAGCCATGATATCTTTACAGACCTAATTTACTCCAGGTTATGTATACACATGGAGAATCTGATGTACCGTCTCCCCAGAAAAATGCACATATGCCTACACACAGAGGTTTTGCATACTTTCTGAAGGTTGGCAGACTTTCCGATAGTTAGGCTGCTCATAAACGGAGAGCTCTTAGAAGCCATGAGCAGCTGGTCACTGTTGTTGTCCACTTGTAGGCTGACTGGGCACCTGTCAAGAATGTGATGGAGGAGGCCTCTGCCCTGCTCCCCTGTGACCAGGTGTGTGTGTCTCTCTACATCTGGTTCAGACACTGGCCTTCTGGTTGGCCATTATGATACACTTGATCGTTGATGGCAGAGGGTGAGGGTTCTGTGGGTAGAGGCTGAGGTCCCCCCTGCAGAGTGGAGCGGTCCTCTGTAGTGTCCTTAGAAAACAAGAGCTCGAAAGTGGGGCTCAGAAAGGTGGGAAAGGAAACTCCCACATCTCTCCCTCTCAACCTCGTCCTTTGGGCTTGGGCTTTGGGATGTCTGGGGGGTGATTTTGGGTTCCAGCCTCTGGTAGGCAGAGTCAGGCTGGGTTAACCTGGGAGGAAAACTATGGGGGGCCCCAACTGAAGTGGTGAGCCATAACTCAAGAGCAGATTGGCTTTACATAATGCTCTGTGTAGATTCCCAAGATTATCTCTGAGGTTTAGTGAAGTCTTATCAACTGTTTGGGTCTGGCCTCTATAGCCTGTGGGGAGCTAATGGAAGGGGACACAGGGGGATTTACCTTCAAGCTGTTCAGGAGAGATGGGGAAAGCTCCTCCTGAGACAGAGTTGTGGGGACAGAAGTAATAATGAAAGATCTCCAAAAGGAAAATGAGTTTCAGGACAGTACTTGGTCATTAGGCCCAACCACACAGCTTCCCACAGAGTGATTTTGTCGTTGTTGCCGACCTTGGAGGATGAATGCTATTATGGGAATCACTGGATTTTCTCTTATGTAAGATTCCTTTGGATTCTGAGAGTCTATGAAACTGTATTTGTCCCTGCAAGTGTCTTTGGAGTTGACTGTTTTTACTGACTACCCTCATCCAGCTTCCAAAATGATGAAGTCCTAGGCCATAGGGAAGAAGGGAGTATATTATATTTAAATACTGGAAAAATCATTTCATGACAGTTCAGAAGGAGTAATGATCAATTTGGTCAAAGAAGTAAAATTTTAGGAAAAGGTTAAGAAAACCTAAACAAGAAACCTACTGGATAGTACTGGACAGGGCTGGGGAGGGTTGGGGGGTGTGGGGAGGGTAGGGAGGTGGGGACTACCTCGAGCAAACAGGTTGGAGAAGTCAGTCTCTGTGCGCCGGAAACGGCCATCCCTGTCACTGTTTTCACAGGAAAGCAGGTTCTTGGAGGACTGTCTCTCTTTGAAGGCGCTCACAAGCCGGCTCTTCTCTTCCAGGCTGTTGGTCCTCTGCAAGAAGCCTGTAGCACAAGACGCTGGGTCAGAGGGAATGCACGAAATTCCCAGCCTCGGAGGGTCAGCTGCAGGCCAGTTCCACTGTCCATGCGGGGTTCCTGCTTCTCCTGAGAAGAAGCTGAGTAACTGCATCTTATGTATAAGGGCTGTGGCACTGCTCGCCTTCCGGCGGGGAAGGGGCAATGCCAAGTGTCATCACTGGTACAGACCCGGTCATGCAAGAGAGGAAAACAGTAAGCAAAGCCCATTCTCCTCTCTGAACATGACTCTGAACTCAGAATTAAGTCAATTGGACAGCTTCCACTCCAGTGACCAGCCCCAGGATGGGGCTTTAAGGGGAAGGACACTATTGGGGAGGATGCTGCCGGCACCGGGTTTATGGGCTGTGCAGCCTGAGGAAGGAGGGGGTGAGGACCAGCACTGGGGGTTAGGGAAGGTGCTTTCCTTGGGCATCAGGTAACGCTCACAGGACTGAAGGTAGGTGCAATTTTTCTGACCCAAACCTGAAGTGCAGCTGCCTCCATACCACCCCCTCTCCTTGAACAAAGGTATTGGGGAAAGAGACAAGGAAGCATAAAACCTTATGTGTGGTGACATTTCTTCCTGTAAATACTGACTGAGCATCTGTTGTGGAAAAGCACTTTGCTAAACATCTAGGACAGGGGACAGATAAAGATAAATGAGACAGATCTCCTACCCTCCAGGAACTGACAGTTTGGCAGATGGGAACCCATGTTGTAATAAAGCCAGAAAGCCACCCCAGAACCCCACAGAGCTGAATTCGTGAGCCCGGGGTGGGATACAAAGCACCTCACATCTGCCCCTCGGAAGGAGTAGAGATCTCTCGTACCTGCGGTGAGCAGCACAAACACCACCAGTGGCAAACAGAGAAGCAGGCTGAGGCAGAAGGCCTGGGGACTCTGCCAGCTAGGGGCACACTCCTTCCCTTCGTACCCACACCCATTCCTTCTGGGGCTCAGGACCTGCTGACCCACTCCTTCTCTCAGCATCTCCTCCCATTATGTCTCGATCTTAGCCCAAAATGCAACACACTGAAAAGAAGAAGAAAGTTCTAAGCTTCTCAGTGACCCCAAAGCTGTCTTTGTAGATACCAAGATCCTTGGGGAGTCATGCACATTACAAGACAGGCTTGGAGGAAAGTCCCAGGAGGTTCAAAGAGAGGCAAAGTTAATCTGGGGAATTCGGCTTTACTTCCCCAGGACTGCAATTCAGTGGCAAGGGGTGGAGGAAGGAGGGATGCAGGGGAAAGGCTGCAGGGATTGGAATCCTCTCACACACAGGAGCAGGGTCTATTTTTGGAGGGAAGAATAGGAAGATAGAGGCCCCAGGCCTTTCATTGTTCCCAGCACCTTGTAAACTTATCACTAAAGCCCCAAAGGACATCAGGAGGGGGTAAGACACCATAATAGAGCTCCACACTTGGGTGTAAAGGTGGGGGTTTGTATCCTTTCCCTCACCCTTCCTCCTACCTTCTTCATTTCCCATACAAACCCCAGAGTCCAAAACCAGGAGCCAGCACTCATTTGCCAGAGGCACCTGGTTCCTGAATTCCAAGACTGCTCCCCTAGTCCTGGAAAAGTGAGCTATGGAATTTGCCAGCCTGAAAAGACCAAATCCATGTGGCCTAATGGAGGTAAGGTCCTGCCCTCTGAACTCCTACTCTTTAGGTCTCTGACCTCTGGTTGGCTCTGACTCACTCCTTGGGAAAGCCTTAAGTCTCTACCTCAAAACCCCTTAGGAATGCCTTTCCTCTGGGCAGCGGGCAGGACCTATGACTTCGATTTAGGCTTTGGATATTATCTTCAAATCTGACACAGGCAGTTCCAGAGGTGTCCTGATAGGATGGAAAGATGACAATTATGACACAACTTTAAATCTGCATCTCATCCCTGGACCACACTGAGTGGAGTGCACTAGGAATCAGTATTTCCTATAAATCCTATGTTTATCTTTTGAATAGCATACTTACATTGCATTATAAATTGTGTTTAAACCCATTAATTTGCTAATATAAACACTTAATGCATATTGTTATCAGAATAACAATATCTTGGAAGGTATCTGTTTTTTAAAATATTGGAAGCCTCAAAAAAGATAAATGACCGAGGTCTCTCAAGGTCCTGAGAGGCTCTGGAAAGAAATGTATGCTTCTCCAAGGATGACCAGGTGGTGGATGACATTGAAGTCAGTGCTTTGACTACTTCCCTGGCTAGCAAGGGGTCCTGGAAGCAGGGGTCCCTGAGACTGAAGCAGATTGGATTCTCTCTTGCTCCGCATACCACCTGTGAGGACCTAGTTTAAGCAGTGAGTGGTAACCCAGCTCAACATTCCCAAGGGCAAAAAAGAAAAGCAGAGGCAAACCAAAGCTGCACTTGACTTTGGTCAGCTTGTCGCTAGCTTTAAGGGGAGAACAGGAAGCAAACCCTGTGATGACTCCTCCTTTGGGCGGAGGGGAGATCCTGAGGCTGGTTCCTCACTCCTGCCCCCAAACTCAAAGGCCTAGGGGGCCCATTGAGAGGGGAGGAGTGTAGGGAACTAGAGAGCACTTGGTTTGAGCAAGTCTATGAGCTGTGCATGGTAGAAGGGCACAGGGCCAAGGGGGTAAGGAGGGCTAAAGCCCATTCCACCCCCCCGCAACCCCTGCTCTTGCTCAGCAAGCTGTGGAGTGGAATTGCATCTACCTGGAGGAAGGAACTTTTTTCCTGATTTTTATGGGCTCAAAATACCTTGCCAGATCTCCCCCGCCCCAACTTCTTATTTCAACAGAAGCCAGAAATACATAATATCTGAAGTCTTTCTCTGTTTGAAAGTTGTATGGCAACTGACACAAAATCAAACACACACACACACACACACACACACACACACTGCATGGGCTAAAAAAAAGAGCTCATAGGCTGTAGCTGGCAGCCAGTTTGGGACCTCTGCATATATAAGTGATGGAGGGCCAAGGGCACACCGGGAAGTTAGTAGAACCCAGAGCCCCTGCATCTCCTTCTATTTAAGTCACGCCACCATGCTTGTAGCTACCCCATTCTACCTCTTGGCAAACCCTGGGTTTCTTCTACCTGATTATTTTCCCAGGGGATTCTGCCTCTGAAGCAAAGGGTACCACTGGTGAGACCCAGAGCCTTTTTGTAGCTTTCTTCCCTGGCTTCCAGAGAAGGGAGGTAGGAGAGGGGGTGGGAGTTGAATCTTGGCAAGGCACTGAAGATGTTTATGGGGGTCACCTAGGGCAATGGATTTGTAGGTGAGAAGAGGAAAATTAATTCTACTGCTGTCTTAATGTGAAAGGTCAGACCAACCTGGAGAGTGTGGAGAAGGCATCCTCCAGGCTCACGAATGTCTGGGATGAAGGGAGTTGGGGTGTCCCTGAGTGGAGGGTGGGAGGCTGTGGATTCAGGTCCAAACCAAAGACTGCACTTTGGAAAGCCAGAGTTGGTCCAAGGTATGGGAAATAAATCCGCCTGGTGTTTTGTTTCCTTTCAGAATCAAGCCTAATGTGAAGCCTCCTAACCTGTGGCCCCCAAAGCTTGCTTTTTAGCAGAAGCTAAAAAAGAAGCGGGAGCTCAACAGACTACCAGCCCTTTCCTCCTGTCAAACGGGTTGCAACTTTCCTGACATTAGTGTTGGTGTGTGTGTGTGTGTGTTTAAAACAGGGAAGAAACTCTCCGCGGATGGTAGCCCCCAAATGCTCAAGAGCGCTCCCTCATAGTAAGTTGATGCAAACTCGGGGACCCCTATTCGCGGACCCAACGAAGCTCAACTCTTTCTTGCCCGTTTACCCTTTAGGGGCACTCAGGGCGTGTCTCCGGAAGGGGGCCACAGGGGACACGGCCTGCGGCGCGACGCCTGGCTCAGGGAGTGCAGGAGGGACGAAGGTTGCCGGCCAGGCAGGCCCAGGGCCGCGGGGAAGGCAGCCCTCACCCCAAGTCTCCCCCACCCTGCCGGCGACCGCGGCGAGCGCATTGGGCTTGCTCAGTTCTGCTTGCCCGCCTGCATGACAATGACGGCTGCAGAAGCTGAGCGCCGTGGCCGCCGAAGGGACCGGGCGCGAAACGGGCCATTAAGCCGGGAATGGCGGCTGGGGGAGGGGGCTATTTATAGAACAAAGCTCCGCTGCCGCCAGCCTCCCCCGCCCGCCGACGCCGCCCGGGCCTAGCCCCGCGGGCCTCGCGGGCCGCAGAGAGGGCCAAACCTGGGGCCGCCCCGCGGCAGGGCTGGGCTCTCCCTGGGAGATGGCCGCGTCCAGGAGTTGAGCAACGCGTCCTCACCGTGGACCGAGGGGACAGAGCCCCAGAAGCGTTGGGAGGGCGTCTCGCGGCAAAGCGGGGAAGGGAGGGTGGTTCCCGGGAGCCGCTAAGTAGCCCCTGTCCTCTCCGGGCCCCGCCGCCGCCTGCCTCGGGCCCCCGCACGCAGAGGAGCTGCAAGAGCAGGCCCAGGGAACACTCAGTGGCCGGCTCCCGCTGGGGCGCTCGGGGCTGGGGCGGGCGTGCCCCGCGCCCGCTCCGCCGCTATCTCCCGCGCGCAGCCGCTGACGGATGGCTCTTTAATAAGCCCCTCGTTAATCTTCCCCCGCCCCTCCACCCCCTGCCCGGGACGTCCGTATTTTCTGGCCCGATAAGGCTAGAGGTTTTAGACGGTGAAATGTAGCAAGGAAAGCAAGTCCTCATTGTTCAGCCGGAGGCACTCAGCTGTGTCCCTTCGAACAAGTCTCCTTTTTTCCTTAAAAAAAAAAAATGACGTCCCTTGGGCGTTTTCATTTCAGACCCTCACGTCTCCGCAGAACGGTTCTTTCTCCTCTCCAGCTCCCAGATCTATTTGTCTTCCTCTCTGGCAAATCGTGCCCGACACCCCCTTTCTCCTCTTGAGGCCCCACGCCCCCGCCTGCCTCCTTTTCTTTCCTTCTCCTTCAAGGGCAAGCTCCGCAAACCCTCTGGCCCGAGCCGTCCGCACCTCCCCCAGGCAGGCCACCGAGGGCTGCAGGCAAAGAATGAAAGAACGAAATCTGAATCCGTTGTGACATCTCGGGGCACATTCTCAAGCTGGGGAGGCCACTTTCAACGTATGCTGGCGGGGACTGGCGGGGGAGGGGGGACGACGTGCCAGCCTCCGCCTCCGGCGGAAACCATGCCTTAGGCCTGCTCTCCGGGAAAACCAGACCAGTTCACCTCTTCAACCAGACCTTCCTTCCCCACGCAGGTAGAGCGCACGCTTAGGATCTGCCCCGACGCCGGCAAGAGGAGCGGGGCTGCCGCGCGGGGGCGCTGTGGCCTAGACCCGGGAAGCCCCGCTGTCTCTTGGGAGTCCCGGACTCCAGCCGAAAACGTACCCCCCAGCCGGGTCAAGGGAAGGCGGAGGAGGTTTAAGACTTGTAGAGGGGCTTCTCGCCAGGCGTCGGGGCTGTAGGTACTTTAGAAAACCAAACCCAAGAGCCGGGATCTCCTTCCTCTTGCGCCCCACTCTCCCAAACCCTCAAAGCCCGAGAGCTGCGCCGCCCTGCTGGGCCCCAGCGGGCCCTTCCACTCACCGCAGATCTTGAGCCCCAGTTTTCTGGTGCATCCATGGGCCACGCCGCACCAGGTGTCATACGCTAGAAAGCAAAAGAGGTGCGATCAGTGAGGTTCGGAGCATGTGGGGGACCGGGTCGAGGGCAAAGGTATTCTGGGGAGGAGAAGGCAGATCTTTCGCCAGTGCTCCTCAATAAAAACTCCTTCCTGAAAGGAGCAAGAGGCCAGATACGTGGGCCGAAGGGCAGACTCGTGCCCTTCGAGTGCCCATGACACTCCCTTCCTGCTCCCGCTTTCAGGTATAGAATGGTGTCTCTGAGAGGCCGAGCACCCATGCGGCCCGCCAGGCCTCCAAGCAACGCCGGCGGGGGGCGGGGGGGGAGGCGAGATCCGAGTGGACCACGTACAAAAGACCGGGCTAAGCCGCACGTGTTACCCAGCACCCACCCGCCAGGCCCTGTCCCTTGGTCTCCGCCCTGCAGACTCGAAGGGCGACCACAGCAGCCCGGAAAGGGAACACAGAGGCATCTGGGACCAAAACGTCTCATAATTTCTTGGCGGGTCTCCAGCCGAGTGGCAGCTTAAAATAAACTGGCATGAAATGGGGTCGCGGAAGAGTTCAGGAATTAATTGGGTGAAAAATAGTATTTGACTAGATGATCGGGCTCGCATGGCTGCTCTTCAGTCGGACCCAGAGTCGGGAAACAATAGTGTGCCTCCGGTCCTCATCGCGGATCCCCTCTTCCCAACCTGCCCCTCATTAACCCTTCCCTCAGACGTCTCAGGTCTGGAGCAAGCGAAGGCAAAGGGAATCAGGCGCCTTTCCTCCGGGTCCGAATGGCCGACCTAGGAGCCGTTGTGTTTTCCTTCTTTACCAGGCTGTTCTCAAACTCCTCAGGGTCTCTCCTGCCCTCGGGGTTCAGCTAGCAGGAAGGAGCACGGGGGTGCCTGTGGAGCCCGCGCGCGCTGGTGCGGTGGGCCCAGCGTGAAATTCCCTTCGTATCTCTCAAAGCAAGGCGCTTCCAATCACTCCCATCCCCCACCCCACCCTGGTCCGAGCTTTCAGCTCCGCGCGAATGTCGGCGGCGATAAGGAGAGTGACATCCATTAAACCCGAGGCACAACAGAGCCCCAGCGGGGAGAAGAAATAGACCAACGTCAGTGAGACAGCGTGTCACAGATGGAGTTCCTGCCACAGACAGGAAATCGGTGCGAAAGCAAAACCCTTATAATAAATAATACCTGGCGGGTAAAGAGCTATTTCCACTCAAAAAGTGCTTTCGCTTTAAACACCATCTCAGCTAATCCTCAGAACAACTCTATGAAACAAGAAGAGTGTTTATCTAAGATTCATTTTACAAATAAAAAGTAGGGATTCAGAGAGGTTAAGCGATTTTTCCAAGGTTACTCAGCTGGGGCACTGGTGTTCAGACCCAATGCACTGCCTGTCAGAGCTGGGGGTTACAGTAATAAAGGGACAGAGGGATGGGGGAGAGGAAGTGAGAGATCCCCTTTGGTGTAGCCAAGAGGCTGAGTAAGGTTGTGCGGATTGAGCAAGGCCACCTCCCAGGAGGCCTTGAAGAGAGAGAGAAGCGGAGCCCGCTGGGCGGGCGAGGGTGTGTCTGCAAGGGAGGACGAGAGCGGGCAGAGAGCCCGGCGTGCGCCTGCAGCCTAGGGTGCCCAACCCGCAGCTGGGCTGCCGGGGGGAGGGGGGCGGGGGGGCAGGCGACGACGTTCTCAGGACAGGTGCTGCACGCTCTTCCCAGGCAGGGTCCTCGACTATCTTCCCTCTGCCTCGGTGCCTTCCGGGCGCGCCAGGCCATGTGCGAACTCAGGTCAGCGCCTCCACTGGTTCTCGGCCCTGAGGTTGGGCGTATGCGCTCCACCGCGGGCTGCCGCCGGAAGGTAAGGTTAACCCGGGTGAGGTGGGATGGGGTAGGACTCTGAGGTGGGTGAACACTGCGGTTGCCCTGCCCTGTCAGGCAGCAAAAAAGGGGCGGGAAATGTGAAGAGGTCTGGAAAAAAAAGCCATCAAGGCCAGAGCAACAGACAAAGGCGAGCAGGCCTCGCGTTCCTCCCGGCCTGATCCGGCCAGCGGCCGCCAGTGCCCGGCTCACGTGCCACCAGGGCTGGCGGCTCTCCCGAGCCCCTCTTTGTTGTGTGGGTAATTGTAGCTCGCCTGGGGGGCGGGGAGAGGGAGCTGCAAAGGGAACTGAAACGCAACCTCAGGACTTAAGACAAGGCCTCCGGGCCCGGGAGCCAGTGGCTGCGCCAAGGGATTGGAGAGGGGGCTCCCCGGATAACATTCCCCCATCTTCGTTGATGGGAACGATCGACATTTTCTCAAGTCTATAGAAAGTGCCATAAAAGCATAGCAATAAGCCCTCCTAACCACACTGCCATTTCTAAACCCCTCTTCTATAGAAAATCTGGGGCTGTTACTACTGGAGCTGATAGATTGGGGGAGGGGGACTCATTTCAACCCGAACTGCAAAAAAAGAAAAACAACTCTTCCATCGCCAGACTTCTACAGAAAGGTAGGAAATAAATCTGAATTAAAGACAAATTCTGGAAATGGGCTGAAGAGCACACTGAGCTAGAGGTGGGGAAGCATAGAACTCACGTCCCCCCTTTTATCTGGTTCCCCTTTTCTTCTCTTTTGCCGACCTGTCAATTGCTGACAGATCTCCTGCCCTGGAGAAAAGAGAAGGGTGCTCTCTCCTCCCGCCCTGGCAAAGCTTCTTGCCGCTTCCTGGCTCCCCACCTCTCCACTCAGGTTGCTGCCCGCTGCTGTTTTTTTGTTTTTTGTTTTTTTTTGGTCTGAGATGTAATTAATTGTCTAAAATGTCGAAGCTCAGTCTCAAACCGTTTTATGCACCTTTCTCGCCCCTGGCTTCTCCCTCACTCGTCAATAGCTCGACGAAAATTTGGAGCAATTAGGGACCCCGAGTTTTCTAAAAGCTGCAATTAACGTCGAAATTTCTGCTGATTATAGACTTTGAGCACAGCGCAGGGGGAAAGGAGGAGGGGGTCAGGTCTCAGCTCAGCGAGAGCTGGAGACAGAAAACTCTCTATTCCCGCCGAGACTAGAGTCTCCTCACACCGCCCTCTGCCCCGACCCCCCGTCGTCCCACCAAGCCAAAGAAACCACACACAACAAAAACAACACTCTCGCCGCCCGTCCCTCCCTCGAAGCGAAGCCCCCAACGATCGCCGCTACTCGAACCTTGCGTGGTTCCCACTTTCCAGCGCCCCAGAATCGCCTAGCATTTCTGGCAGTCAAACGACCTCTGGCCGAGACCCAGGTCAGGGCCCCATTTCTTTCCAGCCTCCATCGTCTCCACGCTCCCCCTTCCCTTTCCATCAGCGCAGCCTCCTCACGTCCCAGCGCCCCCATCTTCCCCGCAGTCCATTCGATAGGAAACTGGGGCAGAACCTACTTGTGGGGCGCAGGTTGGTAGTATTGGGGTCCGCTCCCGCATTCGAGGAGGTTGCGGACGAAGAAGGGGTAGAAGACGCCATCAGCTTGGTCGTCCCGGGGCCTCTGCTGTGCTGTCCGGGGTCCTCGGCCAGTCGGGCGCAGGAACAGGCTGCAAAGAGATGCGAGAGCAGTGCGGGGAGGGCTTCCGGGGTCCTGCGCGGGAGGCGACTGAGCGGTCGGGGGCGCGGACGCTCCCCCCGAGAAGTCAGGGCTTGGGACAGAGAGGCGGGAGGAAGGGCACCTAACAGGCTGAGTCGGGGTGCGCCGAGGGGAGGAGGAGACGTGCGCGCGAGCTCTGGGACTCCGGCGCGGGCAACGTAGCCCAGGGCTGCTCTCCAGTCTGGCGGCGGAGCGGGGTGACCTGAAGTGCAGCGCAGAGACTAGGGGAGCCCAAGGCCAGTTCAGGACGCAGGGGTGGGGGGGATAGGGCTAGGAGGGCAAGGGAGCCTCAGTGCGCGATTTTCCAGCCGAGCCACGACAAGCCCCATTGGGCTCTCAGCAGCCGGAGGGCGGGCAGGCGGGGGGAGTGCGCACTGGGCGGGCACGTCTGGTTCGGTGTCTGGTTCCCGTTGTTGTGTCTGGTTAATTCCCTGGAAAGAAGGAGGCTAACTGCTCCGAGGACCGGGGACTTTGGTGAGACACGGTGAGAGGAAAAAAAGGGTCCATATCTTTACGTTCTCTCTCGGACTTGGCGGGGAAGAACTACAGTCACCTTGCACCCTAGGCAGCCAGAAAGCAGCGGGTCGGAACCTTGTCTCCCTCTTGTCCCACCCCGTTTTGAGCCATCTGGAAGCCTAGGACGAGGCTCGGTCCGGGTTTCTGTGTTCCCTCTCCACCCAACTCTCTGAGGTCCCCAGATTTTTCGCTGAACAAAGCCGAAGAGGTTGAGTGTGGCAAGAAAGGGGAACATTACTGGGGAAACGAACTTGCCCTCTGCGCTCGGAAGGCGGCAGACTAGGATCGGTGCGCGACGCCCCTGTACTGCGCTCGGCGCTGGCGCGATGGCTACCGAAGGCCCCGGGACAGAGGTGCCGGCCAATCTGGGTAGATCTAAGACCCCGCAGAGTAGCACCTGCTCGCCACCGCCTTCACACGCACCCTGGGATCCCACACCCAGCCCTGCGCGCGCATTCATACTGTAACGCCGGCCACGGTAGACCGCAGCTTCTGGGGAAGTAACAGGTTACCGCTCGGAGTCGTGCCTTTGGCAGCTGCTGCTCAGGAGCCCTTTGGTGAGACGGGCGCTCACAGCCGGGAAGCGATGGGGAAAATCCTCTCTCCACTTCAGCGCGGGTGTCAGCCTCTGGGCATCCCTAGGCGTGAATTTCGCTGGTGGGGGTAGGATGAACGCGAAGGTCGGGGTCGCTGCGCCGCGCACCAAGGGAGAGCCGGGAGTAGGGCAGGCGGGACGTGCTCTGCTAGGGAGGGTAGATGGCTGTCGCTGGGAGTGGGGGTTGGCCAAGAAACTGCGGGTCAAGAGGACCCAGCTGAACAGCTGCAGCCTGGCACTGGGAAGTCCGGGCGGCCGCGCGCTTACCCACCTGGGCTAGGCGACAGCAAGCAGGGCGCTCCTGCCGCTCCTCTGCGCAGCGCGCAGCGATCCGCTCGGCCCCGGCCCTGCCACAGGCGTAATCTTCCCGGCGTCACCTCCAGCTGCCGCCGGGCTCCCGCCAGCACCGTCCCGCACGCGAGCTCCGGAAGGAGAAGAGAGCGGTCGGGAGAGGCAGCTGGTAGGCTTCGGGGGAGGCGGGGGCGGAGTGGGGAGGCGGGGACGGCTCGGCGGGGGAATCACGAGGCCGCTGCTCGCGGGGGCAGCTCGTCGGCAGAGCGGTGGGGCTCCTTTGCAGGTGCCTGATCGCCTCTGGAGCTCTAAAGGGCGATTATAAATCCAGATCACGGTTTGGGGCTCGGAAAAAAAAAGGCCCTATGAGTAATCCAGAACGTACTCAACATGCTCTATTTTTGAAAGAGGGTGTCGGGTAAGACGAGGGAAAAGATAATTCCTACGAAGAGTTCTGCCTCGTTGAGTGCTTCTTCTTCATCCCTCTCCCCCATTTCCTTCCCCTCCCATATTTTCGGGAAGACTAGAACAGTGGCTTTGCCTCAATTTCTTTCCTCGCGGATCCCCCAGATCTACGACCCCGCGACTCTTACCTGAGTAAAAGCGAGCTCTGGCGTTGTGTCCTCGCTGGCTCTCTACTGAGCCAGGACTGTTGTAAAAGCAAAGGAGGCAGAGTTTGGAGGGGAACACTCAGACCCCGGAGGAGACCCCGTCTCCTTTCACTTCAGTTTCTTCATCCAGCTCAGAGCCTCCCCAAAGTACTTTACCTGAGTACCGCTACCCACGGCCACCCGCAGAGAAAAGGTCCCGTTTCCCACCCACTGTGCACTCCCTGCTAGTTTTGGTCCTCTTGGTAATGGGGAAAGAAGCCCTCCTGATTGATCACATCTGAAGGTTAATAACACGCACGAGCGCGGCTTCACACAAACGGAAAACCGAGCACAGAGGTGGCCCCAGGGGGCGGGGTGCGGGTGGGCAGCGGACCATCCCTCCCTACTCTGCCCACTCTCCTCACCACCCCCCCTGCGATTTTGCGCTTTTTAAGGATTCTCCCTTTGCATTATTTAAACATATTTAATGAATTGCCGCGTTCGGAAAAGCACCTCACAATAAGAAGGCGTTCGCCGAAAATTTTCCACCAGGGGGCGCCAGGCGCCCAGAGACCGCGAGGCCCTGTGCGGGCGGGGTCTTTCCTCCCCGCGGGAGCTAACTAACCCCTGGAAGGGCTGTCTGGGCTCTATTACTCTCCCGCCTCTTCAAGCCATCCTTCAGCCAGCCTCGTCGCTAATGTATGTTCTCCTCCTTCGTCTACCTCAGTGTCTTTTCCTTTAGGGCAAAAAAAAAAAAAAAAAAAAGTTGATCTTTGTGTGTGGCTGGGTGATACCGTGTAACCAATGATTCCTTTACTCGTTTCACAGTGATTTTTTCCCCCTGTTACTGTGCAGCAGGCAGGGGTTATTTATGGACACGTCTGCGGCCTTGCTGGTCCAACCGAAGCCCGTACCTTGTCTCTGAACGACAGAAAATCTTACTAATAACCGAAAATTCCCTAATAAGATCGAAGATTCCGCCCTGAGAAGATACAGTCCCATTAGTAAGAGGGATAGCGCTCTGAGGTTTGAAATAACCGCGTTGCCCTTGATACTGAAGAAAATACTCTTGTCCTCTCTCTACCTCACAATAAAAGCTCGGGCACTTTTTAAGGACCCAAAAGCATCCTGAACGGCGGCAGGAGGGCAGTCACCGCAGCTCTGGGCGCAGGAGCTCCAGGCTGGGCAAGGTGGGTGTGCCCACTCAGCGAAGGAAAGGTCCCTTCAAAACCTTGCACCGCTATGCTTGAAATGTGCGGTTGACTCCGAAATGAGGCTCGGAATTCCACCCACGCCCCCTCCTCAGACCTCCCTAAATGAGATGGTTGCACCAATCAGAGAGCCCAGTGCCCGTGCTAAATCATGGAAGACGCAAGGAGCAAGGAGACTGGCGGGAGGAGGCAACAAATCCCGATGCCCCTCAGGGGCCGTTGTCCCAGAAAGATGCCTGCTCGCCCTGGCTCCTCAACCCTCTCCCAAGACCCGAGATTCCCCTGAAAGGAAGATTCATTTACTTTCACCTGTGGCTTGAGACTGAGAAATTTCCAGCCACTCCCTCTTCTGACCCCAGTGTCCAAAACGTTCACCCCTAACGTTTTAGCCAAGAAAATGATCCCGTTGGCAAAAAAACAATCTACAAAAAGCAGGTATCACAAATTAAAGTTGAATCCGTCCAACTGCGAGGACATCCCTCCCTTTCTCCTTTATGGAGGGGGAGGGAATGAAGTCTCGTCCTTAATTTAAAAATGTTTAACTAAATATTAAAAAATTAGGTAATTAAACGAATATTTATTAATCACTTACTATGCGACAGGCGCTGTTCTTAGGGAGTTTTACACTGTTCCAGCAACTTACATTATCTCTGCACTCATGGAGTTGACATTCCAGTTAGGCAGGGAAAGTAACAGACTTGGGGACTTATGGTTTTGGTTTAATTTCCAATTATCTCCCATTCCAACCTAGACTCTTGGACTCAGCGAGATGTTAAGGAGCCAAGGGCCTGGAATTACAGCCAGTGAGTTGGGAGACAGGGCGCGGCTGTTTCAGGACCACGGACAGCGCCCGCCGTTCTGTCCCTTAGGCCTCCCTTTAGTCGGCTTCAGTCACCAGCTCTCGGCCAACCGGCCCCACAGATCCTGCCCGTCTCCCCTCCCGGCTGTAACTGCGGTGTTTTCCCCCTTGTTGGAGTGGGGGCTGGGGGATTAGAGTATTTCGTCCTCTCCTTCTCGGTAAGAATTTGTAGTGAGTGTTGTTGTGCTTGTCTTTTGGCTCTTTAGAACATTTGGAATCCCTATTTTTGTTTGTTTTTCACTATTCTTTTTATCTTTTATTACTCCCGGGGTGGTGAGGGGGAGATGCTGTGGACAATTGGGGTGGAAAATAGATATCCTCTACAGGGACTCGAACCGGTGGTGAGGGGTGGTCCGGAAAGGAGTGGTGTCCGCCCAGCTGTTTCTTTTGCATTTGATGTAAGGTTTAGAGCTTTGAAGAAATGGGAACGCGGAGCCCAGAGGCGGAAGGAGTGGGCGAGCGCGAGCCCTCCGGTCTCTCCTGGGTGTTAGGGGTTTCCGAGCCTGCAGCCCTGGCTACTCGATCCTGTCCACCCAGGACAACCTTCCTTTAGGTCAGCGACGGCTGGGACTTGGGAACACGACCCTCCGCCCACAATGCCCTTTCCCAGGGATGTTTAAAGATATTCCAATCGGATTTGGAGCCGAGCCTTTCAGCAAAAGAAAAAAGGGAATGGATGGGAGGAGAGTAAGGCGTGGAAGGGGCCCCAAACAGGCTGCGGGAGAGATTTTTATGCGTAAAATATGGTCCACGTCAAGGTGAGTAAATGAGAAATGTCACTCTTTTTTTTTTTTTTTCTTTTAAACGCATTTAGCATTTTTAGCTTCCAGGAAAGGTAATTTGGAGCCACGGTGTTGGTTCATTTCCGCTGGCTCTTTAAGATCTATTTTAAGTACCTAATTTATGACCAAAAAAGAGGGGGAAAAAATGGCAGTGCTCACCGTTTAAACGTCTGTCTCCTGAGACGAGAACTGTGGGAAAGGTTGTTAACCTTACACTCGGCTTTTCTTAAGTCGAGGCTAAAGCCTATTCGGTGTGTTTGAGTACTTTAAAGATAGTTCCCAAATTATTCTGGACTTTCTTTGGGGACCATCGCTAAATCGACACCCCTACTTCAACAGATCACACCATACTCACTCCTGAAAGGCAGGAAAGGGTTAAAAGGGCGGTGAGGAAGGCAGAATTTCAGCCAGAACGAGGGAAAGGACTCCGGAAATTACAATCTTTTCTCCTAATGAAGAGAGCTGAGTTCCTCAGATAATCGTCAAATGGTCCCTTCCTCCTTGGTATTCAAAAGATGAAAATATTCTAATATTAAAGAAATTAATCAAGGAGGACACAGTGATTTGTATTTGGGCAAATCTTGCGTAAATCTTAAACCCAATTCCTGCTATTCCAAACACACAGACGAGGGACCAGCAGGTGGCGATAGATTACAATTTCTGAGAGGAAACAACAGCCCCACAAGGGAGCAGTTCTTCAAGGAAAACTGCAGGCCCGTCCCCGTTCACATTCATACCCTGCCATATTTCACAAAGCAGGGCTGTTTAAAATGCTGAGAGATGCTGCCGGAAGTGGGCTGAAACACCCAGGGTCTCTGTCCCTTTGGTGAAAGAGACAGGAATGTGAATATCCATTTCTTTCCCCACAGAGCTTTACCCCAAAGGTAGCCTTAGGAAAAGAACTCTTTGATAGAGGCAAGGTATTTCACTGCAAAAGTGGAGACCAAGGAAATAACAGATCTGGACTGCAATTCTGACTGAGAGCTTTTAAGATGTATCTATATTTTCTACTCTTCTTTCAACAAAAACTAAGGCAAAATCAGTCTTTTCCCAAAAGAGTGGATGCAACAAAGTTGATTTCCCTCCCACATGAGATGCTTTGGTGAAATGGTATGGAATGGGAGAGTGGCTACAATAATATTTTATCCATTTATTTCAGTGTAGAAGCTCTTACTGTTTAAAATAACAGGAAGTTAGCCTTTGTTTTTAGATGTAGGTGACTTGGACTATTGTTTATGAGAAGCCTCTGGAAGGTTCTGACTCAGTCATGGAAAATCTGCGAATTTAAATTTCTGTTTCAGATTGGGTTCCTTTCCTAATCCTGGCCAGTTACTCAGGGAAGAAAACTGTAAATTTAATGGGAGGGATTCATCTGAGCTGTTGTAACTCACTCCCTTTTATGTCAAGAACTTACATGTAAGAGCTCACTGGAATGTATTCACAGCCAAATTTCTCACCTGTATCATCTGCAAATCAGTACCATGGGTTTCCCCAAAGCACTTAGTCACCTGGAGCTCATTCTTTCTATCTTACCCTCAGTTCCAAGACTGAGGTCCTGTTTTCTTTGCCTTTGGGTAAGTCTGGAACCCCTCAAGCAATGCCTAAATATGTGGGTTAAATGATAATATCTTCTCACTGGGGCTATAGGCACATTATCTCAACTTCAAAGCCAGGGACAAGCCACAGACAAGCTGCTGAATAGATAATATATTCCTAAAATCTTCAGGTGGCCATGTGGAAGGCACCTAGCAACTGAGGAATGAGTGTGCAGAGTCATTTTGCACCAGTTGTTTTTCTTGTTATATCTGGATTCAGATGAGTTGAAAAGAAAATGTAGAGAAGGAAGAAATAAGTCTCAAAAGGTCAGAACCATCTACAGGACCTCAACTAGCCTACGGAGCCACCAGTTACATTAGTATTTAAGCCATGGCTTTAACAGGTTGTAAAAGAGCTCAATTTAGCAAGTTTTATTTTGAGACATCTTTCTCAAAGTATTCTTTTAATTCTGTTTAGTACATGATTTTTAATATTTTTCTTCTTATTTTCTTTCATTGGTGAGTTACAAACTAAGAGAAGGAGGCTTTGGGATGCTGCTGCTGCCTGCTGATTTGTGTATTCTGCCTCACCTTTAGATGAGTTCTTCTGACGCCAATAGGAAGAAACTGAACTTGGTGCCTGTTATGATGAGGAAGAGATTTTCCTAATACACTGTCCAGTGGTAGACAGGGTACTGTGAAATTTATCATCTTTACAGAGTGATCATTTTCAAATAATCCTTTTTATGGAAAGGCATTTAAAATAATTTTTATTAGAGATGAAGCTAAACTTAGGACCTGAGAGCATGAAACAGAAAAAACTGCATTTCAGAGTGGAGAGGAGGCAAGTTACAGTATTAATAAAGGAGGAAAGGAGCTCATGAAAGTTAACCAACTATTTGTCGGGGAGAAATAATTTTCTCTGCTCTTCAGGGTCTTCCTAGCTGGACAAAGAATCAAATTGATATGAGACAGATTAACAGGAGAAAATAAAATTTCATTTTGTACATAGGAAATCCACACAGACATGAAATTCCAAAGCTAGGCAGGCAAAATGAGGAATATATATCATCCTGAACTAAGGAGAAGAGATTAGGGGTCTGGGACCTCAAAGGGAAGGAATGCAATTCACAGGAAGATGAAAAAGAGTAAACACTGTTTAACCCAACAAATGTTTGCTGAGCCACTCAGGAACAATGGGACATAGAGGATTTGATCAAATAGACTTTGTTAGGTTCCTCCTTGTCTACCACACCTAGTTCATATTATACTGTAGTTATGTATGGTGATAGCTCTCTTCTTAGATTGGGTCCTCTATCTAAATTCTTTTTAGGCAGTTGATGGGGAGGTAAAGAGCTTTTTCTGCATCTGCTGGGGTTTTTTAAATTTATTGTTATTATTTCTTTTTAACTCAAAAGAATCTTTCTGCCAAAGTGGCCTCTTGGGGTGGCCTGCCCTTGGCCCCTATAATTAAAAATATATTTGTACAGTTATTCAGGAATAGGAGCAATAATAAGTTCTAAGAAAATAGGGACTTTGGGGGGTGCTATTGATGTTGGATTGCAATTTTTGCTACTTAAATTATCCAATTAAATGTAAGGGTAGCAAGTTTGTGAGTATATTAACTGTTCTATGAAGATCAGCAAGTTTCTATATCAGATGACATTTCTTTTCTGAACATAATGGCCTATTTATTTACTTATCAGTATTTATCCTCATTAGAAGCTTCTAGCATACCAAAAAGAATACTAAGGCCTGCTAAAATGGCTCACATATAATAGGCACTCCACAAATATTAATCTCTTGTTTCTGCTTTGCCTTGTGTTAACTTTTCTGTACCTCAGGTCAGTTTTACCTTAACTCTTTTTAAAAGTTTCTTTATTTTAAAAAATACATAATTTTTACTTTAAGATAATATGTAATTGTTGAAGAAAGTATAAGACTCTATAATGAGGGGGCGCCTGGGTGGCTCAGTTGGTTAAGCGACTGCCTTCGGCTCAGGTCATGATCCTGGAGTCCCGGGATCGAGTCCCGCATCGGGCTCCCTGCTCAGCAGGGAGTCTGCTTCTCCCTCTGACCCTCCTCCCTCTCATGCTCTCTGTCTCTCATTCTCTCTGTCTCAAATAAATAAATAAAATCTTTAAAAAAAAAAAAAAAAAGACTCTACAATGAATTGAAATAACCTCATCACCCAAACTCAACCATAGTTAAACATTTTATTTTTTTCCCAGATTTCCACCCCCCCACCCCACTTCATGTATAGGCTTAATTAAAAAGTTTTTCATATTGGACAGATATTTGTACACCCATGTTCAGAGCAACATTATTCATAATAGCCAAAATGTGGACCCAACCCAAGTGTCTAACAATGGATGAAAGGATAAACAAAATGTGATATATACACAGTGGAATATTATTTAGCTATAACAAGGAATGAAGTATTGATACATACTATGATGCTGATGAATCTTGAAGACATTATGCTAAGTGAAATAAACCAGTCAAAAAAAGATAAATATTTTAAGATTCCACTTATATGTGGTACCTAGAATGGTCAAATTCATACCGATAGAAAGTAGAACAATGGTTGCCTGGGGCTGGAGGGAGGGGGAATAGAAGTTATTGTTTACTGGGTATAGAGTTTCAGTCTGAGAAAATGAAGTTCTTAAGATGCATAGTGGTGATATTATCACAACAATATGAAAATACTAAATGCTACTCAACTATACACTTAAAAATGATTAAAATGGTAAAATGTATGTTATATTTTACCACAATAAAAGTGATGCATGCCCATGACAAAAAAAAAAAAAAAAGAGAGAACAAATAAAAACTATAAATTAAAAAATAAACTTTTCTTACCTACGTCCCCTCCTCAATTGCACAACCCAGGGATAACCATTCAAACCAGTTTCATGCAGGCATACCTTGGAGATATTGAGGGTTCAGTTCCAGACCACTGCAGTTTAGCAAATGTCACAATAAAGCAAGTCAAATGAATTTTTTGGCTTCTCAGTACACATAAAAGTTAAGTTTACATTATCCTGTAGTCTATTAAGTGTTAGCATTATGTCTAAAAAACCTAATGCACATACTTTAACTTAAAAATACTTTGTTAAAAAACACTAACCATCATCTGAGCTTTCAGTGAGTCATGATCTTTTTGTTGGTGGAGCTTCCTGCCTAGATGTTGATGGCTGCTAACTAATAAGGGCTGTGGTTGGTGAAGGTTTGCAATTTCTTAAAATAAATTTCTTTTTATTTTTATTTCTTTTTTATTTTTTTAAAAGATTTTATTTATTTATTTGAAAGAGAGAGACAAAGTGAGAGAAGGAACACAAGCAGGGGGGGTGAGACAGGGAGAAGCAGGCCTCCTGCTGAGCAGGGAGCCCGATGCGAAACCAGGACCCTGGGATCATGACCCAAGATGAAGGCAGACACCCAACGACTGAGCCAACCAGGCACCCTTAAAATAAATTTCTTAAAATAAAACAACAAGGAAGTTTGCCTCATTGATTGATTCTTCCTTTCATGAATGACTTCTCTGTAGCATGCAATGTTGTTCAATAGCATTTTACCCAAAGCAGAACTTCTTTCAAAATTGGAGTCAATCTATCAAGCCCTGCTACTGCTTTATCAACTAAGTTTATGTAATATTCTAAATCCTTGTTTGTCATTTGAACAATCTTCACATCGTCTTCACCAGGAATAGATACCATCTCAAGAGTCCACTTTCGTTGCTCATCCATAAGAAGCAACTTCTCAGGGGCGCCTGGGTGGCTCAGTCAGTTAAGCGTCTGCCTTTGGCTCAGGTCATGATCCCAGGGTCCTGGGATCAAGCCCCATGTCAGGCTTCCTGCTCAGTGGGGAGTCTGCTTCTCCCTCTTCCTCTGGCCTTCCTCCCTGCTTGTGCTCTCAATCTTTTTCTCTCAAATAAATACATAAATAATCTTAAAAAAAAAAAGCAACTCCTTATCAGTTCAAGTTTTATCATGAAATTGCAGCAATACAGTCACATTTTTAGGCTTCACTTCTAGTCCTCTTGCTTTTTCCACCACATCTGCAATTACTTCCTCCACTGAGTCTCGAAACCCTTAAAGTCATCCATGAGGCTTGGAATCAACTTCTTTCAAACTCCTGTTAGATATTTTTACTTCTTTTCATGAATCACCCACATTCTTAATGACATCTACAATGGTGAATACTTTACAGAAGGTTTTCAATTTACTTTGCCTATATCTATCAGAGGAATCACTATCACTGGCAACTATAGTCTACAAAATGTATTTCTTATACAATAAAGACTTGAAAGTTAAAGTTCCTCTTTGATCCTTGGGCTGCAAAATAGATGTGTTAGTAGGCATGAAAACAACATTAATCTCATTATACAGCTCCATCAGAGCTCTTGGGTAACCAGTCAATGAACAGTAATATTTTGAAAGGATTTTTTTCTGAGCAGTGGGTCTCAACAGTAGGCTTAAAATATTCAGTATGCCATATTGTAAGCAGATGTGCTGTCATTCAGGCTTTGTTGTTCCATTTATAGAGCATATAGGCAGAGTAGATTTAGTATAATTCTTTTTTTTTTATTTTTTTTATTTTTTTTTATTCTTATGTTAATCCCCATACATTACATCATTAGTTTTAGATGTAGTGTTCCATGATTCATTGTGCATAACACCCAGTGCTCCATGCAGAATGTGCCCTCCTCAATACCCACCACCAGGCTAACCCATCCTCCCACCCCCCTCCCTTCTAGAACCCTGTTTGTTTTTCAGAGTCCATCGTCTCTCATGGTTCGTCTACCCCTCCGATTTCCCCCGCTTCATTCTTCCCCTCCCGCTACCACCTTCTTTTTTTTTTTTTCTTAATATATATTGCATTATTTGTTTCAGAGGTACAGATCTGAGATTCAACAGTCTTGCACAATTCACAGCGCTTACCAGAGCACATACCCTCCCCAGTGTCTATCACCCAGTCACCCCATCCCTCCCACCCCACCCCCCTAAAGAAGATGTGGTATATATATACAATGGAATATTATGCAGCCATCAAAAGGAATGAGATCTTGCCATTTGCAACGACGTGGATGGAACTGGAGGGTATTATGTTGAGTGAAATAAGTCAAACAGAGAAAGACATGTATCATATGATCTCACTGATATGAGGAATTCTTAATTGCAGTATAATTCTTAAAGGCCCTTATTTTTTTCCCAAGTTTTTATTTAAATTCCTGTTAATTAACATACAGTATAATATTAGTGATTCAACACTTACATACATTACCAGTGCTCATCACAAGTGCACTCCTTAATCCCCATCACCTATTTGACCCATCCCCCCACCTACCTTCCTTTTGATAACCATCGGTTTGTTCTCTGTCATTAAGAGTCTGTTCTTGGGCGCCTGGGTGGCTCAGTTGGTTAAGCAACTGCCTTCGGCTCAGGTCATGATCCTGGAGTCCCGGGATCGAGTCCCGCATCGAGCTCCCTGCTCAGCAGGGAGTCTGCTTCTCCCGCTGACCCTCCTCCCTCTCATGCTCTGTCTCTCATTCTCTCTCTCTCTCAAAAAAAGAGTCTGTTCTTGGTTTTCCTCTCGTTATTTCCCCCATGTTCATTTGTGTTTTTTTCTTAAGTTCCACATATGAGTGAAATTATATGGTGTTTGTCTTTCTCTGACTTATTTTGCATAGCATAATACTCTCTAGCTCCACCCACATCATTGCAAATGGCAAGATTTCATTCTTTTTGATGGCTGAGTAATATTCCTGTGTGTGTGTGTGTGTGTGTATACATCTTCTTTATCCACTCATCAGCCATGGACATTTGGATTCTTTCCATAATTTGACTATTGTTGATAATGCTGCCATAAACATAGGTGTACAAGTATCCCTTTGAGTTATTATTTTTGTATCCTTTGGGTAAATATTTATAGTATAATTGCTGGGTTGTAGGGTAGTTCTATTTTTAACTTTCTGAGGCAACTCCATACTGTTTTCTAGAATGGCTACATCAGTTTGCATTCCCACCAACAGTGTAAGAGGGCTCCCCTTTATCTGCATCCTCGCCAACTGAGGGCCCTTAGGTTTTCAGAATGGCAAATGAGCATTGGCTTCAACTTCAAGCCACCAGCTTCATTAGCCCCTGACAAATGAGTCAGCCTGTTATTTGAAGTCAGGCATTGACTTCTCTCTGGCTATGAAAGTCCTAGATAGCATCTTCTTCTTAAAGAAGGCTGTTTTGTCTATTGAAAATCTATTGTTTAGGGTAGCCATCTTCATTCATTATCTTAGCCAGATCTTCCGGTTAACTTACCACAGCTTCTACATCAGTACTTGCTGCTTCATTTTGCACTTCTATGCTGTGGAGAAGGCTTCTTTCCTTAAACCTCAGGAACAAACCTCTGCTAGCTTCCAACTTTTCTTCTGAAGCCTCCTCACCTCTCTCAGCCTTCAGAGAATTGAAGAAAGTTAGGGCCTTGCTCTGGATTAGGCTTTGACTCAGGGGAATGTTGTGGCTGGTTTGATTTTCTATCCAGACCGCTAAAACCTTCTCATATCAGCAGTAAGGCTGTTGCACTTTCTTATCATTTTTATGTTCACTGGAGTAGCACTTTCAATTTCCTTAAGAACTTTTCCTTTGTATTCACAACTTGGCCTAACTGGTGCATGAGGCTTAGCTTTCAGCCTATCTCAGCTTTCAACATGCCTCCCTCAGTAAGCTTAATCATTTCTAGCTTTTGATTTAAAGTGAGAGATATGTGACTATTCTTTTCACTTGAACACTTAGAGGCCACTGTAGGGTTATTAACTGGTTTCGTTTCAACATTATTGTGTCTCAGGGAATAGGGGGCCTGAGGACAGGGAGAGAGGGAGAGAGAGAGAGTGAGAGAGAGAGAGAGAGAGAAGGGTAGGTTGGTAGAGGAGTCAGCACACACACATTTATCAATTAAGTTTGCTGTCTTCTATGGGCATAGCTCATGGCACCAGAAAATAATTACAATAGTGACACCAAATCACATGCAGATCACCATAACAGATCACCATAACAAATATAATAATAATGAAAAAGTTTTAATATTGTGAGAATTACCAAAATGGCACCAAGAGACTTGTTCAATGCAGGGTTGCCACAAACCTACGATTTGTAAAAAAATGCAGTATCTGCAGAGTGCAATAAAGCAAAGCACAATAAAATGAGGTATGCCTGTATTTCTATTTTACACACACTGTGAACTGGCACAAGGGTCCACCAATTCCCCTTCCTTGGCTTTGAGTGGCCATGACCCCTTGGAGACCTGAGGGTAACCTTAAGAGCCCAGTTTGGCTTACAGTCTTGAGGATGTTATCGGTCATCATGTTTGCTATGCTGTGACATGGACATTAGGAAGGGCTCTCTTGACTATAAGTAATAGAAAATCTGAAACAAATAGGCTTGAATGGTAAGAAAATATATTGTCTTACATAGGATATTCAGAGATAGGGCAGGTATGAAACCAGAGTTAGCCCCATTATAACTCATAACCCATGGCAGCTGGTGAGTTTATTAGGAAAGCCAATCAGAGAGACCTTTCCCTTCTTAGTCTGGCCTTGGCAGCCTTATCCTACCCCTACTGTGAACTCTCAGTACCTCATGACATTGGACACTTGCCCAGAACCCCAAAACATTTCCAATAGATCTAGGCTTTCCTTCACATCTGGCACTATGAGTTATGATCAAGCATTCACTCTTATTGAACATCAGTATTTTAGGCAAATATCAAAATTACAGATATCTTACAGGTCAACCAGGGTAAAGTTAAAGGGAAAAACCACACCGCAATGAAAGGGAATGCAGGTTGTCACCTTGTTTAATATATAAAGAACTGTAGGATAACTGAAGGCTTTATAAAGACCAATACTGGGGAACAAAGGAGAGGCATCTCTGATTCCACGCTTGGACTGCTGGGGCAGTGGTCCAAACAGAACCAACCACCACAAACCAAGGTTATGTTACATGCATTTTCTGAGGTATTAGATAGGCTTTACTTGACAAATCATCTCCCTTTCTTCAATCTGTTTCTCTCTACTGACCTTTTAGGGAGGAAAGCACAGGGGTGAAGGGTAGGGTAGCATTAGATTAAAATACCTGGATTTGGAATACCTGGCACTCTCCCTTTCCAACCTGGGCCCAGCAGAATGGCTCTCTCACAAAGAAGAGCAGTGAGTAGGGCCACTCTGTCACCAGTGAGCTAGTGACCAGACCAGAGAACACACCATCAACATTCACAAGTGCATCATCCATGGAATAGGCTTTAAGAGGTATGCTCCTCAGGCACTCACAGAGATCTGAAAATTTGCCATGAAAGAGATGGGAACTCCAGATGTGCTCATTGACACCAGGCTCAACAAAGCTGTCTGGGCCAAAGAAAATAGGGAATGCCCCATAAAGGAATATACTGTGTTCACGTGCAGTCATCCAGAAAATGGAATGAGGACGAAGATTTGCCAAATAAACTCTATATACGTCACTTAGGTACCTATCACCACTTTCAAAAACCTAGTCAGTCAGTGTGGATAAGAAATGACCAGATGGTCAAATAGTTATGAAACCCTAACACACACACACCAAAAAAAGAGACCTAGATTTGAATCTGCTAATTCCCAGGTGTGTGATCTTTAGAAAGATACTCTCAATTTCTCTAGGCCTCAGTTACTTCAAATGTAAATGGGAGATAATAATGCCCACCCTGTACTGATGTTATAAAGATGAAAAACATTAACATACGGCATGCTTAGTACATCCCACAATATGCACAACGCATGACAGCTAATCAGTACATATAATCATCCTTCCTACTAAACCTGCTCACCTTAAACACTTAAAAAAATTATATTCCTTTTCCCTGTCTTCCAACGCTTCATCTTCTCCTTTATATCAAACTCCTTGCTTTCCTTTTCAACTCCAGTGCACTCAAACTCACTGAAATATGGCTCTCCCCCACCCCACTCGACTGACCCTGCTCTCCCTAATGTCACCAACCACCTCTTTGTTGCTATCCAACACCTTTTTTCGTTTTTACCTTACTTGTCCTCTTTACAATGTTTGGCCAAGCAGATCTTTCCGGGCCTAGAAGCTTTCCTGCATTTCTGTGGTAGTATTCATTATTAGGTAGGATGTTTTGAGCAGCAAAAAAAAAAAAAAAAAACAACCCTCAATCCAAACCATTTTAAATAATAAGAATGCTATCTCACATAATAATAAGCACAAACAGAGGGCTGGCTTCCAGAGCAGTTAACTGCGTGGCTGAACATCACCAGAAATCTAGGTTCTTTTTGCTCTGCCATCCACAGCATTAGCTTCATCCTAAGATTCAGTCCCCTCATCATCATAAAATGGCTGCCAGCAGTAAGAAGGGCAGCATCCTTCCTGGTTCTTAACCAGAAGGATGGAGGAATCTCTCCTTCCAATCATGAAATAAAGTCCTTGGTCTGGTTGGGCCAATGTAGGTCACATGACCTCCTTTGGAACAGTAACAGTCACCAAAGAAATGCCATGTACTGATTGGCTGAGGGTACCTTTCTTGAGTCCCATGGCTATGTGTGTGCAGAGTGAATATCCTAACAGAATCAGAGCTCTCTTAGCAAAGATGCAGGGAGGGATAGATGCTGAGTGGGCAACCAATAGCACCCACTATATTCACTTTCTTGATTTTCCTGCTGGCTGTTCTTCTGTCTCTTTGTGCACTTCTCTTTCTTAGACTACCACTTAAATGTTTATCATTTAAGATAATTTTATTTTCAGTCCTCTTCTATACAGACTATACTTTCTCTGTGAGCCATCACTTCCTTATCTTTGATTACTATCTCTAATCAAAGAGATACTTCTGTTATGTGTTATCTAATTGAGTCTAAACTGATGAGTCCTAATTAAGGCATCTATTTCCAACCAAAGTGTTTCTTCCAAGCTCCATACCATGAATTCGAAAATATAAATACTTACCCAATACTTCCCCCCACTCTCAATGATGTGTATGTATGTCCTAATCCCCAGAACCCATAAGTATGTGAGGTTACATGGGCAAAGAGCAATTAAGATTACAGATTCAATTAAAGTTGCTAATCAGCTGACTCTAAAATAGGGAAGATTATAGATTATCCTGGATTATTCAGACATAAGTGTCTTTAAAAATGGAAGAAGATAGGGCACCTGGGTGGCTCAGTCATTAAGCGTCTGCCTTCGGCTCAAGTCATGATCCCAGGGTCCTGGGATCGAACCCCGCATTGGGCTCCCGTGCTCTGCGGGAAGCCTGCTTCTCCTTCCCCCACTCCCCTGCTTGTGTTCCCTCTCTCGCTCTCTGCCAAATAAATAAAATCTTTAAAAAAATAAAAAACAAAATAAAAATGGAAGATGGGGTGCCTGGGTGGCTCAGTTGGCCTAGCATCTCACTCATGATTTCAGCTCAGGTTATGATCTCAGGGTCATGATTTCAGAGTCATGAGATCAAGCCCCATGTTGAGCCCCTAGTCTGGCTTTCCACTTAGCAGTGAGTCTGCTTCTCTCCCTCTGCCACTCCCCCATAAATCTTTTTTTTTTTTAAGATTTTATTTATTTATTTGAGAGAGAAACAGAGAGAGCACGAGCAGGAGGGCAGAGGGAGAGGGACAAGCAGTCTCCCCACTGAGTGTGGAGCCAGATGTGGGGTTCGATCCCAGGACCCTGAGACCATGACCTGAGCTGAAGGCAGATGCCTAACCAACCGAGCCACACAGGGGCCCCCAAATAAATCTTTAAAAGTGGAAGGAGGAGATAGGGTGTTGAGAGTTTAGCTAAACTATTCCATATTATTGCTGCCTTGGCATCCATTTTGTGTGCCTAAACACACTAGCCTCTCAAGCTCATGAGATAACCACCCATAGATAATAGCCTACAGAATCACAAGTGTAAACTGATATGACTTCCCCAATGCCCCTGGTGATAAACAATCTCTTCTGCCTCCCAACTGCTTCCCCTGTGCACCCCTTAGATAAGACCCCCACTGAGCTTACCAAAACCCTGAACTTTTTGGTTTGAACTGGCCAATCCAGCCTTAGCCTGGGAACCCCAAAAGCACCCACTCATGGCCCTAATAAAGGCATGCCCCAGGTCCTGCTTTCCACTTTCTGTCTGCGCCTTGACCTCCCTATGTGGCCCCTCTGATGCATGCCATGTACCTTCCCCAGGAACTGTAATAAACTTCTCTATTTTACTTTCCCTTGTGGTCTTTGTGGAAGCATCACTTGCCATCTGACACACCAGGGGTCTCCTTAACAAATGTTAATTTAACAAACATCACAACACAGGGGAGAGAGGATTAGAGAGATGGCAACATGAGAACGTCTCAGCCAGATGTTGCTGGTTTTGAAGATGCAGGAAGGGGCCATGAGCCAAGGACTGTGCATAAGCTCTAGAAGTTGGAAAAAGCAAGGAAAGAGATTTTCTCCTAGAGCCTCCAGAAAGAGTGCAGGCTGACACCCTGATTTTGGCTGAGTGACACTCATTTTGGTCTTCTGACCTCCAGAACTGTAAGATAATAAATTTGTGTTGTTTTAAGCTGAACCTCATGGTTTGTTGGATTAAATAAACTAATATGTGCAGAACAGTACCTGGCACACAGTTGGTGCTATGTAAGTATTTTCCATTATTAATTTCCTCTCTGAGTAACTCACATAGAGGTAAGACCTAAATATTAAGAAGGAGCTCAAACCAATATGGATAAACTATAAGAACTGTGTGACAAATAAAGAACAATCAGATTAAAATGCAGCATTGTTCTTTATATTTCCATGGTATACAGTAATGAAAATACATGAAGATTGAAGCATAGCAGCAACTTTCATCACCCGTCTTCACATTCATCAGAGCTTTCTTCACTTAGCTCCTCACTGCTTTCTCCTTCACTCTCACCACTACTATCTTCTTCACTATCTTCATCATCTTCCTCAAGATTTTGGGGTTTCTCTGCCATGGAAAGGAAGAGAATTGCTTAAAATGTTCTTGATATTTCTACTCTTTGAAAAATCGTAACTCTCCTTGCTTCCCCCTCCACTAAGAAATACCCACCTTTGGAACATGAGAACTGAGCCAAACTTTGCTGACTGTATGTAGGATTCAAAGTAGTAGTACAAAGAAGACTATATTCTTACTGGTATAAAGATGTTTATGGACTTAGAGTAAATTTAAAACATAGGTCTATAAAAAAATATATATATATATTTTACTATTGTTACCATAATTCTTAGTTAAATAGGAGTGAGATGCAGCGTAATTTAGAGGGTACTGGTTTTCCTTGGAATTGTGGGATAGCTCCTCTAACATGTGTGGCAATGAGCATGTTCTGTGCCCTGTGAAGACTCTGTCAGTGCCCGATGCCTGGTGTCCAGGAACCTGCTTCACTTGGGCAGTTCCACAACCCCACGGAGAAAAGGGAGTCACCTTGACCACCCATAAAGACCAAGCTGGTTTCATTAAACCATCCAAAGACAACCAGTTAGCCTTTTCTTAACCACTTCCTAAGGGTGTACTTCACCAATCTCCTGGGATAATGGGTTTTTAAATAGTGACTGCTCATAGTTCTATGAGAAAGAAGGAATTTCAATTTTTAAATTTACCCATCAGCAACATTTCTTCAAGAAGTAAGAAAAACTCCTTGGCCTCAGGATTTTCTGGTTCATAGATTAGGACTGAAAATAGACAACAGAAGGTTTGTTACTAACAAAGTGTTTCAGCAAACAGGTTCCTCAGAATAAGACTGGAGTTGTCAGAGTAAGTGAAAATGCACAAAGCAATAAATACCAACAATTATTCCACAGGAATACCCAAGTGCAAATAGAGAAAATGCTCTACTTATCATAGGTGCACTGTAAGAGAAATAATTCTCATTATATTTTCTACATCCTGTCTAAAGAATGCAATCTCCATCACTATGAGGCTTTCCCCACAGGCCTTGTAGCCAAAGTGTTTTTTGACTAAAACCAAACAAAGGACATATCCTGCAAAATGTGGAGGCTTCGCTAATGAGAAGACTGTGCACCTTGAGGAGTATTCATAATTCTGCTTTATCCGTTTAATGTTGTGACTCCCATGTAATATCTTGATGGCCCCCAGGGGGCACTGAAACATCAAGTGTGCCGTTCACCTGACTAAGAGTAAGACAAATAGTTGTGGATGGTTCAACTAGGCTCCGGGGCTTATAGGACATCATCCCATATGGCTTTCCTCCTGACACACCAAACCAGTGTCTTTCTTTCCTAATCTACCTACATAACAATTTACTATCGATCTGGGTTAGCATGACTGTGCACCTGCTCGGAAGCTGCTTTTAAGGATCCTATAGGTATTTAGACACCTTTTAAGGTTTCTAATAAAAGTATCTTTTAATTCATTTTAAGTGGGACTCAAATATGCTTATCATTAGCAGTCTAAATCTTTCTCCAAGCCTCTTCTTAGAGCAGTTTCTCTAACTCGCCCCTTGAGATACTAGGTTCTTAAGATGTTAATACATATTTGGGAAACTAGGTCAAATGAGGTTAATCAGGGAAAGTTTACAATAGGAGCAACTGCAGGATTTTACAGAACCACTAATATGCTCACAACTATTATGAATCTTATAGAGTGGAGAATGTGGTTTCCCCAACTTATTATTCCCATGGAATACTTTTTGATGTAACACTCAGTAAGAAATCTTAAATACAGTTTAGAAAATTTCATGTTGGAATTAGGATTATTCCATGGGACTGGAGTATAGAATCTGCTACGCTTATGGTTTAACAAAAACCACTGGCAAATGTCAATTTTCAAAGTGAGGGAAAGGTATGTACCTGCTTTGAAACTTAGCCCAGAAATATGTATTCTAGGTGATGAATACAAAATTCTCCTTACTCTTTCACAGGCTAGTAGGGTTTGTAAAAGGGTAAGAAAAGTCTCTAGCACACTCAGTTAGGGTCTGGGAGTTGTTCCCAACCTGAGCCCATAAGCAGATCCCAGTATGGGCCCTGAAGAAAGACTCAGATGTGAATCCTGGTTCTGCCACTATCTAGTTGGGTCTCCTTGGGGAAAATATTTAATATCTCTGCATCTCAGTTTCCTTATCTATAATAAAACTATTGGCCACATTAGGCTGTTCTGATGAATCAATGAGATCATGTAGATAAAGCACTTAATCCAGTCCTTGGTGCAAGGTGAGTTTTCCGGAAATGGTTTTGGACCTAGAGAAAGACTTGGCTCCTTCCCAAACATTCAGTGGATGTTTCCTTCTGGCTAAAGAGCTGGGGCAGGAGCCAGGGGATTCTGCTGCCTGTAGGGCTCTCAGTCCCTCATACTGGAGGCTAGTCTAGGGTAGACAGAACATTGGTCTTTTTCACTGTTGCATGCCTAGGAGAGTGCCTGACACAGAGCTGGAGCCCTCAAAACATTAAAAAATGGGATAAGTGAATAGTAGAAAGCAGTCCTTTTATGCCTAGATAAAATTATACTGTAGGTTAATAGGAAAAAGTGATTTATTTTACCCAAAAAAAGAAAGATGGGATGCCTGGGTGGCTCAGTCGGTTAAGCGTCTGCCTTCAGCTCAGGTCATGATCCCAGAGTCCTGGGATCGGTTCCCACATCGGGCTCCTTGCTCAGAGGGGAGCCTGCTTCTCCCTCCGCCTGCCACTCCCTCTGCTTGTGCGCTTTCTGACAAATAAACAAATAAAATCTTAAAAAAAAAAAAAAAGGAAGGAAGGAAGGAAACTTTATTGTAACTATCCTTTCTGAAGATATATCCATCTGTATTTTGTTAGACCAAAGTGATGAGAAACATTTTGGTTTTGCGACCATTATTTTTAAACACTTAAAATTATAATTGATGAAGTAGGTCTTCCAGGCCTAAATGTTTCTTTGGTGTAAAATGTTGGGCTGCCTGTGAGCAGCACTGCTGTGCTCTGAGGAGAGTGAGCTGCAGGTTCCCTTCTTACAGGTAAAGAGACCAATAAACAGAAAGATTGGCACAAAATGTCATAGTCAATTATGAGCTGAACTAAGAAAAGTACCTGGAACTCTTGACTTTGTCTAATATAAAAACCACTTTTCCAGGATGCTTCCAATGCCTGGCAAGAAATGGCATACAGCTGAGATATCAGTTCTGCACAACATAGCAGGAAAACAGCTGAGGAAATACTGGGCGCATATAGAAATTGTGTGTGGAAGACAGATAAAATTCAAGCCTACACTGACAAATAAAATTTCTTGGGGGAACCCAATACAAATTTTTTTTTTAAGTCAGGACAAAGAGAAAAACCATAGGCACGTGGACTGCCAGGCGGGAAGCCCTGAAGCCCAATGGAGATATAAATGACTTGACTGTGATTGGACAGCAAGGAAACATACTAGCAACCAGCAGCTTTATTCAGAAAATGAGTTTACAAAACATTTTAGAAGGGACAAGGATGCATTATTTTATATAAACTAATAGCCTTCGATACAAAGAAAATATATTAGTTGACCACAGGAGCCATTTTAAGCCTGACTGACCCATAAAAGTACCCCCTTTCCAAGTCCCTGCCTCCTTGACCAGAAATATAAGTTTATGAATCAAATGAGGAAATGGAAATATAGTAGGATATCAGAGGCTTTCAAGCCAGACCTAGGATCTAATCCTAACTCTACCTCTTAGTAGTTGTGTGACTTTGGTGAATTAGTATTCCTTGCTAAGACTCAGTTTCCTCATCTGTAAAGTGGGGTTCCTAATATCTGCCTCATAGAATTGTTTTAAGAATTAAACAAGGTATTCAAGAATGCTCCCATTATTAGTAGGTGGTCAATACATATATATATATATATAAATATATAAACATGTAAATAATCTGTTTACATACATAAATATACAAATACATATAGAGAGAAAAGGGTAAGTGTTCTGTAGAAGAGCTAGAAGATAGAAAAAAAAAGACAAAACAGTATACTGTGAGCACTTACATGTAAAATATTTTGGGGTCCATCCTAGATGAAAAAAATTCATTTTGTCTGTTGTTTTGAATACAGAGAGGAACTTTGGGCAGTCCTCAGCCAAGTGTTTCCTATTAGCATCAAACTAGTACTTTCTCCTCCCTGAGACAGAGCACCTCCAACTCTCTGTTCTTTCTTGAACTTGTTTGACATTGCTAATCCTGGGTCTCCCTAATTTCATACGGTTGGCTGGAATCTGCCTCAGGGATAACCAATCCTATTTTGCATGCACCCAGCCTGCACTCCCATCTCTGAGCCTCTTTGCCCAAGTTTCCAGTCATTCCCCTTCCTCCTGGGAGCAGCGTTCTTTCCCAACTGGCTCCCTGGATCATAGAGCCTGTCTTAGGGCTCTCCACACGTCCTTTCCTATAGTCTAATCCTGAGTTTGAGGCACTGCTATTTGACACTGACAGAGAAGAGTGACTAGTATTTCTGGATGAGCCAGTAGGGGTAAAAACCAAACCAAACCATAGTTAATGTCAAACCCAAAATGGTTTAGAGCATGTGTGCTAGGATTCCTGCTTTCTCTCCAGCTCCCAGCATAATGTCTGGTACAGAGCTGGTGCTTGATATGTAGTTGTTGTTGTTGGAAGGAAGGAAGGAAGGAAGGGAGGGAGGGAGAGAGAGAGGGAGGGAGGGAGGGAAATGTTTTACAGGGACATAACCCCATTAGGATAGATCAGCTTGAACTTTTTCATCCCCACTGACCTGGCACTTAATGTGTGTTCACTGGTTTGAGTCAGATCAATAAGCATTTTATTGAGCACCTACTGTTTATGTAGCATACTGCAGGGCTAACAGCCAAAACTGAATGACAGATGTGGTGATGTCAGGGCATATATTTTGTAAGCTTCAGCCAGAGGCTTTCTAAAATGACCGATGGATATGGAAATATAATATATACATTTTCCCATCACTAGGCTCCAAAGAGACTCTGAGAACTGAGAGGGAAAGCTGCGGACTCACTCCCTTCCACAGCAGTCCGCAAAGAGGAAAGGTGCTGTGGGAGGCGGCAGCTTGAATTCGGGTTCTGGCTGTGCCGCTAGCCCCGCGAAGAGTGCTAAACAAGCGGCTTATCCTCTCTCTGCTTCCTTATTTACAAAAATAAGACAACTGGACACGGTGCTCTGGAAGGATTCTTTCTGATCAGAAATTGTATGTTTGTGTACCACCCCCAAATAGTTTTAACCCAAATATTTATTTGATGGCTCTAAAGGTCAAAATGCTTGAAAGGATTGCACAAGGCAAATTATTTTGGATAATAAATAAGTAGTGTAAAAGCATTCAAGAAACCCCTTTTAAAAATCAGCCAACGATTTAAGAAGTACTGTATCCACAGTGGAGAGTCTGTGTGAGGCAAGTGAGAGTAGGTCCTCACGAGCCCTATACTATATTTTCACTGAAGGACTTGCACTGTAAGACTTAGGTCTAACACTAGCTAATATTTTGAGTCCTATTATCAATAAAGTTTAATTGTAGAGTTGCCATTTTCTCTTTCAAAATAATTATGACTAATGTATTATATATATATATGATGTATATATATATAATGTAATATATATATTAGATTTTTATTTATTTATTGGATGGGGCGGTGGGGGAAGAGGGAACACAAGCAGGGGGAACAGCAGAGGGAGAAGCAGGCTCTCCGCTGAGCAAGGAGCCCAACCCGGGGCTCGATTCCAGGGCCCTGGGTTCATGACCTGAGCCAAAGGCAGACGCTTAACCGACTGTCACTAGATAGTTTAAACAGCAGATTGAACACAGCAGAAGATAGGATAGGTTAACTCAAAAACAGGTAGGTGAATAGAAAAATTCCAAAATGAAGGATAGAAATAAAAAGAAATGGAAAAACAAGAGCTGAGTATAAGATACATCAGCCAAATCACTAAAAATCAAAGAAAAAGAAAAATATGGTAGATCAGATCATTCCTCTACTCAAAAGCATCCAATGATTTCCCACCTTGCTCAGAGAAAAAGCCAAAGTCCTTAAATTGTGAAAAGGTACTATGCAATCTACAGAACCCCCAAACCATAACCTCTCTGACCTCAACCCCTGTCACACTTCCCCTTGCATATTCTACTCTGGTTACATTGTCCTCCTTGCTGTTCCTCCTCAGGCACACTCACATCTTGGCACATTTGCTATGAACCCTGCCTTCCTGGACCATCCTATTCAAAACTGCTTTGCCTCTTTCTAGTACTTTCTCTTCCTTCTTCCCTACTTTATTTTTCTCCACAGCACCTATCATTTATGACACGCTAATTATATATGAATTTGTTATCTGCTGGATACTAGATATAAACGTGGGATTATCTGTCTTATTGACTGCTGTATTTCCAGTGCCTAAACCAGTGCCTGGCACATGTAGGCACTCAAATGTTGTGAAATAAATGCATGTTAAGTAAGGTTTGCTGCACTCCCTCACACTTCTTTGAAACTAAAGGCATAAAGTTACTAACCCATTATCTATAAGGTAAAGATTTTGACTTATTTTCCAGTGGTGATTAGTTTTTGTTAGTTTATCCCACTCAAAGTTATTCTAGAAGTCTAAATTAGTCTTTATACCAATCAACTTAACTTATTAATAAGAAAATAACTGATAACTGAGATAGTATCAGGGAATTCACTAGGCTATAATCATCAGACCATCTTACATACTATGGAATGCATTTAGAAACAAAGAAAAAATTAGAAAACAGAAAAGTATTTTGTACTTACTCATCTGACATAATTTTTTTGCCAAATGGTAGTCTTGGCCCATTTCTGCTCTCAGGAACTGGAAAATATTAAGAAATTCTTCAGATAAGTAATTTCCCCAGAGAGAATTTAAATGTCAATTATAAACTCCCTAAAAAATATTCCATTAATGTCGAACTATTTGGCTTTTAACATTTACATGTTTTTCCAGGAGTGAGTCTATAATCAATCGATCTATGATTTAAGGACTTCCCATGGCAAGGCAACAGAGAACAAGTAGGACACTTCCATGTTGCTGCAGCCAGACTACGTACCTACCACTTAACAACTTGAGAATAAATAGGTTGATTCAACTGGCGGAGATAGTAAAGACATTAATCACCTTAATATCCCTTTGGTTCAGACACTTTTATTTGTAAGCTTCATCCATGATTACATGACAATATTAAGTTTAAAAAAATGTAGATTTACAATGATGTATATTTAATATTTTCCAGCTCTTATACCATCCAGTTTTTGTTTTACTATTTTATTCTATTTTTGTTGTTACAAAGTAGTACATATTTTTGTATGTAGGAAATTTAAAAGCTAAATAAACACATTCTGTCCCCAATTAAAAAGCATTTATATTTCTACCATCCAGAGATGTTTATTTTTAGCATCTTCATGTGTATTGTTTTAGTGTTTTTCCATCAATGAACACATATTTCCAAAAACTAGGATTACTCAGTAACTTTTTAAAAATAAACCACATATCATGATCTCTTTCTCCCCATAAAATTAAATATTCTTGTATTTTTTACTTAGGCTACAGTTTACGAATCTCCTATTCTAACTTATTTAGACTGCTTCCATTAAAAAATAACCCTACACCTGGATGATTGTTGTTGCTTGTGTGAGATATATTCTGAACCCAGGCAGGTACACTAGGCTTACTGGGCAAGAGACAGGGGCATGGAGTATTAGAAAAGACACTTCCCACACGTTTCCAGACATGTGATACATACCCAGGTACCATTTTAAGAAGTTCTCTACCAGTTTTCTCGGTTTCTTCCATGAGTATTAGATTATTTAATTTTTCTAAAGTAAACAGAATTCTTCTGAAGATTTTTCTATAAGCCATTACTTTCACCAGAATCCCCACTTATTGCCATATTAATAAATGCTACATTAAACTCATTAAATAGAATTCTCTTATAAGAGATTTTTTTTTTTAATTTTTTTTGAAAGATTTTATTTATTTGACAGAGAGAGAGAGAGAGAGAGCAGGAACACAAGCAGGGGGAGTGGGAGAGCGAGAAGCAGGCTTCCTGCCGAGCAGGGAGCCCGATGTGGGACTCGATCCCAGGACCCTGGGATCATGACCTGAGCCAAAGGCAGACGCTTAACGACTGAGCCACCCAGGCGCCCTATAAGAGATTTTTAAAACCTCTTTTTGTCTAAGGTTAAGATCTGTCCATTTTTACTCCTATTTGTGGTTTCCTTCCATTTTAATTATGCTATCTTATGGTTTATCTATGTCATTCTTTTTTCAAATATCCTGCTCTTAAACAGATATATTAATTTGGTTTTTACTTTGAATTTTATTTCTTTTTCTTATTTACATTATGTTTATTTTGTTCTTTTTCTGGGCTCTAGCATTAATATTTAGTTCATTTGTTGTCATTCCTCCTTTAATCATCATCATCATCATCAAAGCATTTGAAACTTTGAGCTCTTTTTGAAAGTTTCAATATTTGGTGTTGTGGTTATAACTATTTTCTAAATAGTTTGTTTAGTTTTGATTTTGATTTTTAAGTCAAATGTCATCTAGAAGAGTATCTTTTAGTTTTAAGTAGTTTTAATTTGTTATTGTAGTCATTTTTGTTTTCAATGTGTAGTTTAATTGATCAGAGTCAGAGAATGTGACCAGTATAATATACAGCTATTGTTTGTTTTGAAATCTTTATGGAAAATTTAAATATACACAGACGTAGAAAAAATAGTAAGAAGTACATAGCCCCAATTCTCACCTTCAAAAATTAATATTTTGCCAATCTGATTTTATTAATATCACCACACACTCTTTTCTCCACTGCCTAGATTACTTATTATTATTATTTTGCCTAGATTATTTTAAAGCTTTTTACAGATATCATCTCATTTCACTTTAGATTAAAAACCCAATGACACTATGGCTAGTACACCTAACAAAATTAACAAGAATTTCTCAATATCAACTAAGATCTAGTCTATTTAACAAAGCATCACATTAATAATACTAGCCTCAGAAAATGACAAGGAACAGGGAATCAATAAGTGTCCTTTGCATTGACCTATTTGTGTGTGTGTGTTAACAAAAATATACATATTTCCTTTTAACAGTTCAAAATGCAGTGAAATTAAGAAATTCATGCAGTGGATATTTGGCTAAAGACTTTCATGAGAATTGCTTAAAACTTCAAAATCAAGCTAAAGTTAAATGAGAAGAGAGGCTTCAACAAATTGGTTTTAAATTATTTGTGACATTCAAAATAAAGAGTTGGGACTTTAGAGAAGATGGCAGAGTAGGAAGTCCTTACACTCACTTCATCCCACGAATACAACTAGATAACACTCATCCCTGCAAACAACAGAGATAATGACCCAAAGACTGGCCAAACAAACTCCACAACTGGATGTAGAGAAGAGGCCACATCGAAGAAAATAGGAAAGGCAAGGACTCGGTGGGAACTCAAACTCCATGGATCTGAACACTGGAGGGAGGAAGCCATGGGCATGAAGAGGGGTGAGAAACAAGACTATCACATGGGGGAGCTTGCAAGGGGAAGAGGAATCCCTATAGCATTTGACTTTGAAAATCAGAGGGGCTGAAATCGGTGAGTGCTTACAACCATCAGTACTTAAAGCCTGAAACTTTAAAAATCAGTAGGCTTGGCTCTGGGAGAGCCCAGAGGGCAATAGGAAGCTGAACCCCTACCATTAAAGAGACAGCACAGCAAAGAGCCTGCAGAGATAGGCTTGGAAACAGCAGTTTGAAAGGTGTCTGGGGCTTATGGGAGGGAGAGTTAGTTACCAAGCTCAGAGTTTGCTGAGGAACTTCTCCAGGAACAAAGGTGCTGGCAGGCTCCATTTCCCTCCCCTGCCCCTCATCAGAAATACACAACCACCTGTGGAAACCCCGAATAACCAAAGCAGTCTTGAAAAAGAAAAGCAAAGCTAGAGGTATCACAATTCCAGACTTCAAATTATATTCCAAAGCTATGGTAATCAAAACAGTATGGTACTGGCACGAAAACAGACACATAGACTAACAGAACAGAATAGAAAACCAGGAACTAAACCCACAATTATATGGTCAATTAACCTTCAACAAAGCAGGAAAGACTACCCAATGGGAAAAAGACAATCTCTTCAACAAATGGCACTGGGAAAACTGGTCAGATAAATGTAAAAGAATGAAACTGGACCACTTTCTTACACCACACACAAAAATAAACTCAAAATGGATTAAAGACCTAAATATGAGGCCTGAAACCATAAAAATCCTAGAAGAGAACACAGGCAATAATGTCTCTGACATCAGCCATAGCAACATTTTTCTAGATATGCCTCCTGAGGAAAGGGAAACAAAAGCAAAAATAAACTACTGGGACTACAACAAAATACAAAGTTTCTGCACAGCAAAGGAAGCAATCAACAAAACTAAAAGGTAACCTACTGAACGGAAGAAGATATTTGCAAATGACAAATCTGATAAAGGGTTAGTATCCAAAATGTAATAAAGAACTTATACAACTCAACACCCAAACCCCAAATAATCCAATTAAAAATGGGCAGGACATGAACACACATTTCTCCCAAGAAGACATTCAGATGACCAAGAGACACATGAAAAAATGCTCAATATCACTCATCATCCCCTGATGATGCAAATTGTAAATCAAAACTACAAATATCACTTCATACGTGTTGGAATGATAAAATAAAAAACACAAGAAACAGCAAGTATATGGAGAAAAAGGAACCCTCTTGCACTGTTGGTGAGAATGCAAACTGGTGCCGCCACTGGAAAACAGTATGGAGGTTCCTCAAAAAGTTAAAAACAGAACTACCTTATGATCCAGTAATTGCACTACTGGGTATTTGCCCCCTCCCCAATACAAAAACACTAATTCAAAGGGATACATGCACCCTTATGTTTATTGCAGCATTATTATTTTTTTTTTAAGATTTTATTTATTTATTTGAGAGAGAGAGAATGAGAGACAGAGAGCATGAGAGGGAGGAGGGTCAGAGGGAGAAGCAGACTCCCTGCCGAGCAGGGAGCCCGATGCGGGACTCGATCCCGGGACTCCAGGATCATGACCTGAGCCGAAGGCAGTCGCTTAACCAACTGAGCCACCCAGGCGCCCGCAGCATTATTTACAATAGCCAAATTATGGATGTAGCCCAAGTGTTCACTGATAGATAAATGGATAAAGAAGATGTGGTATATATATACAATGGAATATTCTGGATTAAAGAGTATACTTATCATGATAAAAAAAGAATTGCAAGATTCTAACAATGAATACATGTATACATTTTACCTAGATTCAACGCTTCTTAACATTGTGCTACATTTGCTTTATTTCTCTCTTTTGATAGATAAGATGTAGATATAGCCTACATATATATTTTTCACACAAACATTTGAAAGTAAGTTGCAGACATTGTTAAACTTCACCCGGAAATATTCAAGCATGGGTCTCCTAAGAATAAGTTTATCCTTCAATGTAACATCATATCCTTAACACATCTAAGAAAATTAACAGAATTTTCTGTTAATAATTAATATTATTACGTTAATGTTAAATGTTAATAATTAATGTTATTAATATTATTATGTTAATAATGTTAAAAATGTTAATTAATCTGTAATAAAATATTACATTTAAATTGAGACTTCCCAATTTGTCTTTAAAATGCTTTTATAGCTGGATTTTTTTTCAGTCAGGATTCCATGAAAATTCATGTTTTGATTTTAGTTGTTAACTACCTTTATTTTTTTTTAAATTCCATTACAGATAATATACAGTGTTATATTAGTTTCAGGTGCATAATATAGCGATTCAACAATTCCATACATCACCTACTGCTCATCACAAGTGCACTCCTTAATCCCCATCCCCTCTTTCACCCATACTCCCACCCACCTCCCCTCTGGTAATCATCAGTTTATTCTCTACAGTTAAGAGTTTGTTTCTTGGTTTGTGTCTAATCTTTCAAGTTTTCTATAGGTTTGAAAATTTTCAAAATAAAAAGTTGAGGGGCACCTGCGTGGCTGAGTCAGTTAAGGGTCCATCTCTTGATTTCAATTCAGGTCATGAACTTATGGGTCATGAAATCAAGCCCTGCACCAGGCTCGAAGATCAGCAGGGAGCCTGCTTGAGATTCTCTCTCTCTGCCTCAGCACCCCCCTCAAATAAATAAATCTTTTTTTTTTTTTTAAGATTTTATTTATTTATTTGACAGAGCGAGACAGTGGGGGAGGGAACACAAGCGGGGGGTGGGGTGGGAGAGGCAGAAGCAGGCTTCCCACCAAGCAGGGAGCCCGATGTGGGGCTCGATCCCAGAACCCTGGGATCATGACCTGAGCCGAAGGCAGGCACTTAACAACTAAGCCACCCAGGGGCCCCTCAAATAAATAAATCTTAAAAAAATTAAAAAATTATAAGTTGAGAAATTAAAAAGGGATGCATTCTGAAAACAGAAGAGCTTAAGCACAGGTATAGCTAAGATATGAAAATAAGCAATCTCATATTGTCTGAATATTTATCTGAAAATGAAGTCATGGATTACTTTTATAATTAAATGTCAAAAAACAAATAGAAAAGAAATAAAAGGAACAAACTCCAAAGAGTTTGGTTATGGCAAATAGGGTCTTTGAATGCTCTATGATTCATGAATAATTTAGATGTTTAGTCAAAGGAAATGTGGTTAAGTAAAATCTTTCCAATATTTGGCATCAATTTTTTTCTCCCTTGGTAAAAGCAACTTATAATATTAAGATAGTTTCAAAACTATATATGCTTTATTCTAGGAGGAAAATACAGTGAAATGTGTCTGATTTCTTTATATGATTCCATGGCTAGCATTTGGGTCAAATTATATAAAAAGGCAAGCACATTAGTATTTTCTTTATGCTAAAACTCTAATTGAGGCTTCTAGCCATGATGAAGTTAACAGAGACCAGATCTACTCTCCTTCATAAAACAACCAGAAAAGTGTATAAAATATATGAAACAAGTTTTCAGTAATTCACAGCAGGTGTCATAGGAGAATGATCTGAGAGAAGGGAAACAGGTGGGTCCTATGATTGCCTCAGTTTACAGCTGTGGGCTGTCTCCAGGTACCAGCACAGAGAGGGAGCATCCAGAGACCAGTGATCTGAGTTGAAATAAGACAGTCTGAAGTTCAGAGAGGCCAATGTTATATTTTCAAGAGAGCTCCAGCAATCTGCAGAGGTGTCTTTTTGAGTCTTTGGCTGGAACTCATCTGCATGAGTATGCAGAAACTAACTGAGGCTAGAGAAAGAATTGTTGGAATGATCAGGTAGAACAATCACTGGATCTCACACAGGGTCTAAACAGAGCTCATGTTTTCTCCAGCCAGAGTGGAAGGTCCTCTTAATACACAGAGTACTGGGAAGAGTCCTCATTAGGGCATTGCCTTAGTAGTCTCCCTACAATGTAAAGGCTGCTCTGGACCCTCCCAACAAAGCTTAAAAAGCAAGACTCCAAAAGAGAAACCTCCTTCCAAGAAACTCAACTATACCCCAGATGAAAATCCAAAAATATTTAAAGAAAAACAACAAAACTTGTATCAAAGAACATAAAATTTATAATGTCTAGGATTCAGTAAAAAATTACCAGGCATGCAAAGATGCAGAAAAATATGACCCATACACTGGAGAAAACTTAATCAATAGAAACTGACCCAGAATTACAAAAATGATAGCACAGCAGACAAGCATGTTAAAATAGCTATTATAAATATGTCATATGCTCAAAAGTAAAATATGAACATGAGGAGAGAATAGATATAAAAATATTTAAATAAAATCTGTACAGATGACAAAATATATGAAATTTTATATATATACACACATATGGAGAGAGAAAAAGATGGAGAGAGGAAGGGCGGGAGGATGGGATTAACAGCAGATTATAATTACAAAGAAAAGATCAGAACTTGAAGACAGAACAACAGAAATTTTTAAAATGAAATACATAGAGAAAACAAACAAAAAAGGAACATCAGTGACCTTTGGATCAACATTGGGTGGTCTAACATACATGTAACTTGTAGCCCAGAAGAAGAGAGGGAGAGCAGAGGTCAAAAAAAATTATTTGAAGACTTAAAAGCTGAACACTTTCCAAATCTGGTGTAAACTATAAACTCATAGATCCAAGAACCTCAATGAACAGAAGCAACATGAAGAATACCACATCAAGGTATATCATAATCAAATTGCCAAAAATAAAAATACAAAAGAAAAAAACTTTAAAGTCAGAAAAAGACATATACAGGTGGTCAAAAATAGTAACAGCAACAGACATCTTGTCTGAAACTATGCAAACTATTTGACAATGAAGCAACCTTTCAAAGTACAGATCTTCCTCAACTTACGATGGGGTTATATCCCAATAAACACATCATAAGTTGAAATATGCATTTAATACACCTAACCTACAAAACATCATAGCTTAGCCTAGCCTACCTTAAACATGCTCAGAACCCTTATATCAGGGCAAAATCATCTATTTTATAATAAAGTACTGAATATCTCATGTAATTTATTGAATACTGTACTAAAAGTGAAAAACATAATGGTTGTAAGTGTATCACTTGTTTATCCTCATGATGGCATGGCTGGCAGGGAGTTACAGCTGCCCAGCATCATGAGAGAGCAATCATACCACACATCGCTAGCCAAGGAAGAAATAAAAATTCAAAATTCAGTTTCTACTGAATGCGTATCATTTTCACATAACTGTAAAGTCAAAAAATTCTAAGTTGAACTATGTAAGTCAGGGACCATCTGTACCGAAAAATACCTGGCAACCTACAAATCTCTAGCTCACGCATCCTTTAAAAATGAAGATAAAATTAGGACTTTTTCAGATAGACAAAAGCTGAGAGTATTCACTGCTGGCAGAACTGCATTATAAAAAAATGCTATAGCAAGTTTTTCAGGTAAAAGGAAATAATATCAGGTGAAAATTTGGATCTACACAAAGCTACAGAGAACACCAGAAATGTATTCCAAAAAAAGATATTTTCCAATTAAAAAAAACTTTTTAAAAGATTGACCATTAAAAATAAAAATAATAACAACATATCATAGGGCTTACAGTATATATGGAAGTAAAATGTATGACAATAATACAAAGGATAAGAAGGGGGAGGTTAAAATGTACTGTTATGAAGTTCTTACAATACACGTGAAGTTGTATAATGTTAACTGTGACACAAGTGGGGTAAAAGTGTTTTGCTCTCCACAGAATTATCAGTAAATGTTTATGTATAATTTTTGCATGTGATCTTTCAGGCTTCAGTGCCTTTGTATATATTGTTTCCTATACCAGGAATGCCTTCTCCACTTGTTTACCAGATGAATTCCTGAGCTTCCCTCTTCCTTCAAGATTCTAAGACTCCATGTCTCTTCCTCTAAAAATTCTTCCTTTATCCCGTTTCTCCTACTTCTATTCTCAATTAGTCACTTAATCCTCCTTATTCCCGGAGAACCTCATAAATCCTTCTGCTAGCACACATTTCACCTTATTATAAATTGTACTATATACATAATATGTAACTGTTAGTTCTCAAGGGTAAGGACCTATCTTTCTTATTTACCTCTAAATATCCCCCAAAACTAGCATGGTGCCCAGTTATGTAGAAAGCATTCCTTAAAGCAGTCCTTGCAGAGTTTTATGCCAAGACTTGATTCCTGCTTCTGCCTTTACCAAAATACTGTAAGTCACTTCCAGAATCTTCTCTCACCTCTAACCTCATGAAGTAGTGAGAGAGATGAGTAGCTAGGTAAGCATCTGTATATGGGCAAGGATCTCTTTACTATTTTTTAAATCTTCAAGGCTATACACTATTTAGTAATTTTAATATTTTTAAGTTTCTTAAATTACAATGCGCAAGTTAAACTTACTTCTGCCATTAATTCTAATGGGGCATGAGTATCCTTTTTAGGGTTACTATCTTCATCATTATCTTCATCATTGGTATCATCTTCACCATCATTGTCCGTTGATTCAGACAACTTATCATCAATATCCTGAAGGCAATGTTTGTTATTTTTCTCCTGCTCTGCAAGGACTGCATCTTTGCTCACTTGACCTAAATTATACATAATTTAATCAATAAATATTGAAAAGTTCAAACATTAAAAATGGTTACTCCTAAATTAAAATGTAACAAATGACATGTTTACTCTATTGTTTCCTAGAGTTTATTTTTTTCATGACTAGCACCACAATAAACTTATGTGATTTCCATTTCCAAAAAAAGTAATAAAACTGCCATGATGAAAAAATCCAAACCAGTAACACTGAATAAATGTTAGTGTTAATTGGTTGGTGCTTAAAATTTTAATATATGGAAAACAATTTGTTTATAAAAAAAGTAATGATTTCAAGAAAAAAGAAATTAATGCTATTCTAGCTCCAGAAATACATTTCCTAAACTGTTCTTATAGGAAAGTAAATATGAAATAAAGTCTGGAGACTAAAATAAGACTGGAGAGGCTGAACAGTAAATAATTCTTAGGCAGGTCAGGTCACTGCTTGGATACTTGAGAATAAAGTTCTTTCTTTTTCTACACACACAGACAACTTAGGAAGAGACATGTCAAGTATTCTAGATATAACCAGAGGCTACAGAACATTATTAGTGATTCTTCTTAATGTCAAGACACAGGAGTTATGACCAAACGCAGATGACTAAAAAATAAAAATAAGCACTAATGACTACCCCATTCAGTGCCCAGCACTATGAGGAGTCATAGGAACACAAAAATGAACAGCTCTTGTCCTCAGGTACTCATTCACACTCTAAGTGGGGAGTCAAAACATAATGGATAGCTATAAAACGGTATGGAAGTACGGTGACAGACGTGTGCTAGGTAAATGTGCGCACAAAGGAGGGCCCCCTGCCACTCTGGAGAGTAGTCAGGAATTGTCCAGTCTGAGTGGATCAGTTTTTCCAAGGAGAGAGGGACAACATGAGCCAATGCAGAAACAAGAATGTGTGTGGCGCGACAAAGCACTCTGACGCTGCTTGGGGGTCAAGATTGAGACTGCAATGGTGACAGATGTGTCTGGAAGGGTGAGTAGATCATGGGGTCTTATGGACCGGAAGTCTTGGAGTTAGGACCATATTCTAAGAATAAAGGGGCTACTAATAAAGGATTTTGAGTAGGAAAACAAGTATGACCAATTCTGCATTTCTGAAGGAACACTTGGCTAGCAGGGTGACAGTATAGTGGAGGGGAGACTGAAAAAAAAAAAGAGCAAGGAGAGAGGCTATAGGTCTCTTTAAAAAGTCCAGGTGAGAGAGATGATTAATGATAGGGCACTGGTAAAACAGGGATGGAGAGGAAGGACAGATTAGAGAAATATTTAAGAAGTAAAATCTCCATGATACAATCTACTGGAACATTTTCCAATAGTTTAATTCTTACACTATCTTCATTCATTTTGCAATATATGAGTATCACCGATACTATTTACTCAGTATTTTTCCTTGCATCTACTTTAACATATAGATTTTATCAGATCATAACATTACTATCCATGAAACGGATATATGTATGAATAAAAGTAACATACAATAATCTTAACAAACATTATATACCATTACTCTTCTGAACATTACATATGTTAACTCATTTAATTCTCTCAACATCTCAATGAGGTGTATACTGTCGTCACCCTGTTCATAGATTAAACTGAGGGACAGAGACGTTAAATAACCTACCCGACTTCACACTACTAATTTAAGTGGCAGATCTGGGAGTCAGTGTGGCTCAAGTCCATATTCGTAACCATGTCTTACTTTTTTCTGACACATATGGAAATACAGTACTATTAAACTAATTTTTTTTTTTAAAGTTTACTGTGTGTTTCCAAAAATTATCTCTTTGCGAAAGACTACTGAGTGAGCTTGTCAACTGGTCTGGCTCTACCGACGTCTTAACAGTTTCAAACTGAGCTTGTGTGACACCTCGCTTTTGTGTAAGATTTTGAGTGTTGGGAAGTCTTGTGACATGGGAGTTTGGCCATTAGCTACTCCAAATCATGTAGAAACACTTGTTAGAAAGAAAATGAGGAAATCCAGGAGAGTTCAAGAGAGGACAATGTTAAGAAAACCCAGGCCAAAAAAAAAAAAAAAAAGGAAAAGCTGATAAAAACTCCCCACTCTAAAGGAAACTCCTGACTAAACAAAAAAAAATGCTACCCTGGAAAGGGATACCGGTCCTAGAATGGCTGGGCTCTTCAGGCCATCTACCTGCTTCTGTTTCATTTACAATCTCCATTCACCTCACAGCCACCCTGATCAATCTTCCAGTGGGTACCCAGCCTGCTCAGACTCATCACACTGATGTCATCAGGGGAAGGTCATAATAAGGAATTAAGGACTTCATGTGATGTCACAGGAACTGACTCCTTCAATTCACAAACACTGAGCATCAAGGGAAATTTTCTGATTCCCTAGAGCTAAGATAGTCCTCCCCTAGGTGCCATTTATTTCTATAATAGCACCCCCCACAACATGTCACTGCTTTATTTATTATTTATTTTTAATAGTTGACTATCTCCCACTAGAATGTGAACCTCATAAAAGTAAGGACCTTGTCTATTTGCCAACTATTGTATCCATAGCTTCTAAAACAGTCCTGGCACTCAATAAACCATTGTTGAATGAATGGAACTTACTGCTTTCATAGGTATTTTAATTCATTTTAAAATTTAATACCTCATCATTATCATTTTATATAATGTATACTATGGATGCCATACCTGACTGCATATCAGAATCATGTGGTACATGAATTTCAAAAATTACTGGTTCCTATGACCCACTCCAGACCTATAGAGTTGTCAGTATCCCAGAGGTCACGCAGGAGGGCTCATTTAGAAGCTACATTTACTCGCACGAAACAAATGTTATCACCTGTGTTTTCCTTTAAGAAGGAAGATGACCATAGATTAGACTGTAGATTCATTTCTGTATCTTTATTTTCAATACACTTTGAAGATACTCTATTTTCATTATTCCTTAAAGAAGCTGTATTTTCAATATTTTTTGAAGAGACTTCCTTCCTAAATGTTAAAGTAAATAGTGAAAAAATACTTTCCTAGGTCACAGTTCTTTTTAAAGCTTCATATGCATTCATACACACACACTTAATATAAACACAGAATATATCAACAATAAACTGAATAGCTAAAATGTAGTATCTTTTTTGTGGAAAAGCATTAAAAATCATTTTTACTGATGATTAAAATTCTATTTCTACTTGGCATTTGTCATTGTGTAATGACCCTTAAAATCTTTTCAGGGTTCTTTAACATAGAGCATACAAGCAATCAATTATATGAATGTTTTTGCCATATCATTGTAATATGTTGGAATAAAACTAGGAATACTAGCCTTGAGGTTTTTTCTAGATTTATAGACCAGTTCTCACCATTGCTAAATGCTACACTTACAGAGAGAGTCCAAGACGAATATCAAACCTTGGTCATAACATAAAGTAGCCTGCTTTTTCATTAAGTAGCTGAAATAAAAATGGGTTAATTTTCTCTTTTAGCCTTTAAGCCCTGAAACTTCATGTCAATAATAATGCATTAAGACAGAGGATTCATGTGTGGTGCACTGTTTACAAAGACAGGTACTCATGCTGGTGAAAAAATAATCCCAAGTCTCTTTTCTGTGGTCTTAAGATTCTTTTAAAAAAATGTCTCCTTTACCAAATTAAAAAAATTCAACTTCTACTTTGCATGTCAAGATATAAAAAGATGTGAACTATTTTCTTTCCCCAGTTATGGTGGCTCTTTTACCCACTGCCATATGAATCCAGAACATGAGTATAGTTAAGTCAGTGATCTTGTATAGTGATTTAGCAAACAGGCTGAATAGCTTGTTATATTCTTAATATTATGGGAGGGAACGGAATCTCACTTCCTCAGTATATGCTCCTAAAGCAAAACCCCTCTCTAGTAATGAAAAATGCAAAGTTGATTTACATTTGTTGTGCCTCTGCCCTCCTTGACTTTCTAATTATGAAAAAAAAAAAAAAAAGCATCCAAGATGAAACTCTACATCTAAAAAGTTGAGAAGTCAGTTAAGTATTTAATTTCTAGTGAGATTCCTGTTATGTCAAAGCTTGCCACAAGTGATTACTAGAATTTATATGCTCTATCTAATCTAAATCAAAGAACTTTGCTATCTTCCCCCCACAACAAATTAGTGTTTTGTTGAATCTAAGACACCATGTATTTACTATAAGATATACTGTTATTTAAGAAAGAAAAAGCACTGCCGAATTTAAGTGTAAGATGCCATCAATTGTAAGAGAATATGTGTGCTTTAGAATCTATGAGATATGGTACTTACATATTCACTAATTATATCCCTAAGAGGGAATTTATCTGGTATAGTTCTGGGTATTTAGATAATTGGAAATGCCTCTAATAACCTTAATGACACAACATGGAAGAAGCCAATGCCCAATATTAAATGGGATATTACTATTTGGAAGCAGTGAACATACCATCAAAAATACATATGAGAATTGACAAAATCATCATTTTAACAGTAAAATATGAATTCCTTTTCTGCTCACTTTCTGTAGTCTTTCTCATACATAGTTTCAAAGAATCAAAGTCTCAAAGTCCAACCTCCTCTTCAACTATAATCTTTTGACTTCCATTTGAGAAAATGATATTATTTACGGTAATGCCTCTAACCATTTAAGAAAAATAGGTAACTAGTATACTCTAAAAGATTTGTTTTCTTTAATTCAAATAGTTACAGTTGAGGAAAGATTCAAATTTTTACTTTATGTAATATTCTTTGGAAATGGAAGATATTTAAAGATTTTATTTATTTATTTGAGAGAGAGAGAATGAGAGACAGAGAGCATGAGAGGGAGGAGGGTCAGAGGGAGAAGCAGACTCCCTGCAGGGAGCCCAACGTGGGACTCGATCCCGGGACTCCAGGATCATGACCTGAGCTGAAGGCAGTTGCTTAGCCAACTGAGCCACCCAGGTGCCCTGGAAATGGAAGATATTTAATTTAGTTTCTACTTAGGTCAGAGAGTCAGTCAAGTTAGATATCCTACTGAAACATATTTATGTTAGAGCACAGATAACCTAGATTTTAGGACTGTTCCTAAAAATCTATTAAGAGCTTTAGGCATATTTATGAAGTGGCCCCAAATTTCTATTGGAATTAATAATTTTGTCAGTAAGTTTAGATTTTAAACTTTGCTTAAAAAATCATTTAAACTTGTCAAACATAGGCTTAAAACTGAAATTGATTAAAACTTACTTTTCTGAGAATGTCCTACCTACATTTAGAGAGACTTGTGTCGGTAAGGTACAAAGTTTGCTTGCCAATCTTGCTCTACGTCCAAAGAGGCATTTACTTAAGGTATAAAAACAGAAATTAAAAGAATAGCTTGTCATTCATTTTAGAAGAGATAAAACATATGATTATGGAAAACCTATAGGTACATTTTTTTCAATTGAATGCTGTGGATTTACTTTAGCCATTCCCCTCAACATCTTTAAGTATGCTTGAAAGCTTGACCCCAAACCCAAGAGATCAAAGGTCCGAGATCTATAAAACTTCATCTAGCATTAAAGATATATTGTACTTCTTTGCTGAAAATTATTAATTAAGTGCAATTTGTTGGGTAGACAAAATCTTTCACACATGGGATCCATGGGGAAAAGAGGAAATAATAAATGTGGGCTTTGCATGCCCCCCAATTTGAAACTCTTTGTTTCTTTAAAGATTTTTTATTTATTTATTTATTTATTTGACAGAGAGAGAGACAGTGAGAGCAGGAACACAAGCAGGGGGAGTGGGAGAGGGAGAAGCAGGCTTCCCGCCGAGCAGGGAGCCCGATGCGGGGCTCGATGCGGGGCTCGATCCCAGGACCCTGGATCATGACCTGAGCCAAAGGCAGACGCTTAACGACTGAGCCACCCAGGCGCCCCTCTTTGTTTCTAAGTCCATACACTCCTTATGCCTCAGACTAAAGAAGCAATCAGAAGACTAAGGCAAATGCACTCCCACTGCTTCACCTGACAAAGGAGGAAGTGGAGTTGGGGGGGGGGGTAGAGGAGGAGGTGCCGCCAGCAGGGAGATAGAGAGTAGAATGAAAGCTATACTGAGAAAATTCATCAACTTTCCAGGTCACACTGCTCCTTCAGCAAAGGTCCTCTGATTTTCTATTTTCCTACTTGATCATTTTTTTTTTCCAGGACTGGCCCTCTTTACCTTGAACTCTGGGTAAGGTTCAAGGTGACAAAGTCACACACCTGTGAAGCTTACTGGCTACACTAACCATTCCTCCTCCTCCCTCACTCCAAACAACAATCAAACCAAACCCAAATTCTTCTCTGCAAGGGAACTGAAGGGAACATGATCTTTTTGTCCTTGCAAAAATTAGTTTGATAAGCAGATGCAATTATTAATGAGATCAAGAGAACAAGTAATCACTCTGCTTTTTCATTTTGGCCCAGGCTGCATTTGATTTATCCCTGGCGTTTAACTCACGATGTGGATTACCCTTTGCTTCAGTTCCAACACTGCTTATCACAATCTATGTGAACATCAGTATTCACAGACACAATAGTAATTTATTTTCATTAATGACCTACTATTATTATTATTGAAAGTTATATCATACTTCCTTCAAAGACTACAAAAATTTTCTTACATTTTTAAAATTTAAATGTTTCAAACCATGTAATTGGATATAGATACATATTTACATATAGCTTAATATACTTAATGGGGCATTTTTTTCTGATTAGCTATAACAATATGAAATAAACATAGATTCTCTGTCTTTGATCTGTCATACATTCTTTCTCTTTAATATAAAAGTATGTATTTAATATATAATTTACAACCAAAGCCAAGGTGGACTCTAATTTTAATTTTTAGCTTTGACAGTATGAAAATTAAAATATATGTTGCATGAGGTGAAAAATTTCCCAGCCAATTTTATTCAGAATAAACCAAAGTAATATCAGTTTGGCACCCTTCTACCAATCTGCCAATAATTGATCACTATGAATGTGTTTTATGATCAACTTTCAAAGTACAATTTTTCATGGAATTAATAATACAATTTTTTTCTCAGGAGGTAGGAGATGATCAGATCAGGAAAGGTTTTGATGAATTATCATAATCAGTGCCTTGAACAAAGCAGGTACTTAATATTTAGCTACTATACTGAAACTGGACCATGATTCTAGTCCCTTCAACTAATTGGGGTGATCAGTTTCCCTTATTTAGTAGTAATGATTCATCTCATAGTAAATCTTTAATTTTAAAGTAAATATTCATTTAAAGGGATATTCTGAAAGACATGAGCAAGTATCAAAAGGAAATAAAAATGAACAATGAAAGTTATGTAAGTAAAATACAGACTACTTGGTATTTAAGCATTTAAAAAGTAGAAATGACTATTATCTATACCTCTAAATTTTTATCAAAATTCATTTTTCATTTTAAATGTTCTTTTGTCTAAGTAACAACTGCTTTGACTGAAGCAAAAGCTCAAGTGCTAATCCATGCATTTCTGGCCTTTCAAATTTAATTGGGTGACAAATGACTGCATTATCTAGTTCTAATTGCTCAAAAGGCATGTGATAGATCAGCTGCACAACCAGAGACATCTTCTTACTCTGACATTGCTTCATTTGGTTCAATCATCACTTTTTCTGAAAGAGAAGAAAAAAAATCAACTCAGTATTTTTTCTGTAGTCATGTTCCTAACAGAAATTCCTGATTGGCAAATACACTTCAGCATTTTTTGAATGACAAGCAATCTAATAAAGGATTTAACTGCTAAGACTTCAACCACATTCAACCACTCAAGTAGACTATCTTCTTAATATTTAGGACAAAATGGTGATGAAACATATTCTTTTTAAGTAATGAATCATTTACCCTTTGGGTCAAACACTAGCAATCTGCCATTCTGTTTATATTTTGGTACCTAAAATAGAAGCAAAAATAAAAACTAGCATTATCATTATTATTTTAGTTTGAGATATTTGAAATAATTTATAAATAGCCTTTATATAAACATTTCTATTATCTACACTAAAATATAATTTTATACTAAAGCCAATTATTCAGAAACTATGTAAATTAGTGGTAAAAGAGATCTATAGCATCCTAAAAATAATTTATATAGTCTTATCTTTACAGCATCTTTCTTGTCTAGATAATTCTTGCAAAAAACAAAATATTGACTTCCTGAGTCTTTAAACACTGTATAAATTTAGACTATAAATAAAACAATGCAGAACTCTGTCAGAAGGATATTAAATATTTTGGCTTTTTTATTTAGTAGTGTCACTGCCATCCTAACTGAAAAACCTCATTCTTTTGTATTATGAAATTGGGTTAAAAAAAAAAAAAGTCTAGAGAAAGTAGCCCTTCCCTTCTCCCCATTTCACCTTGGAGCTTATGTAAAAAGAGCTATAGGAATAATTTTGCATGTTAGAAAAGTGAGATATTAAATAAGCCTCTAATTCTCTGCTTCTGTTTTGGTTTTACATAACTTGGACTCTAGATCCAGATCCAAATACAATCAACAGTAGGTTAAGGACTCCCCTTTCCTACTGAGCTGACCCTAGAAATCATAAATTCAGCTTGGCTCATCCTTCCAAAGCCATGTTTCTCCCCTACTTTAACAAAATAAAACAACATAAACCACATTCCAGTTCATCTGTGCCACATTCCAGTTCATCTGTGTTATGAAAAACAGCGTAGTTAAGCCAGAACAAGAAATTTTTGCATGGTATTTCAAGATAAGAGATATTTTAAATAAAATATTTTTATTTCAATAAATACATTTAGAAATTAACCTTTGATTTTTATCCAAAGATACATTTTAAAATACAATTCTTACCTTATAAGTTCCCCTATGTATTTATTAATACTTACAAATTACAATGTTTTCTTTGTGAATGTTCACCTTTCTTAGGTTACCCTAAACAGATTTTCCTGTAAGTTAGCTCTTCACATATTTGGGCAAATTTAATTTTAATTGTTAAGACAAAAATCAACTTTTAACGGTTTTTAAGTATGAGAGAGGCCACACTTAAATTTTTCATAAATAACAATTCACTTGCCCTCTCCTTCCCCAACACTTGCTATCCCCACATCCCAAGCAAGACTTCAAAAATTAGTAGTAGAAGTACATACTAGGGATTTCTGGAATACAAAATTCAAGGCCAAAACTGTGGACAATAAAAGAGAAGCTTCTATTTTGTATTAAGTTTTTCTCTTTTAAAATCTGTCTCCCTTGTACTGATTTGTACTCTGGAATAAAGCACTGGTACATAAACTTTTGTCCCAGGCTTTGTTTTCCGGGAAATCCTGATCAAGCCAGACATTATATATGTTATTAATCTGATTATCCCTCTGAGAAATTCAGAGAGAGCTGAAGTCCATCAAAAAAGCGAGGCATCTTTTCGGGAAAAACAGCTACAGAAGACCAGGGGTGCCTGGGTGGCTCAGTCAGTAAAGCATCTAACTCTTTATTTCGGCTCAGGTCATGATCTCAGGGTCGCCTGAGGTGGAGCCCAGTGGTGTCCAGCTCAGTACTCAGCATAGAGTCTGCTTAATATTCTCTCTCCCTCTCCCTCTGCTCTGCCCCCACCCCACCCCCCAACTCACATGAGCGCTCTTTCCCTCTAAATAAATACATAAATAAAATCTTAAAAAAAAAAAAAGTTGCAGAAGACCAGACTCTAGGATAAATGCCCTACTTCTCTAGGGCAGTAGAGCTCAAAGGCTGAAACAATGCAATAATGAACCAAATAAGGCCCTAACAAAAGAAATCCAAGATGACCTGTCCTGAGAGGTACTTTCCACAGATTTCCGCAGCCCATATGTCTGAGTAGACATCCTCTTTATATTTATATTCTCTCCTTTCTAGCTCTAGGATCTTTATGAATTGCTACATTCTACCTTTTACCTGGATGAAACATCAGGGCATATAATTCTCCCATTTTCACCTGGTAAAAGAAAAACCTAGGATGGGCAGATCCCAGCCCTTGATGGAAACCCAGGCTCTGCTAGGTCTGGATTTATCATTACCTAGGAAATGTCCATTTAATCTCCTTTCATAAAATTGAATTCTATGGGGTGGGGGGCAGTACAGGGTGATACTCAAGAGTTGGGGCTCTTTAGAGGAAGAGACTGGATTCATGGCCCAGTTCTACCATTTCCCAAGTAAGCTTCAGTAGGTTACTTAACTTCTTTAGGTTTCAGTTCCTCCATCTGTAAAACAGGAATCACAATAGTGCCAACTTCATTGGATCAGTGTAAGAATTAAATAGGATGATCTGGTAAAGTGTTTAGCATAGCACCTGGCACACAGGAGGGATGCTGTAGAAACAATGTGATGTTTTATCTAAAGGAAAAACTGGGAAGATGTCCTATAGGGCTGGTTAAGATTGCTTAGGGAGCCAAAAAGGTTTTACTGTGATTGAGACAAGCAGACTAGCTCTGAAGACTTTTAATTAATTAATTAAAAAATCACATAAGCTCCAAAGTAATGATACTTGCTTAAAAAGATCACTGACTCCAGGGAAAAAACAGAGTAATCTGAGAACACAGGTAGAATGAAAGCAGTGACTGATAAGCTGAGCAGAACGAGGTCCAGCCGTTGTATAAGTAATATGTATTTTTCAAATAACTATCAGTATGCAAAAAATATCTCTGAAAGGAAATGCTTTCAGAAAAGAAACATAATAATGGTTGACTGTGAGTGGGAAAAAGGGATGGCTGCAGGACTGCGGTGGGAGGGAGTTTTTTACTTTATGTCCATTTGTATCTCTTGATCTTTGAACAAAATAAATATATTATCTATTAAAAAAATACCATTTAAAATTTGCAACACTATTTTTATCCCTATGTTTATCCATCTCTTACAGGTATCTAAGCTGTATATTGGCCTTGTGCTACTTTAATTCTCTTCTCCATCCAGTGGTCACTATTCAAGTTGGGGTCATGGTATCCAGAAAGAATGGTATAGAGATGCACACCTTGTATATTCATTACATTGCATATGGTTAATGTTAACATCACAACATTCATTTAATCAGCCTTTGAGTCTCTAGACTCTGGATTTTGAACATGGGCAGACTCTTCTGATGTATTTCTTTTCTTTTTTTTTTTAAAGATTTATTTATTTGTTTGAGAGAGCGAGAATGAGAGAGAGAGAGAGAGTACATGAGAGGGGGGAGGGTTAGAGGGAGAAGCAGGCTCCTCGCCGAGCAGGGAGCCGGATGCGGGACTCGATCCAGGGACTCCAGGATCATGACCTGAGCCGAAGGCAGTCGCTTAACCAACTGAGCCACCCAGGCGCCCTCTTCTGATGTATTTCAACAGTCCCAGTGGTAATGGGAAAAACACAGTTATGATAGTTCCTGACTTCCATGTCTACTTCATGTCCCAATATTCAATGTCTATTTACAACAAATATTTGATGAGCACCTACCATGTACCTTAGCACAGATATGTTTGTGATAAGCTCTGGGGATATAAGAGAAGCTCAGAATTTTATAGGGGAAACAAGTATCAACTTCCCATATACAGGACAGACCAAGCTTCAAAGTACTGTACTAAATGCTTCCCTCTAATATAATTTTCCATACTGCCCAAACAGGGTCAATCAAATCCCTTCTTTTGAGCTCATGGACTAGGGATACCCAAGGGGAGTCAACAGGCAGTGAAGACAGAATTGGAAAGACAAAGGAAGAGAGAATCTAGTCAACAGAGCTGACACTGAACAACTTTCCAGTTCCAGAATCCAGTTCTGAGGACTGTCCTCCACATTTGCTATATTTCTCCAGGTATGATTTCTATAAGTATCCCTAGAATATGATATTATTCTGCCTGCTATAGGAAGAGTCAGGCTTCACGATGAAGGTGACATTTATTTAGCCAAGTAGACAGTCAACAGAAGGGGAAGAACAGCAATGTCTTAGAAAATGGCAATAGATGGAGTTGGATATGTATGTGGCAGCAAACTTGAAAAGTCATTAATTACCATGTGCAAAGGATGTGGGGTTTTAACCAGTAGTCAATGGAAAGCAAACCAAGGCTCTGAAAACAATCATATGATTAGATCTATCTTAGAAAAGAAATGCTATGGAGGGTAAACCTGAGAGAATGGGAGGTGGGGAAACCAGTTACAAGGCCATTGTAACAGTCCAGAGCAGGGGCTGGAAAATGAAAGCCCATGAGCCAAATATGACTCGCTGCCTACTTTTTTTTTTTTTTTAAGATTTTATTTATTTATTTGACAAAGAGAGCACAAGCAGGGGGAGTGTCAGGCAGAGGGACAGGGAGAAGCAGGCCCCCCGCTGAGCAGGGAGCCAGAGGTGGGGCTCCATTCCAGGATCCTGGGATCATGACCTGAGGCCGAAGGCAGATGCTTAACCGACTGAGCCATCCCGGCGGCCCTTGTTGCCTACTTTTATAAATGAAATTTTATTGGAACACAGACATGCTTGTTTGTTTGTACATTGTCAATGGCAGCTTTCAGGCTACAACGGCAGAGTTAAATGGTTACAACAAAGACTGTATGACCTACAAAGCCTCAAATACATATTATCTGGCCCTTTACAGAAAAAAATTGCCAAACCCTAGTCCAGGGAAAAAAGATGATGTACAAAGCCAAGAAGGTACACTTGGAACCAAAAGAGAGGTAAAACTGAAGATCATTAGACATAGAAGTGAGGGCGAAGAAAAGAAGTTGATGGTTCTAGTGTGGATGACTAGGATGAGGGTACCAGGGGAGGAACATTCTTGGGGGGTGGACAATGAGTTTGTTTGGGGGAAATTCTGAGTTGGAGATGTCTGTAGGTCATCTGAAATTAAGTGGTGCTCAATTCTATCAAAGAGAGTTAGAACTCAAGAGAAAAGATCACGTGTGGGATGGCTGTAATGGATGGATGGATGGATGGATGGATGGATGGATGGATGGATGGCATGGCCCATGTAGAATAAGAGACAAGGCCCAGGAGAGAATCCTGGGAAATACCAACATTAAGAAGCAGGTGGAGTAAAAGAATCAGTCCAGGAAACACCCATAAGCAATATGTAGACAGATAACTACAGGGTGGTGGAATGATTATATCACCAGCATAGAAGTTTCTGGAGAGCACAGACTTGTTCTTATTCATGAGTGTGGGTCTCATACCATTTTAAAGGCACTCAGATATTGACTGAATGAATAAAACCACTGGAATGATATAAGTAACTTAATTGGCTTAAAATACTCTTAAAATTAAAAAGAAAGGCCCATAGAATTGGGAGGGATGATTCTGAGAAAAGACTTGGGGACAAGCAGATATAAATTTATTTTTATTAAGAAAAATATACTGAATGACTAATATAGAAAGATGGGTAGTATTAATCAGAAGATAAATGTATCTCATTAAATATATAAACTGTATATGACAAAGTGATTTATAAAGGCATAATTATGTGATTATATGTGTTTGAAAATATTCTGTTTATTTTGTAAATTAAGATGTACTTTGGAGGTCAGGGTAGGGGTCATTATGGGCTCATTTTTTTTTTTTAAGATTTTATTTATTTATTTGAGAGAGAGCAAGAGAGAAAACACAAGCGGCGGGGGGGGGGGGGGGGGGGGGGTGGTGGGGAGAGGGGGGGGGGGGGGGGGAGAAAGGGAGAAGCAGACTCTCCTCTGAGCAGGGAGCCCAAAGTGAGGCTCAATCAAGGACCCTGGGCTCGTGACCTAGGCCGAAGGCAGATGTTTAACCAACTGAGCCACCCAGGTGCCCCAATTATGGGCTCATTTCTAAAAGAAAGGGCTTAGTTCTTGACTTCTTAGCTATATTAGTCTGGACTCTTGGTTTTAAGTTACAGAAACCATATTCAAGTTAGCTTAGGCAAAAGAAGAAAGGGTTGGCTCAAAGAATCAAGGTTAAATAGCCAAGTTGTGTTAAGTCAGAATAGTGGATATAGCTGTGTTCAAGGAGGGGCATGGGATTTCCCTTGTTCATCTCAGCTTCTCCCTCCAGGTGGGCCTCATTCTTCTCTCATTCCAGACAGATCTTATACACATGGTACAAAACATGAGTTTTGTGTGATATAGTTGTAGCCTTTTGGAAAAATTGACTCAACAAAAACCCCAGTCAAAGGCCCAATTAGTTCAGCTAGGGTTTTTTTTGGCTACAAAGAACAGAAAAACTCAAGTACCACATAAACTGGTGCTCAATAAATATTTGTTAAATAGAAAGAAAGCAAGAAAAATAAAGTATTAAACTGGATCTTTGCTATCCAATATGGTAGCCACTAGACATATGTGTCTGTTAAACACCTGATATCTGATTGGTTCAATTTAAGATATGCACACCAGATTATAAGGACTTAGTACTAAAAAAAGAGCGTAACACATCTCATCCCCTTACTTCTCCAGGTAAATGTTCACTAACCAGCAGCCAATAGAGCCAAATAGGTTTTATTTGGATTCTATAGGTTTCGAAAAACTTTCATAAAATGAGTTACCAGCATTCAAAATTCAGATTTCACAAAATTCTCATTTTAGGTTTCTCTTGTAATACTGGAAGATATATACATGTTCCTCCATCCCATTTGTGCAATTTATCCTTTTGTACTATTTGTTTTTATAAGCCACCTAGAATTCTACTAGGCAAAGAATGAATTAAGAAATAGATAGCTACATGCTCAGGCCCTGCAACTGATGAGGAGACAGAGCTGATTAAGCACCATCCTCCAACGTCGGGGAGCCTAGTGTGGACACAAAAGGATTCAGGGGCAATCCTCATTGCATAGTCTCAAATGTGTATAAAAATGGTTTCAATGATCATCTATCATTTACATTCATATTTAAAAGTGACAACATATAAATTTTATGTATTTCCTTTACAGTACAATGTAGAGCTAGGAGCCCAGACTCCAGAGTCAGATTGTCTATGTTCATATCTCAGCAAATTGTTGTGAACTCAGCCAGTTCTTTAACCTCTCTATGATTCACTTTCCTTAACTGTAAAATGAGGACAAAAATACTACCTACCTCATAGAGTTACTGGGAAGATTAATATAAATAGCTATAACAAATAATAACACCTATCTCCTACTACAATTATAATTACTACAACTCCTTCTCCTATTACATTATTACCTACCACCTAGCAAGGACGGTGCTGAAGGTGAACTCTAAGAGAGCCAGTTCTAAGTGCACACTTGAGACTGGACAGAGCAAATAAGGGGGAGAAAACACTGAGCATTTAGCTCAAACGGTGGCGGTGAGGGGTAGGGATAGGTCGCTCTGGAATTCTAGAGTAGTGCAGTGGAATCCCTACAAAGGTGTGGGAATGCACCTCTGGAAAAATCTTAACTTTGTTTTCCTGAGATTGACTGATTAAATAAATAAATAAATGTGGATTTGGGGGTCATTCCATTTGGTTTTTAGGAGAATGAAACAAATCAAAAGACATTTTCAGTGTCTTTTTCAGGTTTATTTTTTAAAAGCCACTCCCAGGGGTCTCTTGGGGTAAGAACAAATTGGCCCAACTCACCTATGCCCTCTGGGAAGTCAAACGATAAATTTGTAATTATGCCCTGTGTTAACTTAAGTGCCACAGCGGCGCCGAGCAGAGTAGTAGTAGCAATCAAAGGCCACACATCTTGATTTTGGAAATCTCAAGTCAGTTTTGTCACCTCACAGAAGGCTGAAGACCGGACCTTAGAAGTGAACCACTGTTAGCCCCTCATTTTACACAAGATGAAAACACGGCCCGGGGAGATCCAATGATTTGTCCAAATTCCACAAGAATTTTTTGGGGGCCGAGCAAGTTATGTCTAGCAAGTAATGGCATCCTAAGTACAATCAGTGAATGCTGGCTCCTACTGGTCATTAAGCTGCTTCCCCAAAAAAGTAAGAAAAAAAAACAAATAAGAGAAAAAATGTTTTTTAAAAAAGGAGGGGAGTGGGGGTCAAGCATGGAGCGAAGTAGCTGGAAGCTCTGAGATGCAACAAGGCTATGTTCACTGTTTTGGGGGATGGGGAGCAGTTTGCGCATGCGAATCGGCAGGTCAGAGAATGGTGGTCAGAACTGCCTAGTTATCACTCACACCCATGTAGACACAAATACTATATCCTTTCCTGAGTGCCTGACTACAGCCAAAGGAGGAAGCCAAGTCCGAGGTGCCCCAGCAGCCGCGCGGAGCCTACCTTCTCGCGCGCCGCCTCGGCAGCCGTGAAGCTCCGGAGCCGGGACCCGGAGGGGGCAGAGAAGTTTGCGTGTTCAGGCGCGGGGCCCGGGGGAGTCGGCGGCCGGGGCTGGGTCTGTCCGCACGCGAGGGTGGGGAGGGGGCGACCCGCAGTCGCCGCAGCGCCTCTTACCGGCTCGTGGTCCTCTCACACCGCCGGTCCGCAGGGCAGACACCGCAGGCCAGCCCCGCTCGCGGTTCGCGCGGAGTTCGGAGCGAGGAACCGGAGACACAGCGTCGCCATGGAGATGAGACCGCGGGCCGCTGGAGCCCGGGCAGCAGTGGAGGGCAGAGGCGGAAGGAACGCTCGGGCGGGGGCGGGGCAAGCTGGGAGAGCGGCTGAGGGGCGGGGAGGAGGCGGGACGCGCCCAGGTAGCGCTGGAGGGCGCGAGACGCGAGAGGCCGGACGAGACGAGCCTCCCGCCGGCCTGCGAGGCAAGCCTGGGGAGGCGGTGCAAGGCGAGGACGGGGCTGAGGGGGCGGGGCGGGGCGAGCCTGGGGCGGGGCTGAGGGGCAGGGCGGGGGCGGGACGGGGGCGGGACGGGGGCGGAGCAAGCTCGGGGAATCACGAAGGGGACGGGGCGAGAAACCCGGGTTCGGGAGAGCGCAGCTGCTCCGCCGCGCCGCGCTTTGGGTGTATAAAATCTCGGACACACGTCCGCACTTGCACCCGTTACTTTGAGAAATGAAGAAAGGAGGGGAATTGGAATGTCGTTGTCCATACCTGATCCTTTTCTTGGCAGGGAGAGGGAGAAGGGCGGGGTGGCCTCGTTCCTGTTTTAAAATTGTGAAGTAAAAGAAGTCTTGAGTTTGGAGAGAGGTTTATCCCTAGATGTGGATGAACAAACGTCGCCTGCAGGACTTGGTCCCTAACTTGAGGTCGCTCCAAGAAAATTATGAATTTCCTGGGAGTCTTGGACCCTCCTCTTCCCCCAGCGGGGGGGAAGGTCTTAGGATGTGAAATTGACCTCGGCCAATGGGAGGTTTTACGGCCTAAATAACTGTTTGGGTCACAAAAGGGGGTGGGGAGCACTTCTATTAGAAAATTCTAATAGTCCCTCACGCTTGGCTTCTAGGAAGGAATTGGTTGCTTTTCATCACTTGGGAAGTCTCTAGGATCGATTTGTTGCTAGGCAACGGGTTTTGAAGGATGCCCGTTTGTTGGAATCAAATCCGGATTCGAATTTCACTGAGTAGCCACATGATATGAGGTATAATCGCTATTTAACCTCTGGGGTTAGGTACCTTTTGGGAATATGTACTTTGGTAGATGACTGTGTAGATGACTGTGTAGACTGTGTAGATTTGGTAGATGCTTCAAATAACAAAGTATATAAAGCTCTGACATGTAGAAGATGCTTTAAAAATGGTAAATTTTATCATCATCCTCATCAAATTTGAACGCTTGGACCATTTCAGGAACCAAGGGTATATAGAGATTTAGTTGTCTTTAAATTGTCTTAATCATCTGTCCATGTTCACTCAATCTCCTGAGACTCCTGGATGGAGGGAGGAAGCCAAAGGAAGAAAGCCAGAATGGAAGTTTTTTTTTTTTTAAGGTTTTTTTTTTTTTTAAAGATTTTATTTATTTATTTGAGAGAGAGAATGAGATAGAGAGAGCATGAGAGGGGGGAAGGTCAGAGGGAGAAGCAGACTCTGTGCCGAGCAGGGAGCCCGATGCGGGACTCGATCCAGGGACTCCAGGATCATGACCTGAGCCGAAGGCAGTGACTTAACCAACTGAGCCACCCAGGCGCCCCAGAATGGAAGTTTTTTAAAGAACTCAATGAGTTATTGACAGATACATACCCAGTTTGATAAGGACATAGAAAACCACTATCTCTGCTATTATAGGAGCACCATTACATCGCTGATGTATTAAGTTTGAAGACTTTTTGTTCAATCAAGACAAAGGGAAAGTCATTATATTTTTCTATCAATAGGCTTAAAACATTAGTTTGATGAATTTGCTTAGTATTGATAAATGAGTAATGTCTGACTGGCTATTCCCATTATCCTACACCACAGAGATGTAAAGAAACCCCATATTTAACTGATTAAACTTCCTCTTCCTACCCCTCTTCCCCCAACAGAAGAGCTCAAGTCCATTTGTAGAATGCAGTGTTTTCAATGTTTATTTATTTTTTCTGAAAGAAGGGTCAAAAATGGTTTAATGACCTTGGAGAATAAAAATATTGTCTCTGCGTGGAGAAGGGGTTAGACAGATCTGGCTTCCACCTTGGGCCTCAGGGTCTTCAAATGCTAAGTGGGGATAATAACACTACTTGCCCTGGTAGCTTAGAATATGAAATGAGCGAAAATAAGCCTCTGATAGAGCATGGCACATGACAATTGATCAATAACACTTCGCTATTATGACTTATACTATAATATTATGTATATGAATAAAAGTGCCTATATCCAGGATTAAAGATCATTTAGGTAAAATGCCTAGTTGAACCCATGCTGGTTATTTTATTTCTCTCTGATGAAAAAATATCACATTTCATATTTGCATAACTTTAGAAATAATTCACCTCCCTCTATAACCTTTGTGCAGAAGTTATCACTGGTGAAATACTCAAAAGTAGAGCATAGTTTAGTTCTGGCTCCTGCATTCAGGCCCAAAGTATCTATGTAGTGAGGATTTGTTCTGACAAAGTGAAGGGACAAAGTCAAACACCCATCCAAATACTGAATCACCCCATAACAACTATCTCTTATTACACTCCAGGTTTTTTAATGGATAAGTTTTTATTACAGATCCGAATGTTATCAGAACATCATAAAAAATGTTCAACATTTGGTGTTTTTCTGATTACAAAAGTAATACATGTTCATGATAGAAAATTTGCAACATAGAAGCACAAAGAAAAAAAACCCACGTCAGTCAGTAATTTCTTTTTTTCCTTCTAGCCTTTTCATGTGCATATATTTATAAAGTTTGTATTAGTGCACATATTGTTAGCATCTCTCTTTGCTTGACATTCTCTCCAATGTCTTAACATTTCCCTGAAGCCTTTAAAAAGTCTTCAAAACATTTTTAATGGCCATGTGATGTTATATAATACGTATAAGCCACAATTTATTCATAATTTAATCAGTCCCCAATGTGGAAATTTCCAACTTTTCTCCAGTAATTCTTTAAGAACATTTATTGAGTGTTTGCTATATATTAGGCACAGTGCTAGACATAGAACTAAAGTAGAGGACAGTAACTATAAAAATAAGGTTTTGATTAACATCTTTGTAAATAAATCTTTGATAGCATCTTTCATTCTTGGACTAAATTCCTAGGACGATGAAAACAGAACTTCAAAAAGCATTTTCCCAGCTTCAAAGGCAGACTTAAGAAATAAAACTCTGAACTGTAAAATATTAACTTTTTTGGAAAATTACCAAAAACAGAATTAATATTTATTTTGTGCCAAGTGTGAACTTACTCAGAAGATGCTTTCTCATTAGTGACTGTGAAACATCAAGGGTATTTGAAGTGTATTGACTTTGGCTTCTACCTCTAATTCTTTCCAGGATTTGCAGGTTTTCACAATAGTGTGAGATTGTTTGAAGTATATGCAAATTGCCCTACTTCCTCCTTTCACAGTTAAAATGTTAACTATTTTATTTCCAGCTTTCCTCTTGTAAACATAAGGCTTTTTTACATCTGTTTCATTTACTTTCCCGTGTGAAACATTTTGTATCTTCACACTTTTTAAGCTGAAAGCAGATTTCTTTCTTCTAAACCCAAGTTATAGGATATACTATATTGTATATAAGACACAGGATTTAACATATCCTGTAGTTAATTTTGGTCAAGAAGCATCATGTAAATTAAAAAAAAAAAAGAAGCATCATGTAAATTAGCCAATGTATTTAGGGAATTTCATAATAGAGATTAAAAGCAGTAACAACTCCCCAGCACACACACACACACACACACACACAAACCTCTTACTAATCTTTGACAATTAAATGTTCATATATAAGGTTGAACCATATGAAATAGCCATTTGTGGATTAAACACAGTCAAATAATGACAACTTTATATGGTTCCATCTATGTAAATATTTCATTAACTAGTTTATAATTTTCCAACTCTCTCCAAATATTGAACTTGCTGATTATCATACTGAGGATATCCTTTATCATTGCACAAGTATTGTGTTTATTCAACTTCCACAAATATTGGAATCTAGTCAGGAGAGTGCCATAAAATGTTTGTCTATTATTGCAGAGACAGTAGAGGGAGCCTGGAGCCAAAACATTATTTTAGGCCTCATGTTAATGATGATTGTCTTCCAATTCTTGATGTGTGGATGAATTTAAATACTAGTATATATGTGAAATAGCAATCTTAAAAAAAAAAAAGTTGTACTTAACTAGTTGTACTTAAGTAATCACTTTAAAAGATGGGCAGGATAAGGTTGGCTGCCAGTTCAAGCTAGCCCCATCAGGGTTCATACTGGGACCACCCTGAATCCCATTGTTTTCTGCTCTTCTCTGCGTGATGCTGGAGCCTGCACACTGCCACGCTCACATACCTGTGCTCCACCATTTTCCCCTTTCAGTCCATAATTAGATCACCCATTTCTGGGAGGATTATATCATGATTATTTCATTGGAACCTCAAAATATGTTACCATCTCCAGCTGTATGTCTTAATTTAAAGTAATTGTAGTTTAGTTGATCGCTTCCTCCAGACACGTAAGGAGGCACTTTGATCCTGTCCTCAATCATATCCTTCTAGAAAAGTTTCTAACAAATTACCAATCCTTTCACAGAGCAGGAAATTTCATTAACATTAATTAAAGATATTTTCTCTTGCTGACCTCTCCTCAACCACTTTTATCCTCTGTCCAATCTTTTTTTTTTTTTTTTAAGATTTTTAAAATTTATTTGAGAGAGAGAGAACATGAAGGGAGGATGTGTAGGGGGGAGTAGAGGGAGAGGGACAAGTAGATGCTGCTCTGAGCGCAGAGCTTGATGTGGGGCCTGATCTCGGGACCCTGAGAACATGACCTGAGCCAAAATCAAGAGTCAGATGCTCAGCCGACTGAGCCACCCAGGTGGCCCTTCTCTGTCCGATCTTTTGTTAATTCCCTTCACCATGGTGTTATAAAGGGGTCCCCAAGGTAATTGGTGGTGTCACCACTATTCTTCACTATAGAAAGTCTAGGGATGGCTCTAAGTCCCTGAGGTAATGTGAATCCCTAAATATAGAAATAAGATGGAGAAGAACTTCTGTATTCGAAAACCGAACAGGAATCCACAGAACATAGGTAGAATCAGTTTGCTATGGCTGGGTTTCCTAAACTGGTGTTAAGGGGAAATTCTTCTGCCATGCTAATAACATACAAAATAAAAAGCATTTACCTGGGGGCAATTAATTTGTTAAACCGTTAAACAGGTTTTTTGTTTGTTTGTTTTACTTAACGTAGGATGTCTCGGGGCTTTAATATGCTAATGTACTTTGTCAGTCTCTCAGAGGGAGATTTTAAATGTACAGCCTTTCTCAAATTTACTTGACTAGGGAATTTCACTTCTTAGCATCATTTGGGAACTCTTGGAACACCAGATACTTCCTCTGTGATTTGAAGATAGCTCCAAGTGAGAAAAATCCCGTCCCTCCCCAACTTTTTTTTCTAAGTAAACTCTTTGCCAAACATGAGGCTTGAACTCACAACCCTGAGATCAAGTCACATGCTCTACCAACTGAGCCAGCCAGGCACCCCTTATCCCTCTGGAATTTAATCAGGAATCAGCTAACCTAAAAATTGTAATGGTAAAAGCAAACAAATCTGTGAATTTTAACCAATATATATTGAAATGAAGACTGACATTGTAAAACCTAAATACAAATACGATTTTTCATGAAAGCTAGAAAAGTAAATGTTGGAAAAAAATCCCTTTAGAGTATAACCTTCCTTTTTTTTTTTTAAATTACATTTTCCCCCCTCAGTTAATAAACAAGCTTAAGTCAAATAGCCTAAAACAAAATGAGTCAAAACCCAAAACACTTGGCACTTAAAAGTATCCTCTTTCTCTCTCTGCTTGGATTCTCTTTGCACATCAGTCTTTGCTCAGCACGCTGCCATGGAACCTGCCCTGGCAAATGGTGTCAGATTCAATGGGGGTGCTTTCCTGGTGCTTGTCTTACTAGAGCTCTCTGCTCTAGTTGACATAGTTACTTCTCACCCGTTTTTGAAATACTATTATTCTAGCTTTCACACACCTCTTTCTCCCAGTTCTCCTAAATTCATGGGCCACTTTGTGGTGTTTTCTGCCTGTGCCTGCCCTCTACAGTTTTAATGTGCCTCCAAGATCCCCTCCCCAAGCCAGGCTGCACGGGCTCTCTGAGGATCTCATCCATACTCTCACCTATATGCTGACTAACCAAAAACCTCCCACTGAGCTCCAAGCTCATATAATCTAACTACATACTTAGACATCCCTCAGACTTAGGCACCTGTCTAAAACTGAAATTATCAATTTTCCCTCTGCCCCGAATGTCACTGAGTTTTCATGACTTTCATGTCATTAAATCCAAGAGGCGTTTTCCATCTCATCTTATTTGACCTTCCAGCCGTATCTGACACTGTTGGCATTCCCTCATTCATGAAACACTCCTTGGTCTCTGTGGGTCTATTGCCTATTGCTGTGGCACTATACGTTTCTGATTTTTCTTCCCATCTCTTTGGCTACCACTTTTGGGGGGGCATCTTTTGTTTCTTTGCCCATTATTTAAATATTGGAGTTTCTCAAGACTCCTTCCTGGGCTCCTGCATGGGTGGTCTATTGCTGCACAGCAAACCATCTCAAAACTTACTGGCTTAAAAGTAGAATCTATTTTTTTAAAAAACAAAACAAAGCAGCAAATATTTTATTTGCTTATGATTCTGTGGGTCAGCAAGTTGGTGTTGGTTTGGGTAAGTGATCATGACCTTCCTGTCGTTCTCCTGCTCTTACCTATGGTCACTCATGCAGCTATGGTCATGATGGTGAGCTGAGGCCCGGATAATCTAAAATGACCTTACTCACATGTACGGTGGTTAGTGATGGCTGTTGGCTGGGCCTCCCTGTCATTGTCGGTTATCCTCAAGAAGGCTAGTCTGGGCTTCTTAACATGGTAGTCTCAAAGGCAAGAGCAGAAGCTGCAAGGCCTCTTGATACCTAGGCTCAGATCCCCACATTGTTTTCACTATTTTCTATTGGTCAAAGCAAATGGGAAACAAAATCACATTGTAAAGAATAATGCAAACCAGGATGAGAGGAGCATATGGCCATTTCTTACAGTACATACGACCCCTTTCCCTTCTTACTCTGTGTTCATTTCCTAATAGATCTCATCCATTCATTTGGCTTGTTGTCCTTCAATATACCATCAATAACTCCATAATATATGTCTCCTCCTCAGACCTCACCTCTAAACTCATATAGCATGTGCCTTCTTGACCTCTTCACTTGCATATGTCAATGATACTTCAAGCTCAATAGCTCTACTACAGAACCAGTCTTCTTCCAGAAATGCGCCCTCTCCCAGTGTTCCCTATCTTAGTGAGTATAGCCATTCTCAAGAAGCCTGGGCAAATTCCTCTTTTTTATTCCCCATTTCCATTCCATAATCCAGTCATGTCAGTTTTACATCCTGAACAACTCCACACCATGTCCTTTTTTTTCATTTCCACTTCTACCACTTTAGACCAAGTTACCAGCACCCTTTACTTGGATTACTACAAAGATTATCCTGAGGTTACTATATCCAGTTTTGTCTCTTCCACCAAACCCATTCTCTGAGAGCCAGAGCGATCTTTTAAAATGTAATTTGAGAACTTTTTGTTCAAAATGACAAACTATGTTCAGATTTATCACCTACCTCTTTCCCTCAATACCTTTACCAAGATAATATAAAAATAAAAAAGGTCTAGATCCACAACAAAGAGAATGGGGCTGGAGAGATGACCATTAGACAGACTGGTTGGTCCGAGACAGTATGTTGTGTCAGGAGATAAAATCTGTATAAAAATATATTACTGCAGAATCTAATAGTGCACTGTGATTACATTTCCTTTCTTTTCTTTCTCTCTCTCTCTCTCTCTTTTTTTTTTTTTTCCTGTTGGCCACTGTATCATATCTTTAGATTCTTAAACCTACTTGCTTGGTTAAATCCGCAACCTGGTTAAATCCAGTTCTCAGCCTTCTTCATGCCTGTATCAGTTCAGCAGACTGTGGCTAATGGAAAACACATGACTAGTTTCATTTTAAATTCATTACCATTAACCTCCAGGGGGTCCTCAGTGCTGCCCCACCATCAGGCCACATGTCCTTAGTCCATCTGCTCTCCCTCTCCTACACCAGTGGTCTTCAAACTGTGGTTGCTTTCCAAGAAGAAAAGACTTTAAAGGAATCACCTACCGGATCCTCAACATCTGTATGGACTCTTTCCTAAAATATTTCTGCTTCCCCTCTCACTTTACAAAAGAAGGGCATATCTCTCACCCATCTCAAAGCTCTGAGGTGGCCCCACAGTGTAAATATCTCCTGGGCCAAGCCAAAGGGCAGTTCCTTTTCACGATGGATCGAGACACCATCACCATTTTGGATTTCCTGTCTTTCTCTATTCTACATATATTTCAGTTAAGGTGGAACCAATATAGGGTATTTTGAAATGTTGAAACATTTTCAGCTGTGAAGCATTGTGGAGTGGGGAGGTGGGAGTGATTACAGTCTTTGTGGAAAGACCTGGCTTCCTCCACCGCCAGGCTACAGTCAGGAACACAGGGCGCTCTTGGGGGGAGTCCACAGAAGCTTGGTGAAAAACAATGAACGCTCAAAGTGGCTTTTTAAAAGTATTTAAACATTAGCAAATCTTTTTAGCTATTCTTAATATTCATCCTTAGGGCCAAGTCTTTAGCTAGAAGGAAAGAATTTTGAACAGCAAATCACAGTAAATTAATAACACGATTCTTTTCAGTGTGAATGGCAGGATTCCTGGGACTACTGAGTTTTAAAAGACACTCTAGATAAAAGCCACAGATAAAGCTTTCATGTGATTTCTTTCAGATTGGGTGTACATTATTAAATAACATATTTAGAACCCACTATATTAAGTCATATTATGAAATATTTCAGTTACAATTAATCCTCACCTTATAAATGTTAAATATTGTCTACCTCCTATTAAAAAAAAAATGGTTGCTAGCTTCAAATTAGTTTTTTTTTCCAGCTGGCTATGATTTAAATTTCATTAAATAAATAGGAAAATGTGATTATGATGTCTAAAACTAATGGAGTTCTTTCTAATTTTTATTTGAAAACTTATGCTCAAAAGCAGAAGGCTAGAGATCAGTATATGGTCATAAACATAAATGCTATAGTAAGTACATAAATAAACAATAACCAGACTAGTTAACAATGGCATTTAGAAGTAATTAATAGTAGGACTAATTAAACAAGTAATATGTATGAGAAAAGCAACAATATTTTTTTTAAAGATTTTATTTATTTATTTGAGAGAGAGAATGAGAGAGAGAGAGAGAGCACATGAGGGGGGGAGGGTCAGAGGGAGAAGCAGGCTCCTCGCTGAGCAGGGAGCCCGATGCGGGACTCGATCCAGGGACTCCAGGATCATGACCTGAGCCGAAGGCAGACACTTAACGATTGAACCACCCAGGTGCCCCTATTTTATCTCTTTTTATTTTTTATTTTTTTTTAAAGATTTTATTTATTTATTTGAGAGAGAGAGAATGAGCAGGGGTGGAAGGGTAGAGGGAGAGAGAGAGAGAGAAGCAGACTCCCCGCTGAGGAGGGAACCCGACATGGGACTTGATCCCAGGACGTTGGGATCATGACCTGAGCCGAAGGCAGACGCTTAACCGACTGAGCCACCCAGGTGCCCCTTTTTAAACTTTATATAGGATATTTAAATTTTATAGGCCATGTTGTTATGTATTCTTAAGATATGTAAACAAAAGATATTTTAAAAGAACATAAATACAGTAGGATTAAACAGGTATTTAATATTTAATATATTTATATATGTTTATTAAAAAATAACAATGACATGCTTTTTTTCTGTCTTATAGGTAGGTTATTTTTTTTTTTAAGATTTTATTTATTTATTTGAGACAGAGAGAATAACAGAGACAGAGAGCACATGAGAGGGGGGAGGGTCAGAGGGAGAAGTGGGCTCCCTGCGGGACTCGATCCAGGGACTCGATCCAGGGACTCCAGGATCATGACCTGAGCCGAAGGCAGTCGCTTAACCAACTGAGCCACCCAGGCGCCTAGGTAGGTTATTTTAAATCTTTGTTTCCTTTTCCAATAATATTTCTCTGAACTGCCTGCAGCCTTTAAGACATCGTTTTTTTTCTTTTATGTAGTGGTTAAACTGAATACGGTCAAATGTAAATTCATGTTGACTCTATTATCAAGTCTACATTATAGAAGTTTATAGACTGATTGGAATTTGCCAAGATTTACATTTGCACTCTCTGCTGAACAGGCAGATAGATGAGCAAAGTCTAGTTTTTATTTGAGCAAGATATCAACGATCTTTTGTTTTCTATTTTCTACAGTTTTATTAAAATCTTCAGAGAAACCAAGAAAATGATTTGAGACTCCACTTTTCAAATTAAAACACCTAAGAAGGGGTGACCATTTTTTTGTTGCTGTGATCCGATGCATTATTTAATATATTATAGAAAGTGCAATCACGGGTAAGATGCAACAGAATGCGCTCTCTATATAAGGGCACTGTAATAATGTCCCCCCCCCCCAAAAAAATCATGTCCAGCTGAAACCCGTGAATGTGACCTTATTTGAAAATAGGGTCTTTGCAGATGTAATCAAGTTAAGATGAAGTCATACTGGATTAGCATGCCCTAAATCTAATATGACAGGTGTCCTTTAAGGAGAGGGAAACTTGGACACAGGAGGAAAAGGGCCATGGGAAGATGAAGGCAGAACTGGACTGATGAAGCTATAAGTCAAGGCATGCCGAGGATTGCTAGAGCCACCAGGAACTGGTACACAGACCTGGAACAGATTCTTCCCTAGAACCGCAGAGGGAGCACGGCCCCGCTGACCCCTTGATTTCAGGCCTCTGGTCTCCAGAACTGTGAGGGACTAACATTTTTTTTTGTTTTTCAAGCCACCTGGTGTATGGTACTTCGTTACGGTGGCCCCAGCAACCTAAGAGACAAACGTATCTGTTCTCAGATTTCCCCACAGGACATTTTAGTTTCAGCCCATGAATCAGTAAGTGTGACTTTACTCAGCTCCTTGAGCCATAAAAGGAATGATAAAATAATGTGTGTTCATTCATGTGGTATTCCCACACCAACTCTGTGGTCACCATTTTCAACTGAGCATTGCTACCTTGGGGAGACAAATGTTTGATTAACTTAGGGCTTCCTTGTCTAATACCGGACTTGTGAGATTCACTCTCCGTCTGTGTTTTCACAGTCTCGTCTGCCGTGCCCATCCCACAATTATTTTCTGCATACTGTACCGCATGCTCTGTTTGGGCTATTTAGTCCCCTGCCCCAGCTGTATGTGTCTTTCCTTCTGTCATAAAACAACACATTTAGCCTCCTTTTTTCAGTGTTATCTGGATCATGCTTGTGATATTGCAGGTGTTCCCATTTTCATGATCTGAACTTTTAAAAAACAGTGTCACAATATTCACAGTGTTAAAAATTAATCTAGTGCTATCCCTGTAATAGGAGGCTGACTCCATTTTTTATTATTTATTTATTTATTTATTTTTAAAGATTTTATTTATTTATTTGACAGAGAGAGACACAGTGAGAGAGGGAACACAAGCAGGGGGAGTGGGAGAGGGAGAAGCAGGCTTCCCGCCGAGCAGGGAGCCCGATGCGGGGCTCGATCCCAGGACCCCAGGATCGTGACCTGAGCCGAAGGCAGACGCTTAACGACTGAGCCACCCAGGCGCCCCGACTCCATTTTTTATGATGGGCTACCAATGGCTTTAAGCCTCATGCCTTCCCTGTGCCCCCCTCCACCCTCCATCTGGGAAAGCTGCTATGAAAGCCTGTTCTCTCTTTTGGTGCTGGTGGGAGGTTGAAACCACACAACCCATACCCACACTGGAAACCCTCATCCCACGCCCACCCCCTCACCACAGAAACCCCAAGCCAGTCTGTCTCCTTTCCCCGCTCCCCCCACCCCCTGGGCCTACAGGAGATGGCTGCCTGCTCTCCCCCAGAGACTTCAATGATGTAAATAAATGAACTTTTCCATAGCCTCTTGGTGTGTGCATCAATCCAGCGTCTGAACCAAATTTCTGGGTGGGGAATCTATTCTGATTATCCAAGGTGGCCACAGTAATCTTAATACGAGGCACAACAGTTAATCCACAGGCCAAGTCAAACACGGACTGTTAATGACAGGATCACAATGCACTTGAGTTGTGGACTTAACTCGTATCACTTGAAAGGAGGTAACAACAGGTGATCCATTATTGTGAACTGAAAATCATGGTTGCCAACATCAGTGGTCAGGGGAAAAATTAGTGGTGGCGACTACTTGGGGCAGAGAGTTTATACAATATTCATTTGGCACTAAAAACAGTGCTGCCTTCAATCCCTATTTCTTTGGCCACTGTATGTATGGGTTTTGTACTCCCCCCACCCAAATTTGGCACCCATCACGGAAACTCACGATTTTGTGGGGTGCCCCAGGAACCAGGACTTTCAGTGCTAAAATGAGGATAGTTTCAATGAAAAACCTTAAATAAGAACTGTTCAGCTGAACCCTATCTGAATCCTGACCCACAGAGACCATGAGCCATGGCAATTAATTATTGTTGTTTTCAGCCACTAAGTTTGGGGGTGATTTGTTATGAGTAATAGATAACAAAACAGCAGCCCAAACCACCGGCAGCTGGGTCCCTCATCTTTTCCCTCGAGGCCTGCTCTTCTCACCATCTTCCTCGTCTCATTAGGGGACAACTCCCCTCTTCTGGTTGCTCGGCTCAAAAACCATACAGTCATTCTTAACTCCATTTTTTTCTCCCATATCCAACCATTCACCGATTATGTTGGTTCTACCTTCAACGTATATTCAGGTTCTGACCACTTCTCATCTTTTCCACTGCTACTACTGTATTTCGAGCCACCATCCTCTCTTGCTTAAATTATTTCAATGTCTCTTAACCGGTTTTCCTGCTTCCTCATTGTTTCCCTTCAGTCTCTTCTCAACACAATATCCAGAGTGATCCTGTCACAATGTATCTTAGATCCTGTCACTCTGCTGCTCAAAACCCTCTCAAGGTGTCCCATCTCCTACAGAAAAATCCAGCATTGTCACTGGCCCTAAACAATCTGTTCCCTATTTCTTCTCTTTATTCCCCTCTACATGTCCCCCATGATCAATCTGCTCTAGCCACATGAGCTTCCTTGCTGTCATTCCAACATGATAAGCACACTCCTACCTTAGGGTCTTGTACTTGCTGTTCCTTTTGCTTTAAATGCTATTCCCTATGCCCAGATGGCCATTTGTCTTTCTCCCTCACTTCTGTAAGGTTACTTTCTGAGTGCAGCTTTCCCTGCCCAGACTACTTAAAATTTCAGCCTTTTAGCCTGACTTCCTGTTCTCCTTCCTTGCTTTATTTTCTTCTTAGTTCTTACCCATTAACTATATACTTTACAGATTTATCTTGTTTGTTCTTTGTCTCTCCACTGAAGTGAGAGCTCCACAAGGGCAAGGATCTTTCTGTTTTGTTCACAGTTTTATCCCTACAGCCTAGAGAACAGTGCCTAGAATATAAGCAAACCCTCATTGAACATTTATTGTTCAACGGATAGTCATCATAGTATATGCACTGCACGTTGAGCTTCAGATTTAGACGCAGCACTTAGGAAAATAATGGAAGACAATTGTAGAGAGCAAAATGGAGTCTCTCATGGCAAGCAGGAGCCTGTTTCAAGCAATGACATAACCAGTTAAGGTATTGCAGCTAGGAGATACCGCCAGGACCAACGTCAGTTGACACCCCAGAGCTGCTAACGAGCAGAACCAGAGGAGGTCCACAGAAACCCCAAACTGATTAAATCCCTTTAAAAAGGGAAGGATTTTTTAAATTTAATGAACTAATTTATTTTTTAAAGATTTTATTTATTTATTTATTTATTTATTTATTTATTTATTTATTTATTTGAGAGAGAGTGAAAGCAAGAGAGATCACAGAGGGAGAGGGACAAGCAGACTCCCCTGTGAGCAGGGGGCCCAATGCGGGGCTTGATCCCAGGACCCTGGGATCATGACCTGAGCCGAAGGCAGATGCTTAACTGACTGAGCCACCCAGGAGCCCCTAAAAAGGGAAGGATTTTGGCAACAGACTGTCAGACTTTTCAGACACGACCCCTCTATGTCTGACCACTTAAAAAGGCAACTGCCCCGAAGGCTCTGCCTGATGGATCTCTGAACAGAGCCGAGATCCTCCACTGCTTGGACATCGGAAGCAGTGAGCGCGGAGAGCGACCTGGACCAGACCAAGGCCTTATCTCAACTGCTCTCCCACAGACTGACTTTGCGTTGGGTTCGTTCACTTTCTGCACCCTTCTGGTACCTTGTTTGTTGTGTGGCTTGTCTCCTGTCCTGCTTTGTGTGCTGCGTAAGAAGTCAAGTTTAATCGCATAGCAAATTGTCATTGAGTTTGGAATCCTGAACGTACTTTATAATTGTGATTTAACTTTGCTTTATGATCGAATAAAGCTGACGTTGTGGAAAGACGTAACGCGAGTGTGTGCCTTTGTAGTGTGCTCATGACAACAATCATGATAGAGAACAGGTTGTAAGTGCTGTGGAGTTTAAGCATGTGAATGTATGATGCAGAAGTTTGGAATGAAAGGGGTGGGAAGTGAAGGAAGGAAAGGGATACCAGGGTCTTCATCCTGCAAAATCCCAGAGACAAGAGATCCTATCTCTGGTGGTTGCAAAAAGAAGTAAAGTTATAAGCACAAAGCTGAAAGTTACAAGCCTAGCTCATAGAACTAAGAACAATGAGTTAACTACAGGAGCATGGGAGAAAGACATGAGTGCTAGGGTTAAGTCATAGCTGTAAATGAATAGATAAGATTGGCAATATCTGTCTTAGCTTAATTTTCCTAGAAAATAACCTGAGGCGAAGTTTAAGGGCTAATGCTTTATTAGGATGTGCCATCCCAGCTCTGCAAGACTTAAGGAAACAGGAAGAGAATCAGGAAAGTACTGGCAGCAAATTAGAGGTGTTGAATTACTGCGCTGGCCATTGCTTCATAAAGGGCCTCGAATAAATGTAGCTGGTTCCTCAGCAGGTGACCACTCAGTCACAAAGGACCTCTCTGGACAGAATGTATGGAAATATTGTGCCTGGAACAATCCATCAGAGGGAGAAGAGAAAGCATAACTGTAATCTCCCTTTGTTTTCTGTCTTCCATTGGTCAAAAGGTGCTGCCGGGAGAGTTAACCACCCCCACCCTCTTGCAGGTTGTATCACCAGACCCTTTTGGTCCCACTGGGGAAGCCAGATCTGGGCATGTGGCCTGATGGCCTCCTGCAGTAGAACCAGAAGCTCAGACTTAGTTGTCACCACTGGGCTGGCCTGGGCAAGGCAAGTTGCGAGACAGGGAGAAAGGTGAGCCTGAAGAAATCTAAACAAGCATACATGATATGTCCTGTACACTGTCCGAACTCCATAAATCAAGAAACAGAGATGTAAGCATATACATTCAAATATAGAGATAAGAAAACTGTCTGAAGAATAAAAGTGGAAGTTAAAGTGGTTGCTTCTGGGGGTGGGAAAGAGGTTGGAGAGCAAAAATATTACTTATTATTACTATTAGCTCTTCTTTAAAAAAATATTTTTAAATTTATTTATTTGAGAGAGAGCGAGAGGGTGAGAGCACAGAGGGAGAGTGAGAAGCAGACTCCCCGCTGAGCAGGGAGCCCGATGTGGGGCTCGATTCCAGAACCCTGCAATTATGACCTGAGCCGAAGGCAGACACTCAACCGACTGAGCCACCCAGCTGCTTGTACTATTAACTATTCTGTACAATTTTTTCAAATGCATGAATTATATTGATAAAAATTCTTTTTTTAAGACCTTGCAAACTAGATTTTATCACTCTCCCAAATTCTTCAGTGATGTCCCGTTGCTATTAGAATAATTAAAACATGTTAAACAACACCATTTCCAACTGAATATTAGCTCTCAGATTCTGAAATGTTAATATTGTTGCTATCTATATAGTCTAAATTTGTTGTTATAAGGGTACTATTCAAATACCAGTGATTTTGTGCTAACCTGCTGCAGGGACAATATTTAAGGGAAAAAAGTACAATTGCCCATTTTTAGTTTTGGAGGTTTCAATTCTGAACTGAAGTCCCTGAACCCCAGGGCTCCGCTGGCCTCTCCTAACTCACGAGAAGCTATTCCCTCTTGATTTCTGCTCAAGCCATATTGGCTACATTTCTGTTTCTCAGACTGCCCTCCCCCCAACTTCTACCTCAGGGCTTTGGCACTCGGATGCTCCCTTAACTGCCCATGACTCCCCTTCCTACCCCAATCCCCCAACATATCAAGTTCAGTGTATTCTAAGCTTCCGGTAGCTACACGTCACCTACGTGATGTTTGTTTCTTGTGTAAGGTCTAGCCTAGTATTTAACTTACCATCTATCTTTAAATTAACAACTTTGTTAGACTTAAAAATATTTATCTTTACAAGAAAACCTTACCTGCTAACAAATATGGAAAACCAAGATCACTTGTCACAAATCGCACAAAACTGTCAAATAAATGTATAATAATGACAATAAGAATACATCTCTGTGCTACCAGTGGTTCATGTGACATACTTGGCAACCTCTTAGTTTAGTTATCTGCCTTTTGATTCATCTTTGAGTTATTAGCCTAAATGTCTTTTTTTTTTTTTTTCAGGGGAATCGCTCATTGTTTGGACTGGACCAGCCTCTTGTGTTGCCCACTTGTTACCATTGCTTCATAACACTCATGAGATTATAGAACTTGTAGTTATACATTTGTAGGGTGATTTTTAAATGTCTGCCTCCCCAGTGGGGCTTGCGTGTCATGAGAACAGGAATTGTGTTACTTTTGCTCATCTCACATCTCCTGAGGTGATCACAGTGTGCAACCTACTGTTAATGCTTAAAAAATACTTATGGAATGAATAAATGAATACCTGTACGAGATTTTCACCAGCGATCAACCAACTTTATCTGTTTTGTTTCCATGCCCACCAGCCTGTCTTTCTAACTATGACCAAGTGTCCTCAAATTCTTTTTGAGAGGAAATGGGATAAAAATAAGTAATGTAGGAATGAGTAGACAGATGTCAGGAAGAGGGTGACCTGGAGTGGCAAATCATAATTACGAAAAATGGCTGCAATAGCATTTCCCATCCCAGGTGTAATTGTGCAGAGGGTCTTTGTCACTTTCCCATGAAGAAGTGAGTCTAATTCCCTCCTTTTGAATCTACATTAGCTTTAATGACTTGCTTCACTAAAGCCAACAAAGGTGACTTCCAAGACTAAGTCAGGAAAGGCTATGCAGCTTCTGCCTTTCTCTCTTAGAACACAGTCTGGTTGTACCTCTCAGGACACCCCCTCGTGGAGCCCAGCCACCACACTGACAAGTGTTCAAGCCAGTGGTTGCCAGCCCCAGGGGAGCCCAGGTTTCTAGTTGCCCCAGCCCAAGCGTTGGACATGTGAATGAGGCAGCCTCCAGGTGATTCCTGCCCCCAGCCACTGGAATTTTCCCAGCTGAGGGCCCAGACATTGTGGAGCAGAGACAAGCCATCCTTATTTGCCCTGTATAAATTCCTGACCCACAGAATCTGTGAGCATAAGACGACGTATTTTATTCCACTAAGTTTTGGGATGGTTATTTTATGCCACTAAATTTGTTTGTTTGTTTGTTTTTGTTTTTAAGTAAGCTCCATGCTGGGCTTGAAATTATGACCCTGAGATCAAGACCTGAGTTGAGATCAGGAGTTGGACACTTAACCAACTGTGTCACCAGGTAGGGGTGGTTTTTATGCAGTAATAGATAACCAGAACAGAATTTGGTACCTGGAAGTGGGATTATTCCATAACAACAACAACAAAAACAAAAGCAGAAGCCATTGGCTTTTTACTGAGCAGCAGAAAGAAGCTTGTGGAAGTAAAGTAAGACCAACTTTACTTGAGAAGAGGTAAAAGCTCTTATTTAGAACTTGCTACAGCCAAGGAGTCACCCACCATCATTTGCATTTTGGCAGAAAGTCAAAGGCAGGCAGAGGAGTGGGATAGTCTTAGTGGAGAAAAGGGAAAACGTTGAGTTTGTTCTGATTAGAGGCTGTTGGCATGGGATGCTGTAGGTGGGCGACCTAGAAGCAGGGCATCCTGCGTGATTGGTTAGAGTACACATCTAGCTTTTTCTGGTTGGTCCTAAGTTGGAAGCAGTGACAAAAATTAGGGGAGCTATCAGTTATTAATCAAGTCCTGGTCACTTTAGGCTGATCGTTATAAGGGCTACTGTCTGCTTTTCTGGAATTTTGCTAGTGATTTGCATTCTGACTTCCGGCCAGTCTGACTTATAGTAGGCTGGATGCCTGGGCTGGTTACTGTAGATTATGGGTAGGTTTCTTAGCCAGGTCGCTACAGATCGTGTGTCAGAGTTCCATTTCTATGTATTATCTGGCCATTATCTGTATATTCAATCTCTCAAGGTCGAATGGCCTTGGGAAGTTTGTTGGTGAAATGTGGATGGACCTTGAGAAGACTGCCAGTGAAGGCAAGAGGGACAAGGAGGAAATTATTGTTGAAAGGCGGAAAAAGGTGACCTTGCTACCTTGCAGCAAAAGGTTTAGCAACACTGACACCTGAAGTAACGTGAAAAATAGAAAATATACTGAACGAACTGGTGGATCTAGCTAAGGAGATTTCCTGGCGGAAAGCTGAAAGTATCAACTGGTTTCTTTTAGTTACTGATGATAAAATATGGTGGAAGAAAGAGGAACCATTCAATTTTCCGGCAAAATTTAGAGGAAGTATAGGGGGCTCAATCCAGTCTTCCAGTCAGTAAAGCATCCTCAAAGAAAGATCTTCAGTGCAAAGGTCTGAGGTGCGATCAGGAAGACACAGTGCCAGGGTTGAAATGAAGCCACTGATGTGACTTTAATTACCTTCTTAAGATCTTAGAAAGATTTAAGACAGTGCCTCGTGAACCATTTCAGACAGATAACTGGCCTTTTAAGGATCGTAAGACCACTTGTCTCTTTGGTTCAGGTCTTCAGATGGCAAGGAACTGTATGGAAGGGGCTGTACCTGAGAGCCCTCATCAGCACGAAGGCTTGACTAGATCCAAGATCTCCGACTTTGGATTGACGCAGACTATAAAGATCTTGAGGACAAGCCTCTGGAGATTTTTTTTTTTTTTTAAGATTTTATTTATTTATTTGACAGAGAGAGACACAGTGAGAGAGGGAACACAAGCAGGGGGAGTGGGAGAGGGAGAAGCAAGCTTCCCGCAGAGCAGGAAGCCCCATGTGAGGCTCAATCCCAGGACCCTGGGATCATGACCTGAGCCGAAGGCAGATGGTTAACAACTGAGCCACCCAGGCGCCCCACCTCTGGGGATTTTGAGGGAGAGATGGGATATTTTGTATGCGGGAGGGAGGTGAACTGTTAATGCCAGAGTGCAAACTGTGCGAGACTGTAGTTTTCCAAAGATGGTAGCAGTGATGGCTCTTTTGCAGTGTGAACTTGTTAACTCCAACAAGAGATCTGGAGTCTACTTTCCCTTTCCTCGAATCTAGGCTAGCCTTACTGATTTGCTTGCAACCAATAAAATATGGTAGAAGTTTCACGAAGTGACTTCTATGGCTAGGTCTGAAAAGACCGTGTAGCTTCTGCCTGTTTTGCAGTGTTCACTATTGGGATGCTCAAGCTCAAGACATTCCCTCGGGGAACCCACTTGCCATGCTGTTTTTTGTTTTGTTTTTGAGAGGGTGTGTCCTTGTGGGGGGGGTGGGGGGGAACGGGGGGCAGAGGGAGAAGGAGATTGAGAATCTTAAGCAGACTCCACACCCAGCATGGAGTCCAATGTGGGGCTCCATCTCACAACCCTGAGATCCTGACCTGAGCCGAAATCAAGATTTGGACGCTTAACCGACTGAGCCACCCAGGGGCACCCCGCCCCAACACTTGCCATGTTTTGTGAAGCCCAAGTCATATGGGAAGGCCATGAATAGGTGCTCTGCTTGACAAATTCTACTGAGCTCAGGCTGTCTTTCTAGCGGCACCAGACATGTTGGTAAGGCAGTCTCCAGATGATTCCAGTGCCTTTGAGCCACCCCCAAGTAAGTCATTCCCAATTGAGACCTCAGACACTGTGGGATACAAGCCACCCCTACTGTGTCCTGTCTGAATTCCTGTCCCGCAGAACGTGTGAGTGTAATACAACATTTGCTATTTTATGGCAATAAGTGTTGGGTGGTTCCATTTAGCAATACATAAACCTGAACACCTGCCTATACACAAGTGATCCGAAGAATCATGCCATTTTCAAGCAGGAAGGACCTCAAGAGATCCATCACCCACTCCTACTGACTCAGTTTTCAGATAAAAAAAACTGACCTTCCTAGAGCTCCATGCCTTACCTACAGTCATGCCATTAGTTAGTAGCAGACCAAGAGCCTGAACTCCTCTTCCATTATAGTACAGATGTGTCTACCACACAGGAGTCTCCTGTAAACTGGAACAGTATTGGCTGCTCTGCCAGAGATAGGATCTTCACTAAAGTTCTAGCTCTCTTGAGGGATAAAGCCCTGAATTTGAGTAAACCTTTAAGTTGAAGCTCCCTATAGGGCCTGTCTAAAGAGTCAGCATGAATCACATTACGAGACTGGCCAACTTGTTTCTTCTTTTCTCAATCTTCCTTGGTCTCTCTCCCTCTCCTTCCTGTGGCTTCTTCCACTCCACAATTTTCTTCTATTTTCCTTTCTTCAACACTGTGTTTGAATGAAACCTCGTGTATCGGCCAATGGTTCAGAGAAGCCTAGATTATGCCTATAGTATATGGGATACAGACTCATAACCTAAGTGGAAAGGATCATCCAGCTGATTGGTGATTCTCAAAAGAGCTCAGGATATGAAACAGAAATGGAACACCCCATCTACAAGGAGACTCTTGAGGCATCCCATTAGTCACCAGGGGTTCTAAGGAATTACATTTGGAAACCCCTAATTTCCCTCTCATTTATAGATGGGGAAACTAATCTCACAGAAGTAAAGTAATTTGCCTATAATCATCCATGGTCTTTGCACTTCTGTGTGTATCTCAGAACTGAAATCTCTCAAAATCAAAACAGGGAGCTGTATTTTTCCCCTTAAAGCTCTTATCTGTGGCAGTTTAATACATCACTGGTATTCAAAGAACACATTTTTCAAATCACAATTTCAAACTATTTAGATCATGGCATTAAATTGTAGGGATGAAAGCAAATTTACAGGGTGCTCTTCAAGTGTTTAATGGAGCATATGTGTCTTCTCAAGACTGGTGCTTTAGAAAAGACGTAAAGGGAGGAAAATATAAATAAGGACACACTCTACAGAGAAAAAGAAAGAAATCTTATGAAGAAATAGTACAGAAACTCAAAATTTTAAAACCTGGTGGGAAGGTACTTGGGGATTGTTTAACTAAACTCAAGTGTAGACACTGTTATTTGGTCCTGCTCCACTGAGGAGCTGGAAATAAAATGGAACCATTAAGTTTAAACCTAGTAATAATACTGTTGGCTTTGGTTCTATGTTTCTGTTTTTGTCTGTGTTTTCTAGACAGCTTTCACATTTCTAGGAAAGAGAAGGAGTGAAGGAGTGACTATATTGAACACATAGATGGAGAGACTGGAGCTCTAAAAGGTGAATTCACATGATCAAGTCAAGGATTGGCCCATTTGAGTCACAGATCTGTTTTTGGATTATAAATCCTTTCAGAATTTAACTAAATTTTAGATTTACTCTCCAGAAAAATGAGTACATTAACAAATTTGCAAAAAAAAAAAAAACCCCATTCATGAGGAAAGAATATCCAATGGGAAAAAGACAGTTTCTTCACAAATGGCATTGGGAAAACTGGACAGCTACATGCAAAAGAATGAAACTAGACCACTTTCTTACACCATACACAAAAATAAACTCAAAATGGGTTAAGAGCCTGGATGTAAGACCTGAAATCATAAAAATCCTAGAAGAGAGCACAGGCAGTAATTTCTCTGACATCGGCCATAGCAACATTTTTCTAGATGTGTCTCCTGAGGCAAGGGAAACAAAAGCAAAAATGAACTACTGGGATGACATCAAAATAAAAAGCTTCTGCACAGCAAAGGAAGCAATCAACAAAACTAAGAGACAACCTATGGAATGGGAGAAGGTATTTGCAAATGACATATGTGGTAAAAGGTTAGTATACGAAATATATAAAGAACTTATAAAACTCAACATCCAAAAAAACCCCCAAATAATGCAATTAAAAAATGGGCAGCAGACATGAACAGACATCTCTCCAAAGAAGACATCCAGATGGCCAACAGACACATCAAAAGATGCTCAACATCACTCATCATCAAGGAAATGCAAATCAGAACTATAATGAGATATCGCCTTATACCCGTCAGAATGGCTAAAATAAAAAACACTAGAAACAAGTGCTGATGAGGACGTGGAGAAAAGGAACCCTCTTGCACTGCTGGTGGGAATGCAAACTGGTGTAGTCACTGTAAAAGATAGTATAGAGGTTCCTCAAAAAGTTAAAAATAGAAGTGCCATATGATCCAGCAATCACACTACTGGCTATTTACCCCCAAAATTCAAAAACACTAATTCAAAGGGATACATGCACCCCTATGTTTATTACAGCATTATTTACAATAGCCAAATTATGGATGTAGCCCGTGTTCATCAACAGATGAATTAACAAAGAATAAGATATATATATACACACACACACACATTATGGATTAAAGAGTACACTTATGACGAGAAAAAGAAAAGAAAAATTGAAAGATTATAGCAATAAACACATGTATGCGTTTAACCTAGATTCAGTGCTTCTTAACATTGTGCTACATTTGCTTTCTCTCTCTCTTTTGATAGATAAGGTGTAGATAGAGCCTACATATATATTTTTGACACAAACATTTGAAAGTAAGTTGCAGACATCATAAAACTTCACCCTGAAATACTCGAGCATGGGTCTCCTAATATATAGAATTGTTGAATCACTATATTGTACACCTGAAACTAATATAACACTGTATGTTAACTATACTGGAATTAAAATAAAAACTCAATAAAAAAAAACTGAAAAAAAGGCCCATTCATGGACCCTATATTTATCAATCTCTCAACCAAATGTATTAGTATAAATACAGACAACAGAACACCTTTAAGCAGTTAAAAAGATGAACTTCATCTTCTGTTTTGGAATGGAAAAGTGAACATTACTTAAAGGGTTCAAGAAGTAGACCCTAGAATAGTTGCATATAAGCAGTACAGTGCTATTTATATAAAAGCAAATATTTATATTATGCCCTATAGCAATAGTAGCAGATTTTGGCTTTGGGTTTTGTTTTTTTTTTAGATTTTATTTATTTATTTGAGAGAGAGCACAAGCAGGGGGAGTGGCAGGCAGAGGGAGAGAGAGAAGCAGACTCCTCACTGATCAGGGAGCCCAATGCAGGCTCGATCCCAGGACCCTGGGCTCATGACCTGAGCCAAAGGCAGATGCTTAACCAACTGAGCCACCCAGTAGCCCCAGTAGCAGATTTTGTTATTGAGTGCTTGTTCTAAATTATTTAACATATATAATTGAATTTTATCCCCTATAAATTAGGTACTATTATTATACCCATTTTGCAACTGAGGAAACTGAGCCTTCAGGAATTAAGTAGTTTACCTGAAATCACATAGGTATGTATGGTAGAGGTGGTTTACAAACCCAAGACACACACACACACACACACACACACATATACACACACACAAACTGGAAGCCACATGAGGCTAAGAACCATATTCAGCATCTAGAACAGGGCTGGGCATGCTACAGGAGATCAATAAAGATGTGTTGATTAAATGAATGAACCAAAATGTTAATAGTAGTTATGTATATGGGGTGAGGATAAAGTAGCCCTTTCATTTTCTAACTTACATGGTTTTTATTTATTTGGATATGTATGATGAGTATGTTGGCAGAACACTCTTAGTGTTCAACAAATATCCATGTGTGTCTCTGCATTTCCCATTCCCCATGCATCTAGGTGTGTTCATGGGACTAAATCTCACCAAGGACATGAGGGTGGAAATAATGTGTCTCCTTCAGTCTGAGGCATGTAAGAGACAAGGGTCATTAGGGGCCATCTTTGAGGCTGGCTACAATGGAAGCTACGGGAGATCCAGCAATGTGGCTGAGACTCAGTTTGTCTGTGTGATCTTGTACAGCAAATAAAGATAAATATCAGGTTGTTTTGTTTTATAATTCCCTGAAATCATCTTGTTTATTTGTTTATTTGTTTATTGTGTAAATACTCCCCTACTAGCATGCTGGCCTTCTGAAAACAGGAAGTTTGTTGCACTGTCTCCCCAGTGCCTAAAACAGTGACTGCCACATGAGAAGAGCCTCTGAACGGTGAAATGAAGGAACAACTGAATGAACGAAGTCCTCTGGGTGCCTGAGCATGGATAAAGCTGGAAAGCAGTGATGGAATTTTCCATAGCAGCCTCCTAAGAGGGTCCCCTTTCTGGGTTGAGAACTCATTTTAAGGACTCCAGCAGACACAGACTAGGAGGAGCCGGAAAGGTGACACCATGGGACATCTTTTAAAGGAATGTAATTCACAGCTGCCACAGGCAGACTCAGCAGGAGCACAGCTAAAAACGGCCTCTAGAAGCATGTGTGATCTACCGGTTAGAATAATGGTTTAGTTACTGTAACGCTCACCAAATAACAATGGCTTAAACAAGATGAGTTATTCTCCTCTTATAAAGGCCAGCTGGCGGGCAGCCTGGGAAAGTTGGGCCTGATTCCTTTTGTTTTGGGTTTTTTTGTTTGTTTTTGGTTTTTTGCCACCTTCCAGAGTGTTAGCCTCATCCACATGCTTGAGCTGGATGTCTACTACGATGCCTGCATTCGGGCCTCAGAAAGGAGAAAAGGTGGGAGGGGAGCACAAGCAACTTTAAGGATGTTACCCAGACGTGGCATATATCGCTTAGGTTCACATCCCGTTGATAGGAACTTAGTCATATGGCCAAACCTGACTACAAGGGAGGTTAGGAAATGTTGTCTCTAGGTGGACAGCCATAGGCCTCCTTAAAAGTTAGGGATTACAGGAGTGCCTGGCTAGCTCAGTTGGTAGAACATGCAACTCCTGAACTTGGGATCATAAGTTTGAGCCTCATGCTGGGGGTAGAGTTTACTTTAAAAAAATCACAAAGCCTCATTCCAAATCTCTGTACTTTGTACCACCCACATCACCTACACCCAAAAGAGAATAAATCTTTAAAACAAAAACAAAAACAAAAAAACTTGGGAATTACTATTAGTAAAAGGAAGAAAGGAAAGATGGATACTAGGGGGCAATTGGCAGTCGCTTACCAGTGAGGAAACATCATGGCTGATGCTGAGAAACAATTTGTCTTAGTCTTTTTGATCTGTGTATGTGACTTCATTATTATTATTTTTGACAAGCTGTGTCAAAGGTCGTGATAGGCATCCTCTAAAATGCCCCGCAATCATTCCTGCCTCCTGGTATTTAAATCCTTGTTTAATCCCCTTCTCCTGAATTACTTTCTTCTAGTGAATAGAATGTTGATAGGCTGTCACTTCCATGAGTAAATTACAAAAGATGTACTTTCATCTTGCTAGCAGACTCTATTGCCTTCCTCACTTGCATGTTTTGATGAAGCAAGTGGCCATGTTGGAGAGACCCATGTATCAAGAAACTGAGGGTGGTCCCCAGGCAAGAGCCAGCAAAGAACTGAAGCCCTCAATCCAACAACCCACAGAGAACTGAATCTGCTAATAATCACTTAAGTTTAGAAGCAGATCCTTCACCAATCAATCCCTCAGATGAGACTCCTGCCCTGGCCATCACCTTGACTGCAGCCTTATGGGAGACCCCAAAGCAGAGGCTGCAACTCAGGACTGTCTAGACTGCTGGTGCACAGAACCTGTGAGATAATAAATGTGTCTTGTTTTAATCCTTTAAATTTGTGGTATTTTTTTAATGCAAAAAAAGGTAGCAAATCTGCCAAGACTGTCTCCAAATGCTCTGAATCTAGCCTTTTTAGTAGCACCAGATATGTTCCTTCTGAGGTATGGTCCTTCCACGTCCCTAGGTCCATGAATCCTCCACATCACACACACAGACACACACACGGACACACGCACGCACTACCCTTTTCAATCTGAGAGGCTCTCCTCTCTCCTCAGCTCTAGCTTCTTCCATCCCCTGCCCTTGTGGCTTTTTTTTTTTTCTTTAAATAGTCACATAACATAATCTAAATAAGCTTACATTTTGATAACAATAGCCAGAAATGTTGTGGTAGGGAGAATGCCTTTAAAAGCTGGAGCAATGAGACTTAGGGAATGCAAGGGAATGACTATTAAGACATTGGGAAGTTAAGATTGTCTCAGAGAAGCCAGCAGTTCCCTGGGAGGGGAAGAGGCAGTCAGTTAGCAGCTTCCTAGGACCATCACCTCACCCCCACCCAAGCAGCTAAAGGCAGAAAGGAACCCTAGTCTATACCCCTAACACACTTCTTATAGATACTGTTGGGAAGGGATAGTAGTTAACCCTAGGGCATCCTCACTGTACTGGCCATACTTATCATTCTACATTATATTCGACAACAAAAATATTTATTGAGTATATACTATGTGCCAAGCACTATATCAGCCTGTGGTAAGCAGTAGTGAACCACCCCTGCTCCCCTGGTGCTTCTAGACACTGCCTGTTAACTTTCTGCATCCCCTACTAGACTGTAGGCTCCCTAAGGGCAAAGACCTTGTATGACTTTTGCATGGTGGATACGCAGAGTCTTTGGCATCTGTAAATGTTTAGTAAGTATTTGTGGAATAAATGAACCTGCATGTGAATGGAATGATAAAGAGGTAAGACGCTAGGAATTACAACACTGTAGTCTCACTGGAATGCAAGCTTTATGAGGGCTAGAATTTTGTTCACTACTACATCCTCGATGTCCAAACTAGTACCTGGCACACAAAAGGCATTCCATAAATTTTTATTGAAGAAGAAATAACTTTCAAAGAGTGGCTGTATTTCTAAAAGTGAGCTGAAATATTTATGTTACTTTTTTCTTTAAGAGCCCTATGTTGTTACATGAAATAAACAAAAGTCCTTGGAAACATCTAATTTATTCACTAGATACTTACCTATAGACATTATAGTAGAAAAATTCCCTAATATTGTATATAAGACAACCTAGTTGTAAATCATTATAGGCTATGAGACCAATGGGAATAAGGACATGAGGCAAGTCAGGGAGTCCTGGGCTGCTGACTATGGCTGGGAGCATTTTTCTTCCTTTGATGGCTTGGTTACCTCATCTGTACAATGATAAGCTTTTAGTTGGTGAACTCTTGATATCAATTATAAAAGTCAGTAACTCATTGATTCTGAATTTTCACCAAAAGATACGAGCCTAGAATGAGAGATGTAGAACATATCTGTTTACTTTAATTTTCCTGACTTCAGAATCTAACCAACTTTAGTTGAGAATTTAGCAAACCCAAGTGACCATTTAGTGTCTCCATTCTTACATTTTGACAGGGAAAGGAGCACCTGGCTGGCTCAGTCGGTAGAGCATGTGACTCTTGATCTCAGGGTTGTGAGTTTGAGCCCCACACTGGGGGTAGAGTTTACTTAAAAATAAAACAAAAAAACATTTTGACGGGAAAAGGATCATGACTTCTATAGCATTTGGCACAGACCTGGGTAAATAAGATAAAGCTTGTAAATCACCTCTCCTCTTTAAGATTCTGGCATGTTTGTGTCTCAGGTCTGAGCACATGAGCTGTTGACTTTTTTAAAAAGTAAAATTAGGTATGGATTTATTACCTGATCACTTGCCATTGTCAAAATGCTCAGAACTTGCCCCACCCATTAGAAGTTTTTTGGTCAAGAAGTGTTTCTCTAATGGTGGTCTTCTAACCACCCGTCTTGGAGTCCCTGGGGTGATGGTTATATGACGCTTCCTGGGCCTCACCCCTAGACCAAATCAATCCGAAGGTCCAGAAAGGTAGCCCTGGGAATTTGCATTTAAATAAGCATCCCAGGTAATTTTCATGTACACAAAAAGGTGAGAGCCAGTCCTCTGCCAGCTTAGGGCCAAAGGTTCTGCCTGATGCTACTTCCCTGAGTCTTCTTCCATTCTTCGTGATCCCCAACTGTCTCTCCCTTTTCTAGGCTGCTGGATTTTTTAAGTGTTCTTAACATTTGATGTGTCATGGATAATGACTGTTTCGTTGATCAAGCATGCCCTCAGTTTTCTCCTGTTAAATGAGAGGGTCAGATTGGATGATTTTAAAAGTCTCCTCCAAACTCAACGTGTTAAATTCTATTTCTATAAATTCTGATTGGGGAGATTTACCTGGTCAGGGACAGCTCCCTTGGTCATTCAGGGTTCTGGGGAACTCCTTGGGAATATGTCATAGTCAGCGTCACCCTAGCTTCTTGTTGTCATTCATGAGGGTCTTCCTAAAGAACCCCAAATCAGCGATGCTTGAGTTGCTTAGGCTTGGAGTTGCAGAGAGATAGCCTTTCACTGGGAACAATTAAGGAGTATTCTCATTTACGTTACAAGCTTTCCTGGTACCGGTAATTCCCAGCTTTCTATACTTCGAAGGTCAGAAATAAACTGTTTTTCAAAGGAAATTTTACAAAATCATATTCTGGTTTGAGTAACAGCCCCGAGATGCACCATGAGCAAGAAAGACTTCATGGGGCAGAGGGCTGGGCTAATGAAGCCTGCAGGGACAGCCAGGGGAAGCAAGGACTCTGGGTTTAGATCAATGCCTACCTGCAGCCACCTAAGTCTGTGGCGCTACAGAGAAGCCGTAGGCTTCTGCCATGCCCTGTCTGTAGTTTTAAAAAGCTATTTTAACAGAAAATAAGTTTGAAGCAACCTGGGCCTGTGTTCTGGAAATGCCCTCACTGCATTTCTGCAGCTTGGAGGGTACATGTGGTTTTCCCTTGAAGTGGTGGCGTTTGTATGTGCCCTAAGATAATTAGTTATTAATCACCCAATGACTCTAAAAACCCAAACTGCTCGGGTAGTTGAGTATTCCTTTTAAGAAAACAGATGTTGCTGAAAGTCACTGTTCCACTTTTGGAGGAAAATTCCACTAACATATAAAATATATCATTTATGATTCAAAAATGTAAGTCTATTTGTATTAAATACTATAAAAGGAAAATTGTCTACATAACTATGTAACATGCATGTAAGAATCATTCCTTAAGACTACTCTTGTCTTCTCATGGAGCTAGAAGATTCTCAGCTGAGTTTCTCAGTTGGGTGAGGGATTTCAGCCAAGTGGTTTATCCATTCTCCATTTCCCCAGAGTATCTTGTGAGAAATGTTTTTGGCTAGAATTTGTTTATTTTCCATAGGTTAATCTTATGATTAAGTATGCAGCTTTCTAAGCCAGTGGTTCTCAAACTTTAGTGTGGATCAGAATCACCTGGAGGACTTATGAAAATACAAATTGCTGGGCCGCATTCCCAGAGTTTCTGATTTAATAACTTGGAATTGGACCCAAAGATTTGCATTTCCAGCAAGTTCCCAAGTGATGCTAATGCTGCAGGTCTGGGGAGGTATCTTTTGTACTACTCTGAGCTCTTTGAAAGATTGTGTTCATCTTTGAATCCTCATTGTACCTTATCTTGTAGACATCAAATAATTTTTTTTTTTTTGAGAGGGAGGGAGGGAGGGGTGTAGGGGCTGAGGCAGAGGGAGAGAGAGAATCCTAAGCAGGTTCCATGCCAAGCTGGAGCGCAACATGGGGCTTGACCTCACAACCTTGAAAATCAAGAGTCAGATGCTTAACTGCTGAGCCACCCGGGTACCCCTCATGTATTCTTTTCTTTTTTTTTTTGCCTCTTATGTATTCTTAATTGTACATACTATCTTAGATGACTCTGAGGGTGTGGGGCAAACACAGTTTCCTTAAACTTAACTAGGCCAAGGTTTGTAAATCTAAATACTTACCTCTAGTTAATTATTGAAAAGTTACCTCTACTTTTGAATCCTGTCATTTTACTGTGAAATTTCCATACACAGAAACAGGACTTGGGAATGTGCTAATAATACAGCACTTACAAAGACTGATGAGCCCAGAAGTGTTATCTTTAAAAGCTAATGCTAGGGGCATCTGGGTGGCTCAGTCAGTTAAGCGGTCAAGCATCAGACTCTTGATTTCACCTCAGGTCATGATCTCAGGGTTGTGCGATCGAGCCCCACCTCTCGCCCTGCAACAAGCCCTGCGATGGGGTCTGCACTCAGTGCAGAGTCTACTTGAGATTCTCTCTCCTTCTTCTTCCCCCTCTGCCCCTCCCCTCGTTCGTGCTCTCTCCCAAATAAATAAAGAAAATCTTAAAAAAAAACAACGAAAACAAAGCCAATGCTAAGGTCACGGGACTAACTCCTGATATTACTTGTGTAGAGGCTAATTTACCCTAAATCACCTTTGCTTCCCTTTAATACCTTTAGCTATTTAAGAATAAACTATATCTTCAAAAAGTGGATTTCTGAAATCAGATGTCAGAATGTCAGAAATATTCATACTACTGTCGCACTTTTAGTAGCCATAATCAAATGTATTTGAATTTTTTTGACTTACAGATTTTAGATTTGAAGCTTTTCAGCTTTGCAAGTGACTATAAAGATCATCCAAGTCCACATTCCCTCAGTCAAGGCTCCCATCTTCCCTACAGCCTACTTACACTCAGCTTTGGTTAAAAAAAAAAAAAAAAAAAAAAAAGCAACTTTCAGCTCCTATGCAGTTGCCCTATTTCAACCGCTTTAGAAATAAAGTCTGTCTAAACAGGGTAGTCCCATGTCTGTTATTCCCCATGGCGGTTTCCCTTTTCCCTACTTCTAGCTCTCCCTGCTTCAGAAGCAAGGGGCGGCTACAGCCCCACCACTTCCAGCTGCTAGCTGCTCAGGGCACACAGGCTTGCCATTGACAAGCCTGAATCATGACTGATGAAGAGAGTACTTTCTTCTTAGAAAACAACTTAGCAGCTTTCTACTCCAAACCCAGGCTCAGCACAAAACCGGTTACCACAGTGACTCTCTTGGCAGTTACTGCGGGACTAGCAAGAAATGATACGGACTTCATCAAGGATCAAAAAAGAATAAAGGCTTTCCAGGAAAAAGGTCTCTATCAAATATAATAACCTCAATAAGGAATATAAATATATAAATAGCTAAATGCTTACAAGTCTTAATTCACATCCCCTTCATTAAAACTTTAACTCAAAATCTTTTTCCTAATTAAAATCTATCCAACCTGGGATTACTTCAAACCATAACCCATTATCATATTTTACAATTTTACTTTCAATTGTGATGAAAATATTTTTCTCACTGATGTTCACAAAGCCACAGTAAAAAACATCAGACATGTACTACATAAATAAAACGTGAATCTACAAATAGAACTGTAAGTTTAATTCACTTACATGTAAAATTTAGGCCAAGGAATGTAAGTGGCTATTAAAAATACAACAGATTTAAAAGAACTACAGTTTGGAATCCTGTCAAGTTCTGCATTATAGGCAGCAAAGTCAGATAATGTGCGTAAATACTTTCAGCAAAGACAGAGAAACACAAGACACAAACTGAATTTCCATGCTAGAGATGAACATGGGTTATAGAAGACATGACCTCCACAAGTCAAGAGGCATACAGAATGGAAAAAGAAAACAGAATACAGAACGTAAGAATAAAACTCACAAAGATAGAAATAAGAGAAATAAGCTTTCATGACACCTTATGCAGACTTTAGGAAATTGCCACCAAATACTTTTTAAATTAGGACGCATTTTCCCCATCATAAGCATAAATGAGGATTCAGCTTTGATATTTGCCTTGTGAATTGGATGAAATTAAGCTGAGGGCCAGATGTTTTCCATCTGTGTTTTAGAATACACTAAACACAAAATCATTAGAAAGCGCCCGTATGACTGAATGGTTTAACTTTTTATTAAAAAGTCAGGTAACATATAGCTACTGCCTTAGACTTTGGGTGATTTTAGTATATTTTTTGATGTTAGAATTTTGACAAGCAATGAAAAAAATTAGATGAATAATTTTGAAGTAAAAAACCCTCCCACTTCATAAATAGGCAGCCTGAATCTTCATAACGCTGAAACAACTTTTGAAAAATGAAAGCTGCAGATTTTCCATACATCAAACTAGGAACTTGATTTATTTCCCCTGACTTGAATTTTGGTATTAGGTACACAACCAAAATATATTAGTTAATCTGGTTTATTATGTGTTGTGCAGAAACTACTGCAGTTCACATGCATGGACTAAATTAAGAATTAAGTGTCAAATACCCCACTGGGGATTATGCTTCAGCATAATCACTAAAGGCATGGAAGGAAAAGTATATAAAGTCTAGGAAGGGAAGTCATCAAAATGTCAGCATGGAAATATATACTATATCAATCATCACATGCAAATCTACAATTGGTAGTAAGTTGTAATAGTAAAACTGAAACTACTGAAAAAAGTTGTGATGGCCCATAAGCTATTTGATTACATCTTTGTTGAACAGTATAACTTATTCGTTATAGTAAGGAACATTATGTAAGCCATTTTACAATGTCCATAAACTAATTTGAAACACTGAAGATTCTTTAAAAACAATCAAGGGAGGAGCAATTGACACAAAGATCTTTATGCAAAAATGTGTTGAGTCTGAACATCACCAGAGAAAAGTGTACTGTTTATGTATATTGGATACCACATCAATCAGGTTACCATTATGGTGCCTAATAATGAAATGTGTCCTTTTGGTGTATTAATCTAAATATAGATTTCATTTTCATCATACATCTTTCTATCTAAATTTTTTCCTTATTTTTTCCTGGTGCGTCAAACTATGCCGGCACATATCCATATTTCAAAGCTTCCCTTGGTTTCGTACTCTTTTAAAGTTCCCCTCTATCATGCAAACCAGAGGTAGGTAATGATATCTGATAGAACATTAATATTACTTGTTTTGAGTAGCCCTCAATTTGGGATATTAGCAAACCATCATTCCGTTTACTAGAAAAACAGAGCTTGAGGGTTGAATTTGATTTCACAACATGAGATTATTTCCCAGTGAGACATCGTCAATTTACTTCAACTTATCAATATTTAATGTGAAGAGCTAAGGCAAATAAAAGTGGTTTGCCATTTTAGAGCCCTAAACAGCTTACTAGGTGTTTACATGAATTTGAAGTTATTGTTACCGCTATCATAACATTCTGTGAAACTCTCATGGCAGAACCCAAATAAATGGGAAACACTAAAGGTGCAGTGTTAAATGGATTTCTTAAAACCCCACAGAATTAGAACAGAAACAGTGCAAACCAGGGTGAAAAACCGCCCTTTCTACAAATATCATTGTTTCAAATAGGTTTCTGCAAGAAGAATGCTCATCAAGATTAGTTTCTAAATTGGTATGTCTTGTTAGATTGACTTATAGCAAAATAATTTAAAACAATATACACAATATGGTTATAAGATTCAAATTCTAACTGAAACTACACTAATACAGTAAATGATACAGTTGTATTTTCTTTAACATAATTCACTTCCACTCATCACCAGAACTATTACAGATTAGTGGTCAGCTAAAGGTAAATTTGCACAATTTTCTCTTGAGAAAACTATGGAGCATTGTTAACAAGTTCAGGAACAAACTATTCCAAGTTACCTAAATAATTGCTAACTCAATTTCTCCATGTTTCTAAGTTCTTGATCAAAATGTTTCATTTATCAATTGAGGGTTAAATTTAAAATAATCATATCACACTAATTTTAGAATTTTCTAAAATATGATACTTTGTTATATTTTTGCATGCTACTAAAAGTTACTTTAAAAATGTACTTGGGACCATCATTAACATATTTTCTTCAATTAGTTTTTAAAACTTAATTGAATTGGGTGCTCAGGTCTTTAAGCCTTGAATACAGCTGGTAGATTAAACTTTCTTTTTTTGATGTTAGCAAAACTCTAAATAAAAAATAAATTTTAGTTTACATTTAATAGCAATGTTTCTGAACTTTTAACTTGAATTTTATTGAATTTTCTGCTAACTGCTTAATTATACATCACTTATACATATTATTTCTGGCATATTCATTTATTTTAAATACTTTTTAAAGTTCTAAGTGGTATCAGTTGTAGTTTTATGAAACAGAGCATGCGGTAGCAGTTCAAATTTTAACAGCTTATAAAATTTAATACATTTCTGCACTGTCAAATTTCTATTTCTGATTTATTAGCTCATTTTTCAGTATAAACATGAAATGGTTTCCTACACTTGGATAATAATATCATATCATTGTGGCTTCCTGGCTTCCACTTGGATAATTTGCTCTAAAGTAATTGGAACACAAATTTGAAGTGGCACAAGGAACAGTCTTTCAGCTGTACCAAGTTAGCCTAGAAACTGTACAGAAGTTTGCAGATTTAATTAAGTAAAAACATAAGAAAGTTACTTTGTCATCAAATGACTGCTCTGCTTTTAAATATTACATATATCCTATTTTTAGATAAATTCCATGTATTTTATCTAGCTCTTCTCTTAACAATCATAAAGATAAACTTACAGGGAAACTTTATCTTCAACACTTTATCTGTTTAGATACTAGATGATCATGGCTGTCAATAACAGCTAGCAGACTCATTTCAAACTTGCCACTTTTCTTTTTCCACCAAGGGCATTCTCTTTGGAATGAGAGAATCACTTCAACTTTTCTGAGTAGAAGCCCTTGGGTCTTTCCACTCTACCAGGATTTCTCTTTCCCTACTATCTGCCAAAAAATCTTCCCTGGCTCTGAAGTCCATCCCAGGGCATGGCTTCGATGTGAGTTTCTGTAACTCTTCATAGAAATGATTCTCAAGAATCTTGATTTAGATTAAGATTACACACTTAGATGCATATTAGTGTAACTGTGTAGCAACTTTCTTATTACTATTGCTTGCAAAACCATCACACCCTTGGAAATTTAGCTAACCAAACTGCCCTTCCCAGGTAAAGACCTCTGAAGACTCACATTCCAATCTGTCATTTCATAGTTCCAAAATCTCTAATGAGAGCAACTGGTTCTAAGGCATATCTCCACAATGACTCTAATTCTCTTTCACTACCTTGTCTCAAGTTAGAGTAAAATGCTATTTCTTAGGAATATAAAAGTAATTTCATCTCTGTTATGTTGATGTTTGTGTTTTTCTTAATTCTGTAAGTCTCAAGCACAACCCTCCTAGCTCTTAAGAACTTACCACTAGGTTTGACTTCAAACAAAAGGAAAGGTAACAACAGTTTGTGAAATCCTATCAATTTATATACACTTCGGCTACCATGAAAAGACTATTCAGTTCCACTGAAATCTGGCATTAATGATGCTACCTTAACATATTAACAAATGTTCTTTGATAATTTTCTTTCTTTGATAATTCTAAATCAGAAGATTAAGATTTCAGTTTCAGGTTTAAAAACTCAAATACTAGCAAACATCAAGGAGCCAGTTGAGTCGAGACACTTGAAAAAACAACTGTAAACTTTTTTAGAGACAGGCGAGAAACCTAGATATGAGTATTCCTGGCTCCTCCCTGAGCAAATATTGGTCTACTTCAATGATTAAAAAAAATAAAATCCCAAGATACAAAATGAACTAAACTTCCAGGCCAGGCCAGAAATCCCTAAGCGGCTATTGTGAAGCAAGATTTTCACAGCGCGATGATTAAGAACAAGCCAGACAACGGGGCTGAGGTGAGGGCTCTTCCCCGGCAAAGACCAACCTTGAAGGAGCCCCCGCCCACCCCCCCGTTTCTCTGTAACTCTCCCAAATCTCATCTGTGAACAGATCCTTGGGTCTACAGTTCCTCTCCAGACACCAGCATGACCCGCTACCAGGAGGAAGGAAAGCTCTAGTGTGACCTCTGTCCCTACAGTACCACCAAATGGAAAGCCACAGGGAATTCGCCAGATAAAAGAACGTGCACTGTATGTGCAGCAGGTATCAAACTTTTAAGAGATGCTCGACAGTCTCTGCTCAAGTCCTAAGGCCGCATGATCTATCCTCTTTATCACAAATCTGACCCTGCCCTCCTTCCTCCGTCCATGCACCCAACACACTTGCCCAGACCCTTCCAAACCAAAGAAACCTCCATACAGGCAGCCTACAGGAACCGTCTTCGTGGTGAAACCTGACCGCTTTAGAAAGCCTCCCCAAGAAGAAAAGATCAAATGAGACTGGCTCAGCCGGGTCCTGAGGTGACCCCGGAGTTAACGTATTTATTTTCAGGCTGCAACTGCTGATTGCTTTACAGAGACATTTCATGCTGTAGCTCTTCATGGAGCTGAGGACAAAAGTAACATTTTTATTAATGTTATAATTATTATAATAATTCTTTAACAAAGCTATTTAAATAACCTGTACAAAGCCCGGCCCGGTCCTAGCAAAAAAACCAAAACAAAACAAAAAAACCAAACCAAAACAAAACAACCCCCCTCCCCCAAAACTGAGCACTATTTCAAATCTCCCAAGGTCCTTCTGCTTTAATTCAGCAGTGCTTCCTATATACAAGGCCAGCCCAGTGTGGTTCCCCAAAACTGTAGATCTCCCAGACGGTGGGAATGGTTCAGAGCTCGAAACCGCCCTTGCATGGCGCCCAGCTCCCAACCCTACCTCCCCTGCTTCTCCTGGGCACAGGGTCCCTGTCCGCAGGCCGGGCCAGGGAAGCTGGGAGCCTTTGGGAGACCGGCAGCAGGAAGACGCAAGTGCCTGTTGGGTCCTCCCTCGGCCAGGTGCCCACAGAGCCCCGGAAGCTCCCGGAAGAGGTGCTGGGACCGGAGTCCGAGGCGGGAGAGGCCTCGAGTTGCCCCGGCGTGGGCTCACAGGTCCCGCGGGTCTTCCCGTTTGACCCCGGCCTCAGCAACTTTGAACTTCTTATTCTGGTGCGTCTTGACATGTTTGGCGAGGTGGTCGCTGCGCATGAAGCGCTTGCCGCACTCCGGGCAGGCGAAGCGCTTCTCGCCCGTGTGAGTCCGCAGGTGCCGCTGCAGCTCGTCCGAGCGCGTGAAGCTCTTGCCGCAGAAGAGCCAGTTGCACACGAAGGGCCGCTCGCCCGTGTGCCAGCGCAGGTGCGCCTTCAGGTGCGACGTCTTGCCGTACACCTTGCCGCAGCCCGGCACGTGGCACACGTGCTGCTTCTTCTTGCCCGGCTCTGCCTCGGGGGCGCCGCCAGCCGCCTGGCAGTTGGGGCAGCGGCAGCGGCGGCACCTCCTGGCCGTGGCCGCCAGGGGGGCCTTGGTCTGCAGCAGCGCAGCGATCTGGCTCTGGTACTGCGCAAAGTCCGACGGGCCCAACACCAGGCCCCGCTGCAGGGCCGCGGCGGCTGCGGCGGCAGCGGCGGCCGCCGAGGCGGGGAAGCGGGGTGCGTGGGGGCCCCCGGCACAGGCGCCGGCGAGGCTGCCCCCCGGGACCCCGGAAGTCCCCGGACCGGTGCCCGCCTGCGGGATACTCCACCAAGGGAGGTCGTCGGGGGCCGGGTTGGGGGACAGCTGGCGGCACGTGGGCGGCGGGGGCGGGGGCGGCGGGGGCAGCAAGTTGGAGTAGCCGGGAGGCAGCGCGGCCTGTGCAGGGTAGGGCACGTAGGCAGGCGCGCAGCTGGCGGGCAGCGCCGCCATGCTCGAGGGCAGCATCTTGACGGGTGAGAACTCGTACGGATACGAGGGGTCGGCAGGGGGTGTGAGCGGCAGCTCGTGCGCCGCCCCGAAGGACGGCTGCAGGTGCGTTTTCTGCGGCGTCAGGCCCAGGCTGGGGTGCGGGGGCGGCAGCGCGCCCGGTGAGTGCGCCGGCATGTCTGCGGTCCAAGGGTGAAAGAGCCTGGAGGGCGAGCCCAGCGCGGGGTCGTAGGGCACCTGCAGGAAGTCCGGGGGCGCAGCGGCTCCGGGCTGGCCGATGCGGCTACAGGTGGCGGCTAGCAGCGCCAGGGGCGAGTGCTTGCCCAGGTCCGGGGAGGCGCTGGGGGTGCGGTCCTGCATGGGCGGCGGCGGGGGAGGGCGGAGAAGAGACAAAAGGTTAGCGCTCCAAGCGCTGTCTCCGGGCCGGCCCGCCACCCCCACGCCAGCTATTGTACCGCCGCCCCTCTCCCGTCCCGGTGTCCCTCCCCCGCCACCGCACCCCACGCACGCACCCACCAGTACGGTTAACTTTTGGTGCCTGCGCTACCTGAACGCGGAGCGCTTGAGCGCTTCCCGTGAAACTACTTGGTGCAAAGAGACGCCATCCAGACTCAGAGAAAGCAGGCACAAGGTGGGAGGGGAGAGGGATCCGACGGGCCGCTCCCGGCTCCGCGGTCAGAAAGGGTGTGGAAACACCCACAGCCCAGCTGCCCATCCGCCCTCCCTCCCATCTTTTAAGCTCTTTCCACGCTACTCTCGCGCTCCTCCTCCGCCCACCCCAGGCTGAAAGTCAGCGGGAGGGTCCAACAGGGTGGGCTCGGGCCCTGTTCTCTGCCAGACGCGCAAGTCCCAACAACCCCCGGATCCGCGCGTCCCTCCCCCCAAGGCCACACTCTAGACACCAAGGTTAGGTGCGAAGTTGACGTGGGCACCCTTCGGTCTGACTCTAGCGGCATCCCCCGAGCAGGGGTCCCTTTGAGATTCAGGGTGCCCAGAGGACCAGGATCGATCCGGACGCGACCCTTCCCACCTTTCCCTCCCTGCCTCCGAGCCCAGACCTGACCTGGAGGAAGGCCTGCAGAGAGTCGTTCCGGAGGACGGCCACGGCAGCCATAGCTACAGCTTGCGGGCCGTTGGCTGCGGAGCAGGGCGCTGCCGAGGCATGGAGACCCGAAGGCGAGGACCAACGGCCGCCCAGCGTCCCTCCCCGGCGCCCTCTCTGCGCTCCGGGGCCCTCCCCTCCAGCGCCCCTCGTCGCACCCCGCTCGCTCGCCCCGCGCGCGGTCTGAGCGCTTCAGGATCACCTCCAAGAATTTGATAAGGACTTTGCTGGGCCGCCAGCCAGTCAGAGGGAAGATTTATGGCTTTGAAGTTTGCCGCTACCCAATCATCAAAGAATAGCGGCTCTTTCAGAAGCGAAAGCAAATCCTTTGAATCCACAAAGCTCCTATGGTGTGTTTGTTGGTCGGGATAAAAGAACTGATTATTAGGGGGGATGGGAAGGGAGGAGATAAAGGCGGGACAATTAATGAAGTAATCACTATGTGGGAAATGTATATACACAAATAATTGGATTTTCCTGATCAAAGGGGGCCTTGCCGCCTGGAGACCCGCGCTTGGGTTGCTGGAGACACTCGATCCTCCCCCCCCCCACTCCCCCGCAACTCCCTTGCAATTAAAGATTTGCACCGAGGCAGCGCCCAAAGTGACAAAGTGTCTTTGTTATCTCCAGAGAAATCTGCCTTTGGCTTCCAGGCGCGGGACTTTGAGATGAGGGTAATTCTCCCCTCCCCCCGTACTTACACACCCCACACGGGAACGGCACACGCAGCGGCCCGCGCACACCGCGGACCCGAGGGAATTCCCGGGGCGGGGCGTGGGACGCACCTCGCCCTGCGGGCCGCCTGCCCCCTCCCCCCGCCCGCCGCGGTGGAGCTGCGGGCAGGGCTGTGACCCGGGGCGGGGCCGGGCGGCCGCCCATGGCGGCGGTGGGTGGCGCGCACGCTCCGGGGCCGCCTGCCTGACAAGCCACTGTGGCTCTCTTGTGACATTCCTGCTGGCGACCTGGAAGTTTTCTCCGGCCACAACTTTTGCAAATAGTGAGCCTGGGAAAAACACCCGTACCGCGCCTACCACCAAAGCTAGGCTTGGCAGGACACCCAGAGCAAACCGTAATATACACCAGAGGAAAAAAGTGTGACGTCGCTCTTCTCTCTTCAGGCTGGCCCCCTGGACGCCGCGGACGGCCGGTCAGGCGGCTGACGGCTATTAGGCCCCCGAAACCCCCGTCAGTGCTAGCAATCTCTCTCTCTAACCCCGTCCAGCGAATGCGCGCTCTTTGCAAGCCGCACATACCTGCCAGGGAACTACTTGGAAGAAGTAAGGCGCAGTCGAGGAAACCTTTTGTTTTGAACAAACCACATCACAGTAAGAGGGAGGCCCTTTAACCGGAAAGAAAAGTCAATAAAAACTGTTGTTCCCGTCACCTTTGGAAAGAAAAGAAAGTTCAGGCGTGTGGCGTGCGCCCCGGGTCAGGGAAACTCTCACCCCGAACCCTCGCCGGCCCGTATGCCTGACCGCGGAGGGCCGGTCGGCCACCTGCTTCGGTCTGGCCAGGGCGCCAGGCGCGTCTCGCCGGGTCGGTGCGAACGCCGGGATCGCCTCACCCGGGAGGGTCGGGCCGGGGAGAAGGAAGAGGCGGGCGTGGCGCCGCGGGGTCCTCCTGGCACTGAAGGGGATTAGGGGCCGGAAGGGCCGCTGAGGCCTCCCGCCGGCGGCCGCCGCTCAAGTGGCCGAGCAACCGAGTGGGCCGCCTGGGCTTGGTGGACCCCGTTCCACGCCGGGCCTCCCCGCAGGCACGGTCTCCGCTCTCCGAGGCCGCCGGCTATGCGGGGCTCTTCGAGCCATGTTGCGTCCGGCCTTCTGGAGACCGCACCGCGGCCGGGACTCACTTGAGAGGACGGGCCGTGTGGCCCAGAGCGCCGTGCGGCGCCAGCGGTCAACCCAACCTCAACCCCAACCCGCCTCTGATTCGGAAACTGAGCTGTATCTTGGTGCCCTCTGCATTCCCATCAGGGGTCGGGATGCTACGCCACCAGGCCCATATTTCCACATGCCCAGGATCTGCCAGAGAAATAGAAACATCCTGCTGAAGAGGAATGGGCCGCATGACGCCCAAATGCTAGGAGTAGTTCACAGGCATACCCCACCCCCAAGGTGTAACCCCAGGAACGATGAGCAGTGACCACACAGCTCGCTCGGCCAAGGCTCCTGAAGATGAGGTCCGGGTGCTCTGGAAGCGGGGAAGGGAGGGGACTTAAAGTTTTGCTCCGAGGCCTGGCAATCCTATCCCCTTCCACGCCCCATCCCTGGGTCGAGTGCGGGTGAAGCCTGGCACTCGAACGCGCCCTTTCCCGGATGCCAGCCTGAGGCCAGGGAGTTCCGTGGCGCACGCGCGCGCAGGCACACCTCCGAACTGTCCAAGCGGGTCGGGTACCTTAGCGTGCGTCCTTTGCCGCTCCTTTGAGCTCTTCAAATCCCGCTATCCCCGAGGGTCGGGCCAGGCTGGGCCAAACAGGCTGGAAACATTTGCCGAATATGTTCTCTATTCTAAAACAAACGCAAGAAAAGCCAGTTCACATCTGCGTAGTTGTTATAGGAGAGAACTTTTCCCTCCAACATGCCCCCATTAGCCAGTGAAACCACCACCAGTGGCCAGGAGACGAAAAGGAGTAGTGCTTGGTGGTTAAGAGGTCGGACTCAGAAAATCTGAACCCAGATTTTCTAGTTGACGCTTTTTAGTTGGTGACCTTGGCAAGCAAGTTACACAACCTCTTTGTGCCTCAGTTTCCCAACTGGTAAAATGGGGGTGATAGTAATGCTCATCTTGTGGAGTGTTTGTACGCTTAAAAGAGGTAATATAAGTAAAGTCTTTAGGGCGGTGGGGCGCACAGTAGGCCCTCTCTTGACTCTTCTAAGTCCTTGCTGTCGGCCTCACCTCCATTTGTGAAAACCCGCCAGGATTGTAGCCCTTCCAAGCACGAGCTGAAGTTTGGAGAGAGACTTTTACGAGCTGCTGTTTAGCTTCCCTCCCTTTGCAGTCGGGCTCCTGAAAAACTTATTCTTAATGAAGTAATGTTCGAAGCGTCCATTAAAAATGCAATGCCGGGAGATCAAAGTACAATATTTATTTTAGAAATTTGTTGCAATCACCAAGAGATACAGGTATCAAGGCCAAATGTCAGTTCTGTTACACAAAGCCCCGCGCCCGGGAAGAGAGTGTGGCTGCTCTGCCATAATGTAAAGAAACATCAAAGACCAAGCGCGCTGCAAAAGTGCGCAGCCGGGAGGGAAGGAGTGAGCCCGGGAGGGCCGGGCGCGCCCCAGACAGCGAGGGGGCTGCGGGGGCTGCGGGGGCTGCGGAGGCGGGGGTCAGTTCAAAGAGGTATCCGCTGGGGCGCGAGTTCACAGGAGAGAAGATTTAATGGGCTTTCTTTTGTTGGTGGGTGTGTTTGTGCACAGAGGACCCACGAACTCCTCTGTGGTCCTCCAGCCGGAGGGCGGAGGTGGAGGGGGGAGCGGCGAATAGGGAGCAAACTTTTACCGCGGCGGGGGGGGAGGGGGCGGCGGGGAGGTTGAATACCAGCCTCCCCGCGGCGGCTGGCGCGGCAGTGCGGCTTGCCAAGCTGCAGGGCTCCGAGGCCGGGAAGTTCGCAGCGCAGTTTCTTCCCAGGAGCGCTGCGAGCGCCGACCAGGTGCCACCAGCGAGAAGAGGCGGCGTGTGGGTGAACCCGCAGAGGCATTCGCACGGTATGCGGATCCGCTCAGCGCGCTCCAGATCCATTCCAGAAAAAAGTGTTTGCTGAGCACTCTGGGTTGCTACTTCACGCCCGGGTCTGGTACCTCCTCGCCTCGGGCATTTTTTTTTTTTTTTTTTTTGCAACAACCGGGGACTCACGCCTCTGGAATCAGCCCAATCGGTCACCCATCTCCAGTTGATTTTTTAAAAATTTATGCATTATTTAGGTCGTTTCAACAAATTCTTAATTCATTGGCTCTCTTGCAGCAGGGTGTTGTTTAACCGCCAAGATCTCTCCCTTCTTTTCCCACCCCCTCCCCGACCCCCGCGTTGCTCGCTAAAGGCTCAACCTTCCAATTGCCCATATCTACCTAGGTCATGCCATTACCAGTCGTTGCTTTATTAAAGGTGCTGGGAGGGGTGGGGTCAGCGTTTCCCTCGTGCTAATGGGGCACTGAGTCGCAGGAGGATGCCTTGTGCATTTCTTCAGTCATCTACAACCAAGTATTCTTAGAACAGTCACTCGGCAGCCTTTTGAAGTCGTGCTAGAGCAGAAAGCTGCTATTGTTTTCAGCTCTCAACATGGAAGGGATCAAACTTTGCCTCTTCAATTTGAAAGGTTTTGGCCTTTTTTTTTTTTTAAATGGTGGTGGGGGAAGGGGTTGCAATCTGATACTCTCTAAGTTAACTTTGAGGATTTGGAGAGGTCTCACAGTTTAAGCTGCAGACCAAATCACAGACGCTCTAAAGCTTGTGTCTGAAACAGGCTCGATCACTAACACAGCGGAATGCGCTCAGTCGCAAGAAATTACAATGTTGGGAATCTTTGGAAAACACTGTCTTAGTTTGGGAAAGTTTCCTCAACTGGAAACCTTGTGTTAACTTCAAGCTTAAACTTCAAAACTGGATCAGTATATAATGGATGAAGGAGTGGAATTCTAGGAGGGGTCCTTGATCTCCTCCAATTCGACTCCCTCAGTTGATGGCAGGAGACTGCATTTACATTATGCATCATGCCTGCACAGTGCTATGAACTTCAGTAGCTGTTCAATAAATGCTCTCTGGTGTTGGGTGGTAGAATGGAATTGTGTGTGTCACTTGCATAGTGTTTGGTGTCACAGAGCACACAAATATTGTAGCGACTCAGGAGAACACTGGTGAGGGCTGGAGTAGTTAAGGAGGCTTATTAAGGAGCTGGGGTTTGGAGGAGACTTTAAGGACCTATGGAATTTTAATGGGGTGCATAGAAAGGAAGACAATGCGGGGGAAGGACAGGAAGGGAAGAGAATTCTTTTTTCAGTGAAGAGCTGAATAACCACGGAAGATGACGTTTTGCATCTTTGATCTGCTGGTGTAGACAGGATGGGCTAGGTTAGAGAAATCAAGGAGAGGAGACTGGGCCCTGATGCTATATACAGTGTGAATTTAGTGTAGACTCCGGAGCAGGTAAATTCAACTCCAGTTCTTCAATGTCCTTCCCTAGGAGGGTTGGCTTGCTGAGAACTTGGAAGGATAGACGCAGATGCAGTTATCTAGGTGTGAGATGGTGAAGGCCTGGATTGGAAACTGGTGTGGTAGTCAAAGGGTGACATACATTTTAAAGAGAAAAAGAGGAAAACTTGATGACAATATGGAATAAGAGATAAAAGGAAAAATAAAAAAGATCTCTTTTGACAAATGATGCTGGGACAACTGGATAGCCACATGTAAAAGATTGATGTTGGGCATTTTCCTTACAGCATACATAAAAATTAACTCTAAATGGATCATAGACCTAAATGTAAGAGTTAAACTATTAAACGTGTAGAAGAAAACATAGGAGTAAGTCTTCACGACATCAGGTTAGGCAGTGGTTTCTTAGATGCACCAAAAACACAGTAGCAAGAGAAAAAAAATAGATAAGCTGGACCTCATCAAAATTTAGACCTTTGTGCTTCCAAAAATACTGTCAGGAAAATGGACACAACCCACAGAATGGGAGAAAGCATTTGCAAATTATGTATCTCATAAGATATTTGTATCTGCAATGTATAAAACTCTTGTAACTCAACAATAAAAAGACAACTAACCCAATTTTAACATAGGCAAAAAATTTGAATAGACATTTTTCCACATACAAAAAGCAGATAAGCACACGAAAATATGCTCGACATCATTAGCCATCCTTGAAATACAAATAAAAACCAAATGGGACACCAGTTTACATCCACTAGGATGGCTCTGACAGGAAAGCTAGTGTTGGATGTGGTGAAAATGGAACCCTCACACATTGCTGGTAGGAACGTAAACTGGTACTGCCACGCTGGAAAACCATTAGGCAGTTCTCAGAATGTTAAACATGGAGTTACAATTCTATTCCTAAATATATATCAAAGATAATTGAAAACCTGGTATCCACAGAAAACCTGGGCATGAAATGTCACAGCAGCACTTCTCATAATAGCCACAGGGTAGAAACAATCCAATCCAGTCCATCTGTGTTGCTTTTGTGCAACGGAGTATTATTCAGCTGTAAACACGAATGAAATGGTGATACATGTTACAAGATGGATGAACTTTGAGATTTTATTTATGTACTTATTTTAGAGAGAGAGGGGGCGTGAATGAGGGGAGGAGCAGAGGGGGAAGACTTGTAAGGAGAAGAGTGGTGCTAACGTCCTCCAGTGGGGCTGTCGTGCAGGGCAGAGGGAACAGTTGGGATGCCTCTTTTGGCAGGGAAGTCCCCAAATTTGGGCATATAAAATTGCTGTCAGGGCACCTGGGTGGCTTAGTCGGTTAAATGTCCGACCCTTGGTTTTGGCTCAGGTCATGATCTCACAGTGGTGGGATCAAACCCCGCATCAGACTCTGTGCTCAGCCCGGAGTCTGCTTCAGATTCTCTCTCCCTCTCCCTTCTACTCACTTACTCTCTCATTCATAAATAATAAATAAATAAAATCTTTTAAAAAACCGCTGCTGACAGCATTGCTCTGAGCCATCTTTAGGCACAGAGAAGGCCCCCTTACAAAAGGCACATCTTCAGAAAAGATAGAGCCAAACTTTCTTTAGCAAGTGTATCTTTTCCTACCTATTTCATCTATGAATATCCGTGTTTCAACCCTATGTTTTGATTTGTCACAGGAACCATTTGCTGTCAGAAGAAATAAAGGCACAAAGAAGTCCAAGGACTGATGGTCATGGCAGGAGCCTGCAGAAGCTCAAGATACCATTTTGTGGCTTTGTCTTCCATCTTTCCAGGTACAAGGAACTGAATCTGTGGGGAGTACAAAGGACATCTGCTCAGGTGAGCACAGGCATCATGGCAGACTCCCGAGATACAGAAGATGAACCCTGCCCTTTGGACCGTCTGGAATCCAGAGCTGAGGAAGAGCAATCAGAGGGCAGACACAGTTGGGTCCCAGCATCATGGGAGGGTATGAAGGGCTGATAAAGGTGGTGAGGCCCAAACAAGTGAGGTGGTTTCCTGAGATCACACAACACAGTGAAAAAATTGAGTCATGCATTATTTCTCTATGCTGATGGGGAACAGGAGTACTTAGGGAAAGATTCTCCATGATTTATTACCCATTTGTGGGGGCATTTATTTCCTTAAAAGAGATAAAAGTAACAAATATAGCAATAAAATGGATATAGCAATAAAATAAAAACATGCATTAATATATAGGAAAATTACTTTGGATGCAAGCCTAATACAGATTCTGTGTGCATATCAAGAAATGCAAATAACCTCTGGACCCTTCATTTCCAACCCTTCCAGTCCAGTACTCCTGGATAGAAGGAGGAGTTAGCTAATTTAGTTGGAGAAAGGAGTGCTGGTGAGGTCATGGGTTTGCATCATGGGTCTGCTCTGGTTTGCTGGCAGTAGTCTTTGGGGTAGCCCTGTCTGTGAACACAGACACTTTCCCTTACAGTGTGCGGACCATGATTCTGTGGCCAATCACAACACTAAGGAATCTCACCAAATCTCTCACTAATCGGATTTTATGGATGGGGAAATTGTAGCACAGAGGAGTTAAATTGGATGCCCAAGATCCTACATCTTGTTATTGGAGTTGAATCCAGGTAACGTTTTTAATCATCACATTAGAGTACCTCCCTGAGTGAGTGCAAATCTCTATCATTGGAAAAACAAATGGATATGTGAGTCTGCAGTGACATTATTATTATTTTTAAAGATTTATTTATTTATTTTAGAGGTGGGGCGGGGCGGAGGGAAAGGGAGAGAAAGCCTAAAGCAGACTCCATGCTGAGGGTAGAGCCTGACCTGGGGCTTGGTCCCAGGACCCATGAGATCACGACCTGAGCTGAAACCAAGAGTCAGATGCTCAACAGACTGCACTCAGGTTCCCCCTGCAGTGATATTATTAAATAAGAAGTCAGGGATAATTTGTTGGCCACATTACAGGGTGTTATTTGCTTTGTGGTAAGAATGTTACGTCTTTTTTTTTTTTTTTTTAAAGATTTTATTTATTTATTTGAGACAGAGAGAATGAGAGAGAGAGAGAGCACATGAGAGGGGGGAGGGTCAGAGGGAGAAGCAGGCTCCCCGCCGAGCAGGGAGCCCGATGCGGGACTTGATCCCGGGACTCCAGGATCATGACCTGAGCCAAAGGCAGTCGCTTAACCAACTGAGCCACCCAGGCGCCCCAAGAATGTCACGTCTTAAACTGAGATGTTTTCATCTGTTTTATCCAAGGAGAAATGTGAATTTTCACCGCAAGGATTACAGTCCAGATCTAAGACCCTTTCTTTCACTTCTAGAATATTCTTTTCTCTCTCCTGCCCCTTACCTTTACCCCAAGCCACCAGGGGGCAAACAGAATCAGCTCTTTATCTTGGATGTCTTAAGGCTCCAGTTTTAAGGATACAGGTAAATATTAGTTGATATCTTTAGGGGTCCAGCTGAGGACAGACTAACACAAATGTTGGGTCTCTGCATGTCCCTAGTTCCATTTAAAAGATCACCTCTACTTCTTATAGTTCTGGCAAGAGTCCCACCTATTGGTCTTCTAGTCTTAAGAAACAATGCCCTTTTTGTTTGGGTTCTAGGATCACAGTTTAGTTTGAAGTTGGAACTGTTCTTTTTACTCAGACTTAGATGCTCCCTTTCAGGGTGTCAGCACTGATCTCCCTCTCTGTTAGCTCTACTTTCCTTCTCTAACCTTTTAATGGCTGCTCCTTGAAATATTTCTAATTTGTTATTTTTCTAAGATTCTCCAAAGTGGCTGCGACAAGAGGCTCCAACCTCTACACTAGGATCTTTTGCTTACCGTATTAGTAAGCAAGGTATTCAAATGTCTTAGAGATTGAATGGCGATCTGAAGAAACAGAGTCTTAGCTGAGCTTTTAGGAATGACTCCCAGAGCCACACCACAGACCTGGCTTTATAAGGGAGCCACTGCCCCTGCTGGGCTCAGGCGGCTGTGGAATCAGAAAGTTGCCTGCCTACTGGGAAGCCACAGAATCATGCCACCCTTGCCAGGTACCTTGCCTCTTACCAACCACGTATGTAGGCTGTGACATTAGGACCTCTGTTACAGCTGCCATAGAAACAACAAATGTACTGCAATTGTGTTTACTAGTAGGAACAACAGGAGCGCAGTCCCTGCCTCACACCTGTTTGCTTCTGTCTTCTAAATTTGGTATGCTGCGTCTGATTGGCACAATCTAAATCATACACCACAGAACCCTAGCTGCAAGAGAGTCCAGGAAATATAATTTTCAGCTTTCTGGCCTAGAAAGAGGTTGGGACAGCTACTGAATGAGCCAATCCAAATGGTGCTACATTGCTGACTATGAAGTTGCCTCACTTTCATTCCTGGTCTCCTTTCCTAGACCCGTACTTCTCCGTTAGGGAATGGCCCAAGCACAGATATGCTTTCTTCTCATTACAAACACTGATTTTGGTCCAGCTACTCTGGTCCCAGTTACAGTGGGGGTGATGTCATTTAATCAGTATTTATTGGATCCCCTACCATATGCACTCCCTGATCATCTCCCTCTCTCATGACTCCTAAATCTGTGTCCAGCATTAACTTTGACCTTGCTCTAGAGCTCATCCCTGGATAACTAACTGTCCTCCTTGATGTCTCCTCCTCAAGAACATCCCATCAGATCTCCAGAATAAATATATCCCCAGGAAACAACCCCTCTTCACAATTTTCAAACCAAGATTTCAGATTTGTGATTTTTAAATTGGTTCAGGTCCAAACTCACCGGGCCTTTCTCCTTCCTTACTCCCTACTTCAGCATTGCTAATTCTGTTTCCATGCTATGAACCAATTCTTACTTCTCTTTTCTTTTCCCACTTCCATTTTCCTGGTTGAAGCTTTCATTATCTTTAACTCCCATTACAAGGCCCTTGTGACCATAGACTGTATTTTCAGAGCAGACTGTATTTTCCAGAGATGATCCCAACAAGATCTCTTGTTGTACAAACTGGCTGGCCTTAGTGACTTGCTTAGAGTCAATGGGATGCAGCAGAAGTAACCACTGAGGCTAGGTCAGTAAAGGCCAAGTGGCTTCTACTTGGTTCTCTTGGAACACTCACTCTCCAGCAGCCCCCCTCCCTGCCTTGAAATACCCCCTCTTGGAAACACCCAGCCGTGAGAAGCCCGAGCCACATAAGAGGTGACCTCTAGGTGCTCTGGTCAACAATCCCAGCTGAAGCCAGCCTTCTAGTCATGCTACCCCAGGAGCCGACATGGGAGTGAAGAAGACTGTGGGTGATTCCAACCCTCAGCTGTTTGAGTTACCCCAGCTGAGGTTGCCAGACATCACGGAGCAGAGATGAGCCATCCTCTCTGTGCTCTGTCCAAATTCCTGACCTGGAATATCCACGAGCACAATGAAATGACTGTTTTACTTCACTAAATGTAGGGTGGTTTGCTCTACAGTGATAGGTAATCAAAAGAACCTTCAAATCCATATTGCACTGTAATGTAATCTGACGATTACTTTTCTAAAACATTGAGCAGCTTATATTTTTGCTGGGTTCTGAAGCCTTAAATGTCTTCCCACTGAAGAGGGAAATAATTGCATGTTTTCCAGGCTTGCATTCAAGATGCAGCACAGTTTTTAATCTTCCTACCTTAGCTTCCACTTTAACCCACTATCTACCCTTCATTCCAGTTTCACCAGGTATTAAATCTTCACTTGGCCAGGCCTGAAGCTTTCCTACCTCCATGAACATTCACAAGCACTGGCTTTTACTTGGAATCTTTATTTTCTATGTCTATCAAACTCCCCCTTATCCTTCCTTGAAGCCCAGCTTCAGCCTTATATCCTCTAAGACTGTGCTGTCCAGTATGGTAGCCAATGGCCACACGGGGCTATTCATATTTCAAGTTAAACCAATTAAATTGCAATTTCAGTTCCTCAGTCTCACTGGCTACATTTCGGTGCTCAGTAGCCACATCCCACTGGATAGCACTGCTTTGAAAACCTTCTTAGCATTTCCTTTTCCAATTAATCTCTCCTTTCCCACAGAATCTTAAATTGCAGCTTTGGCAATTTTGATTTGAATATTTTGAAAATCCACTACCATAAAATCACAATGCATCTTGGTTTTCTACTATTCTAGCACACTGCTCTGTACATGGTAGGCAGCTCAAACATTTCCTGAGTTGCATGGGAGCAACAGTGAATCTCTTGCTACTAAGGGGCCTGGGTCAAATAATCTCTTAGGATCTTTTCCAGTAAAATATTCAACAAACAATACAAATCACATATCTTCACCAATATATAATCTACCTGGAAAGCTATTTTTCAAATCATAAATGGTTTGGCAGCAGGAAGGTCTCTTTGGAGGGGTATTCTACTTTTTCCAGCAGCTAATGCTTCTAGGGATCTAATTATTTTGGAGTGTATAGTATGTATGAGTGTGTGTGTGTGTGTGTGTGTGTGTGTTTTGTCTCAGACTAGGCCAATCTTTGCCGAGTCCTCATGGCATGTTAATCTATATGCCAACTCTATACATCATCAATCCAATGAGGGATTTCCTTCTCACTGTTCTTTCTCTGGCCAAGGAGGACATGGGAATAGCCAATTACCAGACTGATGAAATTCCATTCAGTTTAAGGAAAAGTTATTACCAGTCCCTAAATCGTTCTATTCATACAAATAAAATACATAAAACAAAACTCTAAAATTATATACTATGTGATAAGTAAGACTTCTTCATCATATGTGTGTGTGTGTGTGTGTGTGGAAACTGAGAGAGAGATAATTTTTTTAAAGTAATCTCTACATCCAATGTGGGGCTCAAACTCACAACCACAAGATCAAGAGTTGAGTGCTCTACCAACTGAGCTAGCGAAGTGCCCCGAGAGAGAGAGAGAGAAATTTTCAACCTAACCATCTAAATTTTTTACTTGTACAATAAAGCAAGGCCACTGGGCACATGGTAGACTCACTGTGCTGACGAACACAGCTTTCTACAAGACCTATAGAAGAGGTGAGCTTTGATGATGTTTATGTGTGGTACTGTGTGTTCATGTCAACAGTGTTTTATTATTATTTCCCTTCTCTCATAACCACAGAGTGAAGCTCCTACTAAACTTGGCATATTTTTGAGGTTAATATTTACTTCATCTAAACATTCTATTTTAAATATAAAACCTGGACTCTGTACCAGAAACACTTTTTCAGTTACTCAATAACTTTACTTTTATCGGACAGTAATAAATGGGATTTTTAAAAAAACTGTTTTTGGAGTAGATGCTGAAAATTAGGGCATTGCTGCCTGGTTTTGGATTCAGTGACTTTCTGATACTTTTGGGCCGCTCTAACTTAGCTGTCCCTTTAGAGTAATTATTATTTCACCCATCATGGCAATATTTTATGCTTGTCCAGTTAAGATGGGTTTTTAAGATACAGAAAGTATTAATTTCTCTTGATATTTTAGAACAGTGCTCTCAGGTCTCAGCATTATTATGAAACACTGTAGTAGATGCCCTTGGGGCGGAGGCAAAGCAAAACCTGAGCCTGAGGCATCTCAGTGGGTCACCTACCACCATCCCTCTCTCCAGCTAGGGGAGGCCATTGTCTTGGTTTTTACCTCTGCCGAGTGGGTGGTCCCCAGGACTCCCATTCCAGCAGCAGGAGAGGGTTTTAATAACTTTCTATGTTATTTGTCATAATTGCAATATCACTCTTCAAACCTCAGCAAACTATGAATATGCTGGCTTAAATTTAAATCTAAAACGAAGAACTATATGAAATACTGGTGTATTTTGTTCTCTATTAACGTAACTAATAATTGACAAGAATATTATTTCTCTGCTCTCTTGGCATAATATGAAGCGTTAATACCATTTTCTTCTAAAACCAGTGTAGGGAAAATGGAGTTTTTTAATTTTCTTATTTTGATTACAAAATAGTAAGAAGTCCAGGCCCCTGGGATGCACACAGGCGTAGCTCTGGGACCCTAGGCAAAGGGTCTTGACTACTCTGGGCCTGGTTGTTTTCAACCCTGAATTAAAGGATTTTTTTTTTTTTTTTTTGCTTCTACTTTTCTTTCTGGTCTCCAACACACAGTAATAGCACCTTTTTGGGGATACATTAAATTTGAGAGGTTTTTTTTTAAAGTTTCAATTGTGGTAAAAACACATACAATTTATCATCTTAATCATTTCTAAGTGCACAGTTCAGTAGTGTTAAGTATATTCACATTGTTATGCAACCCATCTCCAGAACTTTTTCATCTTGCAAAACTGAAATCCTGTACCCCTTAAACAACTCCCCATGTCTCTAGCCCTTGGCAACCACCATTCTACTTCTTATTTCTATGAGTTTGCCTACTCTAGATATTTCACGTAAGTGGGGTCATACAATATTTGTCTTTTCATGACTGGCTTCTTTCACTTAGCTCAGTGTTCCCAAGATTCATCTACGTTGTAGCATGTGTCAGAATTTCCTGCTTTTTAAAGTCTGCAGTAATTACACTTTTTTTTTTTAAAGAAAACTTGTGTCTGGAGGTAGATAAGATCGTTAAATTTTAAGAGAGAGCCTGGCCTTGAAACCCAATATCTTATTTTATGGGTGTGAAAGCTGAGGCCTAGAGAAGTGACTCCTGCAAGGTCACCCAGTAGGTTAGTAGAGCAGACCTGGCCAGAACTCAGTCTGCTCTGCTAACCTACTGGGTGACCTTGCAGGAGTCACTTCTCTGAGGACTTGCCTCGCAAGTACTCCTTCCACCTCAGGAGACGAGGGGCTGCGTTTCTGGACATTCTAAAAGAAAGGTGCAGGGTGGGCGCCTGGGTGGCTCAGTCGTTAAGCGTCTGCCTTCGGCTCAGGTCATGATCCCAGGGTCCTGGGATCGAGTCCCACATCGGGCTCCGTGCTCTGTGGGAAGCCTGCTTCTCCCTCTCCCACTCCCCCTGCTGTGTTCCCTCTCTTGCTGTCTCTCTCTGTCCAATAAATAAATAAATTCTTTAAAAAAAAAAAAAAGAAAGGTGCAGGGTTTAAAATAACATTGGGTAGAAGGGAAAATAGCATCGATTATGCTGGAAAACAAAGCGTGCGGGCACCTGGGTGGCTCAGTTGGTTAAGCGACTGCCTTCGGCTCAGGTCATGATCCTGGAGTCCCTGGATCGAGTCCCGCATCGGGCTCCCTGCTCAGCAGGGGGTCTGCTTCCCCCTCTGACCCTCCCCCCTCTCATGTGCTCTCTCATTCTCTCTCTTTCAAATAAATAAATAAATAAATCTTTAAAAAACAAAAAACAAAAAAAAACAAAGCGTGCCCCTGGGAATGTGGGGCAGAGCTGTGGGAAGGGGTTGGGGCATGAGGAAGGGATGGGAGAGGAGGAGAGGGAAGACCGATATGCAGAGGGGGGCAGTGAAATGGCAGGGGAAGGGAAGAGTGGGAGGAGGGAGAACAGAGCTTGGGGCGGGGGAGGAGCCAGATGGGAATCTAGAGACAGGAAAGACCCAGATTTTAAAAGAAGCTGGTGAATAAATACAAATACCGCAGCCTAGACATCTAAATCAAGTTTACCTCAGGCCCACCTCCTCCAATCAGCTAAGTTTAGTGAAAAATCATGGAGTCCGCTATTGTCCCCCTCCACCCCCAACACTTGTGTCCGCGTGCTCAAAATACCTGAAAATAGAATCAAGGCTTTAGGTCTTAGATTGCAAATGCCTAGTTAGGTAACACATTGAACGACACTCTGCCCATTAAAGTACAATCAACCAAGCCTTCAACAACTGCAAATGATTTTATCAGACTTCCTTAGTTGGGAGCACAATAGGGGGCTTGCTGGGATTTCTAGAAAGGGCGATATTAATTGTGGAGTGACAGAAAGGGGAAGCCCCAAGTAGGGACCCCTGTGTACTTGCGCTTGGATTTGGCTATAGGCCTGGGGATTTGGAGGCAGATTTGCCTTGACCAGAACAAGATGACTGTGGGCCCAGAAGTTCACATAATTTATGAAGATTTTACTTTTCAACCCAGTTAATTCCTTTCACAAGGAAGCTTTGTCCCAGATGATTCATAAATAGCGGGATCAGGCAACACATGTTACATAATATGTGTTTTATAGACACCCAGAATGTATTTGTGCACACCCCCGAGAACTGTAATTTGATGTTCATTTAGTTTGAGAGTCTTTGTTTTCCAAGAACTAATTCTTCAAAGACTTGCAGAAGAGAGCAGAAGCAACCTTTATGGTGGACACAATTTTCTTCCTCTCCCATGCTCTAACTCCTGGCTGGCTATAAAACTATCAGACTCATTTCCATATCAAACAAAGAGGAGGCAGGAAAATACTCCCCTGATCGACATAAAAAGGCACATTACTGGGGATTGTCTAAGAACTTGTTTTTATGGCCAAAATTAGCAAATTATTCACAGTAATAGGTGAGTTGGATGACAATAGTGTTTAAGAGAACAAAGCTGCTCATTAGGACTTCGACCCCAAATCTGCCCCACGGTGGGTCCCCAGCTGCCAGAACATCTCTGAGCACAGACAGCCAAGAGGCTATAAAAAAGAAAAAGAGGCAGCCAGGAAGTCTGCCACTTACCCAGACACAGCTACCAGAAAATGCATTCCAGGGCTCATTCCTGCAGCTGCCCAGAGGGCTCCGTGGGTGGCCACCGTGTTAATGTGGGGGCGCACGTGGCTCCCATCTTGCTGGCGGTTCCAGGGAAACTGGGGAGCTTCAGATGCCCAATATCTATTTCCTCTCTTGAATTCAAACTCTTGCGGAGGTTTTGGAGACTTTCAGCCGAAACCTGATCTGCCAGGTGCCAAGCCTAAGCGCTTGGTTTCTTGACCTGCACTTAATCAATACCAATTTAATAACCCCTTTGAAGACATTCACGTGCGTTGGGTTGCAAGGTGGCGAAAACACGCTTGGCACCTTTCTGTATGAGATCTGTCCCAGAGACAGTTTGTCACATGGTAAATCAGGGTTAGCCAGTTGGGGCTCAGCGACCCTTCCTATGAGGCCGTGGTAAAAGATTCGATAGACAAGGCCTTGAAACCGGACCTGCTACCTGGGGCCTCCAGGAGGGGAAGAAAGTCTTAAGGCAGGACCAGCAATCCATCTGTGGGCATCTGGGCTCAGACGTCCAGGGGTAACATCAGCAAGGAGCCCGGCCAGACAGACTGGGGATTTATACTGTTGCTTGCTGTTCATTCCCCCTGCCCCAGGACGTAATTAATGAGGACCTGTCTGGTGGCCTGGTCTCTCAGGGACGTGTCCTCTGTCGGGTGACAGCTAGGGGATCTCATAAGCTTCCCCTTATGCTCTAATGGGGCTCTCGGAGACAGTATCTCAGCTCACAGCATGCCTCCGATGGTAGGATTCCAGGCTCAGAGGTGCTCACCTCCGGCTGCAGGTGAGAATCATTTGGGGAGCTTCTCAAACATGTTGATACCCAGGCCCCACCCCCGGACTAATTAGATCAGAATTTGTGAGGCCCAGCCATTGGCATTTCAAAAAAACCTTTATTTTGAAATAATTACAGATGAATAGGAAGTTGCAAAAATAGTGCAGAGATGTGCCATTAACCTTCATCCAGTGTTCCCGATGATTATATAGCTACAGTACATAAACCCAAGAAACTGACACTGGTACAATGTCCCCGTGTCGCATGGGCAGACTTGAGGGACGGCCACAGCAGTCAAGAAGCAGATCCATTCCAGCACCGCTCACTTCCTTCCTGCCACCTGCACGGTCCCGCCTGGCCCCAGGCCTGGCCGTCCCCAACCCCTGGCAACTGCCAATCTGCTCCTCGCCGTCCTCATTTTGCCACTTTGAGAATATTATATAAATGGAATTCTATGGTGTGTGGCCTTCTGATATTGACTTTTTTCACTCAGCATAACTGTGCCCTCGAGAGCTGTTCAAGGTGTTGCATGAATCAGTAGTCGGCCCCTGTTTATTGCTGCGTAGCTTTCCGTTGCACGGGTATGGCTGGATTTACCCGTTCACTTCTTGAATGACACGTTGGTTGTTTCCAGATTTTGGTTATTTCCAATAAGGCTGCTATAAAATTCATGTATAGGGTTTTGTGAAGACATAGTGTTCATTCCTCTGGGGCAAATTTTCCCATTCACTTCTCGGGTCATTTCAATAGGGAGCAGGGCTAGGAACTCTCAGAACAGGGGAAAGTGAAAAAGTGGTTACCAGATGTCTCAAACATTTCTTAAACGCTCCGTATGACATTGTGCTGTGTGGCGGGGAGTCTAGAAGAGTAAATAAGGGCGTGGGTGCTGGTGTTACCCTGCCTGGGCTCATACTCTGGCTCCACCACTTTAGGGCTTGACCTTGGTCTCACTAGCTCACCTATAAAATGGGACAGGAGCACTAATCTCCGAGTAGTGTCGTGAGCATGCAATGAGTATTGCTACGGCCCGAACGTTTGTGCACCCCGCCCAAGTTCGTATGTTGAAGCCCTAATCCCCAAGGTGATACTATTTGGAGTGAGGCCTTTCAGAGGTGACTACTTTGGGTGAGGCTGTGAAGGTGGAGCCCCCGTGATGGGATTCATGCTCCTGTAAGAGGAGACCTGTAAGAGGAGAACTTGCTCTCCCCTTCTCTCTGCCATGTGAGGATACAGCAAGACAGCAACCCTCCGCAAACCAGAAGAGAGTTCTCACCAGGAACAGAAGTGGTGGGCACCTTGATCTTGGACTTGCTCAGCCTCCAGAGCTGACATAAATTTCACTCAGTCTATGGTATTCTGTTACAGAGGCCAAAGCTGACTAGGAAATAAAATTCAAGTATAATTCATGAAGAAGCTTAGAACATATTAATAGCTCAATAAATGTTAGCCTTATCATTGCTAGGAAGTGAATTTAGGTCACATGATTTTCTTGCTTTAAAACTCAATGCCTGGAGTGCCTGGGTGGCTCAGTCGTTAAGCATCTGCCTTCGGCTCAGGTCATGATCCCAGGGTCCTGGGATTGAGCCCCACATCGGGCTCCCTGCTCTGCGAGGAGCCTGCTTCTCCCTCTCCCACTCCCCCTGCTTGTATTCCCTCTCTCGCTGTGTCTCTCTGTCAAATAAATAGAATCTTAAAAAAAAATAAACTCAGTGGCTATCACGGCGCCCCCCCCGCCCTCAGGTCCTATAGGCAAGCCTTAGTGCACTTGGGCTGCCATACCCTGCTGTGGACCTTTGGCTTGTGCTGAGTGCTGAGGTGAGCGATGGCACTTCCTCCTGAGAGCCGCGCGCTAGTTCCTGCCCCTCCGCTGAGCTCCACGACACCCCAGCCCTTTTTTTTTTTTTTAAAGATTTTATTCATTTATTTGACACAGAGAGAGAGCGAGCAGATGAGAGCACAAGCAGGGGAAACACACTCCCCACCGAGCAGGGAGCCCCATGTGGGGCTCGATCCCAGGACCCTGGGATCATGACCTGAGTTGGAGGCAAACGCCTAACCGACTGAGCCACGCAGGCGCCCTCCACAACACCCTAGCTCACCCATCTCCCTTATGAGACTTTCTGCTGGATGTCACAACTGCCTCTTGATGTGGCTGCCTCTATCGTATTAATACTGTGGGCTCCTGGGTGGCTCCTTGGCGTAGGGCTTGCTCACCGTCAAATCTCCAGTGCTTAGCCTCATGCTTGTCAGTCCGTCCTCATTAAATACACGTTGACTCAAAGTACAAATAAATGAACCAAGGGTTCTGTTATCGCGTGTGGCAGGAAAGGACTTAGCCCCGTTAGTTCCCTGAGAAGGTCCCGATCTTCCCCTTATTTAGGGTGGTAGAGGAAGGGAGCCGGGGCAGAAGGCAGAGCCTTGCATTAGTCTCTGACTCCCCAGCTGGGAGTTCAAGGCTATATGGGTTATACTGTGAGCTCCCAAACTAAACATGACAGGTAGGTGCTGCAGACATGAGCACCAGCATGAGGATCAGGAAGACCATCAATAGAGAAAAACTGGGATTTAGAGTTAGACGGGGGCATTTCATGCTGTGTGACTTGGAGTAAATCAAGTAACCTCTCGGCACCTGCGTTTATGAGGAAAACAATGGTTGTTAGAGCTTGGGCCGGATTCTGGAGCCAGACTCCCTGGGTGTGAATCTCAGTACTGCCACTTACTTCTTTGTGACCTTGAATACTCAACCTCTCTGTGCCTCATTTTCTTGTCTGTAACATGGGGATAATAATAGTACCTACCGGGCGCCCGGGTGGCTCAGTTGGTTAAGCGACTGCCTTCAGCTCAGGTCATGATCCCAGGGTCCTGGGATCGAGTCCCGCATCGGGCTCCCTGCTCCGCGGGGAGCCTGCTTCTCCCTTTCCCACTCCCCCTGCTTGTGTTCCCTCTCTCGCTATGTCTCTCTCTGTCAAATAAATAAATAAAATCTTAAAAAAAAAAATAATAGTACCTACCTTACAGGGTGACGATGATTAAAACAGTTCATACATGTAAAAGGCTTAGAACACTGCCTAAATTACTGTTAATGAAAAATTTAAAAACACATAAATACAACGAGAACGAAGGGTTGTTGTGACAATCAAAATCAAAGCCGTGTCGTTAATGATGCTGGCAAGGCTTCCTGAAAAAGACTTTGCTGTCTCCGTATGCACTCACTATGCCGCACTCTGATACGTATCTGGAAACTGGCGGAGCTAGACGAGGGGGCTGCTGGACACCATGTAGCCAATCCGCTCGGGAGGGACCAGAAGTGGCTACCATCTGATGTCTGTCTTGTGGCCGCATGGAAGGAGTTGGGGGTGTAAGTCCAGTTCCTGGTGGACAGGTGTTGGAAACCCAGAGCCATCCTTACAATTGGCACCCTTGGTGAGGTCTCCGCAGACAGGCAAGGATTAAGTCGAGGGGAGATGGAATTGCTCTTCCACCCGGAGCCGGTAGCCCCAGCAGGGCAGGGCTGGGGCTGAATGACAGAGGACGGGCAACCAGAGTTAAGCCTCCACTGTTCTCTGTGCTCTGCGTCACAGGGGAATTGCAAGTTCTGGTCCCCAGAGCAGTCACCCCAACAACTTTCACAGATACTGTCATATTCACATTATACTTCCATCTGGCCACAACTGTTTCAAAGAATTAGAGGCATCCCTTTTATTATCAGAAGAATAATACAATTAATGCAAAGTGTTAGGCTCTGAATTCTCCGGTCAGAAATGAAATAAAAAAGCGGTGCCCTGGACATTACCTTTTCTTTAGAAGTTTTTCTTTTCAGTCAAAGCAAAGAGAATGCCAGAAGGAAAGGAGTTTTGAGGTATCTTGCTCTTGTTTTCTACTAGGAGTTCAACTTTAGTGTATTGATTTCTATTAATATACAGAGATTTTCAGAACCCAAGTAGAGTGCATGGCCAAAATTAGTGACATAGGAAGAAGACACCTCCCTCTGAAACTGAAATCACATGTACATGTATGAGATGATTGCATCTTTGGAAATCTCTCAAATGACCAAGAAATTATTTGCAAATATGGCTGATGAACCGTTTCTCCCAAGTCTCATGTGAACGTGTCGCTAGCACAGCCTGAGCAGGATCCGAATGATTGGTGTTTGGCCTGCCCTGAGACAGTGTGGTAAGGTCAGAGGATCATGGTGACCACAGGAGAATACTGGAAGCAATCTTGAAGGATGAAGTATTTGTCAGTCGTAGGAAGACGATGCTCTGCCCATGGACACAAGTGGCCTGCCTGGTAGGAGAACCTGTCACCAGGCGGGGGGCGGTTGCGGGAGTTGGTGCAGGCTCAGGTCAGCGAGCAAGAGGCTCTGCCCACACCTTGTCTGGCCTGTCCTGTTTCTAAGACAGGAACTTTGAGGAACGTGCTTTCTAGTCCTCTAACTTGTTGACTTCATCCTTCCCAGTCGTCTTGATCTTTTAGAGTTTGCTCAGTGGGATTTTCTACTGACAACAAATTGGTATCCTGTTTTATAAATTTGTCTTCTGCAAGATTAGGGAGATAGAAGTTTCAACTTGCCTAAAGGCCTAGGTGTTCGGTGGAGGTGCCTAGGGGGTGTGGGGTTGGGAGCCAGAAGAAGGGGAGTGGGGCCCTCCCTCAGTGTTTCATAGACCTTTGTGACTTCACAAGAAGGCAAAGCTCTTGACTTAAAACATTCTGAAAACTATTGGGTTATATTTATCAGTCAAGGTAGTCCTTCCCTTTTGAATGTTTGTAATTAATGTTAATTGTAGCAATTAAACTAGAAATAATTTAGTTTTTGCATGCACTTCTAATTTGTTCACCAATTTGTTAAACTATTCCTTTAAATGGTAAGAATTTCACTGTTACTGATTATACAATTTAAGAAAATAATTTTTCCTATTAGAAAATACCTTGTACAAACATAACACGTTCTTGCACTGTTTTTTCTTTGTTTTTAATTCCAGAGTTTCCTGGATATTTGGAGAATTCTGAAATTCATGACATTTCTTGACAATCCTAAGAAAGTTTATAGGTCACTATTTATTTATTACCTTTTAATGGGCCTCATTATTTCATCATTCCTGGCTTTTCATCAGAATAAACTTTTGCTGTTGTCTTTGCTAGGAATGCTATAGTTCGCTATCTCAGGAGAGATGTTGTAGTAAGAAAAATGATGTCAAATATAGCGTTTATTTATGGGAAAACGTTTGAAGGAAGCAGCATAAATACGAGGGCTTCGTTTATTACCACCACTGCCGCCCGAGTGGCACTGAGGATTCCTAGGGTTGCTGCTCTGGGCGCTCCCTCTTCCGTGGGCTACCCTGTGGATCACTGCTGGGGCCAAGGTCACGGCTGGGGCTCTGCTGGCGGCTGTGAGGCGACATGGGCAGCCCCGGCAGTGGGTGTCTAAGACCATGGCCAAGGCAGCAGGCTCTGGATGTTTACCTCGCTGACAGGGAGCTCCCGTTGTTAACCTGAAGACATTTAAAAGGGCCACTAGTCCCAAATCCCCTGTTGTTCACTAATCCCAGATCACCTGTCCATCTGATCCTATTGAAAGACAAATAAAAGTATAATACCCTATAGAGAAACAGGTGAATTTTCCTGCACATGTAAAATCCATGAATTTGTTCATTCTTTTCTCATACTCAAGGTGAACTACATTTCTACATTCTGGAGAATCTGATGAATTGGTGACAGTATTTAAATGGACTTTGGTACTTGTAGGTGGCTCATAAGACAGAAATCAAGGTGCTGAAATTTTGCAGGTAGGGCCTGGAATTAGTTGACAAGATCCACATTCCAGCTATGAGATCAACCTAGTTTTCAGACAGTGTTAATGCTTCTGTTTCTATCATGTAAAACTCCATTTCTTTATTCCGCCACCGCCCCCACCCCCCACCCCGGAAACTGTTTAGTCCTAATGATTTAGAAAAGCACTCTAATGTATAAGGATAATACATTCTTGGAAGATCATACTTTAGTGAGGGTCTAATGGTATCTGTGTGAAACCAGTGACTGGAAAACAAAAAGGATGCAACGAGAAGCCAGAGGTTTGCTAAGTGTCGCCAGAGAGGACTTGGAATTGCTTCTAGCTCTCTTCCTCAGTGGCTTTCTGCTGAAAGGGGAGGGCAAGTCCTCCTCCTCTACATTTAATTGTCAGACTTATCTGCATCATTTAGATATTTTTTTTTAGTTGGATAGAACAAGCCTAAACATTCTGCGGTGGAGGATTTTAAGTCTACAAGCATTTTTCTCACTTTTTACACAGTGAAGAAGTTATGAGGTTATGCAAGCTTTCAGAACTCTGGAGCCTGGTGTCTCGTGTTCACCTCCATGTATCTCCAGTTCCTGGCACAGCGCCCGGCCCGTAGTAGGTGCTCATTAAACATGTGTTGAATGAATGGTGGTGTGGCGTTACAGACTAGAGAAATTACCCCCAAAGGAAGAACTATAACTTGTCCAAGGCACTTCACAAATTATGGCAATTGGAGATGAGAAATGGCATTCTGTTAATTTTGGAGACCAGACTGAAGACTAAACTGACTTATCCTAGATGAATGAGCTATCTTATTCCAGATAGAATTCTTCATTATTCCTTTCTCTATCACCTACACCTTTCTAACTGTTTAGAAGACATACATCCCTAGCAGTCCCCAAATAAGCAAGCTGAAAGCTAAGCAAAGTTTACTAAATATAATGAAAATTTGCACGTTTTAGACATCTAAAAAGGTGTGTCTAATTTCTCCTAATTTAAAAAAGTTTATCTTTTGTCGTTTAATTTATTTAATGCAAACACTCTCAGATCTGTAATAGGCCTGTCGATAGAATAAAGCTTTGTCAAATGGAAGAGGCTGTTGCTCAGCGAGCAATCACCCACGTTTGCAAAAAGAGTTGTGTTTGTGACCAATCAGGGGAGAAGTTCTGTAAATAAACACTCTCTCTCCTAATTGAGAGTTGCTATTTAACTGGTAGGGAAAATGCCAATTTTACAAAATATTTTAGGCACAAAAGCAAAATCTCTTAAGTCTTGTCCTGAAAATAACTTGACATGAACATTTTTTCCCCCATCCCCCAAGGCCTGGAGCTGGGCTCTGTAATTTACACAACATGATGAGGAGAGTTGTCTGCCATTTTAGACTAATTATGTAAGTTGGAAGGAATTCGCTCCTTCATTCACTATGACAAAGTATTTACTGTTTATGTGTACTAACTTCTAATAAATGTTTAGTTTGCTTCTTTTCGTAGCTGTGGATAGTTGCCTTAAAGTGCTGTTGATTTGTCAATGAGCCTTAAACACGATAACCAGGCATCTCTTTTTGAAAGATCGAAATTAAAATCCCGGATAAGGACACAATCCCAGACTAGGCACCAATACAAAATATATTTTGCCGGTAGTCAGTCATCTAATTTGGCAGAGAGGAATTTGTGTTGCTGTTCCCTTAAAAGATACAATGACGATAATATAGTTGATTAGGTTTTTTCCCCTTTAACTTTGCACGTTTCCAGGCTTCACAACTTGGCAAAGACAATTTGGGACAGATTTCTTTATTTTCTCCTCTGGCCTAAAACGAAAAACCCCCACTTTCCAAACTGTTACCACCGAAGAGTTTATTAAATGGCTGAAAAAGACAGCTGGTCCCACCATCTGTTAAAATTTTTCAGGGGCCAAATAAAACAGGTTACACCTTTAGCCATGCCAAGTCTTGTAATACCCCCTTCCTCTCACAGCCTGGGGAGGGCTAATCTGAATTTCACGCTCTGATTTTGCTATTGCTAATGCCTGAGCTGCTTATGTAGCTTCTCCATGTTGTTTCTATTACCTCTCTTTTTTAGGTACAAAGCTATTTTCACATTTCAACCAAGCTTATTTGCAACCCATTACCTTACACCTCTATAGTCTGTATGGTGACACCCAGCAACAAGAAGGAAACCCACAGATACCTAACTAATTTCTGACTTTTCAAGTAAAAGGGGAGAGCCAAAAGTACGTTTCCGTTGTTTTGCAACCATTTTTCTATAAATGCTAATGGAGGTAATTCAGATTTTGGAACAAAGGCTTAGCTCACGACACACTGCAGGTGTGAAAGGTTGAAACAAAAGAGATACTAACCCTAATGGTATTTCTTGTCATTAACAATTCTTTGATGTACACACTGGAGCCTCCCTTTTATCTTTTAGTTTTTCAGCCATCTTTGTTAACACTCAGCTCAATTGAATCTTTTTTTTTTTTTTTTGACCTCCCCCCGGCCTTTAAAGACATCTGCAAAATGTTTATGCTAAGTTAGTTTCCACCGCATCTTTTAGTACCAAGGCAAAGTAAAATGAGATAAAGCTTGTGAGGTTATTATTAAAACATCAGTAAGTTTCTATCATTAAGCTGAAGGGGAAGATCAATAAAAAAGGAGCACTTAATGTTACTTTAATAAGGATGAGTTTCCTGTAACAGGATTTGGGATTAACTTCAGTATCACTGAAGTGGGCTTTACGATAACGACGTTGCCGTGATGGGAAGAGTTTGACTTGCCTTTACCCAATTAAACAGTTTGCAGATACTCTGAATGTACTTGATCTATTATTTCCTGTTTCATTGAAAGCTTTCATGATACAGCATATTTTAAGAATATTTGAGTAGAGCTTTTTCTTCTTTGCGGATGAGTCCCTGGCAGGTTGCCAAAGACTTTCTAGGGCAGGTTTACCTGTCTGTCCTTCTGTCCATTGAGGATTGGGGAAGGAGGAGGTGAGATGACAGGGAGTGGAACCGCAGCTTTGAGAAAAGTTTAGCTCCCTTTGATGACAGCAACATGTAGGGAACAGTCAACACTACATAATATACCGTCCTAAGCTATTCAGCAGCAGGCTCTGTGACTGGGGCATGGGCGCAAAGTAGAATCAGATGTTTCACACAAAGTGCTTTGGCTGATCTTACTATTCATTAGTCTATTTTGCATTGTTTTGAATAAAGCAGAAATGTTGATTAATTGCTTCTGAATACACCTTTCCTTTTAACTGTTGGAGGGGATGAATGTTTAACTAGGTAACTCTTTAGTACAAGTGGGGCATTGCTCTGGGCACTTAATTTCTTTTTACTTGAGAACGCATGTTTTGGCAAGTATTAATTTGGAGCTAGTTTCATACTGCAGTTCAGGGCTGTAATAAACCGGACAACCCCCTCAGTCTTTATATATGCTTCAGCCCCAAATGTCGAATGCTGGGAGCACATAATAAGAAAAGATAAAATACAAATTAATGTTAACAATGTATCTATTTTATGATTTTCCTCTCATATTATTTAATAATCCTTAGCATTTATACGATGCTTTTCATCTTCAAAGCACTTTACAAATGTTAGCTAATTAACCGCGAGCTAATGAGGCCTGGGTAATAATGCTGCAGTAAATTTTCTCTAGCTCAGATTAGGAAGTAAAAATGGACATGCATGTATTCAGACTTTTTTTTATAGCATTAGGTGGTCTTAGAGATTTTGTGAGTCTGAGACTCAGGCAATTTATCTTCTGTGTAGAACTTACGTTTCTCTGTAAAAAATCTTGCACAGTTCAGATGCTCAAGAACGGTAAGGATTTTCCCATCTGGCAGGTGGTTGACAAACTTTATCTCAGCTTTGTTCTTATTCTTTGTTATTTTTCACCTTGATCTCTCTCTTCTTGTCTAATAACAGAGAAAGGTCCAAAGGGAAGGGCATCTACTAGGACGAATTAGGGCCGTACACCCGTTGTGTTTTGTCCCCAGGTTTCCCAAGTAGTTTTTTTCTTTTTGATTTTGTTTTCATTCAGGAGCTCGCTCACGGGCCGCGCTGGCGAGCCGCACGCTGAAACGTTAGTGCTGTTGCGAAGGGCTCTGCGCAACGCTTTTAGCGCAGCAAGCTTCGCGGGCTCAGAATGAATGGGGTGTGCGTGTGTGCCCTGTAGACCGTCCAGCCCGACTTTGTGTAAGGCCTAAATCAGGTAAATTATCAAGAAAAGCATACTTTATTCAACATGAAATACCATCTGATATAAAATAGACTCTAGGAAGGAAAACGAGGTCCCTAATGAAAGCAATGTAGTTCATGGCAGACTTCTATTACCAGCTAGTAAACACACGGCTTTCTGAGAATGAATTGCTTGCTGCACTTACGGTCTGAGGGCAGGTCTTGTTTCCCTGAACTCCTAATTTGGGAAAGCTACTGAAGTTAATCAGATTCTTCTTATTCATGAATAAGATCCTGATAATTCAGAAGGAATTTTATTTGAACCACTGACAGTCCTATATACCCCATTCTAAATTAGAAAAATTTAATGAGGATTTATTCTATTTGTTAAATTCTTTCCCCTCCTCTTTCTAGGAGTTATATACTGGGCTATGTCTACATGCCCCAAACACAAGACTGACAAGTGGAGGTTTCAGTTTCGGAGCTTATCCTCCTGAGACTTGGGGAACATGCTGATACTATTTGGAAAAAGCCAGAGGAAGACTGGTGTATAACAGACAATGTCCAGGTGATGGATTTTTTTTCACTCTTCAGTCTGATAGTTTTAAAGTCCTGAACACCAAGTACCCGCCTGTATGCCTTTACAATAATATAAATCATCAAAAGGAAGAATCAATTGCTACAATATTCTGCATCTGGGTCTATACATGCCTTAATGATATGGCCTCTCTACCAAACTTGTGCCTGGTGACAGACCGTACATAAAATGTACTGTTATCATCAAACTAGTATCCCTCAAAGAAATTAATTGCACACTTAACTTGTAATGACATAACTTGATCAACTGGAGCTTACGATATGCTGCTCAGGGAGAAGTGTTTCTATCATAAATCATGACCTTGTTTCCAGCCTTTTATCCCTAAGCGTACCCTTAGCTTGGTGTGTCATCAGGATGGCTCCAGTCTTCAGGTGGAGGTGGAAGAGGGATCAGGAAGGAGGAGAAACAAAATTGAAATTAACCCTTCTTGTCAGTGACACCTACCAGCTTCTTTCCTATTTGTAGTGGGAAAGGAATGGACCCCAGTGAAGACGGGAACTGAACTAAGTGCTTTCATATTATTCCATTGAAATCTCTCAAACACTTCTTCACCAACTGATTTTATTTCTGTTGAGATGATCAATTTCTACATTTTGGAGAAATATTATTCTTAAAGCATTCCCAGTCTGCTTGGCTTGCTTTGTGGTCACCCTTGCTATCTCTGTATATTTGCACTCTAGAAACTTGCTATAGCCTGCAAAAAGCATGGAAACTTAGCATAGATTCAATTACCAAGAAAGGTTTAACCCCTGGCCCCCTTCTCTCCAACTCTCCTCCAAATCCACCACTCCCTTCTTTTACTAGAGCAGAATCCATTTAGATGGAGAGATGTGTAGAAGTAGGAAAGGCGTATGACTACATAGTGGACTGTGTGTATACCCTCATGTGAAACTGTCCATAATAAGTTACTGATTCAAAAATACCACATAGTATTGCAATATGACATAATTTACATTTTAAAAGCTTCTATATGCTAAAGAAAAGCATGAAAATGTGTATATTATTTCAATGTTTTATAATAAGGCTACAGACTTTCAAGATCATATGCTCTTGACCAACTCCCACACTTCTTCAAATCTTACTCAAATGTCTCTGGTTCAATCAGACCCATGCTGACCACCCTCTTAAGTTGCAATCCTCTCTCTGCTCTCCCCATTCTCCATGGTCCTTATCATCTTCAAACATACTTTCGGTGACCATACAATTTGTTGACCAAATGGAACATTTTTTTTTTTTTTAAGATTTTATTTATTTATCTGAGAGAGAGAGAATGAGAGACAGAGAGCATGAGAGGGAGGAGGGTCAGAGGGAGAAGCAGACTCCCTGCTGAGCAGGGAGCCTGATCGGGACTTGATCCCCGGACTCCAGGATCATGACCTGAGCCGAAGGCAGTCGCTTAACCAACTGAGCCACCCAGGCGCCCCCAAATGGAACATTTTTGAAAGTGAAAGGGAGCATTAACTGGAATTGGGGGGGGGGGGCAGAATAATGTATATAATCTGAGACTATTTTGAGCAAACCAGAATGTTTGGTTACTCAAGATACACTATGTAGTTGATTTATTTATTATGCTTGTTGCTTTCTGGCTATCCCTCAACCTAAATTGAAGCTCCATGGCAGCAAAGGGGCAGAGCTTTTTGTCTGTTTTTATCTATTTGCTTACTGGTGTATCCCAAGGCCTAGAGCAGTGCTTGGCACATAGTAGGTGTTTAATAAAGATTCACTGAATGGATGAATACAAGAATAAATGGATGAATACACTGAATGAATGAATATATGAAACTCATTTTGGGAAAAAAATGTTATATAAATGCGAAAGAGTGTTCTAAGCTAAGTCATAAGGCTCTGCGTTTTTGCCATACCCATGGCACTTCGTTGAGTGTTCTACACATAGCAAGGATATGTTAAATGTTTCCTGATTCGGTGAATATTTAGTTTGGAATTTGGTGAATTCTCAGAACACCCATCCCTGTTAAAATGACTAACTCAAAATATATCCCAGAATCTAACAGTAATGCTGTTTTGATGGCACGATGGGCTGATGTGCTATTTTCCTTCCGTTAAAAAACAAAATTCAACTGAGTAAATTTGAAGATCTCAATGGCTTTATTCAACAATTCATGAGCCAGGCAGTATCCCATCTAGCAGATAGAAAGAAGCTCCAAGGAGCTGTACAAAATGGAAGACTTTTATAGGCAGAAGGAGGCAGGGCAAGAGTGTTATTCTAGCAAAGTGGATTATTTCAGGCAAGGTCACCTTCCATTGGAGGAAGGCCGGCGTCTATCAGGCAGATGTCCTCACTAGTGCTGACCCGGTAATTCCAGATTGACTGGTTAAGACTATATTCCTGGGGGAGGCTGAAACTACAATTAGGTGAGGTATCAAGTCTTGGTTTGCTGGCATGGGGCTTAGCACAGGTGACTCCATTTTGGGCTTGTTTCTTTCTTTTTTTAAATACTTCATTAGTACCGATTAATGAGGATTGACTTGGAGGGCAATTCCACTTTTCAGTAGGAAAAGTTTTCTATTTACATTGTATTATTTTTTCATATAGGTTTTGTTTTTTGGGGCATGGGTTGAAATATTAATTTACAGATGGCCTTCTCACACGGTCTGATTTAAGGTTCTCCCTAGTGTTTTTCTTCTCTCAGGTATTAACCAATAACTCATGCTGACTTAGTTCCTGCATAGTTTCCATTTACTTTTCTCATTTTACCATTACAATGTGTGTATGTATATATATATATATATATAATCTACCTTAACACCCACGTGTAGTTTCCATACGGTCAGGAGGAACATCAGAAAGACTGTTCTTCAGGATTAAACATACGTTCTTACATTGCTCTTATTCACCCCTCTCCCTTGTTTTGGTGTAATTTAAAACTTGTCTGGGTTACCTCAGAAGACAATATTATGAGGCCAACCATTGTTCTCTTTCTTCAAAGTCCAGGAGGCACTTGGACTTACCTTAAAAAAGGACTTTCTCATTAAATGCCTTTTGTTTAAGCTAATGTCCCCAAAGGAAGCTCTGTCTCATTTGGGAAATGTTTTCAATAACGTATGGAAAGAACAGTGTTTAGAGAAAAGTAAAGGGGGAGAAAAACTGTACACTTAAAAGTGGGGCAGAGAGAGGAACAAGAGAAGTCATGGCCCCAAAGAGCTGTGTTTACAGTTGAACAGCTGACGGGGGTGTCTTTGACTGCTGTCTCCTCTAGATGGCATGAAACTGGAGGGCATCTCTCTTTCTAAAACCAGGCAGAGTGTGTGGAAGGAGAGTAGGGACAATAGGTAAGTTAGGAAGGTAGAGGGAGGACCCGGCCAAGGATGCAAGAGTTGCCAATGGAGCAAAAGGCTTCTGAGAGCAGCAGAGTGAGGACGGAAGGGACCACTGGGTGTCAGTCTGCTCAGACAACACAAGAATATGTTAGAAAGAGGGACCGGGGGACAATCCCATTCTCATGGTGGGGATAAGAGCACACATTGTGGTAATAATTATTAAGAAGTTGAGCTTCTGAGATAATTTGGAAGGAAGTTCCTACTTCAGGGATAAACTTTCCAGTCTTGTTAATTTTTACAGATAGAAGGTAATATATATTTAAATAGTGCAGAAATGTTTACAACAGAAATGCAAATGATTTGCCCTCTCTGCTGTTCTCTTTTCAGGGACATTTTGTTAGCTTCGAGTTGGAAATGCTTACTCCTGCTCTGCATCTGACCTTTAGTCTTTGTGTGGTTGCTGCTACAATTGCTTTGTTGTTAGCTCTAAGGCATCTTCCCACAGGAAGAAAGGAAGAACAGAAGGATGGAGGAGTGGGGGGAGAGAGAGAGAGGGAATCTGGAAAGAGGAGTGCCGGGAGAAAGCCGGACACCCAGTCCAAGGTTAATTTTTATTGCTCAGGTGGTGCTTTAAGGACTTGAGTTTTAATAGACTCTAATCTTCCACACTGGTTTAAATCAATATTTCAGTTCATTCAAAGTTAAGGACTTGTCAATTAACTCAAGCTATAAAGATTTGCAGCAGGGGTTTTCATACCTTTTTGTGCATGGGAATCACTTGGGGTAGAGATTTTCCCTCACGTGACCTCCAGAGGTTCTGCTCACCTAGGTCTGGGTGGGCCCAGGAAAAGGCCATCTTTAGCAAGCTCCCCACAGTGGCTCTGATGCTCTGAGCCAGAGGCACTTGGAGAAGCACTGGGTTAGCACTCAGTATTCTGACTTCTCCTGGGTTGGGTTAGGCCCCAAGAACCTCCTCTGACCTCTCTTTTATTTCTGAAGAAGGAAAAGTGGCTCTCACTTCTCTCTGCTCTCTGGAGGTTAGGTAAAGGAGGCAACTAGGTTTCTGTGACCCCCTCATCTCTTTCTTTTATTCTCATGGCTCTTTCACACATATCCTGAAGCTAAACATGCCACCTTCCTTTCCACGTATCAGTGGGATGGGAAAAGTGGGCACTATCACTGAAGTATTGTTGAAATATGATGTATGAAATATGATGAAACACTCTGACCCCCTGGAGCTAAAGTCATTAGGTGAAAGTAATTCCTCTGATGTCCTCGCAGGAAGTGATTTCCCCCCTGTGATCTTTATGTGAAAATCTCAAGTGGACAGCTCTGTATTTAGCAGAAAAATCACAGAACTTGCTTAGTGTGACTTATTTTAACAAGAACATGGAAATAAGAGAAACACAAAATAATGTAAGGGTTTCACATATAGTGTAGTTGCATAGTTGGAGGTGTGAGTTTAATTCCTGGCATAGAATAGTCATTTATTTTTTAATATTTTTTGAAAGATTTCATGTATTTATTTTAGAGAGAGAGCACAGGGGGAGGAGTGGTGGGAGAGGGACAAGTAGATTCTGTGCTGAGTGTGGAGCCTGATGATGGGCTCAATCCCACAATCCCAAGATCACACCCAAGCCAAAATCAAGAATTGGGACGCTCAACCAACTAAGCCACCCAGATGTCCCTAGAGTAGTCATTTAACTCACATTTGCTGAATACATGAATATATTTTAAAATAAACTCAAGCCCTGTTTCCAGCTATATAATATAGACATAAGAGATACACAGATAATTTCTATTATACCTCCTCAGAGACCTATGACAATTTTTCAACCTCAGTTGAGCTTTTTGGTCATATGATTACTTGCCATGATTGTCAAGAATCTATAGCTACCCAGTTGCATGCCCAATTATTTGATGCTCTTAACTTGACCCCAAATGGATATGTTAGTTTGCAGTTAGTTGTTAAGAATACACTGCTGAGGTTTTATAGAACTTTGGAATCTTGCTGTGCTCAGAGAATAGTATCTCATCACATTAAGCTTATGTATTAGTATTGGTGAGAAGATGTAGATTTGCTCATAATTAAAAGTTGTTAAATCATTTGGACATATTACACCTAAGTGACTGGAGAGATCTAACATACTGACTGGACACTTCAGTGGTTTGATGATTGTTGACGGTGCTGTTCAAGAACACATCCAAATCTGGGAGTGAATGCAGGATGCGGGATTTCAGGACATAATGTCTTGGGATTTTGTGATGGTTCAGGAAAAGCCAAGGAAGTTAATGATTGAGAGTCCCTGGAAACCTTGGCATAGGCCCCAGGGAGAAGCCTAATGCCCTAACTCAACAGGTGAGGGAACTACAGCCTTGAAGAGATTCTCTCTGTTCTTTCTCTCTCAGGCCCCTTCGACCATGTTTTCGTCCCCTCCCCCCACTTTTTTGAAGGGTTGTCGGTGATCTGTTAAGCATCCCATACTGCCTTCCTTCCCACAGTTATTGATCAATACATGGTTCTTTAGATAGGATTACATCATGAGCTCATAATCCATATTCCCGTTTATACAATATAGTATTAATCATGCAACTTAAGAAAAAAAAAGGCAATAGAACCATATTTTTAGGCTTCTTGTCCAAGGATTTTTCACGAGGCCAAACCTATTCGGTGTCCCCCAGAATGGCTGGAAAGTGGTTAGAAAAAAGTTTTCCCCCTGGTTCTCTAAGTAACAGTCTAGAGCAGGGGTTGGCAGACTTCTGTAAAGGGCAAGAGAGTAAAGGCTCTTTACTTTGGGGGCCTGCCATTGTAGTGTGAAAGCAGCCATGGACAATATGTAAATGAATGGGTGTGTCTGTGCGCCAATAAAACTTTATCCATAAGAGGAGGTGTGTGGGCCAGAAATGACCCATAGGCTATAGTTTGTAAAAAATTAGTCTTGAGAAATACGGTTTCCCTGCATGGCCAAGATTAGGAACAATTTCTGCATTTCAGTAGTTGAGAAATTTGGTGTTATTTATTTTTCTACCTGGATATTAAACACTGGATAGCTGAGGAGAAAGGCTGACAAGATATATTGATTTTTTTCAGTCTGAATGTTCTGTGAATGAAAGCAGAAGTGACTATTAACCGAAAATTAATGGGACATAGGAATGGCATGCTATTTTCAATGAAAGACTTGAAAACAGAGACAGTATGTATTAGAGTTATATTACTGTATCAGATGGAGATTGGACTGGGTTTTTTAGTTTAGGTTTTTACAGTCAGAACGACAGCCAGAATTGAGAGCCAGTGGAGTTTTTCCAGAGTTTTCCAGTTTTCCTTTCCACGTCCCTTTGCCCGTGGGCACTCTTGGTGCTTCGTGCCTGTACCTGCTCTTGCACAGCACGCCCCTGACTTCTGACTGCCCATCAGTCCCCAGCAAACTTATTTTTCCTGGTGCATTGCTTCAGGATCAACTCTCAGAAGTTAACTCATTTGAGAAACCAATTACAACAAAAGTGTAAACTGCAACAATAATTTTTTGCATTCTTTGCGATAGAAGATGGTACAGGTTGGTCTCCACACAGAAAGCTCACCCCCATTTTTCCCACTGCCTTGTTAACTTTCACCAAGAAATCAGGAATTTCTCTCGAAATCCCCAGCAAGGCTATTCTGCATTGCCTCAAGACCTCCAGTAATGTCTTGTTTTCTAAACCAAGAGTTGGTTCAAGTTTCTTCTCAATTCGGCTTCAGTTGAGCCTTTGGTAATCTATTCACGTTTCTTGATGGAGTCGCCACTTGACCCTCTCTGCAGGCCTCTTACGGAGGTTGTGGGTGTTACAGGACAGCATGGAGTAGGGATTAAGGGGCACTCCGAAGCCACACTGCCTGGGCTCACATCCCAGTGCCACCAAACTGCAGGGTCTTGGGCACGTCACTGAAACTTTCCTGTCAAAATGGCATAATGACAATGACAGCATATATCTAATAGGTTAATGTGAATGTTAAATGGAGTCAAGCACAGGATTTGGCGTATAATAACTACTCAATGTTATATTGCCAGTTATATTGTTCTCAGATAAAAATCCGATGAAATCCTCATCAAATTCTATATTAAACTGCATTTTGGTTACCGTGACCCTGGGCAGACCGTCATTGAACTATCAGCATTCTTTGAAGGACAGTGAAATGCAGGCTGCTTGGCTCCTGCCAAGCTGGATTTGCATATTGTTCCTCCCCACTGGCTCTCTGACCATGTCAGCTAACATAACCTTTCTGAACTTCCCATTTATGCTTTTTACCTACTTAGCATAGCTGGTGTGACGACTACATGGGAGAATGCCAGTGAAATTGCATTAAATAAATCATTAAGAGGAGCCTGGGTGGCTCAGTTGGTTAAGTGTCTGACTCTTGATCTCGGCTGAGGTCATGATCTCAGGATTGTGAGATGGAGGCTCCCACTGGGCTCCGCACTGGGCATGGATTCTCTCTTTCCATCTCCCTTTGCTCCTCTGCCCACCCCCTCTTAAAAAAAAGGAGAAAAAAATAAGTAAATGCGTCAAATATTTTTATTTCAATAATGGCTTTATTATTGAAATAAAGGCCTGGCATCAAACATCTCACATCTTGGGAGAATTAGTTAGGGAAATATTTTTGGAAAGAAGAACATCTCCTTTCTAAGCAAATTATCTGCTTAGAACCTATTGACCTGTGTATAAATGAGGCTGGTTCTAGATCATATGACATCACTGGGAAGCTGGATAGTTTGGTACAGAGAATCCAGAATGGAGAATAAACTAACCTAGATTTTTGTCTTTATTACTAACTCACAGTGTGACCCATGGGTAAGTCACTGGTCATCTGCTCTATCATCTGTAAAAAGAGTGGGGTTGGCCTAGTATTTTCTAAGGTTTCTTACTGTTCTAAAATAGAATGTTCAGGTGTACAGAGCGGTGATATGTCCTTAGACATATCAGTCCCTAGACTGATCTGGCAAGTGACAGCCAACCATCCAATGTTATCAAGGGAAGGTTAATCGATAGAAATATTTTCTTTGCTTTTAACATTGTAATATGAGTGGCAATAAGCCTTTTGTTGTTAGCTTTATTTTTGTTCCTCTCCTTTTATTTTGAATGATACATGGCCCAGTAAAGCTACAAGAGGGCGTGAATGAAGAAAACATTCTGGGGGCACCTGGGTGGCTCAGTCGTTTAAGTATCGGACTCTTCATCTCAGCTCAGGTCTTGAGCTCAAGGTCGTTCAAGCCCTGCGTTGGGCTCCACTTGGGATGGAGCCTACTTAAAAAATTCTGTATGACTCAAAAGATTAGCTTCTTTGCTGTCATTGACCATGAGGCTGGTTTGGAGAATAGTAAATACCAGAGGTTCACGTAAGTGGGAAACATTACCCAACTAACTAAATAAGCATAGGCCCTTCCCAACTTCTTTTATTCCTAAGTTGTCACTTGTTCCTGTATGTCATGTTTAAATGCACAAAATCCTTCTCTTCCTTTATCAGAATCCTTCCTTTACTGAAAACATGATTTGGCTGGGCACTTCAGTTAAACTGCCAAACTGGTGTTTACACATAGACATGGTCTGAACTGATGACTGGGTTAGTCATTCAACCAATTAACCTGATCAATAACCAGCCCACAACTTTACTGAGAGATCATCAATGGATCAAAAGATTCAAATCACTGGGTGTGATTAGATGTGGTATTGTGAGTGAGTCATGGATACAAATAAAATATCTAAGAGGAAATATCTTAACATCTCTCTAAAATTTCTACTTCACACAAATTTGACTGAGGATGAAGACTAATGTAATTCAAAAATAGCTACATAGAAAAGGAGCATCATAGGTAAATTAAAAAAAAAAAGGAATCCCCAAACATTTCTTTTAGGAATAGTCTCTGAACTTTGAAATATATGTAAGTAATATATATGATATAACAGTCCCTTTCTCTTGAAGCTTATTTTAACTGTCATCAAGGAACTGACAATAAATACCTTACGAAATCTCACAAATCAACATCGGCAGTGTGAAAAACCAACAAACACAGCTCTGAGCAAACCACTTTTCAAAAGCTGTTTTAATAATTAACAAGTATCTGAAGTCCAGTTACTACACTGATTTTTATTTAACTTCTGAATTTCAGCTACTTCATTAACATAAAACATTACTTTTGCCCATTACTTAATCCTAACCCTTCTCTTCAGCCTGTTTCCATCCTACAAATCTGACCAATCCTGTAACTCCCTTGAATCACCTTTCTTCCTCTTTCCTTCTTTTTACCACTGAGTTTCTGGAAAATTAGCCAGCTGCCACAGGAAACTAAAGTCATGTCCCAGTCACTCAGCTGATAAATTGCAGATAAATTCCAGATTTCAACTCATTTCTTCTGCAAGAGATCATCTTTAATTTATCTTTCCTCCACCATTACTTCCCCAGTCCTTACTACCCAATCTGCAAATGGTATTTTTACAGGATGTATCGGTTTCACACCCTTTTTATTCTCCTTCCTTCATTCTAGCTTTGGTCTTTAATTCCTTTTGCTGAACTATCACCACATAAGTCTTCCAACTGATCTTGGCTTCTTACTTCTCGCTCCTTTGCAGTACTGCCAACAAGCTCTTTCCAAATTCGAGCTGTTCATGGCATTCCTCTGAACACAATCCCCAGTGGTTTCTTGTTGCCCAGTGAACAGAGTACAAACTCCTTAGCACAGTATGCAAAGTCCTCCATCATCAACTTCCACAGATTTACCTTTTATTTACTTTCTATGCTCCAGTCAAACCAGAACAGGACCTGAATCTTCCTGATGTTTCAGTTTGACTGGGCTCTTCCAGGACACTTAGTTGTTGCAGTTCTACAAGGGTGCTTAGAATGGGGGTGGGGAGGGATTTTTTCCCCTAATTCACATCAAGGGCTAGCAGCTGCCCTTGTGTTTTATTTTATGGGGTGCCAGTTCTATCTCTGCCCATCTCTGCTCTACCCACCATTCAAGATTCAGGTTAAATGCTGATTCCTTCATGAAACATTTCTTTATGCTCCCTCTCTGCTCTTACTTACCCTGCCATTTCCTACTCTAAATATCTATGTATGTGTCACATCTCCTCTTCTATCCTGTAAACGCCAACATCAACAATAATGTCTTAAAATAGTAATATGTGGAATTTAATTGTGTGAAACTAATAATTCATTATTAATAATAGTTCAAATATACTGAATCGTGAGTTGTATGGTATGTTCAAATATACTGAAGGGTGAGTTGTATGGTATGTGAATTATATCTCAATAATTAACTGTTATAAGAATAATAGTTCAAATATTAGTATTTGTAAATTATTTACTTAATAATTTTAAGCAGGATAGGTTACAGCATGGCAGATATAGCATGCACACATTTGTATCTCCTATTCCTGAGATCTCATTTAAATGGCAGTAAGGTAGAACTAAAAAGAATAAACTCACAAACAGGGTGAAGGGCAGAGGGAGAAGCAGACCGCCCCCCGCCCCACCGAACAGGGAGCTCAATCTCGGGACTCCGGGATCATGACCCGAGCTGAAGGCAAATGCTTAACCGACTGAGCCACCCAGGTGCCCCAAAAGTTGGAGTCTTAAAAACCTATGTTCCCAACACACACACACACCCTGACTTGGGCAAAGGGCTCTACTCTAGGAGATAGTGAACCAGATGTAGACTGCTCTTACAAGGATTGCAGGCCAGTTTCAAACCATTATAGGGTCTGCAGTTGGATTAAAGTGGTCCTGATTTATTAATGTCCCCAGCAAATACTACTGTTTTGTGGAGGAAGGGAATATTATCCTGGGTGTCAAATTATCTTCACAAACAATTTCACAACTATAATTTCCAATATGCATAAATAATAACCAAGAGAATAAGAAAACATAAATGAGAACCACATCAGATTAAAACTGCTAGAAACCAAAGAAAAAGAAAAACCTTAAAAGCAGTCAGGGAAAAAGACAGATTACCTTCAAAGGAACAACAATTTGAATTACAGTTGTCTTTTCATCAGATACAATGAGAACCAGAAGATAACGAAGTGCTCTTTAAAGTTCTAAGAGAAAATAACTGCCAACATATTATTCTACACTTATCAAAAATACCCTTCAAGAATTAAGATGCAATAAAGACATTTTTTAGTTATAAAAAAAACATAACAGCAAACTCACAGTAAGGGAAACACTAATGGTGCTCTTTAGGCAGAAGGAAATGGACATCAGAATAAAGGTCTGAGATGTGGGAAGAAATGAAGAGCAATGAAAACAATAATAACATCTTGTGGGATTTAAGATATATATGAAATTAAAACACACCACAATAGGGGCACCTGGACACCTCAGTTGGTAGAGCATGTGACTCTTGATTTTGGGGTTGTGAGTTTGAGCCCCATGTTCGGTGTAGAGCCTACTTAAAAAAATATACCACAATAGGGGCAATATAATCAAGGAGGAATATATAACATAGAGATATTGTTAGTGTTTTAAGGTCCTTGAATTCTTGAATTGTCCAAGAAAAGGGTAAAAGTACTAAGTAATATTAGATTTTGGTTAAGTCAAGGATGCATACTGTAATTTCTTGGGTGTCCAAAAAAAAAAAAAAGATAAAATTGTGTATATGTACCTAATAATATAGGCTTAAAATACATAGAGAACAAAATTGCTAAAACTAAAAGGAGAAATAGACAAATTCATAGTGGGAGATTTGAACATACATCTCTTAACTGATGGAAAAAGCAGTAAGAAAAAAATAGCAGTGAGCATGGAAAAGATGACAGTTAACAAACCAGACCTATTTTGCATATATAGAAGACTGCAGAATACACCCTATTTCTAAGTATATGTGGAATATTTATGAAAGTTTTACCAAAAAAAATCATATGCTGAGTTATAAGGTCTCAATAAATATCAAAGTCTTGAAATAATACTGAATTTGTTCTCTGGCCATAAGAACAATTAAGCTAGAACTCAACAACAAAAATATAGGATAAAATCCTTATATGTTTAGAAATTAATAAACTTCTGAAAATCTTATGAATTAAAAAAGAAATCATAACTGATGCAGCCAATTTTATCAAAGCAGAAACATAATAAGCCTAAGAGCAAAAGTTAGTGAAGTAGGACAGATAGGTAATGAAAAAAAATGAACAAAATCAAAAGTGTTTCCATTAAAACACTAATAAAATTGGCAGACCTGGCAAGAACAGTTAAGGAAAAAGAAAACACAAATTATCACCATTGCAAAAGGAAAAAGGGGATCCGACTGATATTAAAAATACCTTAAGAAATATTTTGAATAATTCTAACCAAATTTGACAATGTAGAAAACATGGACAAATTTCTGGAAAACTAAAACCTAACAAAACTGATACAGGAAGAAATAGAAGATATGAGTAGTCATAAGTTATTAAAGAAATTTAATCTATAATTAAAATTTTCCCTCATAAAAAACTGCAGGCACAGATAGCTCCCCTAGTGAATTAAAACAATTTTAAGAAAGAACTGATGTCATTCTTACATAAAATCTTCCAGAGTAAAGCAAGTAGGGATATTATGAGAATTAAGGATTTATATGTTAATTTCATCATGGGCACAGATATAAATTTTTTTAAATTAACAAATCAAATACAGCAAAATGTAAAAGGATAATACGACATGATAGAGTTGTATGTATTGCAAGGATACAAGGCTGCTTTCATATTAGAAAACCAGCATAACTCAGGACATTAACAAAATAAAGGGGTAAAATCATAGAATTATTTAAATACATAAAAAATAAGCATGTGACAAAATTGAACATCCACTTATAAGGGGAAAACCCCTCTTGAGAACAGAAAGGAACAGCAAATATTATAATTAGTTATAAAATACTGAAAGCTTTCTCTCTTTGAGACTGCAAAAAAGACAAGAGTGCTTACTATTAGCCCTCCTAACCAACCTTGTACTGAAAGTCTTAGCCAGGTCAGTGTGGTATTTTGATTAAAAAAAAAAAAAGTGACTTCAATTCTCTACTTTTCCTTGTATCCACACCCTTTGCCATATAATGGGACTCCGAAGCCCCTCTTGAATCTGAGCTGGCCTTGTATTTTGCTTTGGTTAAAAGAATATGGCTAAATTGACAATGTGCCAGTTTGAGCCTCAAGAGACCTCTTTCTCTCTCTCCCTCTCCTTCCCTTCTCCCTCTCTTTTTCAGTGACTCTGGCACCGCCACTGGGGATAATAACAAATTGGAGGATGAGACCATGTTGAACAGAACTAAGGGGGCCCAGCTGTCCTTGCTTGGTCTTAGATATGTGAGAAACCCCGCCAACATCAGCAAAGGTGCTTAGCTGACCTCAGCTAACTGCAGATGCACAAATGAGTCCTGGCAAGACTAGTTCAAATCAGCAGAAATATTCAGCCAACCACAGACTTGTAAGAAATAATTTGGGGTGGTTTATAATGCAGTAAAAACATTATAAGACAGTAGGTCAAGAAAAAAACAAAGTATAAAAGGAAGTATGCAGTATGAAAAAGGAAGAAAATGTCTATAGTTATTTGTAGAGGTAATATTATGTATGTAGAAAATCCAAAAATATCTAGATACATTACTGGAATTAATGACTTAGCAAAGCTGATGGATCTCAAATACTAAATATCAATTGCACTTTCATATAATGGCATGTCTTAGTCTGTTTGGGCTGCCATAACAGAATACTACAGACTGGGTGGCTTAAACAACAGAAATTAATCTCTCACAGTTCTGGAGGTCTGGGAAGTCCAAGATCAAGGTGCCAGGAGATTTGGTGTCTCATGAGCGTCTGCTTGCTGGTTCAGAGATAGCCATCTCTCCACTGTGTCTTTATGGGGTGGAGGCAAGCCAGGTCTTTGGGGTCTCTTTAAAGGGGTACTGATGTCATTCATGAGGGCTCTACTCTCATGACTTAATCACCTCCCAAAGACCCCACCAACAAATACCACTACATTGGGAATTAGATTTAAGGATATGAATTTTGGGGAGACATAAACATTTAATCTAGAACAGGCAACAAACAGTTAAAAAATTTAAAAAACACTTTTAAATACTATAAAATTATATATGGTACATAGGGATAAAACTAATAAACTATGTGTAAGATTTCTCAGATAAAATTATTAATCATTATTAAGAGAAGAGAAGGAATAACTAAATAAATAGAAGGATATACCATGCTTATAGTTTGGAAAATTCAATATTGTAGACATGACAATTACTTCCAAATTGACTTACAGACTCAAGATAATTCCAAAGAAATACCAACAGTTTTTTCTTTTTTTCATAAATTGACTATTTGAATCTATAACATGCAAAGAGCCCAGACTAATCAAACGTCTCTTGGAAAAGAAAAACCGTGTTAGAAGACTTGCTCTGTCATATACCAAAGCCTATTATAAATGTATAGGATTTACGGCAAGGATAATAGATCAACAGAACAGAACAGAGAATCTAGGAACAGATTCATGATTACTTGATTTATGTAAATGGTAGTATTTTACAGCAGTAGAAAAGAGATGGCCTTTTCATTAAATGGGCCTTTGACAGCTGAATATCCATTATTAGAAAACATGAAAACTGGCCCTTACCACATAGCATTCACAAAATTGATTCTGGGTGGGTTGAAGATCTAAATGTGAAAGGCAAGACAATAATGTCTCCAGAAAATCCTAAAGGTAAATACCTTTATGACCTTGGGGCTGGATAAGATTTCTTAATAGGCTATAAAAAAGTACTAATCAAACAGAAAAACACCGATAAGTTGTATTATGTTAACATTACAAACTTTTTTTTTTAATCAAAAGATACCTTAAGGGAATGAAAGGACAAACCACCTAGTGGAGAAAATATTTGCAACACATATAACTAACAATATATAATACACTTCTTCAAATTAAAAGAAAATATGTAGTTAACCCAAATAAAAATGGGCATATCACAAAAGAAGGTATCTAAAATTTTAGGCCACTAAAGTATGAAAATGTGCTCAATATCATTATTAATCAGAGATATGTAAGCTATCAATCAACAGTGAGATTCTAATATATACCCATCAGAGTGCCCACATGAAGGAGACGGATAATAACAAGAATTGGAGAGAATACAGAACAATGGAAGCTCTTTTATGTCACAGGTATGACTGTAAATTGGTAAAATCACTTAGGAAAACAGTTTGGTATTACCTACTGAAGTGCAGATATGGGTACCTTAGAACTCTGCCATCCTAATCCTACGTATATAGCCAACAGAAATGCATGCAAATAGACACCAAGAGACACACAACAATGTTCATAGTAGCAATGTCCAGAATAGCCCCAAACTGGAAATAATTCATATTTGTCTATCAAAAGCAGAATGGCCAAGTCAATTATGCCATATTCATATACTGGAATGTTACATAGTTTTGAAAATGAATGAGCTATGTTTACATTCTACAACATAGATTAATCTCACAAATATAACACCAAATAAAAGAAACAAAACCCAAAAGATTACATGCTACATGATTCCATTTATATAAAGTCCCCAGAACCTAACTATAAGAGGCAAAATTTAACTATAGTGTTTAGGGACGTTTGTAAGTGGTAAAATTATAAAGAAAACCAAGGAAGTATTTACCACAAGAGTCATGAGAGTGCTTGTCTTTGGAGAGGTGGGTGATTGGGAATGGACAAGAGGGGGACTTCTAGTGTGCTGACAACGTTCCACTCGACCCACAGAAGGTTTATATATACTCACTTTCTAATAACATATCAGACTGTAGGAGTGGTTACATAGATAACTTGACTGTAGGGGCAGTTATATAGACATTCACTTTCTGATAACTTAATGAGTTGAGTCCTCTGATTTGTGCCCTTTTCTGTATTTGCATGACATTTAAAAATAAAGAAAGTTAAAGTGGATGGAGGCATGTCTGCAGATGAACCAAAATGGAAGAAAAGCCAGCAGCTCACAACATGAACACCAATGGTTTCCAGTGAAGCTTTTAAAAACTGTTCTATTCCCAGAATGATTTCTATTTTGTCCAAGGTCAGTTATTTTGTCTTGACAGTATTTTTCAGCTTGTTGGTTTTCTTCATGTCAGGTATTCTCGCAGAGATACTATCTAAAGTCAATGACACACAAAAATAGGGTTTAATTATATAATTTAAAGTTTAAAAGGTAATCAACAAAAACTTAAACATTAAATTGTAAGCACTGGAAGAAGTAAGAGAGGGGAGACAGAATTGAAATAAATGCACATCTTTCATAGAGGGGGAGAGTAAATATTTTTGAAAATGATAAACCAAGAAGAGGGAAGTAAATTATTCACAGACATGATGGAAACCATTAAAAGAATTAGAATTAGAAATAATAAAAAATGGTTGCTTCAGAGGGGAGGGACTAAGGTAGGGACAGGGAGAAGAAGATTGATTTCCATTATAAACCCTCTGGACTCTCTGATTTTTTGTTTTGTTTTTGCCGTGTGCTTATTACTTTGATAAATCTAACAGGACATTTATGAGATTCCAGGTTGCATCATTCTCATATATTTGATTTAAGAATTGCTCCTTGAGTTTGTGGCATTATGAATAGTTTAAGAATAACATCTACAATCTGTAGATGGTGTAGCTGATGGTGAACCCCATTTCTAAAGTAGTTAGGAGTTCTAGCTGTGGCAATGACTAATTATTGCAGAGCTTTTTTTTTTTTTAAAGATTTTATTTATTTGACAGAGAGAGACACAGTGAGAGAGGGAACACAGCAGAGGGAGTGGGAGAGGGAGAAGCAGGCTTCTCGCTGAGCAGGGAGCCCGATGCGGGGCTCGATCCCAGGATCCTGGGATCATGACTGAACTGAAGGCAGACGCTTAACAACTGAGCCACTCAGGCACCCCTACTGCAGAGCTTCTAAATTATAATTTCATAATTATTCCCATAAAAACGAATGAGATCTTGCCATTTGTGACAACATGGAAGGACCTAGAGGGGTATTATGCTATGTGAAATAAGTCAGAGAAAGACAGATATTGTATGATTTCACTTACATGTAGAATCTAAAAAACAAAACAAATGAACAAATGGACAAACAAACATACAAACAGAAACCAGAAACAGACTCATAAATACAGGGAAAAAACTGATGGTTACCAGAGGGGAGTGAGGCGGGAGGATGGGTGAAATAGGTGATGGGGATTAAGAGACAATAAACTTCTAGATTTATCTATTTATTTATTTATTTATGGAGTGGGGGGAGGGGCAGAGGGAGAGAGAATCTTAAGCAGGCTCCATGCCCAGCGTGGAGCCCAGAGTGGGGCTCGGTGTCACAACCCTGAGCCAAAATCAAGAGTCAGATGCTTAACCGCCTGAGCCACCAGGCGGCCCAGACTTCAGTTTTACATACTAAGTCACAGAGATGAAAAGTGAAGCACAGGGAATGCAGTCAAGTATATTGTATGGAGAGAGATGGGAACTACACTTAGAGTGGTGAGCACCACATGATGCACAGAACTGTCGAATCACTATGTTGTACACCTATCCTATAATTCAACACAAAAATACTTATATTTAAATTATGTTAAAAAGCTACATATACTAGATATTTTTTAAATAATAAAGGTCATTTGTGTTTCTTCTGCTTGTATACCTTAATAAACATTACCTTTGGGGTGAATGTGTGAGAAAAAAAATCAAGGCTCATTTTTTTAAAAAGTAAAGTTTAACTATTAAATAATTGGCTTTTCCTATTTCTTTTTCTTTAAAAATACATTTCTGAGATCTTTAGATGCCTCATTTCATTATTTTATCTTTGTAAAATGTATATTAAAATTTTCCCCTCTGTAACTCTGATAACATTTTTTCTTCTATTTCTTCCAGTTATTTTTTCCCCAAAATCTGGGTACTCCCACATGTACGATCTGCCAAGTATTTTATTTTTTTATTTTTTTTTAAGATTTTTATTTATTTATTATTGAGAGAGAGAGAATGATAGAGAGCATGAGAGGGAGGAGGGTCAGAGGGAGAAGCAGGCTCCCTGCTGAGCAGGGAGCCCAATGCGGGACTCAATCCTGGGACTCCAGGATCATGACCTGAGCCGAAGGCAGTCGCCCAACCAACTGAGCCACCCAGGCGCCCCATCTGCCAAGTATTTTAAAGTAAAAAATGCTGAGAACATCTGTTCTAGAGAAAAGGTCTTGTAGGGTTGTTTTTTTTTTTTTTATATCATACAGCAATCTCACACATTGTTTTGCATAGAGTAGTTGCTCAAAAGATGTTTGTTGTATTGAATCATACTGAGTATTATAATATATGGTACAATATTATTATAATAGGACTAGCCCAACCTGGGGTAAAAAATCAGAGCTTATGGTGTAAGAAAAGTGATTAATCATGTAGCACACAGAATTGAAATATACTTTCCTGTCACATATGTTAGTGTAAATAAGTGAAGTCCCTCCATTCACTTAAGGGCATTTACGGGATGTCCATTCTGTGACAGGCACTGACCTAGCCTCTGCCCACAAAAATAGGCACAAAACAAGATCCTTTCCCTACAATCACTCACAGCCTAGTGGACATCACTGACCAGAGAATGGGAATTTACTAACCATGTGACATAGACTATGACAGGTCCAAATTTTCTTTCCCTCTAATTCCTTTGTTTTTACTGCTAAGGTGATGGGAGTAAAGAGGCAAAGCCTTTATCAGCATAATAACTAGCAAAAGAGGAGTTCATCTGCCTTACAGAAGGATTTAGGCCTCTCCCCCTAAACACAAAAAATTATCCTGCCCTAGGAGACCTTGGGTAGTGTGCTTCTTCAGGATGGGGACCCTCGGCAGTGGAATTCTGACTCTGGAGAAAGGCCTGAAGGGTCTCTCAAAGGAGGAGGGGAATGCAGGGGGAAGAATGTAAGGTGGAAAGGGAGGACTGAATTTTCACAGGGGCAGATTTTGCAAGGACTGACGTGGCAGGAAAAATAAATACCATCAGCATTCACGATTGGCTTATGGTGAGACTATCTGTTACCCTCCTAGATTCTGAGGGCACGAATGACGCCTATTGCTGTACTGGAGGTGTGCTCAGTATCCCACAGGTACCCATGAGATGAGAAAATGAAAACTGCCCAGCTCAGGCCGCACTGCAGATATGGGGAGGGCAATGGAGATATGAGAACATGGTTAGGAATCTGCAAATTATTCAGTAAGTCTCAGACCCAGACCATGTGTCCAAAGAAGATGACCCCATCGCAGTACTTTCTTATTAAATGACAGTCAATTACCACGATTGTTCTTACCCTCAACAGACTTGGGGGGCAGGAAGTACACTTCAGTACTGAGCAAAAGATGTTCCTTTTGAGGATGAGGAAGAAAAGAAAGGGCAGGATGGGTTGTCTTCCTCGGGAATAGAGTCCACAGGTGACAAGGATTTGTAATATTCATCTTCCCCATCAAGCACTTTGATTTGGCTGCAACAAAGAAAAGAGTTTTCAGCAGAAAAAGAGGACAAAGGCCGCAGTCATCCCTGGAGCAGTTAAGTTGCGTGAGTGCTGAGAACAGGGTTGGGTCCCCTCAATGGCAGGTAGGTAGCTCAGGGTCTCCCAGAACACAGGAACTGAGGTCTGATCCGCAAAGCCTTTCACCTCAGGGTCACGGGCTGATAACGGGCCCAATGTAGTGGTGTCTGGAAGTTGTGATCATATTACAACTTGTCTGCCTGAATTGACTTGTCTGTCCTTGTTTGGTTCCCTCTAGAATAGAAAGCTCCCTCCTGTCCTCCTCCAGTTCTCAAACTAGCACCAGTTACGTATGTCACGATATTCTCGATCGGGATACTAACAATCAAATGAGCCACAAACTCCCTAATGTCCTCTGTCTAACCACTGGGGGAGATTTTCCTTTGTGTACTTTTAAGGCCCAGGGGTAGGGTGATGTGGGAAGCGGCCTATTTGCACTGCGTGGAATGCTTTTACTTGTGGGAGAGTTTTATACAATCTGCTACGTCTGCAATTATGAGGGAAACCACAATTTCATGGCATAATTGTGAAAAATAACATTTGCCTTTAGGTGGCAATTTCAGCCTTTTTGGACAGAAAAGATTCAAGTTTTATGTAGCTGCTACTGTGAAAAGTAGTTTCCAATGTCAATAATAGTGGTGATATCCCCATTTGCATATTTTTAGAAGCTTCTCTGGAAAGTTTTGCATTTTCTGTAATATCACAAAGGACCCCTTCTGTTTACAGTTGCTTAGAACTAAGAAGACAGATATTTACCCAAGTTTTCTTGGCTTCCTCTTGCTCCCTTGATATTCTAGAGTTCCCTGTGGAGAGGGCCAAGAACACACAGTCAAAGCAAAGCAGCAAGTCGTTAATTTTTAATTCAAAGTGATTTTGTGTTGAATGCAAGCAGATGCTGATAATATCAGAAGTCACAGCATAATTTTTTTGATCAAAGGGCTCAAGTGAGCCTGATGAAGCATGCATCTTGCTCGTCTTTGATAAACCACATCAATTATTCACCGTGAAGGCAGACATCCTGACATGAAAGCAACAGATAAAGAGCCTAAGCACATGTTCGAGAAGAGAGCATAAGAGAGTGGGGGTGGGGCTGGAGGGGCTGGAACAGGTATTAATAACAGAATTATTAACTGGAAACAAAGCCAGTGAAACAGCTTTATGGCCACTTTGAACTCACATTTAACTGGTTATAGTACATGGTGTCCTCAGGGCTACTCAACATTTTGGGCTGCTGACATCTTCGGCGAGGTGTTCGCTGCTTCTGTATAAGACCATTTTCTGAAACTGCAACAAGATAGCAAAACTTTACTGTAAACCATCTGAGGTGTTGTGGAAATCAGGTAAAAAACTGCTCTTCACATAAATGCACTAAGTGGAAACCGTGTCCCATTTTAACGGGTATGTTGGAGCTCTGCTAATATTGGCAGAAATGTCATCCTAAAACACAAATACACACATAGGAATTGCTAAGTGTAAACAAGGGCCACTAGAACTTTGCTTTGTTGCTCTTATCCAAATCAGCTGTCAAGAGTGACAGAAAACAAATTGGTTCGTCCATGCTGGTGAAGTAGAGGTTGGTGGTCAGCCTTTGTAGCGTGCGGAGTAGTAGCTTAGTGGGGTAACTCAGGACAATGAAGGCTATCTGGGATAGTTTACACCACATCCTACAGTGAGGGTTCAAAGACATCTGGAGCACACACACTCTTGGGTAGATGAGAAGCAAACCTTTTGGTGGGATACATTTTGGAGGGAAAATGGCTCGAACTAGTATTTACTGAAATGCTTTGAACAGTACCATTGATCCATGCAATCTCTGGAGATAGTGTAAAGGAGAAGGGGAAAAGATAATTGCATGATTTCACAAAGCAGCCTCTCCGTGTTAGCCCTGATTTCAGAACCTTGGACCAAGAGTGAACTGGAGATTAAGAAACCACGTGTCCAATGAAGTCATGATTTATTTCCCTTCTAAGCAGATGACTTTCGTGGAATCTGCTGTCCTTTTGGCACTATATCTGAATCAGGATTTAGCAGTTCTAACTTCTTGCCAACATACACACACACACCCCCCAGAGCTGCCACAGAATATTGTTCATGAATGTCACAGTCCAGAGAAGAAATATCACTTTCCTCTACCGAGTGTATAGCATATTCATAAAACAGAGTTGGAGATTTGTACTTGGAATCAGAACTTGACTTCACTAGAGGTTCCTACTATTTAGGGAAATTCTCGGGGAATTTTCTAAGTGAAGAATAACTCAGCAAGGGCCATTATGAATAGCAAATTATCAGTTTCCTAAGTATGAAGTTTTGCATCTTCACTTGAACTGGAAATATCTATGTTGAACAAGACTATTAGAACTATATAGGACTTTAGGAACCATTTATTCTAAATACCCATTTTTTTTTTTGAAAAGAAAACTGAGGCCCACAAATGTTGAACGACTCATCCCAGATGAAGTGGCAGAATGAGGATGCAACCCTAGATTCTTACCTCCTGTTCTAGAAGTGTTCTTTTTAAAACTACAGCATATTGTCTTTCTTAACAAGAAACTGTTTTTGTAAGCTAAGGTCTAAGTAAAAGTAAGCTCTGTGAAAACATACAAATAATTAGCACAGCACAATGAAGTTGCTTGCAGAAGGCTCCAGTAGCCTTTAAAGATATCCCTGTCCACATCTTCAGGAAGTCTGTGCAGAAGGCAGGACTCCAGCTCTCGAGATGGCATTGTCTTCAGACTACAACGAATCCAGAATGGAAATGGGTTCTTTCTGAGAGTTCCAACATACCTCCTGCTTGCTTTGTGAAGTCCATATGCTATGATATGGTAGGACACAAGGTGCCTTGTGTCATCTCCTCTGATTTATAGATTAATGAACAGAAGTGCCTGGAATTATGGTTGCTGGTGTGAACACACACTGGAGATCAGACATCTATTCTCCCTTAGACTTCCTAATATTATGGGAATTCCAACGCTGGAAACTCAAAAGGCTGATCTTAAATAGTTTCTGAGTTCAGCTGGAGTTCAGCCCAGTTCAGCTGGACTTCATGTAGTGTTTACATTTGATCAGCAGCTTTTATTTATGTTCTCAACTGGGTATGCTTAATACAAGATGTGGTTTTCAACTTTTGCTCTCGATGAACTACCTGTTCCATGGGTGGGTGTTCTTTTCCTGATTCTTAGAAGGAATTAAGTCATTGGGTAGAATTTTCTCAATTTTAACATTTCTCCCACAAATTAAAAAAAAAACTCTTGGCATCTGATGGTATCTGTACTATACTAGAATCTAGTGTAAGTTGGTGTCTGATTTAGCATCAAGCTTTAATTTTCATTATTTTAACTTAAATATCTCCATGTTTCATGATGCTTTGCAGAAGGCCATAACTTCCAGGTGTTTTGCCAAGTCTGAGTATCACTGATATGTGATCAATAATAAGTAACCAAATAAACATTTGAGAAATGAATCATTATTTAATAAATGCTATTGGAACAATTTGATAGTAATAATTATGCAAAAAGCATGACCTGAATATAGATCTTATAAAATTTATCCTATATGTAAGGTACTTTCCTGGATATTGTGGGGGAAAACAAAGAAAAATAAGACAAGGTCCCTGTCTTCAGTCTAATAGAGGGCACAGGGTCTTAAGAGGTTAAGTGACTTGTCGTAAGTTAGTGTTGCTGGACTCAAGTTAGTTTTAAAAAAAAATTCTAAATTGTTTACTTTTCTCAATATGCTTTTTGATTCTCACAGGCCACAATAAATTCCAGATGTGTTATATAGTTAAACATTTTAAATATTCCTATAAAAACCTTAAAGGGGAATGAAATGGATTATCTTAACTATGGAAGAAGATATAAGTGACAAGGATGGGCTCAATTATAATACAAACAATAAAGTAAAATATTCTATATGATGGACAGTAACAAAACTAAGATGAAAGGAAGTGCATCAGAAAGATAAAAACAAATTTAAAAATATATACACACAAAAGTCTACCATCCATAATGTGGAAAGACTGAGACAAGAGAAAGATGGAGACACATTCATACATGCTGAAATACAATTAATGAAATGAGATATTGAAAAATGCTTAGCCATCCTCACAAAGAGCTTCAACTAAAACAACTACAACTGCTTTTCTATTAATTAGGATAAATTAAAGATCAAAAGACAATGTGGGAGTGGACCCACATACACAAAGGAGTCCATAGGCTCCACCTCACCTGAAGTGCAACTTGACAATAAATAACAAAAGCTAATCAAACTTGTTCCAAGAAACATGTCCCAGTGAAGGAAACCAGAGGAGAGAAAAAGACAATTTATATGAAGATGGATTATGATAACAATTTTGTAGTGGAAAAAAGCTAGAAACATGACAAATATTTAATAATTGGGGAGAAGTTAACTCTGAGTATGAACACGGTATCATCCCATGAAGGCACCAACAAAGACAAATTTAAGGTATGCTGTCGATAGATGAAAATTCAAAATTCAGAAAAAGAAGAAAAAGACAAAACAGCATATAGCACATTGATTAAATCTAAATAGGTGTGCACATTGAGAATTTATCATGAATTTTTTTCCTTTAAAATTTAAAAGAAATCAATGAGGCATGCAGGGCAAAATTATTCCTTCTTTTGGTAGATAAAGAAAGCATAGCTAAGAAAGCTAAATCTCAAAGTGGCAGAGTGGAAGCTGGAACCCGTCTCTGGCTCCTGAGCCAATAGTTTGCATCTAAGAGCTAAAAAACAATAGGGTTATCTGGCGATTACCTAGTTCATTTGACTAGTTTATACAGACAAAATGGGCAATTCAAGTTTGAAGATAAATATTAGTATAGGAGTCATTTGAAGACAATGATGTTCAGATTCTGAAACTGGCCTATTTCTAGTTCACATAAATGTTTATAAGCCACGCCAATGCTCCAGTTTGTAATCCTCTGGGGACCACCTCGTCATAACACTTTTTGAAAGTATATTATGTCATGGATACCATTTAACATAGGTCTCTTTCCCTTTCAAGAATCACTGCACCTTCTTCTCCCCTTGCGCCTTCTGATTTCATATTTGAGATCTGAACACATCACTTTCTTCGGAGTTTTGTCCCAGAACCTTAAAATAAAATGGAGATAAATCTGTTGCAAAATGTGGGGCGCCTGGGTGGCTCAGTCGTTAAGCATCTGCCTTCGGCTCAGGTCATGGTCCCAGGGTCCTGGATCGAGCCCCGCATCGGGCTCCCTGCTCAGCGGGAGGCCTGCTTCTCCCTCTCCCACTCCCCCTGCTTGTGTTCCCTCTCTCGCTGTGTCTCTGTCAAATAAATAAATAAAATCTTTAAAAAAATCTGTTGCAAAACGCAAGACATGTAAATGGCATCTCAGTGGGCAGCAGTGGGACAGGCATACTCTTGGCTCCCCAACCCCAAATCACCACCCTGTGCGGGTACACAACTGCTAAGCCCTTGGTGAGAAACAAACGGCTGAATTCAGTTGCTGGCTTCGTTACATAACTTCAAACAACTGGTTTGGAAATTTCATATTTCAATTCTCTTTACTGAACATGCAGGTAGATCCATGCTAGAATTGCCAGATCAAATATGTAACACCCAATTAAATTTGAATTTCAGATAAACAACCAGTACTTTTTTTAATCTAATAAAATCCTGTGCAATATTCAGGACATACTTGTATTAAAAAATGATCGGTTGTTCATTTGAAATTCAAATCTAGCTGGGTGTTCTGTATTTATTTGTTGTTTTTGTATCAGGCAACCCTAATTCAAGCACCATTTCAAGTTACAAACAAGGCCTTTTGTTTCCTCCTAGGGTCTCAGAGATGAAGAAGGAAACTATTTCCTCAGTCTGATTGACTTACTGAATTATAGCTATTTTGGCTACAGATGCTCTTCCTCTATACTGTCCCCTAACACTTAGGGTTTCATTTTTTATCACCCATTACAGATGTGCCATTCTGATCCATTTCCTAGCAGGATCGTAATGAGGGAAGGACAATGGCAAGGGAGGGCAGGATGGGGCATATGGCCCAAATATTCCCCTGCTTAGTGGGGCAGTATGGATTCTAGGCCTCTGAGGAATGGACAGGCAGTGGGAAGGGTTCCTGGGAGGAAAGGGAGAGAGCACACTGAGAGAACCATAGTCCTATGCACTCTCCCTGTGGGCCCTCAGCAGGCAGGAATAAGACTGCTGATCTGATTGCCATTTTGTGGATGAGGCATTCCCAGGGTCACTTGCCAAGTAAAACATCCCCTTGAAGCAAACGGTGTTCAGTGTTCTAGATTTACAGATGGCCAATCCCATATGGGGTTACTAGATATATCTCTGGGACATGAAACCGAATTAGAGTTATGCAATTAACTTACAGAGCTCTGTCAACTCTGTGCATAAAGGGAGGTACATAATTTCTATGACCAAAATTCTCAGAGCAGATGGGGGTGACAGCAGTCTAGCTGTCAGCTGGATAATCTTTCTCCTCAGTGATGGCTGACCATGCTGTGTAGTACTCCAGTGGACACTTAACGAACTAGCCTCCAATGAGATGATTTGTCTTTTCTGGCTCTATGTCTCTTCCACTTACCATTTCATTTTTATTACCAAATCTTGTTTTACAAAGTAGCTTTTTCTTCATTTCATCTCATTTTTGGGAAGGACAACTAACCCCAAAGAGATAAGAGAGGCATAGGGAGATTAAGAGATCACACAGCAAGTTAGAGGCAAAGGAGAATTCGGGTTTCCAAATGTCCCAAAGGTCATTTTCTTTACATTACACCAGTTGTTCAATTTTAGAAATACTGGTGCCCAGATCAGGACTAAGGCATTGACATTAAAACAACAACAACAACAACAACAACAACAACAACAACAACAACAACAACGCCTTGGATGGTTCTAATGTACAGCTAGGCTTGGGAGCCGCTATACTAGACCATATTCAATCTTTCCTTACCAATAAGAACCACACTGGCAGAGTCTGCAAGAATCTGCACTACCTTAAAAATGCTGTCTATGGAAGAATCTTCTTAATGTGTTGTAAACCACCTGATCCTGATATACCTTGAGGAACAGGCTATTTTGGGGATGCTCAGAGTCTTGACAGGGAATAGGAGGGAAGATATTATGCCTTAGGAGTTCAGATTTTCAAATTTAAGTCATGGCATGGAGGATGATAAATCTCTGGGGTTTGGCCCCTTCCTTTTATAGCTAAGGGGTCTGAGCCCAGGAGCATGGGCCCCTCAGCCGGTCTCCCTTCAGAGCCAGGGCTAGAACTCAGGTCTTTTGATTAAAAATCTCAAAGCCTAGGCCACGGCCTTTACTATGATGCTTGTTCTGTTACTGAGACATTCTTATAAGTTTTCACCTCGCCCTAACTTCAGGAAGGACTAAGGAATTCGGTGGGCTTTTGTAAAACACACACACAACCAGAAAGAGAGATTTTCTCCTGGGGTGCATGTAATTCAGATCTTCCTTTCTAAGATGAAAGGAAAGCTACAAATTTTCCCAGTTGCCATGTTATGTCATGAACAATCTTCTTCAAAATTGCAAAATTGCTACAAAGAAAACATCTCTGAGTTAAATTAGTGCCTGTGCAAGACAGTGGAGTTATAAATTGTCTACGTGGAATTTTCTCCTTACTAGTTAGGGAAGTGGCAATAACTTCCCCTAAAACTATTTTATAGCTCAGGGCTTGGCACACACTTAACAAATAATGAATGAATGCATGGTGACCATTCACTATTCTTGTTAAGATATGTGGCCCACTCTGTGGTTCTGTCAGTCAGGATATTATTATTGCCAAAGCTTCCAATAGGAAAAGGGCCTTTCTTATCCTGGGACACCCCTGGGGAAACTAGTCTACCAAGGAGGGAGATGAAGTCAGCCTCTTAAAAACAAAGTTGATTAGTATTTTTTTTCTTAATATCCTTTCAAGATTTTTCTAGGACTATGCATTCACTTTTCTTCTTTTTTTAAAGATTTTATTTATTTATTTGGGGGAGAGAGAGAGAGAGAGGGAGAGAGCACACATGAGCAAGGGGGATGGGCACAGGGAGAGAAAGCAGCAGACTCCTCACTGAGCTGGGAGTCCAAGGCTGGGCTTGATCCCAGGACCCTGAGATCATGGCCCAAGCCAAAGCAGATGCTTAACTGACTGAGCCACCCAGGGGCCCCTGCATTCACTTTTCTTAACAACAAAAAATTCAGTCACTTGTTCCTGTGTTCCCCCCTACTTAACAATGAAGTCGTATTTTCCATGATATTAACTTACTTGAAAAACAGTATATTTCTTTGAGACTTACATTTTTTTTAAAGACTTGATTTTTAAAGTAATTTCTACATCCAACATGGGGCTCAAACTTACAACCCTGAGATCAAGAGTTGCGTGCTCTACCGACTGAGCCAGCCAGGCTCCTATAGAGTCACATTTTTAAAGCAATAAATGACCATGATGTTCAAATAAATTAAGCAATGAAAAGTTCATCTTTTTTCCCACCCCGTGATCCCATCCCCAAAATAGAAGTAAATCCTGGAACAAGTTTCTTGTCTTCCAGATTGGTCTAAATGGCATCATTTCTAATGGTTGTATGGTATTTCATTTAATGGATGATGCATGATTAACTTACATAATTTCCTATATTCGGCATGAAAGTTGTTTCCAATGTTTTTCTCTAAGTAGTGCTTTGAGGAACATCTCATAGTTTGATCTTTGATAATCACATTAGTTTCTTAAGATAAATTCCTAGAGGTTGAATAATTGGCTAAAAAATATACCTGTTTTTAAAAGTTATGATTTATTGCCATTTTGATTCATCCCAATTGTCATCCAGAAAGTACGCAGCAAATATACTTCTACCACCTGAACCTGAGATTTATCCATTTCTGAAGGCTCTCACCAGCATGGGACAGTATCTGTAAGAAGAAGTCTAATAACTGAATAGGTGAAAAATGGCACATCATTTGTGTTTTGATTTGCATTTCATTGATTACTTGAGAGGACGAGTGTCTGTCTTTCCCCCCTCCCCGTTTATTAGCCATTTGTGTTTCAGGATTCCTCATGAGCTGAAAGCAGCAGCTAAGTTCATAGGTCCTGGCTGGACCTAAACAGGATGGAATGAGCTTTGCCTGCCTGTTGTGTTGGGATGAGAGATGAGACTTCCCACTGGCTAACAGGTGTGGAGATGCCACTTTTGAAAATTAGCATGTTGTAGGAAAGCATTTCTCAAACTTCTGTCATCATCCACCACTTAAAAATGTTTTTTGCTATATTCAAGACACCTGTAGTATTCTTCATGTAGTATTTTTAAAATCAACTATTTTTTTTTACTTAAACACATTTTTAAAAAATGAATCTTTATTCACTGCTGTGCTAAATGGAGAGCCAGTGTCATTTGCCATAAATAGAAGTAAATCATAAAGTAAATGCAATGAAAACAAAACAGTACTATCACAACTGAACTAGATTCTGTTTCCCACAGAATGTTTTGGGCTTCTTTAAAAGGTTTGTTTAAAAAGAGAGGTGTGAGAGGAATTTAAGACATATTTATATAGCTATGATTTTCTTCTTAATATGAGAATTTAAACTGAGAACTGAAAAAGGAGTAACTTTCTTTTACATGATTCGGTGTTATTTAGGGTCACATCCACACACCATCTAAAATTAACTTGCAGAGGCCCATGTCCCACACTTTGAGAAATATCAGTGTTGTGAAAGAAAAAAAACAAAAAACAAAAACAACCCAGCAGGTTTAGAAAAACTGGAGCATGAATCCCACCTCTAGCCCTACTTTTTAGAGGTCTGACCTTGGTGAGGATGATCACCCAGTTAAGGTTGTGGTGAAGATGACAGATAATGTATGAAAAGAGAAAACCTGGCACCCGAGGCTGAGCAGGTGCTCATAAAGGGTTATCCTAACTCTGGTTTAATGGGAGTGGTTCTCTACCCTGGTTGCACAGTAGAATCCTCTGAAGAACATATAAAAAAATACAGATGCCTTAGCCTCACCCCTGGACCTCCTGATTCAGTTAGTCAGGGGTAGGGCTCTGGCATTACTGGCTTTTATTTATTTTATTTATTTATATTTTTTAAAAAACTTTTTTTTTATTATATTATGTTAATCACCATACATTACATCATTAGTTTTTGATGTAGTGTTCCGTGATTCATTTTTTGCGTATAACACCCAGTGCTCCATTCAGTATGTGCCCTCTTTAATATCCATCACTGGGCTAACCCATCCCCCCACCCCCGTTACTGGCTTTTAAACAGAGTCCCACCCTTCCTCCCCCAATCCCCTTCTGGATGATTTTAACTTGTAGCCAGCTTTGGAAAAACCAAGCACTTAAACCTCTCTTAAAAGCTTAGATTGATTTTGCAGATTAGCTAGCCACCATCTTACCAAGTTGGCACGGGGATCAGAGAAGTTTCAGTTGGGCAGGAGAAATCGTGGGGAAGGGGCAGCAGCTCCTAGCATTGTGAGGTATTTGCACTGGAAGCCGCATCAGGGGACTCGAGCTCCAAGCAGACGCTAATTTCCCTGGACACTGGGAAAATCATTTTTTGTATTCCAAGAGAACAATTTTGCTGACCATGGAAACATTATTGATCTCTGGTTTCCAGAGGTATGATATTGCTCAGTGCTCTTTGACAGGTTTTGGTGTGAATAAATGACAAAGCTGAAAAGCCATTCTGACCTACTAAACTCTTTTTAAATCAAACATAAATGTAGGGCAAAAGCTCTGGGGTGTCGGGAGGGTTGGAACTAGTAAAAAATGTTTAAAAGGCACAAGCTTAGAATCAGTAATACAGATTCAGCAATGGGTTGCTGTTGGTTTCTTTCTTTTTGCTTTACTTTACACAGTATACTCAGAATGTTTGCATCATGTCCCATCTCTCGGCTTTTAGGAGTTTTTAAACTGCTTATTCTGAGGTCTTGCAACGTTCCCTTCCAGCCAGGTGTCTTCCTGTGGGGATGACTGACTTCATCTGTACTGCCCCTGACAACGGCTGTTCCCTAACTTTGGCCCTGTTGGGGGGGAGGGGGGGCAGGAATTAAGGCCAAAATGGCCACCCAGTCTCTGCCTGGTGAAAAACAGCATTAATTCAGCTTTTTCAAAAATGTCAACATGAAAAAATCTAAGACCTGATCTGATGCTTAGCAGACCCACAATGCCATGCAGCAGGCTGGGAGATGTCATTTCTGGAGCTCCTAATGAGATGCAAATCACCTAGTGAACTACTCGGGAGCTGGGAAACAATGTCCTGGGTAAAAGCAGATAAAAATGGAACGAAAGAATGTCTTTGAAGATTGGAACGACATTTTAAATGCTTGAGGATATGGGACACCAGATAGTGCTGGTTTTAGTAAACTAATTGTGACTGGGTCTTTGATTCCTCGTGGCAGGGAATCCTGGGGCATTCATCCCCAGCTCTGCCTTGCTCTCTAAGTTGGGGACCTGGTTCTGGTTCTTGCAAAGGGCAGGTCACCTGTAGTGAAACCAACATTGGACTTGGGGTCAGCAGGCCTGGGCATAGTTCAATTTCTGGAACTTAGTGGTATGTGACCCAGGTGAACTGCTTACTTTTCTGGCTGCCACGTTTTATCTGTAAAACAAGGGGTTGGACTGACAGAGTGATTTTTTCGACAAAGGGTGGTGGTGCAGCACATTGCACATATTCTTGCCTGGAGATTCAAAGCTGTTATCCCTGAAGTCATGCTCCTTCCCTGTGTGTGAATGTCTGTGCGTAGTGAGAGATGTGCCTGGTGAGAGTTTGTTGTGTGAAAGCAGGAAGAGAGAGAACCATTAGCCAAGAGACTCTTTAAAGTCCCTTCCAACTTTAAGATGCTATGATTGCAGAGTTCCAGCCACTCATTTTCAAAATGGACATAAATCCTATGGACCCTATTGGTCTTGTTGGAATTTGAGGAAGATCAAACGGCAATCAGGCTTCAGGATGGAAAGTTCTTGGTAACTATACCAGAACTTCATTGTAACATGATTCATTCACTTAAAGAGCAATGCTGCACAAGGGGGTGCTCATCTAAACCTCTTTCTCAGTTATTTGGCTACTGATGGGCTAAAAGACCACATTTTAATCTCACCCAGCCCTCCCAGCTGTGAGTAAAAACTGCAAAGCACAGGTTAATACTCTACAGCTGTACAAACACCCACCCAGGTTCACAAATTCTAAAATATTTTTACATATAGAGAGCAATCATTAGTATGATGGACTTGGTTTGGGGGAGATTATATGCACAAATGATTGGCAACTCTGTGTGTGTGTGTGTGTGTGAAATTGTAAAGAATGTGAATAATAGACCAAATGAAATCACAGGTATGATTTTTGTTTGCATTAAACTAATGAGATGCAAAAGTGGAATCAATGCAGTATTAGTGGTGAAAAATTAGGTTACTCTGGTTCTCTCAGTTTTAATCTCCAAAAGCCAATAAAATAGGAAGTATCTGGGGGAAAGAAAGTTAAAAAAAAAAAAAAACTACATTTGGGTTATTGTCCTATTTTTGTGCTTCATGTTGAAAAAAATTTCCTTAGTACACTGTAAATTAAACTTGGTCCAACTATCTAGTACACCTTTAAGATTTATAAAAATAGTGAGACACAGAGGTCTCAGTTCTCTGCTCCGATCAAGAGTTTAGACTCCAGTTCTTCTGGATCATACAGAACTACTGAACTTCTTTGCCTTGTTTTCTTATAATCTGAGATGAGCTTAATCTATTATGGAAACAATATACAGATTGAAGGCCTCTCATACCCTCCCTTTCCCTTTATTCTCATGGAGGTTATCTTGTCATGAGGAGGTCATGAGACCCTGTGTGTCTCCACAGGACTCAGGATCTCTCAACAAATTAATGTCATCAACCTTTTTTTTCCCGTTTAAATCCCACTTCTCTGAGTCATTTGATTGGTATAGCTATAAGCACATTCCAGCATGTCACAAAAAACAAGCCAAGCTTAACAAAGTAAATACTTAGAGTGGTTATCAGCATATCTGAAACTGGATATCTCCTGGGTTATACAGTGATTTAGGCCTTGACAAGGAAATGAATTACCACTTTTATTCAACTTCTTTGCAGTGACTTTGTATACTGACACATTCGAGCTGCTCTGACTACTAGGTCTGACCAGGCTAAACGACAGTTCAGTGCATTTAAAGTTTCCAAACTAACATATTTTAGGGAATCCATATCAGCAGTTCTCCACCCTTGGACCCTAAAGGAAACACTCTTTCAGGGACTCTGTTATCTTGGCTTAGTCAAATAAAATATTAACGATCAGAAACCTGGTAGCATTTATCTGACAATAAAGAAAATCATATTAACAGGAGCTCTCCACTGGAGTGATCTTGGACATCCGTGATGGCGCCGGGAAACGCGCCACTACCCCTGAAAGGGCGGGAGGTTCTGGCTGACTTGGCACCTTCTCACTTCCAGCTCTCACTGCCTCTCACCCTGCATGAGATGGGGACCCAGCAGAGTGGGGTTAAATGGGTTGGGGAGCCAGTCCAGCTGGGGGTCATTAGCAATCAAGGACCAGCATTAAAAGGCAGCAGGAGACTAAGGGTCTCTGACAGGCTTGGCTCCATGCACCATCTGGAAAGAAAGAGGCTGTTGAAGCTGGATTAAAAAAAAAAAGAAGAAGAAGAACTTCATGGAGACCACTTCTTGGAGATACAAACATGAACAGTGATGTTATTTTCAAAGTGGGTCCTTCATTTTTGAGAGTTGGGCCAGGTAGCCACATTTTCAGGTCAGTCTCTGGCCATAATGATAATTCATTGGTGCCTGGGTTGGGACCAGCCCAGGAAACTCTGTCTAATGGTTTGATAATGGCTAGTAATCAGAACATCTATGTTGGATAATGAGGCAATGGGCATGTGTGAAGCCTGAAGTGTGGGGGCAGGGCTCATACCAAATAACACATTTAGATGTATTCTACACACTATAGTACAATCTGTGACTAAGAAGAGAAAACCAGACAGCTTTACCTAGGATGTGCCTGAATTGATCATTTAAGTTGCAATTTTTGACAAAATGAAAATTTAAAAACACACTGGGACTCACTTTCTAAGGTCATTCTAAAATCATCTGTACAAAGAGGTGGCAGTCATAGATGTCACATATTGCATATACCTGATCACTGACTTGGCTTACATTATTAAGTTGCCTCTCTCTTTTTTTCCTTTTAGATTTTTGGATGCCCCTCCTCCTTAACTATAAATACATAAGAAAGAAAATATGTTTAAAGTGCAGAATTTTATTTCTTTTGATCACAGGTTGTTACACTTACAGAACAAAGAAAACTTATAATGTGATCCTTAAGATGTATTACAACACTAATTTAGAATGAGCTTCTATTCTCACTGTAAGAATCACTAATATAATATTATAGTTGAATTCATGAGAGGAATTTGCATTCCAGCTCATTATTGTGTGGTTCTAACATTAATCTTCAGAATACCTTTAGTTCTGATTACAAAGCAGCCAGTGCAAGGAAAAGGACTCAGGCTTGTATTTGTTTTTAGATGGTGAATGTACTCTCCTGATATTGTTAAGAATGAATAGTAGCTAAAATTATCCTCATGAAGCTTCTGGCAAGGTTCTAGATGCCTGGGCTAGGGAAAAAGTAATGGGAAAGATCTAGGACACTGTACTCTCTCAGATGTAGGGTCCCGTGAAGGGGGGCTCAGAGGACACTGGCTGCTGATTCAGGTAGCAGACATGATTTAGAGAAGAAATCAAGGTGGTCACAGACCAGCAGAAATGCACAATTCTGAGAGTTGAACCTCAATCATTTTTTATCATCCTATCCTAAACTTTGGATAAATTTACATCCATTATTGGCCAGCTTATCAGAGGTAGTGTTTTAACTAAGGCTCCAGTCACAAAGAACCGAGTTTAAAGAGACATACAGGGGCGCCTGGGTGGCTCAGTTGGTTAAGCGACTGCCTTCGGCTCAGGTCATGATCCTGGAGTCCCTGGATCGAGTCCCGCATCGGGCTCCCTGCTCAGTGGGGAGTCTGCTTCTCCCTCTGACCCTCCTTCCTCTCATGCTCTCTGTCTCTCATTCTCTGTCTCTCAAATAAATAAATAAAATCTTAAAAAAAAATAAAATAAAATAAAGAGACATACAAATCCCTAGTGAGAGAACATTGTGGGCATAGGCATGGACAAATCCTGTTTTTAAGGTTCTGTAGTTGGGCTCATGCTAATTTTGACAGTTCTCCTGAAAGCTTTTAGTTTTCTTAGGTATGTAAAGGTGACTATGTGAACGTGACTTTTAAATCACGGAAACCCAGTACTGATTAGAGTTATGGGTCTCTGGGAATGGATATGAGGGTTTTCTTTTAAATAGTTAGGTAAAAATATCCAAACTTGATGCCTAATGCCCAATCTCACACTACAACTTCATAGAAGATTTGCACACTGGTTTAGCATGGAAGATCGCTAGTACTAACTTACTCAAGTTTACTCCCCTGAGAAGCAGAGAATAGAACCCAGGATTCAATTGGCACTAAAGCCCATGTTCCTTTTGTTATGGTCTATTGCTCCCCTACACTTTCCTGGTGAGAGAGGTGAAAGGGTAAGGGAACCATGGCTCTTTCTTTCCCATTACCAGATTAATCTCTGGCTGCCCTGAGGTGTGGCCCCTTGTCAACAGTGCCTGCCTCAAGTCTTGGCGCAGTGGGATGAGCCCAAATACCAGTTGTCATGCTATACCCAGAACCACGACTCCCTGCTAACCCCTGGCACCGCGGTGAGCGTAAACATGTCTTTTTCTCCCTGAAAGTGAAATTTACCCCTTAGAGCTTATTCAATTTTACTCAGGGCCTATTCTGTGCCAGGCCCTGGGGATGTGGTAGTGAACAAAGATCTCTGCCCTTAAGGAAGTCACCAGTTGGGGGGGGTGCGCGGGGAAGGGGGGTGTAAAGGGAGAAGCAGGCTCCCTGCTGAGCAAGGAGCCTGATGCGGGACTTGATCTCAAGACCCTGGGATCATGACCTGAGCCAAAGGCAGACGCTTAACCAACTGAGCCACCCAGGTGTCCCTGAACTACTCCTGATTCCATTTCTAAATGTAGAATTCTCATAGGTCCCAATATCCTTGACACTCCCATTTTGTGCAAATACAGTTCTGCTGCAATAAATGTTATCCCCAGAGCTGGTTGTTAGGGATTCCATTTTGCTAAATGACTCTGGCCCTTGTCCTTAAAAAAAGAAACAAACAAAAAAGCATAATCCTTTAAGACATATCACTGTTGATAGAACTTTCCCTTAAATAAGATTCCTCAAACATGGGTTAAATGTCTATGTGATGTTATGTATGTAATTTTGAGGCAGAATGTTTTTAATCAGCCAAATCTCTGTTTCATAAGGATCTAGGTGGTGCCTCATCTAGTTGCCAACAGAGCTGACCTGCTAATTCTCTCCATTCCAGAACATGGTTGTTTGTAGTCCTGATGAATTTGCCATGCTGTTAGCTGGGGTTAATCTGCGAGTCTTACATGAAGGTTAGTAAAGTGCAAGCTATGCTTATCCTCCTCCTAAAAGGCAAATAGACTCAGTGACTCTTTCTGACCTCCCAGATCTGCAACAACTTGCTTCAGAGACTTCAGTCTCTTTTCTGTGATAATACAGCTTTGAAGGGTATATTTCCACCTCTGTATCCTTGTACTGAGAATTATATAAACTAGCTTCACAATATAGAAATTGCTCAATAATTAGAGCAGGCATCTTACATCAAAATATGCAATTCAGATTTTATCTACTACCCAAATGCAAAATTCTCAAGAGTGCTGAGTTATGAGATTATTCAAACATAGAAATTAGCATTTTGAAAGTTTTCAACTGATAGAAAAGTACTGTACTCCGCTACTTTTCCCTGTGTATAACTTAGTAAGTATTGGATATTTAGAACCAGTACATCCCATGAAGTAGAACAACACTTAAAGATGTAGCATGAAGTAAAAAGAACATTATTTTAATTTACTTGACAGGGCTACCATAGCTGGAAAAAGGAATGTATGTAGGTGTCTCACTTCTGTATTCAAGAACCCCAGGGAGTTTTCATTTAGAACTTGATAGAAAATTACTGACCACGTGATAGAGGGCAATAACTTTGTCAAGAGAAGTCAGACTTGCTACAAAGTCATAGAGATCTCTGCCTTGGTCTCCCCTTCCAAAAATCAGCTACATTTAGCAACTCAGCATGATGAATATAATGGAAATAAAACTCTCCAGGTGGACATTGTTTTGCTCCCTGATTTGGTTTGAGAGCTTCCTCTTTACTGTGGGGAACATATTTGAGGTATTTGCATGTGGCTGATCTCCCTCCTCTCCTTCTTCCCCAAGTTCAGGTTGAACCTGTAGCCCAGGCCTGGCCCAGCGGAGTTCCCCTTTCCCATCCACAGTGATCCATTCAGGGGTGGGTGCGCAAGCCAGGCAGGGCTGAAGTTCCTGTAGGAGACCTGAGATAGGGCACTGGAAGAGAGAATGCCTTTGTCCTTTGGGATCTTGAGACAGGATCAGGGCTGTCAGTGGTCATTTTACCAACACTGAAAAATGTTGCCCAAAAGGGATAAACAGCACTTTAGAGAGGGAGAGACAGAGAGAGAGGGAGAGAGGGAGAGGCCTAATGACATTGTTTGAATCCTAATAAATTACATTTTGGACTAAGCTAGTTTGGGATGGGTTTTTGGTTCTCATATCTAAATGAGTCCTTCCATAGTTTTTACAAATGAGTAACTTACCTAGTATTGTCCTTCCTGATAATCATTAGCTTTGACACTCCGCACCTGCAGCCATTGAGGAGCACACTGGGGGCCTTTGCCTTAGCTTCTCAGACAGGTCTAGTGTATCAGGGATTAGGTCATTAGGTCCTTTTGAGCCACTAAAAATTAATACATGGATGTCCCTGAAGGAACACCCATTTGTATGGTGTGTGTGTTTGTGTATAGCATTTCATTACTTTAATATTAGCTAGAGGTAAAACAAGCTAAGCATGCCAGCGTAATTTGTGAGACATCCATTTCTTATTAATGAAGTAAACAGAGGCATTTATGAGGAAGCATGAGCAAGGAACTCAGCAAGCACGTGGGCGATTTCCCACCTACATCAGACGAAACATGAAAGAGCAACTCTTAATTACAACCAAATATTAGCTCTGGCTCCTGGGAACTCATCATCCCATCTCAAGGTCTATATTTATGAAAATTTAAGCAATGTCTTAAAACATGTTAATTTGTTCTTTGTTTATTTCTTTCCCTGACAGATTAATTTATTCCAAGGGACTTTGGTTCTCAAGCGCTAATATATTGATCGGGCCCATGTACGACATAGCTAATAGCCTGGGGAGGAGATTTTGGTGGAAAACAAGAGTCTTTCTTGTACTTTTCCTTAGGTAATTAACTTTTATTTGTGGGCCCTGGAATGCTTCCAGCTTTCTCTGGATTTGCATCTCTGACTTTCAGATCAATGGTTGATTTCATGAGAAAGAGGCTGGAAGCACTGAAAAAAAAACTACACTTTAGGCTTGAACGAACCAGTCAGAGCACACAGGCCAAAAGAAAAGTTAGGAGTTTTTTTTTTTCCTGCTGCGTGATATCTTTCCAAGAGCTTTTACGTAAAGGACATTTAGACAGTCATAAGAATCTGAAGTATGAGAAATACTGTTTATCATTTATGGAAACTTCTCTCGGTGAGTTTTGGATCCTTTGGTCTTGTATAATCCCACTGGAAACTCAAAGCAATGCCCACAAACTGCCATCCTTTTAATGTCTATTGCTTGATTCTCAGTTCTTTTATAGCTCACAAATTGTACTGAGAAGTCTGTGGAACTTACATACTATATGTATCTGTATCTTGCAGAAAGAGGAAGTACACAGCAAGTAAGAAATGAAATTAGCCCAGAACCTGTATGTTCCCAAACAATCTAATGCTTTTAACTATCTGTATCATTAGACGAAGTGGACTAGAAAGTCTCCAGAAATGTACCTATTCTCAAAATTCAGGCAACTCATTAAACATTCTTAGATTTTGTCTAGGGTAGTCTTTTTTTTTTTTTTTTTTTAAGATTTTATTTATTAATTTAAGACATAGAGATACAGAGAGAGAGAGCATGAGCAGGGGGAGAGGCAGAGGGACAGGGAGAAGCAGGCTCCCCGCTGAGCCAGGAGCCCGATGCAGGGCTCGATTCCAGGACCCTGGGATCATGACCTGAGCAGAAGGCAGACGCTTAACCATCTGAGCCACCCAGGCGCCCCTGTCTATGGTAGTTTTAAAGGTGTGCAAGTTTAAAGCAGTACATCAGGGGGCGCCTGGCTGGCTTGGTTGGTGGAGCATGTGACTCTTGATCTTGGGGTTGTGGGTTCGAGCCCCACATTAGGTGTAGAGATTACTTAAAAATAAAATCTTAAAAAAACAATAAAGCAGCACATCAGAAGTCAATGACCCCTAATTATATTATTTCCCCTTCACAAACAAATCTTTCTTTTTTTAACAAAAATATTTATTTGACAGAGAGAGAGACATCAAGAGAGGGAACACAAGGAGAAGGAGTGGGAAAGGGAGAAGCAGGCTTCCCACTGAGCAAGGAGCCCGATGTGGGGCTCCATTCCAGGACCCTGGGATCATGACCTGCGCTAAAGGCAGATGCTTAATGACTGAGCCACCCAGGCACCCATAAACCAAATCTTTCTAATCAGCAAGCCAAGAAGAGAGATTTCTATCACTCTTAGAATTCCTGATTTCTGGGGCTCCTGGATGGCTCAGTCGTTAAGCGTCTGCCTTCGGCTCAGGTCATGATCCCGGGGTCCTGGGATGGAGCCCCACATCGGGCTCCCTCCTCCTTGAGGAGTCTGCTTCTTCCTCTCCCACTCCCCCTGCTTGTGTTCCCTCTCTCACTGTGTCTCTCTCTGTCAAATAAATAAATAAAATCTTAAAAAAAAAAAAAAAGAAATTGCTCCACCAGCCTGGGTCCGGAAGTGAAGATGCCACCGAGCAGAGCTGGAGTTACAGCGGGGTAGTGCGAGTGAGGAATAAGCCCTTGGGTTACAAGCCACTAAGATGTGTGTGTGTGTGTGTGGGGGGGGTTGTTTCTGCAGCATAATCTAAGCTATTCTGACCAAGAGCTTAAATTAAATATGTATACTTTATTTATTAGTTTGACCCTTATGACATTGCCGTTTGGTAATAAAAACATGATCCAATAGCAGCAATCTCATATGATTCAATTTGTTATAACAGAAAAATTGGAATATAAATTTCTACTCATGAATGCTTTTTCTTCCCAACTATAAGTACTTAGTAAGAGAAGAGCATATTTATTACTTTGATCCTTTTTATTAAAAAGATCATATCAGAGCCAGAAAAAGGGTTGCAAAAAATACACATTCCTAAATCCACAGCAATAGCAATAATTAATCGAGAGATCGTCATCCATGTATCAGTTCCTAGGGATGCACTGGTGAGCAAACAGACCTGATTCTGCCTTCATAGAGATTTCATTCCTTCTAGTGATGGTGCTCAACTCTGAACAGGTAAGTTACTACAAATCGTGATAAGTGCAAACAAAGAAACGTGTAGGTTGTTTTCAGTTGGAATTACATAGGAAAGAGGACTGAAGATAGGGTGGTGGGAGACAGCCCCTCAGAAAAGCGACGGTTAAGTTGAGGCCTCATGAATGACAGAAGCCAGCCATGTGAAAAGAGGCAAAAGTGGGGGTTGGAGAGCATTCCAGGCTGAGGAACAGCGTATGCAAACCCCTATTCATGACCCTGAGGGAGATCAGATCTGATGAGTGGGGCTGGACTGTAGTGAGAAAAGGGATCATAATGTGTGATGAAGTTGGAAAAATGGGCTGTGGACAGGTCATGTAGGGCTTTGATGGCCATGGAGGGAATTTGAATTTTAAGTCAATGGGAAGCTACTGAAGGAGAATGGGAAGAAAAAAGACAGAGACAGTTTATTTCTTATTGAAGATCACAATCTTTGACAGGAGTCCCAAACTAGTAGAGGCACAAGAATGGAAACAAGAAGACCACTGAGGAGGCTACGGTGGGTCAGAGGCAATGCTTGTCTGGACCAGGTTGTGCTGAAGAGGCAGAGAGGTAGAAAAAATGAAGATATGTGTAGGAAGTCATAACTTGCTGATGGATTGGATGTGTGTCATTAATAATGACTTCCAGACTTCTGGTGTGGGTCACTGGGTGGATGGTACACCATTTACTGAACCAGGGAACACCAAGGGAAGATTAAGGTTTCCGAGGCCATGAGGAAATCAAGAGTTCAGTTTTGGACATGTTAAGTGTGGGTTGCCTGAGAAACCATCTGAGTGGCAATGTCAAGTGGGAAGCATGTGTGGAATCCAGAGAAACAATCTGGGCAGGACATATGCACTGGAGAGTCATCAACTCATCAATGGAATGTCCGGTTTGGGGAATAAATGTAGAGGGGAAGAAAAAAGGGTTCTCAGAGGCCTGAGGAACTCTAACATTCAGTAGGAAACAAAGAGCAGCCATGAGGTTAGGGGACAGCTCAGGGGTGAGTCTTCACAGGCACTGAGAAAAGAGAGTGGTTTACGAAGGGTGAGGTAGTCAGCTTTATCAAATGCTGCTGAGAGATAGAGTAAGGAAAGGACAGAGAAGGTCCTCTGGATCTGGTGGCCTGCAGGTGTTTAGCTACCCTGACAACTGTGTCAGGAGAGTGATGGGCCCAAGGGATTCTGTAGGGGAGGGAATACGGGCAATAGGTATAGTCAAAAATGTTTTAAATTTGGCTAAGAAGAAGATAAGAAAGAAGGGTGAGGGAAGAGAGCCCAGAATTAACAATATTTAATAAAGAGATACTATAAAAAATCCTGGAAGTTGAGTTTACCTGGAAGCTACCAGATTGTTTTCCACTATCAGCAAAAATGTGGGCTTGAGAACTAGCTAACTAGTTATAATCTTGCACATCTGCTTTATGTGGCCTCTTTCTGTAATACCATATTCCTCAAGTGTCATCTCCTCCTCCATTTTCTTTTTCCTATATTTCTGGAAGGAGTGTGTTTGTGTCACTTTAATTAGTACAGCTTTTCTAACCTTGCTTGATCTTATTTTGCCTCTTAAGTTCTGAAAAATATGCCGTCATTGAAGACTGTTCTTCTATTTAAGTGGGTTTTATTTTTTCCCCTCTAACTCCAAAAATGCTGACCTAGTTGGTTTCTGTATCTCTTGGTACAGTTCGCTTCCCTCTTAGCTTAAGTGTTGTTAAATGAGGGTAAAATTTCATTACAAATTTTAGTCTAAAGTGTTTAATTAATATTTTTAATAAAAAATTCACACACTTTAGGTACAGGAAAAAAAGTGAAATAGCACAAGATTGCAGAATGAAAAATAAGTCCTTTCCAGAACCCTAGATTCAGCTCTAGAGGCAACCACTGCCATTGCTCTATTGTGTGAAACAGTCTATGTAGACACAGTCCTAAGGCTCTATAGCTCTTGTCCCTAAAACAAAACCACAACCCAATAAAATTTCAAGTGGGAGCATACTTCTATACTCTGTGCCTTGCTTTTCTTCTTCCTTTTTTTTTTTTTTTCAAGATTTTATTTATTTATTTGTCAGAGAGAGAGAACACAAGCAGGGGAAGCCACAGGCAGAGAGAGAGGGAGAAGCAAGTTCTCAGCTGCGCAAGGAGCCCAATGCGGGGCTCCAACCCAGGCCCCTGGGATCATGACCTGAGCTGAAGGCAGACACTTAACCGACTGAGCCACCCAGGTGCCCCTGCCTTGCGTTTCTCACATCTTGATGTAACATGGAGGCTACACGACAAGAATATATACAGATATACCTCACTGCTTTCCATGGCTCCATTTTTATGGCTACACTGCCATTTAACAAGGTTTCCACTGATAACCATATGGGCTTTTCATAGCATTTTATTTTATTTATTTTTTAAAAATCTTCTTAAAGATTTTATTTTTAAGTAATCTCTGCACACGATGTGGGGCTTGAACTCACGATCCTGAGATCAAGAGTCACATGCTCTATCGACTGAGCCAGCCAGGTACCTGGAGGTTTTTTGTATCATTTTTTAAAACCATGAAATATTCTTAAATGATTACACAAAACTTCTACCCAATATTAATTAAACAATTATTAGCCCAAATCCTGAAGCAAGTTAGATTGGGAATAAATGCGATTTTCATATAGTTTGTGATAAGGAAAGATAGCTGGTGTTTTTGTGACTCTTTTATCTATGAAATTTGGGGATATCAGCAATCATAATTATTAGGAATAATATGCATAAGCCATAGGAATACTAAGAGAAGGAATATGAAATGTTAAGACATTTAGAAAAATAATCCTTTAGAATAAAGAAGTATGGGTTATCAAATGGCTTATGCAGCAAGTGCTTGGTGTTTTGTTTTTTTCTTGGATAATATGCTATTAGATTTCTTTCCAAGTGGCAGTTTTCTAAAGATGCTTTTTCTCACACTTTATAGTACATGGACAATTAGTATTTGCAATTTCAAACAATACTACGACTTTTATTTGGGATAGCTTTTTCATGGACCTAATTAATGTATTATGGAGGCAAAGTGCTTGTAGGCCTTCCCCTAGAGTCACCACTAATTAGGAAGGTGTATTTCAGAGGCAGGGGAGTGGAGACTTTAGTTTTGAAATACGTAAAATAAAGTTTGACTGTGAAGGTTTGGAAGTCAGTTTTAAAGATTTTGTCTTTTGTCCCGTGGGCTCTCAGGAGTCGCTGAGGCTTCTGATCAGAAGAGTGACATATAGTACCAGCAGGGGATGGATTGGAGGAGGGACAAAAGGAAGAATAGAAAAGGACACTAGCAGTCCAAGCTAAGGCGATGAAAACCTTGGCTGGAGTGAGAACGGCAGAAACAAAAAGTGAAAAGGACCTAAGAGTGACTCTTAGCCCTCTTTCTCTGCCCCAGCACCGTTGCGAAGACAAATCCCATTAATTAACAGTTACTCACTCTGTATTGTTTTATAAATGCAGCAGAAAACCCAATTAAAAGGCTAAGCCATTAAAGTGGGTCACAACAAATCATGAAATTAGATATAAACAAGGAAGTGATTGTCTTCAGAACTTTCTATTGTGTACGCGGAGTAGGATGCTTTTAGCTTTTACCTCCTTTCATCAGTGCCTTCCCTGAGCTATCACTGTCATAAAGTAGCAAGGCAAGACCTCCAAGAAGGGAAAATAGTCAACAAGGGTGGCTGATTTATGAAGTTAATCATCTGTGCCTTAAATAAATTCTGATAGCTTAAAGGTAAACATTTCAAGGATATTTATGGTAAATCTAAATATTAAAAACGGGGTTAAAATGATAAAAAGAAGATATGGGTGAATATATAATCATGGGGGTGGAAAAGATCTCTCTAAGCATAAGTAAGACCAAAAGCAGATAATCTAAAATAAACTATTAGTTGACTACATTAAAATGAGAAAAAAAACCAAGAGACTTTTTAACAGCAAAACAAACAAAAACAGCCAAAACCCAAAAACAAAAAGTAAACCCAAACAAAACTGAAAGGCAAACAATAAAGTGGAAAAATATTTGTAACATGTATATTTAGCAACAGATAACTTTGCCTAATAGATGAAGAGCTATTATAAATCTTTGTGAGCAATTGATTTCCTACCCTGAGCTCCCTTTGGAGAATAAAGCAGACTGGATATACCTTCTGAAATACCTCTTCTTTGATGTAAAGGCAGCAGGCCATAACTGCCCAGAGCGTGGACAAATGGGTACTCCCAGCACTAACAGAATTATGCCTTACCTTGATATAATCCTTTCTGTTGGGTAGTAAGGGGATAGAGGGTGACTAAGGAATGTGCCACAGAGGTGGGGGAGAAGGTCTTGTAGGGTGAAATAAAGACAGGATGGGTGGAAACACTGAAGAAAATGAGTAGAATACTAACTCTGTTTTTCAAGTGACACAACACACTGAGAAGGACATAAAAGCATCTAAAACATAGGACCCAGACTGCAATAGGCACTTCAGAAAATGTATATGTATTGAATTTAAGCAAAGGCATGACATGACTAGAAGCAAAGAGGCAGAGACGAATAGATCCTGCCTTTAATAACAATGAAAACCATAGTTATATTATCATAGCTTACAAGGTACTGGATTTTTATTTTTTTATTTTTTTTATTTATTGTTTTATTTGACAGAGAGAGACACAGCAAGAGAGCGAACAAAAGCAGGGGAAGTGGGAGTGGGAGAAGCAGGCTTCCCGCTGAGCAGGGAGCCCCATGTGGGCCTCCATCCCAGGATCCTGGGATCATGACCTGAGCTGAAGGCAGACACTTAATGACTGAGCCACCCAGGTGCCCTGAGGTACCAGATTTTTAACTTAGATCTGACATGGATTACTTCATTTAAATCCCACAATAACTCTGTACGATTAATACTATTATTCCCATTTTATAGATCTAGAACCTGAAATGCTGTGCTCAAATTCACATGATGAGAAAACGGCCAGGTGATTCACATTTGACTCCAGAGCCCATGTTTTTACCACTACGTTTTACATTTCCTCACTGGCCGTCCCTCACCAGTAGGTAGACCATGTGGTCTCAATGGACCGATGTCCTCTGCCTGCAGTTACGAATATGATTCTTAGAAGGGCTGCAGTTCTGAATTTCCATACAGGATAGCTGGATTCCCCAGGTGCCTCGAAGCTTCAGGTTAAGTGAGTAGTCTGAGAGACTGAAAAAGGAAGAGTTGCCATAAAATAAATGGTCTTTTGGGCATTCTTTCTAGTGACCAAACTATACTTTGTTTGTTCAGATGGAGGCGGGCCCTGGTGCCAAGCACTGTACGCTGCAGAATTTGTGAGGCCCTCTGATGTCACATGCATCCCAGGAACACCCAGCTAAAGCAGAGAGCAGCTTCGTGTTTATGCCTCTAAACAGAACCATTTGAGTGCACGGACCAAAAGACCTGATCTGGGAGCCCTGTGTTTTCTCCAATAGAGTGATTCATTACCAATGTCTTCATTTTGGACATTGCAGTTGAATTTGAAGTCATATGCTTTAAATTAAAAGCACACTAAGCAAATCACAAGTTTCTCAAGATGGTGCTTAAAGTCTGCTTTGGCATCTGCTGGTTGCCAAAAGACCCATATGATCCTGTCATTAAACAACAAATATTTTCTACAAAATCAATCATTTTTGCTGTCCCCAAATGCTACGATAATGATGTTTAGATGCTATGTTGAGAAGTAAGTTGCACAACTAGACCTTTTCCAAATTGTTTGTTCTCTACTCCAATATTGTCCTGATCTTTCTCTAGGCATCTGATTACAACTGATTATATCAGAAGCAAAGCTTTTTAGCTGCACGAACAATAAACAGCAGAACCACAAAGCCAGGAATGTTGGCAGCAGAACCACCATGAACAGGTACTATTGTATCTACTTGACCAGAAGATTCATTCACCATAAGGTTGGTACCAGAGTAAGTCAGGGGTCTTGGATATATAGTCATCAGAAACCAATTGAGACCATCTTAAGTGAAAAGGGAATTACTGGAAGGAAGTCAGGGATTCACAAAGTTGATGGGGAGACGGAGAAAGAGCCCAGGCTGGACAAGAGGCAGGATCAAGGGACACTCTGGAGAGCCAGAGAATGGAAAGAGGCCTGGCTACTGCCGTGCTGCTGATTCGGCCCTGCCATGTCCTTGCCTGGTTGACTCAAGAGTCTGGGGAGCACCAGGCTGGCAGGGCCTCTTTTAAGGGCTGCTCTCTGGCCACTCTGTAGTGGAAGAGAGAATGGTGTTCCCTACTTCCCATCTAGACAGTGGGGAGATTCCCCAGGGAAGAGAAGGATGCTGAGGGCAAGGCAAGGTCAAGAGCAGACAACCAAAAATTTTGGTTCCACAGTCCTAAGACGGCGACCAGTTTTCATTTTCCAGTCATGTTTTCCTATCTAAACAGAAAAAGGTGTGGCCAGAAAACCAGTTGCATATGGCTCTCTCCGAGGCAAAGGTAGATCACAGTACCTAACGAGCCCCGGAGCCCAGAGCCAGCAAGGGCAAGAGATTTATCTCTGATGAAATGTAAATTTCTTTCCTAGGCTTGAGGCTGGTGAACGAGTGTTAAGAACAACAGCTTCTGGGCCGACTGCAGCTAGGAGATTGCCTTTTACAAATGCATTGTTTCTTATCCCCTTCAAGGGCCTGCTCTACCCTGGACAGCAGATGGTGTAGTCCTGGTGGGTGGGGTGGGGCAGAGGAGAGAACAAAAGAACAGAGGAAGAGATACTTATTTAAAATGAGTCATTGTTCCTCCTATGAATCTTCTGGGTGGGAGAAAACATAAAGTCAGAATTCAGGAATTTCGTAGCCAAATCAAGTCCAATTAGGAATGGGTGGTAATGCTTAGGTATGTGGAACAGCTAGAAACAGTGTTCTGCAGGATTTACGTTGTGTTCTGAGGCCCAGCTGAATTTAGGTAAAAGTGAGCTCAGATGAAGAGAAGGCAGAGGGAGCCCCAGGGGCTGGTAACAGCCCACAGAGGGACCACCTAGGAGGAGAGACGTGAGGGGCTCAAGGGCCAGCCCTCTCCCAGGCCTGGTACCAGAAATGACAGCCTTCTTGGTGGGGGTGGCTGAGCTGGGGGTGATTAGAATAGGGATGCTGCTCGGCATGGTTGTGACCGGGCTTCTTATTTTCAGTATTACAACAAACCCAGCCAAAATCATAGATGGGCTAATTGGAACTCCAAATTTCTTTCCTTTGGCCTGAAATGCACTCACTCAATGTAGTAGCATTGACTGTATCATGCTGGTGAGTTAAGCCCTAATGGCAACTATTCCTATAATGAATAAAGTGAGAAAATTAATTTTAGCAAATAAATTACACCATTAGGAGAAGATATAATTTCAAAATATAGCACAAGAGAATAACAGGTGTTATAGATGGCAAAAATGTTGCCTGGATGCAGGCAATTTTACTGCAAAAGATCCCCACTAAATTGATAGACATTGGGGAGGGTATGTGCTATGGTGAGCGCTGTGAATTGTGCAAGACTGTGGAATCACAGACCCGTACCTCTGAAACAAATCATATATGTTAAAAAAAAAAAAAAAGAAGATAGCAGGAAGGGAAAACTGAAGCGGGGGAAATCGGAGGGGGAGACGAACCATGAGAGACGATGGACTCTGAGAAACAAACTGAGGATTCTAGAGGGGAGGGGGGTGGGAGGATGGGTCAGCCCGGTGATGGGTATTAAAGAGGGCACGTTCTGCATGGAGCACTGGGTGTTATACGCGAACAATGAATCATGGAACACTGCATCAAAAACTAATAATGTAATGTATGGTGATTAACGTAACATAAAAAAAAATCCCCACTAAAATGCAACCATATTTGGGAGCATGGATTCATTAGCAATAGTGGTCACAGGAGCCTCAATCATTCATTAGACGAACTGAGAAAGGGGCAGGGGTTGGTTAGGGTAAAAGTGAGAAGGAAGACCTATGAAGGGCCAGGAGGCATGTTCTCTGGACCTGGGAGACCCAGGAATGCCCTTAGAGAATAACAGTAGACAAGAAGGGGGCAACAAAATGAGAGGGTTGCAGAGATAGAGGGTGAAGAATGGTTCCAGAATTTAGTCTTGCCTGTGTAAAGCTGTGCTGGACAGCTTATCTTCCTAGCAGCCATGCTATTCCCACCGACCATCTGGCCATCTTTAGGTAAGACAGTAGTGGTTCATTTTTTGAACACCTACATGCTAGGGGCTGGACTGCATGATTGGCATATATTCTCTTTTCTCCTCAGCACAACCCTGCAAGATGGGGGCTCTTGCCATTTTACAGATGAAACTTCGCTTCTGGGAGGGTGACTCGCAGCTAGTGAATGCTGAAGCAGCTGGGATCGTGGGCGCCAGAGCCCTTGGAACCCCTCCCTGCACAGGTATCTAGAGCCCGGGGCACAACTCTGTCCTCAGGCCTTCTCCACACCACCCTCTTAGCTGAGTAAAATAGCCGATGGGGATTTAACAATCACCTTCTGTGCCCATTACTGGGCTACTTTTAGTAAAGTAGACAGAAAAGCGACAGTGTGTCAATCCCGCTCCGCAGTGAAGGTGCGGGTACGCTGGGAGAGTGCGCATGGAGCAGCCATGCACCGCAGAGAAAAGCGAGTAAGAAAGGCTGCAAGGGCTGAAACACAGGTGGGACTGGGGTTGGGGCAGGCGGGCCAGGTCTTAGCTGATGGGACAACAGGGGGCTGCTTGGGACCTGCCATCCTCAGGGTAACGATTTCACAGCACAAAGTTAGCCATTGTGTTTATTCCCCAAATACACAGGGTAAAATTCCCATTTGCTATTAGAAAATGTATTGGCTGCCTGTTGGCTCAAGTGACAAAAACCATCTTAAATTTGTTTGTGTAACACAGGGAACAATTGATGGAATAGTCTGGGAGAAGAGCTGGCTTCCAGGATTCCAGGGGTTTAAATCACGTAACTGGGGTTTTCTCTGTTCTTCTGTCCCTTGCACGCCTACAGCTTTCCCTCCATCTCTTAGCTCTGCTCCTTCCTATGCATCGACAATGCTCTCTTTCCCTTCATACAGCCTTTCTCTGCTTGGCAGTGTGGTGGGGGGGAGGGGGAGGGGGAAGAGGATGTGCTCTGGGGGCTGGGAGGTAGGCATATATAAAATCTCAGGCCTAACTTGAAGCATATGTCCTACCCTGGACCAATCACAGTGGCCAGGGGATAAGCAATTCTGATAGACCAGTCCTGGGGCAGATACCCAGTGTTTTGACCAGGAGTTAGCATAATTCGCCCGAGAGCCTCATCAGAACCATGTGAAGTGTGTGTGTGTTAGGGGACAATTTCCCAAAAGAGGTAATGACATCAGAGGAAGTGAAGGAGAAGGAATGTTGGGCTGACAACACTAACAGTTGTTGGTTACAGTGTTATTACGAATATCACAATGTACAAAATCAGTGAGCTCCATGAAATAATATGGATTTTCCATGAAAAATTGTCAGCCATCTCATGACATAGGAAAATCTTACAGATGCTCCTGACTAATGACTACCAGGGTACACATCAGAGAGAGTTGGAAACAAAATAGTGGAAATCCAAGGCTGCATCATGTTCAAGTGCATGGAGCTCATTTATTTTAAGATGCTCATTTCTCTTTTAATTATTTATGATACCTCACAGCATACTGTAAGTGGATCCCAGCATATTTTGTGAGAATAATGACATCATAGGACTAACAGACCTCACTCAGATCTCTTGTTCTCCAGCTCTTGCTAAGAAGTGGGAGAGAGGCAGTGAAAGTTGATACTCAGATCTGTTTATCTGCTTGGATATGTATCTTTTCTACACTGATGTATGTGTGCAAGGAGTTGTGGGCTCTGGAGTCAGTGGGTAAACTCTGTCAATGTGGGTCACTGAACCTCAGTTTTCTTATTTATAAAATGGAGTTGGTAAGGCTCTCCTTAAAACTGGGGAGGAATTCATTCATTAACGTATTCTAACAGTGATATTTATTGAGCATCTACTACGGCTGTGTGAGGGGCACCAAGGTTAAATCACTAAATAGGACAAAGAGCATCCCTGCCTTCAGGGAGGGAGACATGAAAGGAAATGATATTCAAAAAGCACCTGGCATGGGATCCTGGTACATAGTAAGTGCTCAGTAAATGTGAGTTGCCCTCCCTTCCCTTTCCCTGCCAACTCATTCACTCATCTCATCTTAACCTAAAAATGGTATCAAGTCTCTTAATTTCTCAGAGTCTCAGTTTTCTTATGGGTTTATTAAAGGGGTGGAGAGACCTTCTGATGTTTCTTCTTGCTCTAAAATTTCTGCAAATCTTTGGTTCCCTTTCCTCTTTACCTAGGGCACAGAGAATGGGAATCTCATTGGGGACTACCACCTAAATCCTGTCTTTGAAGAGCAGCTTCAAAGTCCTAAAAAGTCCTTAAAAAGTCCTCAAAAAGTACCTCCATCAACAGAAAGGCACATGTGAGAGTGATTTACAATACACATAGGAGGCAGTGTGGTTATGATAGGGCTCTGGTTCAGATAGGTTTGGCTGAAATCTCAGCACTTAGCTATGGGATTTTGGACAGATGATTTAACCTCTTCATGCCTCAGTTTCCACATGTATAAATGGGAATTAAAAAAGTCTATTTCAACAGGGTTACGGTGAGGATTGAATAAGACAATGTATGTGTGTGTGTTGGGAGGGGGTTGGTGCCTGGTGTGGAATAAGCATTAGAAAATGGAATATACTACCCTGAGTTGAGAAGTGAGTGCATATTAATTGCAAAATGGTAGGTGTAAGAGACTTCTGCTGGGAAGTAAAGCTCTAAATTTATGCTATCAAGCTTAGTGCATTTTTAATGAGTTTAATACATAATATTTGTGTATTCTGCATATACATTATTTTTTTAGCCAAAAGCTAGAGGAAGAGACATTAGGAAAGTTAACCAGAAAGTATGGTGCTCACCTGTAAATCAAGAGAGTTGTACTAGAAGACCTCTAAGATCCTTTTTAATTCTAAAGTTCTATGATTCCAGGCTTTGTTGAAAATCTGTAGGAAAATTTGCCAAAAAAGAAAAAAAAGTCTTTTGTCCTGCTCTGCATCCCTCTCCCTTCCCAAACTGGACCTGCCGACTGAGGACTGTTAGCCATCTTTTGTATCACTGACTTCTGTTGTCCTTAACCTCACGTTTTCATAGAAAATCTCTTTAGTCCGCTGAAATGTGAAAAGGTGTGGTTTACAACCCAACACCTCTTTTTTTATTTTTTATCTCAGAGAATGGGGTTTGAACTCATTTAGCATCATCATGGGAAATAATAGAGGCCCTATGTACCTTTAACACAGAGACCCAAGAGTTTTAGGTCTTCTGGGAACGAGATTAGCATTTGTGAAGGTCTAAAATTGCAGGCACATATTGACACTATTCAAGCTCTTAAGTCCACAGGAATCTGCTGGTGCTCCAAGGAGAGCAATCAAAACCCTAAATTAAATAGTTGTATCAATAGATTTCACTCAGGAAAGAAAAAATTATCATGCCTGAGGTTATTGGGAAAAAATAAAAGTTCTAAGTAGGGAGGGAGAAATTAAAAGGATCCAAAGGCCCAGTTTGATGATGTTCACACTTTAAAATGTTGAGAGCAAAGGTGGTAATAGGACCTTTTTCTTCCACCAGCCCACTGTAGCAGGAATCTGTGGCCTCTGAATATTCAGACATATTCTCTCTCAAGTTAATCAACAAAGACACCCTGGCAAAGTCAAAAGTCTGAGGGACTGTGAGTGTGAAGAGAGCGGTTCCGCCACGTGTTTTTCCCAGCAGCATCCTGGTGCTAAAGGAAAGAAGCCATTTTGAATACTACAGCCCACATTCCAGGAAATTCTAAATTTGGTATCAAAAGTGTAATACCGGGGCGCCTGGGTGGCTCAGATGGTTAAGCGTCTGCCTTCGGCTCAGGTCATGATCCCAGGGTCCTGGGATCGAGCCCCGCATCGGGCTCCTTGCTCTGCGGGAAGCCTGCCTCTCCCTCTCCCTCTCCCACTCTCCCTGCTTGTGTTCCCTCTCTTGCTGTGTCTCTCTCTGTCAAATAAATAAAATAAAATAAAAAAAAAGTGTAATATCCCCTCTACCCTCCCTGCCTGGGTTTAAAAGAGAGCAGCAGGCTTTTTTTTTTTTTTTTTTTTTAATCCCCTCCTTTTTACTTCCTCCCTTTAAGCTAGATTTTCTTAGCTCCATGTCCTGTTCTTCATGGAGGAAAATGTACAGATAAAGAAAAAAAGATCTTTTAGATAATTGGATTTTGCTGATTCAGAGAGTTCAGAGGCAAAAAAAAAAAATTACATAGAGTGCATTACTTCTGGTAATAGAAATGGAAATGTTTGGAACAAAGTTTAAAGAAAGTAGCCTTAGTTGGTGTGAGGAGAGAAGAGTGCTTGGTTGGTTGTGGTCTGCTTTGTGCCTGGATCCCTCAATACAGGTAGCTTAAAAATGAAATATGTTAATGTGGGGGTGTGGGCATAATGAGAAATTTCATTTGATGTAAAACAAAATACAGAAGAGTATTTCCAGTTGTTTCCAAACAGCTTGGGTATCAGCTCTTATACTCAAAAGAGAAAAATTAAGATAGAACTTTTGAGAAAAAAACCTTAATTTTTGAATCTTGGTCCTTTTATTCATAGGAAACATTCATTCTCCTATGCCTTTCCGTTGTTTTCAAAGAAAGTAACTCTAAAAAGATTTTTGTTCTGGATAGTAATCTCCTATTTCATATATATATATATATATATATATATATATATATATATATACACACACACACAAAGCATATAAATATGTGTAAAGGGAATAATGTATTATATATATACAGAGATATGTGTATATACATCTTTTGCCTCTGAGTTCACCGTAATTTGGGCAGTGGTTATGATAGGAATATTAACTACAGAAAGTGACAAGTTTGAGTCTATTTTGACCAGGCTAATAAAGACATAAATCTTTTATGGTTCTGTGTTTGGGAGTAGTTGTTTCTTTCCGTTACCTGTGTAAGTGTGAATTCAACAAAACCACTTTAAAGACCCATGTCATGCATTGTTGTTTTGCAAAGGTAGTTGTGAAATGCTATTTAAATGCTTTCTGTTACAGTTGGTTGACATTACCTTTCTACATCACAAAGTGTCCCTACCGCTAACATGCTGACATTCAGCTTATTTGGCACTGGGCAGACTTGGCAAGATAGAAAACCAATATACTGATTCATCTTTAAAAATCCAAATTGAGTTCCAAAGCTTTTACTTAAGTGTTGCTTACACAAACTGTTAAGTATTTGGATAATCAAGTGTCAAAGTAGCAGTTCCTGGAAGAATTATGTTCTATGAAGCTGAAGTAGCTCATTTTTTTTCAATATTTTATTTTTTATTTATTTTTAGTTTTGTAAGATTTTATTTTTAAGTAATCTCTACACCCAGTGTGGGGCTCAAACTTACAACCATGAGATCAAGAGTCACATGCTCTACCCACTGAGCCAGCCCAGTGCCCCCTGAAGTATCTGATTTTGACATCAAAATTAATTTCAAAAATTTTAGATTTAATTTAAATCAAATTTAGATTTGATTCAGGGTCATCAGTAATTAAATTTTATGAGAACACAGCAGTATCTCTGGTGCCTGACAAAGTCTTCAGGGCCACTGAAACCAAAATTTCCACCATGTGACCTTCATTTGGGGGCAGCTCTGCTTTTAAATTAAGAACTTTTCATCTCATAGAAAATGGAAAATAATGAGCAATTTCTTTGGGTCACATATCTCTATTGCCAGAAGAATAAAAGACATCAAAATTTTCAGTAACATACATAACAGGCACCATTTTTGCTTTTATGTAAAGTATCAATTCCACATGTAATTGCTGAATATTTTCTAAATTAAGAGCCCATGTGGTGAGCGGGTGCACACAAAGAGATAATCAGAAAAATCTCGGCATTAAAATATAGTCTCCAAGTAAAAACACATAAATCACTTTGGTGAGGCCCAGCCTGCTGTGAAAAGTACTGCTCTCAGCCTGGTATTTCTGTTGGGTCTAGTGCAGAGGAACTGGACATCAATTGGGCCCATGAACCTTAGGTCACAAGGTAAAGGGGACAAAACAAATGGCTGCATACCACAAAGTCAAAGGCCAAAGACATGCAGAGATCTACAAGTGGGTTATAACCGAGTCTGTATTAGAAGAAGACTCGCTTTTATTTTCTAGTTTTCATTCCACTGCTTAGTAAATTCACGTCAACAATGGTACCACTTTCCTAAGTGAAGATAACAAGACCACTCCCTGAACACTGTGTGATTTCTTGACATGACTGCCAACTCCAAGAGCTGGGACTCTCCTTATTACTTTACTCAGTTGCTTGTTCAGAGCCAGCTACTGATGAGGCCACAGCTATAGGTTTCGAATCCCTTGGGTCTGTTCCACTGCCCACAAATGGTACTCCTAATGCTGGCTGGTCATCTCACAGACATCACAAGGGGGAGAGCCTGCCTGTGCCTAATGTGACCCAGTGCTCGCTCCTGGAAAACCACGGAAGGGTATGCAAAAGTGAGGGTGGTTCTGTCAGAGTCAAGACGAAAATGCTGGTGGGTGGTGAAGATGAGCAGCCTGTTCATACAGGCTGCTCCTTCCTGTCCTGACCTTTCTAGAGGTGAGCTAGGTTAAAGAGCAGATACTTTTTTTGCTCCTCTGTAAAAGAAAGACATGCTCAACTGATTCCTGAAACCCTTCTTGGCTGTTCACCTGGGATGTATTATTCAGGCTTGCAGAAACATTTGCAACCTGAGGACATGCTGGAATTTATGTGTAAGACTTATTTATCAGGCTTCCTCTCTGTGCATGTCCTTAGAGCTATGGTTTTCAGCCTTGGCTGCACAAGAGAGTCATGTGGGGAACTCTGAAATAGTCCCAATGGCCAGCTATAGCCAGAACAATTATATCAGAATCTCAGGAGGTGGGTCTCAGGCAGGCGGACATTTTTTAAAGCTTCCCTGGCAATTACAATATGCAGTCAAGGTTGAGAAGTACTGTATTAGAGGAGGAACAGTCAGGAGCATGGATCTCAGGCTCAGGAGCTAAGAAGGGTGGAAAAGTTCTCAGTTATGCTGACCTGTTGAAAGCATCCCAGATTTCCAGGGTAACTACCTAATGTCTACTGAAAACTGATTTCAGTTTTCCTCCTAAGGGTCAGAATCAAAGGCAGACAGCCTAAAAATAACTCATCAGCAGCCTGTTTGGCTGATGGCAATGCTGGAAATTCTAAGTTGCCTTTTAACTTCAGCTTATTGCCTTTTCCCTTTGAAATCCTGTAACTATTAAGAATCAAGTTACAGATCAATAAAAGGTCTTGTTAACCACGTTAACAAGTGTGAAAGGTCCAGACCAACACCCAATCCCTGAGTTTTCCCTGGTACTTATGTACCCCTTTACCTAAAATTCAAGAAATTTAAAGGGAAAAGGACAGCAAAGATAGCCGAAGAGAACTGTATTTGCTTAAAGTAATGACAAGTGATACATTTCCCACACTAATTTATATCTGCCCTTCATCTCTACAGGCTCAATTAATAAAAGTTATGCATAAATCTTAGAAGAGATCATTAAATCAACCAGTTCATAGTGCTGACTAATTGGTAAATAAATACTTCATGAAAATCGTTGATGGGTGTATAGAGTCTGAGAAAAAATAAACCAGAAAAAAAAGCTTTATCTGTAGTTCTGGTAGAGGTGTCCACACCTCCTCCACTTCAATTTTGTATTTTTCAAGTTTGTTAGAGGGAGAAATACCACAAAAACGAAGCCCCGTGGGGAGACCACATCCTAGATGAGAAGTTTAAAATCAAATAAAAAATCCAGATTCATTTCATTTGCCAGTTGCGTGGTAGCAGGTACTGAAGACACCCTGTCTGGGTGTTGCACCATTTTGCACTGGTCCAGTTGTGTGCCCTTGTGTGACTATGACTGCAGGTGGAGGACAAGAAAGGAAGACAGGACCAGGAGAGGATGAAAATGGCTTTTTGCTAGGCTACGCTGAAAACAAAACAGGTGCCTTGGAAAGCAGCTTGCTTTTTGAAGTTTAAGTTTTTTCAAAGGCTATTGCTCTCTATAAACAATAACATCTTCAGATAGAAATTTTTCCCTCGTCACCGTGAGACCCGAGTGTGAGATTAGGCCAACTGTGTGACTTCAGGGTCTTATAAGATGTTTTCTTATTTAAGATATTATGTGGAAAAACATTTAAACCAGGTGCAGGCATAGAGTAAAATCCTCATGAAACAGCGGTTATGGCTGTTGTTATTTTCTATGTGTAGATAAGCCTAGTACCCATCTTGATTTTTCTACAGAGAAATGCAACTCTTCAAAAATGGATTCCTCGGTCAAAGACCCGGATTCAGATGTGAATAGAGCCCGGTGATTCTATATAAAATGAAAATTCAGAAAAGTGATGCTCCAGCCTTGACCTATCATTGCCGTTTCTCACGGAGACCCTGAGTGTGGCCAGTGGAATGGTGAAGGCAAACTTAGAAGTGATGTGACGTTCCCAGGACCCCATGGGAGAAGAGTCTGCAAGAAAGGAGCAGACGGCTAACTGAGGGTCCCTGCCGCATGACCACAGGTGAGGGGAGACCTCTCTTCTCAGGACTCAGTGGGGACCAGAGGTGGAATGAGACCACCCCCACTCTCAAGACTCTGTCAATCTGGTAGGGGAGACAAGTGTAGGTTTGTTACCTACACAGATATGCTCAAACACTGGAACGGGAGTCCATCCGAGTTCTGTCCGGGCTCTGCAGTGTGGCAGCAGTCCAGGCGGAGGGCCCTGGGCAAGGCTGGGCTCCCAATCCTCTGACCAGGGCTAGTTCCGCAGCTGTGGAGAGGGGTTGTGTGCCCTCACCAAGCGGTGACTTTTACACTCTCCAGAGCAAGCTGCTGCTGAAAAGGGTGGGTCTGTCGACCTCCAGAGAGCAAGCTCAGGAAGGGATTCCATGGGAGAGTGAAAGAGAAAGTCCTACTGTTTCTCTCCCCTGGGCCCCAAGAGAGAACAATGACAACTGTTTTTCTTGACAGAAGGTTTAAATATTGAATGCCCATGGCAGGGTACTTACTGCACTTTTCTGGGAGACCTAGAGGTCACAACTCCTGCTGGAGTTTTATTTTTTAAAGAAAAAGAGGAGAAGAAGGAAACGGGCAAAATGAGAGAAGGGGAATTGTGAGGAAAGGTGAGAGACAAAGGGAAACTGGAGAGTGCTCGCTGGGTGCCCGTAGTGGAAGCCACCCCGGCTGGGCTACCATCCCATCATGGTTCCGAGCAGGCTGAACCAGGGATGTGTGGCTGAGCGCAGTGACCACAGCGTGGGCAACGGACTGCAGAGAAGCGCAGTGAGGTCCTCTTCCCTCAAAAACAATGTTCTCCCCAGGTTGACTCCATCCCACACCCATTTGCCTCAAAGCCTATGCTGTTGTGTTTTCTTTTTCTAAGAAAGGGAGCAGCAGTTAATACACATCCTCATCCTCACCCTCACCCTCAAAACTTTTCCCAAACTGCTTCTCTGAGTGACATCAAACCCCAGAAGCTCCCTTCCTGTCCCTTTGCTTACTGGGAATCCTCCAGACTTACTGGTAGCATGTCTCCAGACATTACAACCTTGAATCTTATTACAGTCCTAGAACTTCACAAAGTTATGTTGTGTGAAACAGCCTTTGCCCATGCAAAGATTTTTTTTCTTCCTGAAAAGTGGATAAAAGGTAACTTATAAATCAACAATCTGCTTTACAATGATTGCCTGCCTAACCTGGGGTATCTCTTGGATCAGAGTAATATGATCCTCAACTTTCTGGGTTGTTTTTACTTGTAATAATGACACACATTTTTCAGCTCCTTTCCACTGCATATATGTATTTTTATAGCTTTGTTAAAATTGCCACAAAAGATTCTTGCCTGAAAAGACAGTTCATTAACATATACCACCACCATCAAAAGTACAATGTTATTATTACATAAAGTAAATATTAGCTTTTGTAATCAATCAGATAGAGGTTAAGTTGCTTCACTAAAATTGTGATGGTTGAGCAAGATCTAAATCCACAAAGAAGGCTGCAGCCAATCACAGAGCCAAATGACAGTTTGGCACAGCTTTGCGCACCCTCCCCCCCAATCAGCACCAGCACCCCTTCCACAACCACCTTAGTAAACACACGATCTTGGTAGATGCAGTGGGCCTACAATTTAACACAGCTTTAAGGTTAGTTTTTAGTAGCTCTCTAACCACCCTGCAGTCCCTACCATCTGCCCATGTGGGGATTCTGGAGCCGCAATAGCTATAGCTATTTGAGAAGCAGTGCTGGGAATTTTCCATTTACCAAGGAGATGCATAGAGAGAAGGAAATCTAACTGACCTTCGTATTTAATCCTTTAACAAACATTAATTAATATGTACCAGCAAGCAAGGAGCCCTGTTAAGGGGTCACAGAAAATGCCTGTAGTATAAGATCCCAAGTCCTTAGCCTGATTTCAAGACCTGCCCCTTGCCTGTCCCTCAAGCTAATGGTACATTGTGTGCCAGGTGGACTGGACTTTTTCCAGTCCTTCTAGTTCCTTGTATATTCTCTTCCTCTTTTTTTTTTTTTCTTTCTGTGCTTTTGCATCATTCCCTCTGCCTGAAACATACTTCCTGCTATATTGTATGAGACTAACTTCTACTCCTTCTTTAAGTCTAAGCTTAGTTTTAGCCTTCCTAGGTTAGTCTTCTCTGATTCCATGGACTAGGCTATGTTCCTTTGCTATATGCTCCCATTGCCTCCTGGACTTCTCCTTTCACGTTTATAATTTTTAAATACTTCTCTTCCTTTCTGTAAATTTCATGAGGGCAGAGACTACCTCTGGCTTGTTTATAGCTATGTCCCATTAGCCTAATACTTCATGCCTAGCACATAATAGTTGCTTCCTGTTTACTGAATTATTTAATTAAATAGAATGATCCCTGCCCACAAGTGCTCTTATGACAGGAAAGGGGGAAAATATTAGATAAGTGCCAGAGTGTATGTGTGTGTCCATCTTTAAGTACCAAAAATTAAATCCTAACAGCAACAACTAAGAAAAACCCTCCAAACAAAGACTTGCCAATTTCTGGTTCTCCTAATACTGAACCATAGCCTATGGGTCAGTGCTACTGTTGCAGATATTTGGCTACTATTTATGAGAATGCCTAACAAGAACTCAATCTCTGAGTACTAAATCTTGTTCTCCTATATAACTCAAGCTTACATATTTTTTTTTTCCCTCCAAGGACAAAGGATACAAGTTTGACTTTGCTTTTCTTGCATAGGCAAGTTGTCTGGAGTATAATGACTAATAATGAGATGAGTGCATGCGCTCTGGCAGCCCAGAAGCACCACAGTGAGAGAGCACTCAGAAGCTCGGTCAAGCGGGGCTCTGCTTAAAAACCTCTGCAAAACATTTACTTAAGTCATTGATTCCACAGAACTATGCTAAGCTCTGAGAAAGGACTACAAAACTATAGCTAATGCTATAAAGCATTAGCAAGTAAAATTTAGTAGTCTATATAAAATACACTATGCTCAAGTAGAATTCCAAGATTTCATGGATTTCAATATTTAAAAAGTCTATAAATGTACAATACCAATATGCCACACTAATTAGAAAGTTAAAGTAGACTAAACGAGGGGTGCCTGGATGGCTCAGTCAGTCAAGTGTCTGCCTTCGGCTTAAGTCATGATCCCAGGTCCTGGGATTGAGCCCTGTGTCGGGCTCCCTGCTCAGCGGGGAGTCTGCTTTTCCCTCTCCCTCTGCTCCTTCCCCTGCTGTGCTCTCTCTCTCAAATAAATAAATAAAATCTTAAAAAAAAAAAAGACTAAATTATAGGCTCTAAAGTAGAAGTTTGGTTCTGTGATTCATCTAAATAGATGCAGAAATAACTTTCAATGAAAAATAACACTCAAGTATTATCAAACTAGGAATAGAAAATAATGTACTTAACCTCATAAAAGTTATTAAAAATTTACAGCAAAAATCACACCTAGTGGTGAAACTTTAGAGGCATTCTAGAGTCAGGAACTAGGCAGTCATGCTCATTAGCTCTGCTTATATTCAATGTTGTACTGAAGCTTCTATACAATGTGATAAGGCTAGGAAAAAGAAGGGTATAATTGGAAATGAAGAGATAAATTTTTCTAATTTGTAATAATATGATGGACATACAGGAAAACTGAGATAATCTACAAACTACTGAAACTAATAAGAGCTTAGCAAGCCAATGTTCAAAAATCAACAGTGTTTCCATATCCCAGTAATAGCCAATTAAAAAATATAATAAAAAAAAAAATCCCATTTATAATAGCAACAGAAAATGTAAGTGTGGTAGCTTGCCTCTAAAAGGGCCTCCAGTACCCCGGCCCTCACCTTCCTGGAATTCCTGTTTAATCAATAGGATACCACAGAAATAACAGTCTGTGATTTCCAAGGTTGGGTCACATAAGATATTGTAGCTTCAGCCTTTCTCTCTTGGATCCCTTAGGACTGGAAGCCAGTCACCCTGTCATGCAGACACTAAAGCAGCAGCCCTAAAGAGAGACTCATGTGGAGAACTGAAGCCTTTTGCCAAGAGCCAGTAAGAAACTGAGGCTTTCTTCCAAGTCATTTTGGAAGCAGATCCTCCAGCGACAGTCAAGCCTTCAAATGACTGCTGTCCTCACTGACATCTTAAATCTCATGAAAGGGCCTGGGCCAGAGCCACACAGCTAAGCTGCTTCTGAATTCCAGGCCCTCAGAAACTGTGAGATAATAAATGTTTATTGTTGTCAGCCACTAAGTTTTGGGGTAATTAGGCAGCAGTAGATAAACAATTTTAACAAAAATTCATAAACAAATTTTTTTTTTAATATTTTATTTATATACTTGAGATAGAGCAAGATCAAGAGAGAGAGAGCACAGAGGAACGGTGAGAGCAGAGAGGCAGAGGGAGAAGCAGGCTCCCCACCGAGCAGGAGCCCGATGCAGGGCTCGATCCCAGGACCCCGGGATCACGACCCGAGCCGAAGGCAGACGCTTAACTGACTGAGCCACCCAGGCGCCCCTCATCAACAAATTTTAAGAAAAGATATGAAAGACTTCTATAGGAAAAATGTTTTATAAATCTTATTGAATGATATAAAAGACAAATTGAATAAACTGAATAAATATAATATCCTTTACTTCTAAAGACAGAAATTCCTTCCAATTTAAACTACATATTTAGAGGCAAAATTCCAGCCTAATTCCTATACAACTCAATGAGCAAATCTTAAATTCATATAGAAGATCGGAAGAGCAAGAATATTCAAGAAAAATCTGAAGACCACCACCAGCTATGTAGAGGGCAATGGAGCATGTCTCCCAGATATCAAAATTTATTATTAAGCTGTTGTCATTAAGATAATGGGGCGCTGGCACAGGGGTTCCAAATCAGTGGAACAACAGAAAGCCCACACACAGACTTGGAAACTTGACCTATGGGGTAGGCATAATAAGGCCCACCCTCCTCCCTGCCTCCCCAACCCCACCACAACAATGTCCACATTTCTACTCCTCAGAATCTGTGAATATGTTAGGTTACATTCTATGGGGGATTTAAGGTTGTAGATTGGATGAAATTTGCTAATCAGCTGACTTGACTTCGGACTAGAGAGATTCTCTTGGTTTATCTGGGTGGGCCCAATGTAATCACAAGACCCCTGAAAAGTAGAAGTGGGAGGCAGAAGAGTCAGTGTCAGAGAGATGGCACTGTGGGAAGGACTTAGTCTGGCTACCGCTAGTTTTGAAGATGGAGGAATGGGGCCATGAGCCAAGGAATGCAGGAACCATCCAGAAGCTAGAAAAAAACAGGAAACAAATACTCCCCTCTGCCAGGAATGGAGCCTAGCCAACACCTTGATTTTAGCCCAGCAGGATCTGTTTTAGACCACTGACCTCAAGAAATGTAAGATATAAATTTGTGTTGTTTTAAGCTACTAAATTGGCAGTAATTTATTATGAGAACAATAGGAAAGGAATATGATCTACCCTACAAATAATTGAGGAAAGGATGTACTATTCAACAAATGCAGCCAGACCAACTGATTATCCATATACAAAGAAAGAAAACTAGATCCCTCTCATGTCACATGTAAAGATAAACCTGAGGTAGAGTGAGTACCTAACATGTAAAAAATAAAATATTAAAATTTAAAAATTTTAATATCTTTATGAGCTTGGAGAGAGATTTCTTAAGGCACAAAAAAAGCACAAGCTATAAAGAAAGAAACCAATAAAATTATGTTAAAATTAAATTCAGTTACTATATATAAATACAGAGGACAGGACACAGACCAGGAGAATATATCTGCAATGCATCTAACTCAGAAAAATTAATACCCACAGTATAGAAATAATTGTGATAAATCAATGAAAGAAAGACAACCCTACAGAAAAATGGACAAAGGAACATGTTTTTTAGGCAGTTCATAAAAAGAAATTCTAATGCCCATTAACATAGGAGAAAGGGCTTATCTTTATTATTAGTCAGAGACAAGAAAGTGATACATTGTGTGTTTCTGACAGGAAAAAAAATTTTTAATCTGAAATCCTAAGGGTTGGTAAAGTTATGGAGAAAAGGAAGGCTCATAGTCTTCTGGTGTGAATATAAATTTGTATTTTAGTTTTGAAAAGCAACTTGGCAATATTCTGAACAGTAGAAGATGCACATCTTGTGTGACCCAGTGATTTATTTCTAGAGAAATAGATAACCCAGGAAACATCTTGTGCTTGTACATAAGGAGACATGCACATTTGTCACAGCGTCATTTGTTTGTTTTTTTAAGATTTTGTTTATTTGCGAGAGAGACACAGAGATAGCGAGAGAGAGACACAGAGATAGCGAGAGAGAGCACAAGTGGGGAGGAGAGGGAGAAGCAGGCTCCACCCTGAGCAGGGAGCCTGACGTGGGGCAGACACCTAACTGACTGAGCCACCCAGGCGCCCCCATCACAGCATCATTCATAATAGTGAAACTCATGAACAACCTAAATGTCAATGAAAAAGAGAGCTTTTATGTTGCACTCATAAAATTAATGAAATCGTGGTACATGTATCAACATGGATAAATAATGGAAATATTTAAAAGGAAAAATAAACTTGCTGAGTGATAAATATAGTCTGCATTTATATAAAATTTAAAAACATATACTATTTATGTTTTCATATATGTAAGCTTTGGTGGGGCCTAAATAATTGTGTATGGGGGTCTTCTTTAGGAAAAAGAATGTAAAATTATAAATGTAAACTAGGTACAAAATTGAATATTAATTTTGAATAAGAAAAAAATCACAATTATAATTTTTTAAAAGCTGACAAATACCACAAAGGAAATCCAGAAAAACAATGTAACATTATTAACTATTGGACACCTTTTTATAATACCATTCTCTTTGGCTCCAATTTTTTAATACTTTTTTTATAGAAAGCATAAAAAGATACTTCCATCTTTTCTCTAGCATGGCTGGTCAACAGATTTAAGAAAAAAGATAGTTTAGAAAAGATTCTTTAAGCATCACAACTCTGTCACTTCTGTCCTTCTCGCATAGCAGAGTGGCCAACTGACCTCTCTAGGCAGGGCTTCCAGCGCAGCCTAGACCATGATCCTTCAGCCAGAAGCAGATTCTTCCCTCAGGGTTGAATAGGATGAGGTCAGAGCCAGGGGCAGGGCATCTCTGGCTGCTGGGAGTTGTTAGGCTATGGAGGTAGTCCTGGCAGCCCCAGGGTCATGCACTCCAGGCTTGGGTGTTGCTCCAGACTTCCAGCCTCTTTTGGGGGCTGCTTCTGTGACAATGGCCCTGACAACTTCTGGGCCTTGGGAGGAAGCAATGGGAGTGGGTGTCCCTGAGTCTAAGATTCTTTAGTTTCAGGATAAATTGCCTTTTATTGTAGGGGAGGAAAAATTTTCTTCAACCTTCTTAGGGACCCTGGCTGGGTCTGAAAACTAAACTGACAAAGACAGATTAGTGGGGGGAAAGCAAACAAATTTATTTAATATAAATTTTATGAGACACAGAGCCTTCATACAAAAATGAAGAGCTGAAGAAATGGTTAAACCTGACTCTTTTTATGTTAGGTTTGCTGAAGAGTGAAAAGTTGTGGAAAGATGTGGTAGGACAAAGGTGAGCCAAGTGTGGAAAACTGGGGAAACTTAACAAGGGCAAGTTGGATCAGATCCCTCTCTTGTCCCTTCTCTTTGGAGATAGGGATGCTTCTTCCCTCCTGGTAAAGGGAGGGCATCTCTCACACGAGGGTTTTATGACTTGCTTCAGAGAAAGGACAGAAAGTCCTTCCTGCACATGCCATTTCTCAAATTCCTTCAGCTTGACATATTTAGTATGCCAAGGCGCCATATTTTGAGGGAGTGTGCCCTGAACCACATTTAACAAAAAGTTAAAAACATGCTAGGAAATGAAAATTCAGGACAGTGATTACCATAGGGATAAGAGAGGAAAAATGGGACTGGGATAGGGTAATGGAGGATTTCAAAAGTATCTGAACTTTTATTTTTTTTATTTTTATTAAAAAAATTTTTAAGAGGGGAGGAGGGGCAGAGGGAGAGGGAAAGAGACAATATTAAGCAGGCTCCATGCCCAGCGTGGAGCCCAACATGGGGCTCAATCTCACTACCCCGAGATCATGACCTGAGCCGAAATCAAGAGTTGGACACTTAACTGACTAAACCAGCCAGGTGCCCCAATATTTGAACTTTAAAAAAAACCTTGAATTCAAATAAGGTAAGATATTAAGACCTATTATGAGGGTGTTTTTGTACTATTTTTCTTCTTTTCTAGGTGTTTGAAAATGTTTTATTTATATATATATATGTATATGTATACACCCCCCCCCAAAGCACTAACAATTGGGGCTGTAACTGGCAGTGCCCCCACTGTGCTCAAATAACTTGAAAAGGTCTTGTCCAAAAAGAGTATTGTTTATAAATTACAAATCTTTAAATCTGGTGATGCTGATTCTCCAGTTCTTTGCTGGTCATTGTTTCTCCATCTTATTACACAACCAAGAAGTGTATTTTATTGCCTTGATACGAATAGTTGCTTCTACAAACATGCTGAGTAATTACATTCAAACCATAAACTTGTAGTTTGCCCAGGATTTATGGACTAATTAGAATATTTTTCCTTATACTATATAGAATTTCTGTAACAAAGTCATTTTTCTAAGAAAGTGCTAACCTCTTTGGAGCCTACTACTAAAGATCCAAGCCTTCAGTAAGCCGTCTGGGCCTCCTTCAGTAATGCCACCACCAGCGGGGGACAGCACAATTCCTGGGGGTGGGGGGGGGTCTGTTTACTGAGACCATTACATCTACTCTTTACATCAAGATTTACAAGTGAACACCGAGAATATTTTAACAGTTAGTTCAGAGAAATGAGTGCAAATTGTGGATAATACAGTGAATATATTCACAGCTTAGGATATTTAATACATTTTTAACAAAGTATGAATTATGTAAAATGCAAATTTTAGCAGTAATTAAGAGTGTTCACTGTATTTACCTTAGGATGCTTTTGAAATCCTTTAACAGAAAATGTTCACGAAGTTTCCAATACTTTCTCGCAGGGAACTACTTTTGATATTACTTATTTAAAACAAACTACTTCACAGCAGCTCAGGAGAGGGTGAAATTTCAAATGCAGAACAGCTGTTCTGTTTTAAAGTCCAGGCCAGCCTTTAAGATTGTGCTTTAGTAAAATCGATCTAATTAAAATTAATCTGCTTGGTCACCCCTTCTGTCCACCCATGCCTCCTCCCCCAAAAAACCCATTTTAGGTCTCCAGGCATTACAGTCCTAAGAGGGCATCGTGACCTTGTGTGTGTGAGAATCTATTTTCTCTCGGGCTGACAGCTTGGCTGTGTTTTGGGGAGGATGTATACTCCTCCTACTTCTTCCTAATGAACCCTTGATAATACCTCAAACAGGTATTGTTTATACGGCTGTGCTTAGAGAGCATTTGGGCATAATATTAAATTTATGTCAGAAGTATTAGACAGGAAAAACATACATGCGTATGTGCACATGTGCGTGCACACCCACACACATACATGTGCGCGTGCACACCCACACATTTTCACATACCCTGCAGCTGTAGAATTTGCAGTTAGAGCAAAGTCTTTCCTCTTCACATTTAATATTTGGAAATGCTTGAGGTTTAGGGAAAACATTTTCATTAAGCGTTTGATGTTGTGGAGGAGCTCCGGGCAGTGGAAGACTGCTTTGGTTCACATTTCAGGAGCTCCTCAGGACTTGGGAAGAGGAGCTAATGAAATATTTCCCTGTTTAAAGTCACATGCAAGAAAATGAATCTTTTAAAACTTAAGATATTCCATTTTAAAGTGCACAGTAATATTAAACACTACCCAAAAGCCATGACACTCTGAGGGGAATAGACACCTACTACCTCCTTTGAGGAACTCACATACTTGTAATCTTCAACCCAATACCGATAAATGGGGTTGCTGAGTCAGATTACTAGAATTTATTCATGAATCCAGAGACTGAAGACACCTAGCTTTCATGTGTGAGCTAGCAATATTAAAATGAAAATGAAAAGATCTTTAGTCTTCTGATACTAACCAGTTAGGCCATATCTAGTTACCTATCTACCTACATATTGCATCAGCATTTACTGCCTATCAGGATACAGGTGTTATAAGAGGCTCCCCTGGACATACAAACATGAATCAGTCACAGACTTTGCCTTCCAGGAGATTAAAGTTTGAGATAAAAATACTTTTTCAAGGGAGTAATAAATCAGAGATAATGGGTCTACTCTGGATTTTTTTATTACTTTCTAAATAACTAAAATTGTTTTATATGGAATTTTTGCTTCTTGTCCCCACAACTTTGAGTTTTCCTGGTTTGAAGGTCTAGGTACCCAAGAAAGGGATGCTTCCACCAGGGGATGCAACAATGGTCCCACTGAATTAGAAGATAAGACTGCCACTTGGCATTCTGGACTCTTCATGCCACTGAACCATCAGGCAAAGAAAGAGATTACTCTGCAGGATGGGTTGATCCTGATTATCAGGGAATTGGGGCTATGCAATGGGGGCAAAAGGGACTCTGTCTGGAACCCAGGATCTTTTGGGGGTACCTCTCACTACTTCCGGGTCCAATAGTCAAAGTTAATGGCAAACAACAGTAAGTGGAAATATGAAGAACCCCTCAAGATTCAGACCCTTACCAGGTAAAGAATCTCAACAAGGCGAGATCTTGACTGAGAGATCATAGAGTAAGAAATAAGGAAATGATAAGCATCAGCTATATCTTAATGAGCATTTCATTTACAGTAACAAACACTACAGCAGCTAACACATTTTCTTCTTGCTTTTCTTGGTTCCTGTCATCATCACCACAGTGACAGACTTTCATCCTAGCGGTGAGGGTTGATTCCAACAGTTGCAGTTAGTTCCATTTTGCCGTGTCTCATGCTACCAGAAGTAGCCTCACTGTGTTCCCCCAGACACCAGCTGGACATGACCCTACTCAGAGGGCTGCGTTTCAGCTCCATGAGACTCCTCATCCAAGCCTAAGTTCTAACAGTCACAACATCTTCTCTTTGCCTCTCAAGCTTGAGGAGTGGTAGCCGCTTCCTAAAGTTTTTATCTCTGGGATACTACAGTGCCCCCCTTTTTGCCTTTTCAGTTCTTTAATGTCGGTTAACAACTAAAGAGTTGTTAAATTCTGTTAAAATAATTGGCGTGGTTCCCGTCTTCTGACTGGACCATGACCGATAATGAACACTGTTGTCTCCTCCAAGTCCATTCCACCCCTGCCATAAGGCCTAGCAGTCATTATTTGGGAGAGATGGAGCCCCCAGATCCAGGGATGGGCCCTAATAGGTCTATGTCAGGGTAACCCCATTCCCTTCCTTACCGTAATTGGTGCATACTACGCAGGCACCAGCCAATCAGTCTATAGCACTCCCCCGGCTACAGGGATTGGTTAAGGGTAGTCCAGTCAGATTCTGGGACATGGAGGCTCTATTGCCACATGAATAGAGTTTTGTTTAGATGTAAAGTCAACAACTGCTGCTAGCCTTTTTGCCATCTTCAGAGGAACCAAACGGAGGATAAAACTAACCTCTGTAGGATGGCAGAGTTAAGGGAATTGCGAAGAACAGAGCCTGAAGTCCTGACCAAGTCATACCTCATGTACTCAGGACATTTCAATTAAGTGAACCAATAAATCTTCTTTATTGTTTCAACTAGTTTGAGTTAGGTTTGCAATTACTGGCCAGCAGAAGCCTTACAATGAAGTCATCTTTAATTAAACATATGTGTGATCATAAAGGACCATGCAGGCTTCTTTAAGTTGCAGTTTTATATACATGCATTAGCTCCTCACAGGGTATATAACCCATATAAGGTGAATATGGTAAAATATTAAAGAGTGGTTAAATCCTTCACCTTTGTTTGACTTCAGCTAGAATTATCCTTTCTAATCTGTCTCCCCTTTATACCCTAAAAATACCATAAACCTTTACCTGAATAGGAAAAGTTTTTCTAAATTTGTTCTTTTGGTCGTAAGGGCATAGAAACCTGTTTGTTTTTTAATTTTTTCATTGGTATTTCTAATATCCGGGGGATATGAATTCAGAACCATTAGAACACATACAAGTCTTAATTAATTACAACCTAGAAGTGACTTAACTTCCATCAGCTTTGCCTTCAGCTCTTTATGTTAGCATATTGATAGGCCAGTAGGAGGAAAAGACCTGAGGACAGTCTATCGTTATTTCCAGCAACCTGAGATCTTGAAATGCTTTCAGGGCCTCTGCCCTCCCTCACTGGTTAAACACTGTGAAAGCCTCAGCCTCTTGCCTTTGACTCTTTAGTAAGAAGCAAAGACACATAATAAAAATGGCCTCTCACATTTGCATAGTGTTTGAGTTTTCAAAATATTTCATATAGGTAATTTAATTTGGATACCCAGCTCTCCAGGAAGTGGACAGGGGAGTTACTGCCATTTTGCTGACACCAAGAGCCAGGGCTGTGACTGACTTCTCCTTCTGTCCCCAGCCCAGCCTAGCAAAATGACCTTGATATAATTCTCGGTGATCAGGAAATGTTGGCTAGTGAATGAAAATGAAAGACAAGAGATTTTCAGCTGAGAGTTTTTCCTTAAAACATTCTTGGGATTGTAGAGCGAAGAGCTAGAACTAGGACCAGAACCCAGGACCTTTGGCTTTAGTTTTCTGCCCTTTTTCTAGGTAAGGCTGTAGTCAGAGAGTAGGCCAGCTAGGAGAAGAAGCTCTAAAGACCCGGAAGGGACCTGGGGCAGCAGAGAAGCTCCTGCGGAGAGGGGTTGTCAGGGACCACCTGTCAGACGAAGGCTGACAGTTAACCACCTCACCAAGCCTTCATAAATGGACTCTTCTTTTGACAAAGCTGACTACATGAATGTTACTTCTTCTAGCTACCTTGCTCCACATATGGGGTGCTTTCATAAAGGATTATTAGGACACCAGGCTTCTGGTGTTTTCACATATTAGCCTACAGGATTGGCTGTGGGTATTTTTAAAAAAGGAACCACAAAGGAAAGGGTACACACAAAATAAAAGTGATGAGGAAATTAAAACAAACAAACAAACCCACTGATCCTGACTATATCTAATGGTGCCTAGGGAGAAAGTCAAAAGAGCACTGTACAGGAAGTCTGGAAGCCTGGGGCCAGCTGAGATTCTCACACTGATTGCCTTGTATCTTGAGCAAGCTGTTAAGTTTTTGGACTCTTCACTTCCTTTTGTAAATTAAAGGGTTGAACCATTCAGAGATCTCTAAAGATCCTTCTAGCCATGAGATTATAGGAGTCAATGGGCACAGTAGAAAAGGGTTTTCTGTTCAAACCTTGCCCCTGCCACTTACCATTTGTTAAATCTGGACAAATTCTTTCTTTTAAAAAATAATGTGGCTTTTTTGTCTGGGCTGCCAACATGCCATGCAGACTGAGGAAGACCAGGAAACTTCAGAACCACGCAAGCCACGGCCACATTGGCAAGTACCGGATGCACCCGGGAGGCCAGAGTAATGCTGGTAGCATGCATCACCACAGGATCACATTGACCCATAGCGCCCAGGTTACTTCGGAAAAGTTGGTATGAGGCATGACCACTTAAACAGGAACCAGAGCTTCTGCCCAACTGTCAGCCTTTATAAACTGTGGACCTTGGTCAGCGAGCAGACACGGGTAAATGCTGCCAAAAACAAGACTGGAACTTGCTCCTAACATTGATGTGGTGTGATTGGGCTACTACAAAGTTTTGGGGAAGGGAAATCTCCCCACACAGCTTGACATGGTGAAGGCCAAATTCTTTAGGAGAAGAGCTGAAGAGAAGATTAAGGGTATGTGTGTGGTGGGGGGGCTGTGTCCTGGTAGCGTGAAGCCACATGGAGAGAGGTTCATGAAACGCTAACAAGTGCTTAAAAAAAATATAGTGTGTATTCTTTTCTTCCTATTACTAAAGTATTATATACATACTATAGAAAGTGTAGGGGGATGCCTGGGTGCCTGGGTGGCTCAGTTGGTTAAATATCCGACTCTTGATTTCGGCTTAGGTCGTGATCTTAGGGTTGTGAGATCCAGCCCGGAGTCAGGCTCTGTGCTGGGCATGGAGCCTGCTTAAAATTCTCTCTCTCTCTCTTCCTCTGCTCCTCCACCCCCTCTAAAAAATAAAAAAAAAGAAAAGAAAAAAAAAAAAGAAAATGTGGAACACATAGGTAATAATATTAAGGTAGAAAATAAGGACCTCTTACAACGTTGTTACTCAGTGATAATTGACTATTTTAAGGTATTTCTTTCCATAAGGTAAACTATAATAACCCTTGGGCCAAACCTGCTGTTTTTGTATGACTCATGAGCTAAGAATGGTTTTCACATTTTTAAAAGGTTGAAAAAATTCAAAAGAGTAGTAATATTTTGTGGCACATGAAAATTATGTGAAATTAAAATTTCAGTGTCCCTAAATAAAGTTTTATTGGAACACAGCCATGATTATTTGACTATGTACTGTCTATGTGGCTTTTACCCTACAACAGCACAGCTGAGCAAGAGACCCTATGACCCACAAAGTCTAAAATATTTATTACCTGGTTTTTTTAAGGAAAATATTTGCTGATCTCTGATACAGATAAAATAAATATAAATATGTAGGTGTATCTAAATATACATGAAAAATTACATCATGTATATTCTATTCTATTTTTTTCTTTTAACATTTAAATACAAACACTTGCTGGTAACTAAATATTCTTTGTAAACATGGTTTTAATAGCTCCCTAATATTACATCATGTAAGATGTACTATAATTTAAACACTCTTCTTTTGTTGGAAATTTGGTTTATTAAAATTTTTCACTTACAACTGCCACAAACATCCTTAGGCATAAATATTTGACCATATCTCTGATTATTTCCTAAAATTAGCTTCCTAGAAGTGAGATGACTAGCATAAAGTATACAAACAGTTGTATACATAGTCTAAAAATGTACCAGGGTATACACCCATTACTCTAGGTGAATGAAAGTGCTTATTTCCCTGTACCCTTCTGAGTAATCATCATTAGAGCAGAGAGGGGGTGGGAGGAGAGGGAGAGGGGGTGGGAGGAGAGGGAGAGAGGGAGATTAAGATTGAGATCAAAATTGATGTTAGGTCCAGGGTCATTTGCCTCTATGAGCATATTTTCACTTCACTGAAATGGGGGTAAGAGTTCTAGGAGCTAAGTTTTGCTTTGAGGAAAAAATTTGTGAAGGCACTTTGTAAACTGTTAAAACACAATCACTTTCTCATAATTATTATCATGATTCTATGAAAGCTATATATACGAACCAGCCAGTTGTTCATCCTGAGGGGAAAAACGCAACTCACCATAACTGTCCTTTTTACAAAAGAATCAGGTCTTAACTTTACAAAGAGTATTTCATCCCTGTGTTACATTCTTAAAATTAGATCCATGTGTTTCTTTTAATTAGTATTTGATATAGTATTAATATTCTTATTTATCTTCTGCATGCCATATGGATTAAATTCTCATTACCTTTGATCTTAATACTTTTAAAATATGTAAATCAGCAGACACCGTCTTTAAAGCAGTGTTTGCATCCCTGTCTATTATTGCCTTGGGCAAAAGGAAAATATCTGCATTGCAAAAAAATCCCCAAATTGTGTTGAAATCCTGAAAACCATATATTACACTGGTCAATCTCAATTAATTAAATAATGGCCAACTGAAAATGAAGCCAATTAGAATTAAGTATTGCTTAAAACTGACAAAGGTTAATGTGAGCCCTCCATGCGTGCATATCATCAAGATGGTCACATTTCAAGAACAAAACTAGTTCAAGGCTTTGTAATTTACTTAACTTCAGCAAATAGAACACAAGAAAGCTTTTCTGTTTAACAAACATATGCATGCTATACTAAGTGCTTCCGTGTTCTGCAAGTCTTTTTGTTTGTTTTGCTTCCGTGTTTTGCAAGTCATTTCACTTTCTTGGTCCTTAGTTTCTTCTACCATAAAATGGGGTGATTGGCTGATGAATTCCAAGACATATTCTACTCTAAGCACTAACAAGAAACAATTATAAGGCAGTTACTGAACACATTTTAAAGGAACTTTAAACTTAACTGGGACTATAGTTACTAATTAAGTGAAGAAAAACTGGAGAGGGGAAAGGACAACTATCGTTTTGATGGAAATTAATCTTAAACAGGACCATTTACATATCTACTGACGAGCACACTTAATCATTTAGACTTGTTTTCCCTTTTCTTAAAAAAAATATATTGTGAAAAATATATTGGCATTATCTTCTCACCTCTTAACTTGAAATACTTTTCTAGCTTACGCTAGGACAGTGATTCCCTCCCCTTAGAGCTTATTCAATTAATGATACAAAATACTTTTAGGAGAATTTTGTGTCAATCAAAGGTCTATAACCTGTATGCCACTAAATGCCAGAAATTATTCCTGCTTATTTGCAAGATTAATTGCTTTTTGTCAGCTGTTCATTTTACTTTAAAAAATAAACAGGTTCCCAGACTCATAATGGAATTGATAGCCTTCTTGGACCGTGGGAAGGCTTATGTTCTTAAGCCCAGATGTAGCTTTTTCTGGAAGAATGCAATCATGTGTTCATTTCGAATTAATCACCTCAGTTGCCGCTCTATAGTTTCTGTACTTTGACTGACAAGCATCCTACATCCTACTAGTTATTAGATAATGCATTTTCGCAATTCAGGCAAACTTTGCTGGTACAACTTAGTCTATGTACATAAAGTATTTCCTAGAAGCAGTCCAATCTCCAGAACAACAGATATCTTTTACCGAGAGTGGTTCTGCTTTAGAGAGTTTACAATCTAGCTTAGAAAATATAAAGCTTTCACTTTAGCCCTATCCCTGACTAGTAAAACACATAGAGACCAACTGTGCAAGGCACAGCTGGGACATCAAATATGAAAGATCGGAATTTATATGGCAAATTACTAAGGGATAAAAGGGCCAGGAGTATCTAAAGGAAAACTAGACGTGACATGAATTATTTCTCATAATAGATTGGCCTAGAAAAATGAGAACCAGGCATAGATTTACAACACATATTACATTGTTTGTTTCTTTGGTTAAGCCATATGTTTATAGATATTTATGTTTGTTGAAATTATTTCAAGAAGTGCATCACCCAGGGGCATCTGGGTGGCTCAGTCAGTTAAGCACTGACTCTTGATTTCAGCTCAGGTCATGATCTCAGGGTTTTGGGACTAAGCTCATCATCAGGCTCCCCACTCAGTGGGGAATCTGCTTCTGTCCTTCTCCCTCTCCTTCTGCCCCTTCCCCTGCTCACACTCATGTGCTCTCTCAAATAAATAAATAAATAAATAAATAAATAAATAAATAAATAAATACATCTTTTTTTTTTTTAAAGCAAGTACATCACCCAGTGGAATATCTGCCATGTTGCACCACAGGTGCATTATGTGTAAGCAGGTGCCAACCTTGGCCGTGAAGGTGGGGCCTATGCTGTTGGTGGGTAGAGGAAATACCAACCTGACCAGCAGTGTTTCATTTCCATACCAAAAGACTGACCCTTGTTTTCACACTTATTTCTCTAGCATCATTTCATCGTAACTGTAGCTACCTTTGAGACTCGGTGCCTTAAAAAACTGTTGAAATGGCACCACCTTTCTATGCTGTATTCAGGAAGAGCACAAGCCAGAAACAAAGGCATTTCATTCCAGACCCCTCCCTCTCCTAGTCCCACTGTACATCAGTCACCAGGCCTTGTATACTCCACTTTTATCCCCATTGTGGGAATCATTCCTTCTATCTCACTGCTTTAATTCACACCTTATCAACTCTTGCCTGGACCACAGTGACTGCCTCTCTGCTAGTCTCATGTCCAGTTTTGCCCCATCCTATCTATTTTCCACATGGTAGTCAGAGGCAATTTTCTAAACAAGCATGTCATTCTCTGCATAATATCTTCAATGGTTCCCCATAACTTTCAGAACAAAGATGGCACTCTTTAGTTCAACACACACGGCCTTTCCTGATCTAATACCTAACTTACCTTTCCAGCTCATCTCCAACTGTTCCTTAGAGCTCAGTCTCAGCTCCAACACAACACCATCTGCTAGTCCTGTAAGAACTAGCTTAGGCTCATCTACTTCTGGGTCTTCCCTAACTCCCAAGTCCACGTTAAATGCCCTAACACTGGGCTCCCATTTCTTCTGTGTATAATAATATAATAACAATTATCCCACCTGAGAGCAGGTACAGAATCATATTCATCTTTCTACTTTTATGGCCTGGATCACAGCAGATGACAAATGAACGTATATTCAAGAAAGGAACAAGTATTTTAGTTGTTCTTGCTCAAAAACATCCACCAACATCTCCAATTCCTTCAGAAATTACACTTTGCTAAGTGAAAGCCAGCTAGCTAGTCTGATAAATGAAATCTATCTAAGCGTTATCTATCTTGAGAAACAAGGTTAACAGCAGGCTTATAGGAGGTAATTCTAAATCAGTAAGGGAGATGTTACTGGTGAGTCTTTCAGGATGATGGGATAGACATTTATGTCACAAAGACTGCCTTCCAACTATATTCCCAGCCCCACATTAGGGAACAAGGATAGCAATAGGCTTAAGGTTAAGGCTATGGGAACTTCAAATTCCCGCCTATCATTTACAGATGGGTTGCTGGGTGCTGCTAATTTGTAGAATAAATATTTATACTGATATCTATGTAACAATTGAGAACTTCCTGGAGATCTGCAAAGCCATTAAGAAAAACTGCAAATAAAGAATCCAAAAACTAAGCCAGAATAATATACAAGGGGTTGTCTCTTTAAGGACAAATAATCAGAATGGTCACTTGCTGAATAAGATCAGCACAGCCAGCCATACAACGATTAAGGCAAACCACCCCAACGTAGGGTTAGGTGTCTGCTAAGAATGGAACGTCCGTGTGTCCAACCCCCCCAAACTTCAAATGTTCAAATCCTAATCCCCAATGTGATGATATTTGGGAGATGGACCTTTTGGGAGGTGATTAGGAATGGGATTAGTGCCCTTCAAAAAGAGAGGCAGGAGAGCTCCCTCATGACTTCTGTCACTGAGAACACAGCAGAAGGATCCTTGTTTGTGCACCAGGAAGCAGGCCCCCACCAGACTACATGTGCAGGCACCTTGATCATGGGCTTCTCAGCCTCCAGAACTGTGAGAAATAAATGTCTGTTGTTGAAGCCATCCAGCCTGTGGTATTTTTGTCATAACAGCCCAGAGGGACTAAGACATATCTTATGACATTGAGGAGAATAAAATACATTTGCCAGGGAAGACAACAGGGCATGGGGGTCCAGAGCCCAGGCGTGGCAGTGAGAAAAGTCTGTGTGGAATCTTGGCTCTGACACTTCCTGGCTGCATGAGTGTGGAAAAGGCACCTAACCTTTAGAAGCAGGAGTTTCCTCATCTGTGAAATTGGGGCATTCTGTTCTTTTGTTCACAAGGATCTAATATAAAAAAGATTAATTTTATCTCTAGTAAAATGTGTTTTTCTAGCATAAGAGAAGAAGCTAAGTAAAAAGATAAACCAACTCAACTCCAACCCTTCAAACCGATAGATAACATTTCCTTTCAACACCACAGCTCCTGTTACAGCAGCTGGGAGAAGTTCGTTCTCTCTCTTTTTGTCTTCAGCTGAGATTGTGTATGAGATCTAAATCTGATTCCCAAACATTTGAAACAATAATTGTGGCAGCTCAGTAGATTAATTTTGGATCTTCCCTCATAATCACACCAGTGTCTGAGTCTCTTTAAACCTTTCCCAAGTTAGTTAAATTAGGTTTAGGTGGATGAAGCATTTACTAAATACTCTCATGTTCAAATAATCCACATTACCTTATAATGAAGACATTGTTAAAAGAACCAGATCCTGCAGGGGGAAAAAAAAGCCTGGCAAAGTCACCTGAATTCTAGGAAATAAAAGCAAAACATTTCCACAACTCTCAGTTTTCTATGGATTACAGTTCAAAACTTAAATCTTGAGAAGATATTTCAGCTTGGTTTTACAGAGTCTCTCTCTCTCTTTCCTAAGGTCCCAGGAAGGAAATGACTCTTCCGCTGTTGGGTTAACACACAATTCAAGTGCAGCTTCATGGATTCTATTGCAAAATCCTTCAGAGGCTGTTGATGTAAGGGGGTATCTTATTACAGAATCGTTTTAACCTAAGATACCACATTGGTGTGAAGAGAAAAACATATTATTTGAATATTGCTGGAAGCTGCATTTTTTTTTCCTGGGGAAATGCAAAAGTGAGACACTGACTTTAGTTCACTTTTAGAAAGATGGGTGAAGAGCCATCAGGAAAAGCTGAATACGGACAAAAAGAAAGATACAGACAAGAGGAAACAAAGCTAGCATGCCAGCGTCCCCTGCAATAATATTCAGGCCCCAAGTCATGCGAAAGTGTAGGCATAATGATTAACAGACAAAAAAAGTGACATTCACAATTTTATGAATTTCTAGTATTTTAAGATTTTGTTTCTCTTTTTTTTTTTTCTGTCTTCCCATTTGTCCTCCCCAAGGTTGAAAGGGAAAAAATGGAAGACTGGATGTCTAAAAATATCTTTGGATTTTAAACACCAACTTATTTAATAGGACACATATGTCACTGAATTCATTTTTGTAGACCTTGTCCCTGGACATCCAACCTTTCAAAGAAATAGTTGGCTTCCATGGCCGGATTCCTGCTATAGCAACTGCACTCTGGAATCTAAAAATCTAAATATTTAAATCCATGATCCATGGACTTTCACGGCCTCCTTTTATGCCTTAACCCTAATATTCCAAGATCCAGCTGAAACCACTGTTGAAAGTCTCTGTAATTTCACAAATGAAGATATCTTAGGGGACAAAAGCCTGCACATCTCTGTAAATGTGGTGAGGCAAACTACAGAAGACAAACCTGGGAGCTGGACATTTCAAAGAGCTATGGTTCTCATCTCTTTTTTTTTTTTGAGCAAAAGAAGATCCAAACAAAGTCACACAACAGCTAAACCAATGCCATCTGTGTGGAAACCATATTTTAAACACAAACAAAATCAAACGCTCCATATGCCTTCACTCCTGAACATTTGCTAGAACATTTCTGAGTAGTTATTGTTAGAAAGTCAGCATGGTCAGTGAAACAAAAGCAAAAATGAACTTTTGGGACTTCAAGATAAAAAGCTTCTGCACGGCAAAGGAAACAGTCAACAAAACAAAGAGGCAACCCACAGAATGGGAGAAGATATTTGCAAATGACACTACAGATAAAGGGCTGGTATCCAAAATCTATAAAAGAACTTCTCAAACTCAACACCCAAAAAACAAATAATCAAGTCAAAAAGTGGGCAGAAGATATGAAAAGACACTTCTCTGAAGAAGACATACAAATGGCTAACAGATACATGAAAAAATGTTCATCATTAGCCATCAGGGAAATCCAAATCAAAACCACATTGAGATACCACCTTACACCAGTTAGAATGGAAAAAATGGACAGGGAAAGAAACAACAAATGTTGGAGAGGTTGTGGAGAAAGGGGAACCCTCTTACACTGTTGGTGGGAATCCAAGTTGGTACAGCCACTTTGGAAAACAGTGTGGAGGTGCCTCAAAAATTTAAAAATAGAGCTACCCTATGACCCAGCAATTGCACTCCTGGGTATTTACCCCAAAGACACAGATGTAGTGAAAAGAAGGGCCATATGCACCCCAATGTTCATAGCAGCAATGTCCGCAATAGCCAAACTGTGGAAAGAGCCGAGATGCCCTTCAACAGATGAATGGATAAAGAAGATGTGGTCCATATAGACAATGGAATATTACTCAGCCATCAGAAAAGATGAATACCCAACTTTTACATCAACATGGATGGGACTGGAGGAGATTATGCTAAGTGAAATAAGTCAAGCAGAGAAAGTCAATTATCATATGGTTTCACTTATTTGTGGAACATAAGGAATAGCATGGAGGACATTAGGAGAAGAAAGGGAAAAATGCGGGGGGAATTGGAGGGAGAGATGAACCATGAGAGACTATGGACTCTGAGAGACAAACAGCGTTCTAGAGGGGAGGGGGGAGGGGGGATTGGTTAGCCCGGTGATGGGTATTAAGGAGGGCACGTACTGCATGGAGCACTGGGTGTTATATGAAAACAATGGATCGTGGATCACATCAAAAACCAATGATGTATTGTATGGTGACTAACATAACACAATAAAATTTAAAAAAAAAACAAAAAAGAAAAGAAAGTCAGCATGGTCAAGCAAAGGAAGCAGAAAAGCCCTTCGGGAAGTCCTTGGCTTTCCTGCACTGGCCTTCTCTCACACTCTGCTCTGTTATCACCGCGCACCTTGTGCATTCTATCTAGGGACGCTACTCTACACTCTTTCTGCCTTTGTGTATTTACTCCCAAAATAATTTAACAGGCTCCTTCTTTTAGAATTCAGGGATTTTGCAAAGCATATTTGTAATGCAGGTTTTTTAGCCTTTGCCATGTAATGACCACACAGCAAGTTAGACTATTTGTATGGCACAGCCAGGCAGACAGAGGCGCTCCGATGGCCCAGTCCTGACTGCTGCAGCATCTTGGTAGGCCATCATTTACCCACTGCCCAGCAGAGCGCCAGAGGGCCTCACTTAAAGATCTGCGGTAAAATGTATTTGTTTCCAGGAAATGTTAATACTATTACTTCTTTAAAAAATTGCTAAATGGAATATGAAATAAGCACATAAAAATGTATGCGACTCTTCATCCCACTCCTAAATCTCATCAAGTTTTTTACAACTTGGCTGTGTGAAGACTACTTAAGACCCTATTTCCAAACACTTGCAGTTGTTTCTGTTCCCTGTAAGAAACAATAAAAGGTGGCTTTTCTACAGTGACATTCTGTTTGTGACTCTGGCTGTGTGTAATTTTTTTCATCGAACTTTCTGCCTGGAGACCTCTCAGCATTGAGAGTGGAGCCATTTAGCAGATCATTCCTTTGCAACCTCAGCCAAAGGCCAAACAAAACAGCTTATGCTGATCAGAAGCAAAGCTCAGTGACTTGTTTTTTGCTGCTCCAGTCGCTGTTAACTTAAACATTTTATTATTTGACTTTTTATGTACACAAAGAAAAATCATACTTTCAGGTCCAAAGAGAGCTTCAAACATTTCTGTAAGTCCTCTTCTTTGAATCTCCCATATTTTGCACTAGAATCACTTAAGATCCACTGGTAAGGGGGGAAAAGTTACATTTTCAGTTGAGAAACTTAAACTCACAAAGATCTTATTGAAATTCTTATTGATTTCATGAACAATCATCTAGCTATGATTTTGGTATTAGAATGACAGTTTCAGTAGAATATATTATTATAATTATCGTAGAGGCTGCTTTTAGGCTACAGGCTTGAGCAATGGAAACCTGAGTAAGGTAAAAGGGCCCACAGTGACCACCGGGCTGAATGCAAACAGGTCCTTTAGGTGATCCACCTCAAAATATCCATAAGCCCTGGCTGACCAACGGGCCACTATACAACCAGACACAGGCACCAAAAAAGGAAAATTCCATACATTTCCATACCTCCTCTCTTCCCCCTTAACTATAGCCCCACCACTGCCTCCTGGCAGTCGGTCTCTCCTTTGGTGTCCTGACCGCTGCACCCTTGCATTGTAGTCAATAAACTTCTAGCTCCTTTGTTCGGCCTCTAGTGAATTCCATCATTGCCTGTGCCCCTGGCCTCCACCTGATTGGTCGCCCTACACTTATTATTACAAATATAGTATTATTATAGCCTGATAATCAGATTTATGCAACTAAACATCAAGCTTGTAACTAAAATCAGTCCCTCTCCTTCCTCTGTTGCATCATTTCATTTTTGCTCTTAGGAAACAGACTCCGGAACGACAAGAAGACATCCCTTCATGAAATACATGCAAGAGATAGAGTTCAAATTGTTTTAACTGAAGGTTGCTTACAAAAAGTGTATGACCTGTTTCCCACATGCCATGGGCTAGGTGTCTCATTTAAAACTGTCAATATCAAAGGTTAGATGGTTGACAAACACCCCAGTTTAAGTCCTGAGGCTCTGAGTCTGTGACTCATGTACAGAATGCTGCCATTCTTCAGCTGGGTTACTGCCCTGCTCCCAAACCTGGACTCAATCATGCCTAGATATGAGGAACTCATGCACGCTACTAATCTTACTGCCTTCCAGGAGGCACCAGTAAGACAGCAGGACACTAATCAGAAACATTTGAACTTCAGAATTATTCAGAGAAGATTTACTTACTGAGAGTGAGACCCTTTTCAAAATGCCAAACCCATTCACACTTGGTGCATAATTTTTAAAAAATTGAGCTTTTTTTCACTACCATGATCTAGTAACTCCATTGATTTCAATATTTTAGCAAGTTTAGTGCAGATAATGGTAATAAATTAGTGAAAAATGCTGTCAAAGAAATAGAATTTTTCTTACTGGCCACTCATAAATCCCTCCATAAGATGGATAATAACATTTAGTTATAAGTAGAGCTTCAAAAAATTCAAGTGACAAAATTCTAGCTGTAATGTATATTTAAAATGAGACTAAAATGTTTTATTTTAACATTATTGCTTATACAATTCACATGGCAGAAATTCTCAGGTGTTACAGTCCACAAAATAATGCCATAGCCATATTTTAAAACTCATTTTTTGGGGGTGCCTGGGGGCCTCAGTCAGTTAGGAATCTGCCTCTTGATTTCAGCTCGGGTCATGATCTCAGGGTCATGAGACTGAGCCCCATGTCAGGCCCTAGGCTGGGCGCGGAGCCTGCTTAAGATTCTTCCTTCCCTCTCCCTCTGCCCTGCCCCACCACCCCCACTCACACGTATGTGCTCTCAAAAAAAAAGACTAAATAAATATATAAAACTCATTTTTTTTCCTCAGTTACCATGTTATGTACCTAAACGGCATTTTCTATCCAGAGTCTTTCTAACTGAAAAACATTACTTTATCCTTCCCTTTGTAAGGGAGTTAAGAATAAGTCTCTTAACCTTCTATTTTAGATGCTTTCTTACATTAAGTGATTTGAACACATTCTGTTGGGAATTACTAAGAAAATAAACACTGAAACTTGCAGAAGTTTCTAATTCAACATATTTTCATCATTAAAATCCAAGCATATTTTAATGTGCTGATATAAAGACCAATTTTTCAAGTTGTCTTCACCAATTACTATAGCCAAATTCTTTTGCAACAAAGGTTTGGGGATTTTTCAGGTGTGTTGTAGGAAAAATATTTGAGCAGAGGAGAGAAGACATTAAAGCAAGCTACACCCTCCTTTTAGTTGGTCCTGAACCATCTCTCCAGACCATGCTAATTTATCTAACATGATTATGCTTACCAATCAGATGATCCAGTTTGGCTTCCTCTCATCCAAAGCACTGGATACAGCGAAATATAAACCACAGAGCAACCTGATTCAGTCTACCTTGCCCCCTATAGACTTTTCCAAGGCCCACTACTAATCTCTTTCTCCAGTCTTATTTGGAGACTGCATTCATTTTCATAATAAATTTGACTGTATTAAAAAAAAAAACACACAAAAAGAAAGAAATCCCATTTCTTAAAGTCTCCCACTGTTCTAGACAGATGGCTGTGCCCCATCTCCTAAGCTCTAGTCCCATGGTTACCACTGTTGACCAGAAATATTTACAATATGCAACTAAAGTGCAAGATCCAAGATGCTTTTTGAAACAAAACTAATTTCCTCCAAAGAGACTACCCATCTGAATTAATTTATCACTTGATAAACATTTATTAAGTACCTATTATGTGCTAGATACCATGTCCCATGTCAAGCACATCCTTGTTTCTCGGCTCGTTTACCATCATTCTGAGTGAGAATTAACATCATTGAGTTGTGTTTATACATCAACACATCAGTCACAGAATAGAATGCACAGCTTCCGATATTCTTATCCAATCATGTATAGAGGATAAGATTATAGAGCAGGTATAGCTGGGACAAGAGATAAATGAGCAGACAGCCCTCTGAAGAGCTTGTTATCCTGACACAAACAATGCTATGAATACTTGTTTCCTTGTATTCCTGACAGCCTATGCATCATCTTTTTTCTTCTAGTCTAACCTGTTTGATAGGCAAAAAATAAATTTTCATTTCTCATATTAAATTTTAAGGTTGAAAATTTTTGCATATACTCGTAAGTCATTTACATTTTCTCCTTTTACGAACTGCCTTTTAAGTTGTTTGTCAATTTCTTTCTAAAGGAGTGTTTCGGGGAGCCTGGCTGGCTCAGTTGGTGGAGCATGTGACTCTTGATCTTGGGGTTGTGAGTTCAACCCCCACATTGGGTGTAGAGATTACTTAAAAATAAAATCTTTTTAAAACTTTCTCTTATTTTTAAAGATTTTATTTATTTATTTGAGAGAGAGAGATAGTGAGAGGGAGAGAGCATGAGTAGGGGGGAGAGGGAGAAGCAGGCTCCTCGCTGAGCAGGGAGCCCAAAGCAGGGCTCCATCCCAGGGCCCCAGGATCATGATCTGAGCTGAAGGCAGACACTTAACCAACTGAACCAAGTCCCCCAAAAATAAAATCTTAAAAAAAAAGGAGTGTTTGTTTATTTCTAAAGTTTGAGGTGGTGACAGGCAGCAATGGAGTGGAAAGCCTAAGTCCTACTAGGATGGAGGCTCCAGCCATTCCAATCGGATATTAAAAGAAAGGGAGATATATAGAGGATTCGAATACTCAGGCAAAACCACAGCAGAACCTTAGGCTATTATGACAATAAAACCAATTTATGTATACTATCTTACATGCTTTATAAATGTAGTTTTTAATCATCATATATTATTCTACAATAGAGCTGTATCAAATTTACTTAATTGTTCTCCTTTTTCTGGATGTTTTAGAAGGGCAAATTATTGGCATAAAGCATTTGAATAATTTTTTAAAGGCTCTCAATATACACGGCAAAATATTTTTGCACAAAAACTGTTCCTTTATACTTCCACCAGCATTCTAATAAGATGTGTCTTTTCCATTTCTCCTCCTTCTAGACTCTACCAGAAATAGCTTCATTTTGTTTGCACAAACTTTCTCCACAAGACACTTGAATATGTGCTTTGGAGTTTTACAGCCATCTCTTGTAAGTGGCCTTTTTCTTGCCCGCAGGCCTTGACATTCCATGAAGGAGCTGAGGCTAACTCTCATCATTCAGGAGGGAATACCTGATTCATAGGACTTGAGAATTCCCAAGTTCAGAAACAAGCATGAAACAATGTCCTGGGCATATGTGCCTCAGATGATTAAAGGATACTCTGGTTTCTCTTCAGATTGTATAAATCTTTCGCCTTTTAAATTCTACCTAGGATAATTACTACTAATTGTCTATTCAACTTCCATTCTTTCCTATTTCTTTTGCAACAGAACCCTTATATCATATGGGGCACAATGTGATCAACTATGTTTTCCAGCTTCTGTTGTAGATAAAGGAGGCCCATGAGATGTAAACAGAAGTCACTGGGTAGGGCTTCTAGGAAAATCCTTTTTGCCCTTTTGCAAAGAAAGTAGCCATGATGATTGGATCTCTAACAGTCTTCTTGGGATCATGAAAGAAAAGGCAGGGGAGTTGCAGAGGCTTGGCCTCGCCTAACATTCTTGATCTTCTGAACCAATGCCAGAAACTGCCTACCCTCCCTGGACTTCTGGTGACATAAAGAAAGTAAACATTTGTCTATCGAAGTCACTGTATTTCAGTGTCTGTTTATTAAAGCAGAGAACAACTCCTAACTGATGCACTATTTAAAAAAAATCTTCCAGATAAGTATTTTTCATTTCTATGGGAGACGGTGTGAACTTTATATTAGGAATTAAAGTTATATTGGGTCCTTTTTTTTTTTTTTTTGAGGGGGATGCCGAGTCACAGATGGAGAGAGAGAATCTTAAGCAGGTTCCGCATCCAGCACGTGGAGCCCGATGCAGGGCCCGATCTCACAACCCTGAGATCATGACCTAAGCCCAAATCAGGAGTTGGACGCTTAACCGACTGAGCCACCCAGGCACCTCTATATTGGGTCCTTTTAAGTGATGTAGCATTCCGTCCTTACAGATCCATTTTCCATCCATTTCCACCATCTTCTCTGCCCCAGAAGCTGATCTGTATGGACTACTCTGGCTTCCCAGTGATTTGGCCACTAGAGAGCCCTAGCAAGAAATCAGAGGGAAGGAAGAGAGTGAGGAAAGAAAGAAAATATTCTCTTATTTCCCAGCTCCCTCTCTCTGGTGTTGTCTTGTGTTGAATATGTCCTTTGCTGAAAGTCATCTCTCTTCTCAAGGCCCCCTCCTCACGTGGCCCTCTCCTCTGGGTTCCAGATGCCACACCCTTTCTTTGCCCCTTTAGGTATGTATGTGTGGTAACAGCTCTACTCCTGCCCATAACCTCTTAGTTTAATCTCTTTAATTAAACAACACCCAATTTATCCTAATTTGTTCTGTCCCATACATTCCTTGTTTTATACACACATGCACACGCACACACACATATATTCTAGGATTTAAGGAAAGGCCATAGGCCCATACCTGCCAGCCTCCATGTCAAGGTAAAGAGCATCAACTGTAATAACAGGATGGGCAGGAAAACACTTTCAAGGGGTGAGGAGACTTAAGGGAAGTTTGTAAAATGTTCAAGTGGGGATCACAATCAAATCCTGAAAAACACTTCTTAAATTTAGCAGAGACTGCAATCATTTTACTGGTGGTGGGGAAGATGATAAATACCTGTCAATGCGCAGAACTCCATTTTTCACCCCTGGCATCTTCTCATTATAGAATCCTGTAACTTTAGGGAATTCAGGCATGACTTGGTTCAACCTACTCATCTTTCTGTGAGGGCTAATTTACTGCCTAAAACCAAATCCAAATGCCTTATCTCTAGACATTCAGTCAGGCTTGTTGTTATTTGGAGGTTATGAGTTTTGTGGGTTTTTCCCCCTGTATTCTGATTCTTCTCTAAAGTCTACATAGTTATAATACAGCCTTTAATAAAAGAAAAATTAAAGACCATTTTAAATCTCCAAAACACAACATATGAGATTCTGGGGACCATTATTGTTCTTATTAAAATTAATAGCCTAAGAAGTCCTAGGGTAGCATCTAAGTGCAGGTTGATATTAATGAGAATCAGGAAAAAACTGCTTTCAAGGAGAGCAACAATACAACTCTATGTTGCGCATAAGTTATCTGAGCATTTAAAAGTGGCTCAGAAGACATTAACCCCGCTTTGCAGGGAGTTCAAAGTAAAGTGTTAAATGATTTTATCTCAATTTTTATTTCCAACTTTCATTCTAGAATTTTCTTAAGAATCCTCCTTCTTAGGGGTGCCTGGGTGGCTCAGTCAGTTAAGCATCTGCCTTGGGCTCAGGTCATGATCCCAGGGTCCTGGGATTGAGTCCTGCATTGAGCACTGCATCAGGTTACCAGCTCAGTGGGGAGCCTGCTTCTCCCTCTCCCTCTGCCCCTCCCCCTATTGTGCTTTCTCGTTCTCTCTCAAAAGTTCTCTCTCAAATAAATAAATGAAATCTAAAAAAAAATCCTCCTTCTCTATTAAATATGAAAAACTGAGCAATAGATAAGCAATATTTTTTTGATAAAAAAGGGCTAAGATGATGGAGAAATAAACACAAGACTCAATGTTTTAGTCTTTTCAAGAATTTGGAGGTTTTTAATTTTTTAAAAGGGATGAAATTTTTTCTTTATTAATGAAGAAGGAAAAGACTATAGTAACCTGCCTTGGCATTTCTGAGAAGCCATAGCCCTATCCTTTCTAGATGCACCTGCATCTTCTAGTCTAGACCCAAGGCCTTAGATTCTGGCACAAAACTTTCCTGAATGAAGCCATGGCTTTTAAGGGTCATTTGATGAATTATAGAGCCAAAGAACTCAAATAGAAGTCTGAGAAAGCTATAGAAATCTACAAATATTTGAAGAACTACCATATATTAAAAGAAGTAGTCTTTTTTTTTTGTTCAGTTATTGGGAAGAAAAAAGAAACCCCTCTATTAAGGTTTCTAACCATGAAATTGATAGTCTTGAAAATTAGCCAATTCCTCTCACTAGTATAGAGATTCTTAACCAGGGATGAAGACACTGATAGAACATGAAGGTGTTCAAAGAGTCCTTGAAATTATATACAACATATTTCTAGGGTCAGAGAACATGGATTCCATTAGCTTCTCCAAGAGGCTCATGATGTAAGAAGGTCTGCAAAAAACTATGAAACCATCCTGGCTGACCATTTGTCAGAAGTGCTGAAGAGACAATAATCACTCTAAGGTCAATGTTTATAATTTGCTGGTTACAGATCATTAAGCAAAGCCTTTACGCAGTGTGTGTTCCAACCTCTAATCACTCAGCAGTTATTTACAGGTGTCCCTTATGCTCATTTGGGTTGATGTGCTCAGAGGGATAGGTTAAAGGGAGCATCTATTCTAACTCCCCAAGGGGAGAGACAACGGGATGTACTTTTTTCCAGTGCCTCCCCACAGTGTTAAATAGAAACTGTGACATGAAGTGGGGGTTCCATTAATGGACGGATTAAGAGGATGTAGTCTAGAGCAAGGCATGACCAGCCCAAAAGAGATGAGAAGAGCTCTGGTCCCCAGGTGGCAACCCACGTTGAAAATCAGAAGGCAGAGTACAAGTGTGATGCTGTGAGCTGAACTACCCTGAGCATGGGTAAATAGAACAGTGAAGGACAAATGGAATGGACACTTTGTAATTTGATCCTTGGAGATTTGGAGTGGATCCTTGGATGTTCTGTCCCCCACCCACACCCCAAACATTCAGGACCTTGTGTAATGAGTTAGCATATGAAGTGTCCTTTGGAGGACAAATCAGTTAAGAACAGAAACAAGTCTAGAGCTCTTTGCACTTATCTGATTTCTGCATAAATGCAGAGTTTGACATTTAAAGTTGGTGTGTGCCCACTGGGAGAGCCCAGCCATTGTGTCCAGGCATAAAAACTTCTCCTTTGAAATTAGGATAGTATGTAAACTCATCCCTTAAGACCTTTGTAGATCTCTTGCATTTGTTTCTTGGACCTGTTTGAATTTGTTCTTTTAAATAGGCTGCTTAGAGAAAATACTTGGCACCGATTTAATGAAAAGGGATATCATTAATTTCTTCCTTTAAAAAGGAAGGGTCCCTTTGGGAACACTGAGTCTTCATGTATATGTCAGACAAACCCAGCCTAATGTCTAGGTAGACTGGCTGTTCTAATTGCTCACTGCTAAGCAGCTGAATAGACCCTTTTGGATAGTGAAGAAAGGAAATGGAGATCTGAGTTGGTGGGAGGGGTATAGTCCTTATACCACTTAGGTGGATTAATGAAACAGAACTCCTCCCATTACACAAATTGCCAGACCCAGAAAATACCAACAAATTAGTCCCACTCTTCTTAAATGCAGTAAAGGTTCAAGGTGATAAACTCTTGAGACTTGTGGTGACATCAAGGAAAAACCAAAAGCGGTTTACAGAAATCTTAGCATACTCCGTAAGCCTTGACAATTTGAAAGGAAAGGAGTTGTTAACTTGGAAATTGCTACTTTCAGAAGTGATTCTCATTTGAGGGGTAAGAAATCACAGCAGCAGCTAAATGTTTATTAAGTGCTTACCTTGTGCCAGGCTCTATTCTCATGAGTTAAACTGATAATCTGGAGTCTTATTTTTTTTGTTGTTGTTGTTTTAGATTTTTATTTATTTGAGAGAGAGAGAGAGAATACAAACAGGGGGAGCAGCAGGCAGAGGGGAGAGGGAGAAGCAGGCTCCCCACTGAGCAAGGAGCCTGAAACGGGGCTCCATCCCAGGACCCTGGGATCATAACCTGAGCTGAAGGCAGACGCTTAACGGACTGAGCCACCCAGGTGCCCCTGGAGTCTTATTTTTGAGGGACAAGTCCTGACTTGGAGTTCCCTCAAAGTTGCCAGAGCATCACACACATATAAACACACACACATACACACACACACACGTGCACAAATTCTTAGGAATGTGGATCAGAGACCAAGGAAGTTCAGGCTAATCAAAGGGTTAAATACCAGCAAAGTCCTGGAAAGACAGGCAAAATATAGGACCGGAAAGGTTTGGGGTTGGTGGTGGGCATTGCTCAGAAAAGTCTAGTTTAGGATAGAATGCAGACTTGAAGCAGGGGAAGAGAAAGTCACTGTGAATTGTTTGCTTGGAAGTAAATTGTGGACTCATTTAATATCAGTTGTTTATCTTGAATTTCTCCTTCCTGTCATTACCCCAACTTCATCTTTATAGTTCAAAAAGATATATCTATTCTTTTAAAAAAATAACAAGTAATTTTAATGTAAATCTGACAGCAGTCCAAGCTAAACAGACACCTAAACCTAATGCCAATAGTCCCCGAGGCATGGTTTTATGTCCCTTATTTTGCCTGCTTGCCTCTGAACCTAACCAGGATAGAGCCAATGAAATCATATACCCTGACCAATACACAAACAATCAAATACTTGGGCATAAAGAAACAGACTTCACAGTCTACTGCTGCCCATAGAGCTAACTGTTCAACCCCTTGAGCTTTCTATTTTCCCCTGTTCCTTTGTAGAACAAAGAGGAAAATACATGTGAGAAGCTAAAATGGTTGTCCAAAGAACCATCAAGAATAGTCTCGGCCATGAGAGTGGTCCAGAGGCACCATTTCCTTGATTTCTCCCTAGAACCCAGCTCTGTATTGACCAACTGGGACTCAGTTTCCTCATCTGTAAAATAAGAGGGTTGAGGAGAAATATTTCAAAGGCTTCTATAATTCCAGATCCAGATAAGTCAGGCCATAGAAACTTGGTAGAGAACTTACCCAAAGAAAAATGAAATATTCCCATGAATAAGAAAGAGAACCCCATGCAGGAGCAAACTTCTGTTGAATGCTTACTATATGCCAAGTACTGTGTGAAGCACTGTACATGCATATCCCATGTTATAGGTATTTTTATTATTCCTATTTTACAGATGACAAGAAAGAGGCACAGAGAGGTTAAGTAACGTGCCCAAAGTCTGCTTTGACTCCAAAGCCTGCTGTGCTATATGCTGAGAGTGTGGGACCACCATCCGTGGACATCTTTTTTATAAGAGCTCTAAACTGGAAGCAACCCATATACCCAGTGACAGAAGACTGGATTCATAAAGTAGGATACTCTACAGCAATGAAAATAAACAAGTTAATCTTAAAAAATGTAATGTTAAGAAAAAAAAAGAAGAAAAAGCTAAAAACCAAAGAATACATGCTGTGTGATTCTAGTTACGCAAAGTTTTAAAACAGGCAAAATGGAACTATGATATTTAGGATGCATACTTAGGAAGAAAATGAGAGTCATTATCAGGAAAGGGTGTGCAGAACATTTCTGAGGTGTGGGCAAGTTCTTTTTGAGATCTCAGTTGTAGTTATGTGTGGGCTTCCTTTATAATAATTCCTTACGCTGTCCATCTCTGTTTTAAGTGGTTTTTTTTCTTTTTTTTTTTTTAAAGATTTTATTTATTTATTTGACAGAGAAAGACACAGCAAGAGATGGAACACAAACGGGGAGTGGGAGAGGGAGAAGCAGACTCCCTGCCGAGCAGGGAGCCCGATGCGGGACTCGATCCCGGGACTCCAGGATCATGACCTGAGCCGAAGGCAGTCGCTTAACCAACTGAGCCACCCAGGCGCCCTAAATGGTTTTTTTTTCTGTAGGCATGTTACATTTCAGAATTTTAAAAAATATAAAAACAAGAACAACCAAAATCTCCTCTCTCTACCATGTGAGCTTTTCCTGGTGTGGAAAGGGAACAGAGGGCTGGAACACCTTTCTCCCCTCTTTGCCTGGCTGATTCTTGGTCCTCCCCCCTCCCCCACTTTGGTTTAAGCCTATCTGGCCCTTCTCCACTCCTCTGAGACCCAGTATCCTTGTTGGAGCTCAGATCCAATGCTCACTCTTATTAACACCTCAGTCAAAGGAGACTGGATTTTGGAGTTACTTGTCCATTTCCCTCTTGGAATGTAAACTTCACATGGACAAGCCTGGATCCTAAAGAAGGAAAGATGTCTCAGGCCAGTGGAAGCCTAAAAGAGGAGGGATTCAGAGTACCAGAGACTACCCATACGCGAGGGCGTATGAGAGGCCTCGAAGTCTTGTGTGTGGCATTCCATAATGGCATCAGATGCAGGCCAAAGGCCTAGCAGCCTTCCCTCCATATAGGGCTTGGTTTCACCTTAAGAGGTGAATGGACAAATAATCCACACAATGGATAAACATCCACACAAGAGTATTTTCAGCAATAAAAAGAAATGGACTATCAAGCCCTGCAAGACGTGGAAGAGCTCAAATGCATACTGCTAACTGAAAGAAGGCAATTGGAAGAAGCTGTGCACTGTATTATTCCAAGTATATTTCCATTTGGAAAAGGGACATTTTGTAAACAGTAAAAGAACAAAACCAAACAAACAAAAAACAACAACTCCCACCCTCACCTCCCAAATAGAGGTTGCTACGAGTTTAGGGTGGGGGGGAGGGAGGGAGAAATAGGTAGAGCCACAAGGGATTTTTAGGCAAGTGAAACTACTCTGTATGATACTGCAGTGGTGGATACATGTCAATACATTTGTCAAAACTCAGATTGTGCAACACAAAGAGTAAACCCTAATATGAATTCTGGACTTTAGTTAATAACATATCAATGCTGGCTCATCATTGTAACAACTGAGCCACAATAATGCAAGATGTTAATAATAGGGGAAACTTGGGGGGAGGGGAAGACATAAGAGGGTATATGAGAATTCCTCACTTTGTTCAATTTTCTGAAAATCACAAACTACTAAAAAAAAATTATATGAATTCAAAAAAAAAAAATGTATTACTCCTAATCTTGAAAACCAAGCAAAAGTAAAAAGAAAAACCACTCCACTCCTCACTCCTACCACTATACAACTGTATGTTTAATTTTAAAGTTGAAAAGAATCCTTTAAAATAAAACAAACGAGGCAGCCAAGGTTAACAGGGTAGTCTATAGAGTATGTGCTGTTCCAAATACATCAAGTAGAAAAGAATTTAAAAATAAAATTCCTCTCAGCACGTTTTATAGCCATGCCCTCAGCATCCCATTCTGGAAGCCAAGTACCCTAACTCGCCTCACACACCCCGCCTCGTGTTGTTTGGCAGCTGTGCTCCTGATGTCCTGGGTCAACGCCAGAACCTCACTTGGCATCTGCAAAAAGTGCATCTTGACCTGACACACTCGGGAAAGCACCGGAAAAGTTCCTGCTGAACTTTCCTCGGATATGTTTGCAGTCACAGTCTAAGCAGAAATAATGGCCCCAAACTATGCAACTTCATAACGTGCTTTAATGAGTTGCAGGAATGAGAACAGACTGTCACAAGGCCTTCCGTGAGCCATGTGGCCTTGGGAATGGTGGCTGACAATTGACCTCCTGGGCTGTGGCCACTTCTCCTCCAGCCTCAACTCCTCAGGCAGGTTCAGGATCTTGCCGCCTCAGCAGGTGGTGGTGCTGACCTCTGTGGACTGTGTCCCTTCTCCTTATCCTCCAGATCCCCAAATTTCAGGGAAAATGGGGTGCTAAAATGAATGTTCTCCTCTTGGTAGTTAACCTACAAAGTTCCTCCTAAAAGTCACAGTTTTGGACAGAAGCCTCTGTTGGGGTAAACGGCCACGACAGCCAGCCAGCACTCCGCTCACATTCTCCAGAATTACAAAATAAAGCTGAACAAAAACAAAACAACCCCAAATCCAGATCTGGTAAAAACAAGAAGTCTTTTAAGCAGAAGAAGAAAGGTATCTGATTAACATAAATCAGGCTAAATTAGACATGAAGTTTGGGATTCGGAGAGCTATCATCTCCTCTCTTCTTTCTCCTTCCATCCTCTACCCTCATGCCCACAAGCCTCCAACCGTGCAATCCTTATGCTGGTCTTACCTAAATTCTTTTGCAAAAAACCAGAACATAAACATTATGGTGATGACATATACATTAGAGATCCGTGCAAATATTCAGATCTGGGGGGGTTTAGAGCAATCTTGTGTTAAGAGAAGCTGGCAAAGCCTGGCAGGGTTTATAAAATAGAAATATTTTTTAAAAGCAGTAATTCCTAATAATTTTAGAAACTGAGACACTTTATAAAAATCTGGAACACTCCCCTCCTCCTCCTCTACAGCCAAGTTACAAATAACTGTAACTTTGTTCTTGACAACTTCCTGAGAATTTAATGAGGCCACTTGAGATAAATAAGGACACTGGTGTATTCCCAAACCTGCTTTGGAAAATAACAGCAAAGACCAAGATATTAGAAATACATTACATTCTCTAAGTGTCTTATTTCACTTCCTGGCCTGCAGTTGATATACAGTGGGTGCTCGGTAAGTGTTTGTTGAATGAATAGAAAACCATACATATACAGTTCACTTTTTCTGACTCAGTGTAGTATTGCAGAGATAGGGGACGCCTAGAGCAGTGGTTCCCAAAGGGCAGTCCCCAGACCAGCAGTGTGGTGTCAGCTGGGAATTTGATAAAAACAAAATTCCCCCTCTCCTCTACCCCAAATCAGAGACTATGGAATGACAGTGATTTTGATGTACACTGAAGTTTGAGCACCACTCATCAAAAAAGATCCTTTAACATGGAGGTGGTTTTTTCCACTTCCCATGCTAATGGAATAAGAATTCTATGCCTGTAATTCCTTTACTATCTCACTGAGAAAAGTCCTGAGACAGGCTTTAACCAGTCTCACTGATGAGGGTTTACGGTGAATTCTGTGGCACCTGGGCAAGAAGGAAAGATGTCTCAGGCCAATGGAAGCCAAAAAGAGGAGGGATTCAGGGGCGCCTGGGTGGCTCAGTTGGTTAAGCGACTGCCTTCGGCTCAGGTCATGATCCTGGAGTCCCGGGATCGAGTCCCGCATCGGGCTCCCTGCTCGGTGGGGAGTCTGCTTCTCCCTCTGACCCTCCTCCCTCTCATGCTCTCTCTCTCATTCTCTCTCTCAAATAAATAAATAAAATCTTAAAAAAAAAAAAAAAAAAGAGGAGGGATTCAGAGTACCAGAGACTACCCATACGCGAGGGCGTAAGAGAGGCCTCGAAGTCTTGTGCGTGGCATTCCATAATGGCATCAGATGCAGGCCAAAGGCCTAGCAGCCTTCCCTCCATATAGGGCTTGGTTTCCATGTGCTTTCCCAATAGGGATTATGTTGCCTTTGAGACTCCGTTGTAGGAACATGCTCTCTTGGTCAAATGGATGACATCTGAGCCCTTTATGGTCACAGTGCTTGCTGTTTGGCAAGCTGCTTGTAACCCCTTCCAAACACAGGCAGGCAGTGTGAGGCAATTCTGTCACATGGATCTAAGGCTTTGCCTTGCCTGAAACAGTGATCTAATTAAAAAAACAGTTCCTCCCCAAATCAAGTTCAACTTCTAGTATTTTAATAGGGTGACCAACTTGTCCCCATTTGCCTGGGACTGTCCTGGTGTTAGCACTGAAAATCCCACATCCTGGAAAACCCTTCAGTTCTAGGAAAATGGAGATGTTTGGTCAACCTAAGGATTAAGAGTTCCAAGGATAAAACAGAGCCCAAGTTTGCTTTCTGATAGCTGAACCAATGCCAAAATCAGTAAGAGTTAGCAATGAGCAACAAGAAAGAAAAATAATGAAGGAGATGGCATTAGACTGGGAAGAAGTGTGGGGTGGACAGGCCATGAAAGATCTCAAATCAGATCACTAAACCTGACATCAGACACCCCGAGGGCTCTACCACAGCCCAACACAGTGCGCTGCCAACTGTCTCCTTTGGGAGGCCAGTGCAATTCCACTCGCTCCTCAGCTCCCTACAAATGTGCCATGCTCCAGCTTTAAGACCCAATGGAGTTCAAGTGCAATGTAGCAAGTGCAATGACCTTCTGACCTTCAAAAAGAAACATGGGGGCACCTGGCTGGCTCAGTTGGTAGAGCATGCGGTTCTTGATCTCAGGGTCATGAGTTCAAGCCCCACACTAGGTGTAGAGCTTACTTAAAAAAAACTTAAAAAAGAAATATGAATAATTTGTATTGCTTGTAGATGAGAAGATAACCAAGGGCAGACCTACCTCACTTAGGTGAGGTATCACAGGAAAGGGTAGGTGGTCCCATTTCACAACGGTCTCTAGAACTCTCTCTGCATTACGGCCCAGTGTGATAATTGTTAATGATCATGTACTGAGACACTAAAGAATTGTGTTCATTACACTTAGTATGAAAGGGAGTCATAGGTTTCAGAAGGTTTTAGCTGTCTGGAAAATGAAACTTACCCAGAATATCTCATTCACTGATGAGGTCTGTAGTCTATCCTCAACCCACGGGCTGGAGTAATCATTTTAAAACACAACTCAGGTCATGTCACTCCGTGCTGAAAATGCTTAGCACTCTGCATTTCACTGAGTTTATACCCTTACTATTGTGGGCCTCAGAGCAACAATACTGGCACCACCTGGAAGCTTATCAGAGTTACAGAATCTTCAGAGCCACCCAGACCTACTGAATCAGAATCTTCATATGAACTAGATCCCTGGGGTGCTTGTTAAGTCATTAGGAAGTACGGACCTCGGGCACCTGACTGACTTAGTCGGTAGAGCATGCGATTCTTTTTATTTTGTTTTATTTTTTATTTCTTTTAAGCAGGCTCCATGCCCAGCACAGAGCCCAGTGTGAGGCTTGAACTCAAGACCTGAGCTGAGATCAAGAGCTGGACACTCAACTGACTGAGCCGCCCAGGCACCCCAAGCATGGAACCCTTGATCTCAGGGATGTGAGTTCAAGCCACATGTTGGGGGTAGAGATGACTTAATAAATAAAAGTTGAGAAAAAAAAAAAAGAAGAAGAAGAAGTGCTGACCTGTATCACCTGGCTCCTCACCTCCTGCCATTCTTCTTGCTCTCCCAGATCCTATCACATCGGCTTCTTTCTACTCCTCACCTATTCCATGCAGGCTCTCCCCTCAGGGCCTTTGCCATACATATTCCCTTTGCCTGGAATGCTATTCTCCCAAATACTGCATGGCTAATTAGTTCACCACTTTCAAGCCTTCTCAATGAAACCAACCCCAACCACCCCATTTAAAAGTGCAACCATCCCCCAATCACTTTGCAACTAATCCAAGCAGTGAAATTATTTAGACTGATAGGCATATATCCAGACCTTATCTGATTTTACTGTTTAAAAATGTATCCTTTAAACATTTGTCCTTATATTTATTTATTCATCTATTTACTCAACAATTGTTAATACTTACTAAGTGCCAGGAACTCTCCTATTCTCAGACTTCTTGTACTGTTTTAAAAGACCAGTTTTGGGTTGGTTGTTTTAATTTCCAATTTGCACAGTCAGATACTTTTGTGAATACAATAAAAAGGAATTATAGTTGGCCCTTCAACAACACAGGGGTTGGGAGTGCTGACCTCTGCACAGTCAAAAATCCATGTCTAATTTTTGATTCATCAAAAATGTAACTACTCATAGCCTACTGTTGACCTGAAACCTTACTGATAACATAAGCAGTTGATTAACACATATGATATATGTTATATGTATTATATACTGTTCTCATACAGTAATACCTTTTTCTTAATTTTTTTCAGTATTTCTAAACTGTGCAGTTCATCTGAGAGTTTTTTCAAATTGTTGCAAATCTAAAAAAATTTTTCAAATTACTCATTTTACATGTGTAAGTACTGAGATAAGGAGCTGTTTCATAACTCAATTAACACTACACAGGAGAACAGAGATTTGAATCCAGGCAGGTCTCACTCCAGAATCTGTGCCTTTGGCTACTCAATCATACTTAAAATTTTTCTTTTTATGTGTATTTTAAAGTAGAATGCCAAAAGAGAACAAAGATCAGATGCGACAAATTGAAAATAAATAGCAAGATGGTAGATTTAAGCCAAAATACATCAATAATCACATTAAATATAAATGGTCTAAACAACCCTATTAAAAGGTAGAGATTGTCCATTTGGATAGAGACAAATGCCAACCAAATTCTTGCATAATGATTCTGCTCCACCACAGTCTTTTCCCTAAATTTTCCTCTTTTTTTGCACTACTCCTACCTCTCCTCATTGTGGTCTTATTCCTAAACACTATCTGCCTGTGTGGGAACACTGAACACTGTGGGGATAATATTCCCTTTGACAGATTTATTATTTTCTGCATACCCATTTAGAAGGTTCTGCTATAGTACAGTTGTCCTCTCTTGTCTCTTTCCAAGAGTTTAAGTTCCATACAGACTGATGGTCCTAACACATTTGATGTACATTTTTCACTTCATATTGTACTACTTTGTCACTGAAAAACAGGCTAAGAAGAAATTTGGAGAGACCTGAGAACCTACTGCATATTTCAGAAAAACAGATGAGGTTTACATTAAGTGTAATGTCAGTATTTTAAGTTGAAAAGGTTTCGTTCTTAGGAATGGTCCACACTGCTCTTAGTATCTTCTGGTTCATAAATATTTCTTACGATCATGCTTCTATTTTATCTTCCAGAAGGACACATAAGCTGCACAGTATAGCCACACATAAGCCCCCAAACTAACTTTCACCATATTCTGTAGCAAAGAATTTAGAAAAGGGGCCATAAATAGCTATTTCCCAAAGCAGTGTGGCAAGATGTGTGTATTCTTGCTGAAAGAATGGTAGTGTTGCCAAAAGAGCAGAACTACTCTCTAAATCCATATTCTTTACTAAGCCCTAGATTTTGACCCAAAATGATCTGTTCCACTGAAAGCTGGTCAACTGTTTATCTTTCCTTTGACAAAATGAAATTATGAAGCCATTGCCTAATTTGAGGTTCTTAACAGGTAAAGGGAAATAATGGCCTTTGATATTCATTTTCTTCCCTCAGAGAAGTAAACTTGAGTGGCATGAGAAGGCAGTAAATGGCTACCTTTAATACACATTTTGCTTCCAGCCTTTATGGTTGCACAAACCTGAACTTTTGCTAATGTTAGGTCATATTACTATCTGAGTCCCACCTTCTAGACAGTCCTGCCTAAACAACTCATCAAAAAGTGCACAAGCACGCCAAAGGTAGAAGCAGCATGCAGTTCAAAATGTTCTTACCAGATTTTGCAGGGGCTCCTCTTGAGGGACTTGGTCCTGGGCGACCTGGGGCAGCATGGCATGTCTGAGAAGACAGTAGATCAGTCCCAGAAACGGAATGCTTTGGAAAGACCCAGTAAGAGAAACATTAATCTTTGGATGAAGTAGCCTTAAGGACATAGCCTCCATTTAACTAAGGGACCTTTAACTCTGATGATATGGGGAAGAAGCTAAGTATACTGGGGTCATGTGGTGAGTTGCCCCCGTCTTGCATGAGAATTGAGAGGAGGTCCTCTCCTTGGGGCAATTACTAGTGGAGTCTCAGCACCTTTTGCTTAATTCATTTATTTCTTCCTCTGAACAAGTTAACCTAGCCCCCTCTTAATTATAATCCAGAATATAAAAAATAGCTATGTGCTGATTTTCTCCTATACTTAATTTTTATCCCTAAGAAAGAAAAAAGAAAACCTATAGGAAGGTATTAATCTACTTAACATTTCTAAGTACATCATCCAAAGGATTTTGTTTTTTTAATCTTACATATGCTCAGCAGAGTTACTGGCAAAAACTGTACATTTTCTTCATTTCATCCTTTCAACATCAAATAGTAGGCAGCAAAAATTGGATCAGACTTCAAAGCCTGCTGTGGGCTCCAAGTCACAGAGAGACGCCTCCATTTCACATATTGAATTCGAGCAGGATATCAAAGTGCTACCAAAGAACCTCGGGTCCTTACTCAAAAAGAGGCTCTAACATCTGTAGAGAGTGGAGTGCACAGACAAATCACCTCAGGGAGCAGCTAGCATTTATTCTCAGCAGCAAATTTCCAGGCTTTTGATTCTCTCTTCACTGTACCTCCCTGTCTCTCTGCTGAACCAAAGTTCTTTAGCAAGCTGGGCTTTTGTCTCAAAGACTTCAAAATATCACTAACAGTTTCATGTTTGGATGACCTGACCAAGCAGCCACATATAGGCTTCCCAACCATCGACTTGGACAAGTCTGAAACAAAGATACACAGTCACTTCAGAATCAAGATGTCCAGCTACCTTATGTGAATGTCCTGCGGAGACATCACACCCTTTTGGAGAACACTGGGCTTGTGGATGCCTAAAAAGAAAAACAGTCATTTTTTAAAGGCCTGAAATCATGCTTAAGAACTTAAAGAGGATTGTTTTCCTCCAAAGAGGTATCAGAACATACTCTTACTAAGTTTCCATTGTTTCCTATTCTGGTCCTCGATTAAAAGGACATGGTCAACTTAAGAAAATGCATCCTACTAAGTGTTACTGCTATATTCACAGTCAGCCTGAGGTCCTAAGACCGAAGAAGCTACCCTTTTAAAAGGTGTCTGATACAACTTAGTTTACTATTAGGCTTTCACAGACTTTACCAAGAAGCCAACAAAACTGATGCTAAAGTTGTACTTCCCAGCCAGCACACTGTAAGCACATTAATTGTTAGATAATTCAAAATAGATTCTGTAGTCAAGTAAGTATGGGAAATGCTGAGTTGTACATGGTTAAGAGGCTTCCTTACTTCAGGAATGATCTTTTACAATCACAATATTCATTTCTGGATTCCTAAAGGCAGGGGTTGGGGGTGGGTGCATAGTTTCTTAAACTAATTTGACTAAGCAACTTAAAAAATGATAACCTACTAACATCTATTAAAGTATTAGTTTTATGGAGCAAAGTTTGGAAAAATCAATTGTGCTGTGTCCCCAATTTCTAGTAATTGAAACCCATTGTATAAAAGTGTGGTAATTATTACTTACTGTTAAAATACAAGTTGGCCCTTTCAGATGGACCCCAGCAAAGTGGAAAGCACTGATGAGGGGAAGAGAAATCTGGGTTCTAACTCCTGCATCAAGACCCTGGTCTCTCTCTCTGCCTTTCTCTCTCTCTCTCTCACACACACGCATACACAGACTGGGGAAATTTCTATAGTATTCTGGTTTCAAGTTTTCCTTCTCTGTAAAATGGAGGGATTGAGATAAACTATTCCTAAGGTCTCTTCTAGTTCTATATTAAAAATCTTATTCTTTATTTAAAATAAGAAATTCATTTCTGAATTTTCTGTGAACAGTTCATGGATAATACCACCAAAATGCATCTATATAGAGAGTATAAGCAATATCTCCATTTAAAAAATATAACATCAATACCTGGGGAGAGGAGACTATAATGATACACTTATTTATGTGCACATTTGTTTATCATATGTCTCCCACTATAGAATGTAAGTTCCAAGAAGGCAGGGATCGGATTTGCTTTATTCTATACTCTACATCAGCACCTAATCCTAAGGTCTGGTATGTGGCAAAGTGCTCAATAAATATTTGACAAGTTGAATGAATAAAAGAATGACTAGTGGACCCCCAAAATATGAAGATCAGCAAGAATAACCTTAACATTAACATTGAATTAATGAGCTTTTATATAACACTTCATATTTTTTAAAATGCTTTTATATATCTAACAAAAATTTCACAACCGTTTGAACTAAGTGCTTTAATTGTCCCTATTATATAGATGAAGACACTGTAGTTCAGAGAGAGTAAGGGATTTGGCCAGGGATAGGTGAATATCTATCAGAGCTAAGACATTGACCCCTGTTGGTCTGACTTTAAATCCTGTCTTCCTCTGAAACTTGACACCCTCTATGCACTTTGGTTTCTGTGCATCAGGCCAATGAACTCATTCCCGTCAGCCTAGGCAAGTCCCAATGGTTCTGGGACACCTAAAGGACAGATGGACTCTGAGGTCCTCCAGGAGTCCTGGTAAGGTTTGGAGACAATCTAAGGAAGAGAATTTAGCTGTCACATTACTATGGGTTCTCTAATTTCTACCCTATCTGCCCCAACATGGAAATGAAACCTCTTAAGAACTCTGCTCATTTACATGGCTTTGTAGGATCCAAAAGCCAGGGGCAGATATCTTCCTACTCTCCGCTGAGGGTCAGCTCAGCTGAGCAGCCTTTATTTGAAACAAATTCCAATCTGCCTTAATGGGGCACCTAGGTGGCTCAGCCTAAGTGTCTGCCTTCGGCTCAGGTCATGATCCTGGGTCCTGGGATCGAGCCCCATGTCAGGTTCCCTGCTCAGTGGGGAGTCTGTTTCTCCCTCTCCCTCTGCCTCTCCCCCTTCCCCTCCCCTTGCTTGTGCATGTGCTCTCTCTCTCAAATAAATAAAATCTTCTAAAAAATGAAAATAAAAAATGGTGTAAGTTTTCTTCAAAAGTCTAACTGCCTCAACTCCTTAGCAGCAATTTATCAGATATGTTGTCATTTGCTTCAAGGACTTGACACTGGCGGCCAATGATAATGTTCCATAAGCTGTCACTGCTGAAATAAGGAAAAGCACAATAATGAAAAATAACCAAAGCTTACTGCATGCATACACTTCACCAGGCACCGGTGATCCATGGTCATTTCATATAACACTTCCAACAGCTATGTGAATTGGTTATATTTTTTATACCCATTTTACAGGTGAGGGAATCAAGAATCAAGAAGCTAATGACTTGGTTCATGTCATAACTAGTACATAAATAGTGCCCCATAATTTGACAAATACAACATCCATTCACAATGAAAACCCTCAACAAATTAGGTTGAGAGGGGACATACCTCAACATAATAAAAGGTTATATATATGAAAAACCCACAGCTAACATCATCCTCAGTGGGGAATAACTGAGAGCCTTTCATCTAAGGTCAGGAACAATACAAGGATGTCCACTCTCACTACTTTTATTCAACATAGTACTGGAAGTCCTAGCCACAGCAATCAGACAACAAAGAAATAAAAGGCACCTAAACTGGAAAGAAAGAAGTAAAACCTTTCACTCTTTGCAGATGACATGATACTACATATAGAAAACCTGAAAAATTCCACCTGCTAGAACTGATAAATGAATTCAGTGAAGTTGCAGGATACAAAATCAATGTTCAGAAATCTGTGACATTTCTATACACCACTAATGAAGCAGCAGAAAGAGAAATTAAGAAACCAATCCCATTTATAATTGTACCGAAAATAATAAGATACCTAGGAATAAACCTAACCAGAGGTGAAAGACCTATACTCTGAAAACTATAAAACACTGATGAAAGAAAGTGAAGATAACACAAAGAAATGGAAAGACATTCTATGCTCATGGATTGGAAGAACAAATATTGTTAAAGAACAAATATTGTTAAACAAAATGCCAACAGCATTTTCCACAGAACTAGAACAAACAATCCTAAATTTTGTATGGAACCACAAAAGACCCTGAATAACCAAAGCAATCTTGAAAAAGAAAAGCAAAGGTGGAGACATCATAACTCTGGATTTCAAGTTATATTGCAAAGCTATAGGGATCAAAACAGTATGGTACTGGCATAAAAACCAGACACAGAGACCAATGGAACAGAGTAGAAAACCCAGAAATGAACCCATAACTATATGATCAATTAATCTTTGACAAAGCAGGAAAGAGTATCCAACAGGAAAAGGACAATTTCTTCAACAAATGGTGTTGAGAAAACTGGACAGTAACATGTGGAAAAAAAAAGAAACTGGACTACTTTCTTACACCATACACAAAAATAAATTCAAAGTGGATTAAAGACCTAAATGTAAGACCCGAAACCATAAAAATCCTAGAAGAAAACAGAGGCAGTAACCTTTTTGACATTAGGCATAGCACCTTTTTTCTAGATATGTCTCTTGAGGCAAGAGAAATGAAATAAAAAATAAACTACTGAGACTACATCAAAATAAAAAGCTTTGCACAGCAAAGGAAACAATCAATAAAACTAAAAGGCAACTTATGGAATGGGAGAATATATCTGCAAATGACATATCCAGTAAAGGGTTAGTATCCAAAATATATAAAGAACTTACACAAGTCAACACTCAAAAAACAAATAATCCAGTTAAAAATGGGCAGAAGACATGAACTGACATTTCTCCAAAGAAGACATCCAGATGGCCAACAGACACATGAAAAGATATTCATCATCATTTACCATGAGGAAAATGCAAGTCAAAACTACAATGAGATATCATCTCACACCTGTCAGAATGGCTACAATCTAAAACACAAGAAATAGCAAGTGTTGGAGAGGATGCAGAGAAAGGGGAACCCTCCTGCACTGATGGTGGGAATGCAAACTGGTGCAGCCACAGTGGAAAACAGTATGGAGGCTCCTCAAAAAGTTAAAAATAGAACTACTCTACAATCTAGCAATTGCACTACTGGGCATTTGCCCCCAAAATACAAAAACACAAATTCAAAGGGTTACATGCATCCCTATGTTTATTGCAGCATTATTTACAATAGTGAAATTATGGATGCACTTGTTCATCAACAGATAAATGGATAAAGACAATGTGGTATCTATACACAAAGGAATATTACTCAGCCATAAAAAAGGAATGAAATCTTGCCATTCACAATGACATGGATGGAGCTAGAGAGTATAATGCTAAGCAAAATAAGTCCAAGAAAGAAATACCATATGATTTCACTCATATGTAGAATTCAAGAAACAAAACAAATGAGCAAAGGGAAAAAAAAACAGAGAGGGAGAGAGAGAAGAAACAGACTCTTAACTATAGTGAACAAACTGATGGTTACCAGAGGGGAGGTGGGTGGGGGGATGGGAGAAATAGGTGATGGGGATTAAGGAGTGCACTTGTCTGATGAGCACTGGTGATGTATGGAATTGTTGAATCACTGTATTGTACACCAGAAACTAATACAACACTGTATATTAACTAACTGGAATTAAAATAAAAACTTTAAAAAATAGTGTAGCATAAAACCTGCTGACATAGAAAAGGAGACTCCAAAGGGAAATTATTGATTTAGGCAAGGATTATCAAGAGCTCATTAAACCTTCAGAGAAATGGTTGATAGTCATGTGATGCCAAAGCGCCTCTACACTGAGTCCTTCAGGGCACAAGAAGAGCAAGATAACAGTACATCTTAATCCAGCTCCAGTCTTAGCACCACTAATGCCCAGGCAACATTGTCTTGTGATGCAAAGCAATATGAAGTATTTGACATTTATATTTTTTGTTTCGGTCAAAAACATTTAGCTTGAATGTAATCAAAGCTTCCAATCTTCCAGTTTACCTAGAACACAGGGTATAGAGGGACAAGCTAAGACCCCTGCAAAGAATCAAGCAAACAAATACAGAAGGTGAGCTATAACTGGATCAATCGCTTAAAAAGTCAGAGCATGAGAAAGCAAGTATTACGTATTAAATGAGATTTAGGGATATAGCAACTCAATGCAAGGTAATGACCTAAACTGGATCCTGGCTTGGACAAACAGGTGTGAACAGTCTTAGGACAACTGGGCAATTTTGACTAAGAATTGGTATTAGGTGATATTAAGGAATTATTCATTCTGTTTATTTTTTTAAGTAGGCTCCATGCCCAATGTGGGCCTTGAACTCACAATCCCAAGAACAAGAGTTACATGTTCTACTGACTGAGCCAGTCAGGCGCCCCAGGAATTATTCATTTTTAAAGTGTGAGATTATTTTGAATCTGTAGGAAAATTAAAAAATGTCCTCAGCCTCCATTAGGAATCACATGCTAAATGGCAGAATCAGGGAATAGGAGGCAGGTGTCTGTCTACATATGATTCTCGGCATATTCCAAGGGCTCCTCTAGCCTCTCAGAATCCATGAGAGGATTGCCTCCAAGGCTCGGCAGCTCTGTTGCTTTGCTGCAGTCAGTTTACTCAGCTGTGGGTTCTAGGGGAGACAGAAAAAGATTTCATTCCTCACTGACAGTGCTTCCACTGGGCATCTGGCCTGAAAAAGTCCCTCCAGACGAAACATCGAATTCTTTCTTAAACCCTGGGATCCCATGTGACTGGATGAGGGGCTGGGTGCAGGCTGGCTCCTGAGTACTGGGCTGCTGAGAATGCCCCAGCATCTCTCTTCTACAGCAAGGATCCATGAGGCCAGCTGGCTTTGTCATGCTGGGCTGGCAGCACTCAGTGAAGTCACCACACTCTAAAACTGGGTCTCAGCTTTAATAGGCTCCAAAATTCAGTTTGCCAGTTCACTGAGGGGTGATGATCTTTTCAGAGTAGAGTTGTACTAACCAAACTCAGAAGAGTCATATTTGAAAAGTAGAATGTCAGTGTGTGGTTTTACAGTGCATAGTATAATCTGGACCATACTCTCCCCTTCACTAGTTGGTTGAAATAATCTGGAGACAGATTTATGCATCAGAATTAAAACAAAGGAAGCAGAGTACTCTTTGAGCACTGATCAATCAATCTAGTCTTGTAACTGACCTTTTTCTACTTTAGGGTTAGAATCTAACTTTTTTCTTGGATGGGAGTAGAGACACACACTCTGACCTTCCATTTTATAAACTTCATTTAAATTTCTTTTTGCAGTTTTTATTAACTTTGATAAAAGTTGCAAAGATTATGTTTTATCTTTTATCAATCATAATCTTGCTTGTAGACAAATGAAGAAACCCATTAGTCATTCACACTTGAAAGCATGCTCTAATTCCAAAACAGGACAGGTTGCAACTAATTCATTGTGGGTTGATTTCTGTTAGCTTCCTGCTGTCTCTAGATTTGGGAGTAGTTCTCATTGTAAATTTGTGTCTTCCGTGGCAGCCTTGGGAGAAAGGCTAATTAGCATAACCAAGCAAATTTGTTCCTGCTTCTTTGATAGCTCTGAAAAACAAAAATCTGTTGTATATGGAGCTCTTAATAAGAAGTCAATTTCTTGTTCCCAAGCAGCTCCATCCCACGATCCTGAGATCACGACCTGAGCCGAAACCAATGCACCCTGCAAAAGATATGCTCAGATCAAGATATTTTGATGTCCTAGGATCCCCATGAGTCTTGAGGGAGGCATATTTCAGATAAATAAGTCATACAACTTTTCTTATGGAAATTACCATGAAGGATGATGGAAAACACAAACATCTTTGCAAATGGTTTCAGTAAGTTCAGTGAAGAAAGACATTTAAAACATGACATCAGAGAAAAGGACACTGTCCTTTGTAAAGGCTCCTGTGCTGACCTAAGTGTTAACAGGATTTCCATACAAACTGGCCATTTAGTTCTTATATGCAACCTGAACATTGTGAGGGCTGAGGGTGTATATGGGGAACACTACCAGATCCAAATCTCCCCACATTGTCACTATGCATCTACTCTTCCCGGATCTGCATCAGCTAGGCATCTTTGTGTATTCTTCTTACTGCTTGTATTTATTTAAACAGCTTTGAAGGCACAGAGGATTGGAAGATAGGAAAATGTTCTACGAAGAACACAAATTATCAGCTTAAGTTTAAAGGTACCCAGAATGTGTAAGATAATGCATATTGTATTACAAAACTTAGAAAGCTAGGATTTCTAGAATGCTTTTCTGCTTTTTTTTTTTTTAAAGATTTATTTATTTATTTGAGAGAGAGAGAGAGAAAGAGACAGAGGGGAGGGGCAGAAGGAGAGAGAAACTTTAGCAGACTCTGTGCTGAGTGCAGAGCCTGATGTGGGGCTCCATCCCACAATCCTGAGATCACGACCTGAGCTGAAACCTAGAGTCAGACGCGCTCAATCGACTGAGCCACCCAGCGCCCCTAGCATGCTTTTGTTTTCTATTCACCACCACCACAACAAATCAGCATTTGCAAAGCCCCCACTGAACCTCCTCAGGGTTGTATTCATACTTCTGTGCTTTTGCCTGGAATGTCGTTTCTCTCTGGCCCACCTGGCCATTGCACCCTTACCCTTTAGCTTGGGTGTCAGCTCCTCAGAAGAGCCTCTTCTGCCCCATCCCCACACTGGCCACCTCTTCCACTCTGGGCAGAGTTGGAGGCTCCCTGGTACATTCTACAAATCTACTGAGCATAACCACACTGAAAACTTGGTACTGTAATTAACTCATCTGGTGCCACATCCTGACCAATTAAAACTGTCTGCAAATCATCTACTGAAGGTGAGCTTTATCAAATTTTGATTAAGGGAGGGAGAGCAAAGAACAAGCCACCTGGCTTTTGAGATATCAGAGCTGTTCCTACTGCTGTGTTCATCAGTTTTGTCTTTTCTTCTTTATATTTTAGTTGCTGAAAATGCTCCAAATTCCCAAAAGATCTGAATATTCACCAATCACTAATCAATGGAAGTGTAGTAATCTTTGACTTTCTACCCAAAGTAAATGACTAAGAGAACTAGTGGCAAAATGTTTCCTTTTTTTCTTTCTCTGATTAAAAAAGAATTTTTTTCTAATTAAAAAATAACATACATTCACTGTTGTACTATCTAAAATAGATATTAAAGGAGAAGAAAAAAAGATCAGGGATAATTTCCATACCCAGATATAACCACTGTTAATATCTTGGTGTATATCTTTTCAGATGTTTTTCTATACATATCATATACATTTTTAAAAAAACAAAGGCTCATGATGTATTTGCCATTTTAATTTATGTTTGGTAGTTACAAGCATCTTTTGCTGTCTTTATGTGCAATATGCACATATGCAAGTGTGCATGTGTGTCAAATTTATGGCTGTATAGTATTATATTGGGTGATTATCATAAATGATTTAATCTCTTATTTTTGGATATTTAAGTTATTTCCAATTTTATGGAAATAATGGATCATGAATTACTCTGTGCATATAGTTATGAGTACTCATCCAATTATTTTCTTGGATGACTCTTAACTGGGGCAATTGGGTCAAAGGGTGAACAAATTCTTTGCCTGTTTTAAAGCTTTTGAATTATATCACCAAAATCTTCTCTTAAAGGCAACAAAAATTAACATTCATACCTGCAAAAGTATGAAAAAACCCACTTCCCGTCATATCATCAACACCGGGTATTATCAGTCTTTTTAATCATTGCTTACCTCTTTGGCCAAAAAAACGGGTGGGGGGTACCTCATTATTAGCTTAACTGGGATACTTGAGGGATTTGTTGATTCTTAAAGAAGGAAAGCATTCCTGGGCTTTGATATATAACATGAAGGAAATACAAAGAATACAGAAGAAGTGAAAACAAATAATAATCATGCAAAATAAGATCACCAGTATTGCAGGAAAAAAGAGAAACAAGAAAGAATGATCACAGCTTTTGTATTACTTGTTTTTCATTAGGTTTGGCCACTTGGTAACTCTTATAAAGATTTTGAGGCCATACCCTGTATCTCAGTATCCTGATCAGTATCACTGCTGAATAAGTTGAATATGCAAGTTATACTTAAATAGATGGGTGGGTATTTGTTTGTTCTTGGACACATAATTATTTTAAGTTTTAGAACATGGCTCAAGGACAAATTCATCAAAAGGGCTCAAAAAGCCCAATAAATGTTTTATAATGCCATTGCTCAAAGTTAGCACTATTAGTTAGATGTATGTACTTATGTTAATTTCCCAAGTCCCACTGAGTCCTTTAAATTTGATATTTGTTTGCCTCATAGCTTTTCCCCAACCATAAGCACATACAGTCTTAATTTGCGAGTTCTTGTATTCTCATTTTTTTTTTTTCTCCTATACTACTTTATTGCAGGCAGTTGTCATGTGTCAAGTGTAAGGTAAGAGCAGGAGGCCTTTTTTTCATTCTGCTGAGAATGTTTGCCTTATTGGAAAAAAAGAAATTCAACTAAGAGCCTTTAAAATAACCCATACTTAAAGTAACCCATAAAACTTACTTCAGTTCTTTGTCAGCAACCAAGGGAGCTTAAGAGAAAACCGGCCTCAGACCCAGGGATGGGATTCAGATGCAGTAGTGAGGAGGAACACCGTGACCGAAAGAAATGCACAGGCATAGGCTGAACACACTTTACAGTGCTGAGAATCTGACCGGATCATCTTGTTTAATCCTCGTGTCAGGGCTAGCAGCCTAGGTCCTACTAGGGTCCCCTTTTCACAACTGAAGCTTGGGCCAATTGAACAACCTGCCTAGGTGGCATGCAGACATCCTGATCCAAACCCAGATCCGGTGGACACAGAGCCTGTGTTTTCAACCTCCAGCACCTTTTTTTTTTTTTTTTTTTCCTTTACTGGACTCTTCCAGATAGTCATATAATCATATTTGGGATCTTTTTAAAAAATTTTTTTATTGTTATGTTAATCACCATACATTATATCATTAGTTTTTGATGTAGTGTTCCATAATTCATTGTTTGTGCATAACACCCAGTGCTCCATGCAGAAGGTGCCCTCTTTAATACCCATCACCAGGTTAACCCATCCTCCCACCCCCCTCCCCTCTAGAACCCTCAGTTTGTTTTTCAGAGTCCATCGTCTCTCATGGTTCATCTCCCCCTCCGATTTCCCCCTCTTCATTCTTCCCCTCCTGCTATCTTCTTTTTTTTTTTTTAACATATATTGCATTATTTGTTTCAGAGGTACAGATCTATGATTCAACAGTCTTGCACAATTCACAGCACTCACCATAGCACATACCCTCCCCAGTGTCTATCACCCAGCCACACCATCCCTCCCACCCCACCCCCCACTCCAGCAACCCTCAGTTTGTTTCCTGAGATTAAGAATTCCTCATATCAGTGAGGTCATATGATACATGTCTTTCTCTGTTTGACTTATTTCGCTCAGCATAACACCCTCCAGTTCCATCCACATCATTGCAAATGGCAAGATCTCATTCCCTTTGATGGCTGCATAATATTCCATTGTATATATACACCACATCTTCTTTATCCATTCATCTGTTGATGGACATCTTGGCTCTTTCCACGGGGTGCACGTACCCCTTCGGATCCCTACATTTGTATCTTTGGGGGTAAATACCCAGTAGTGCAATTGCTGGATCGTATGGTAGCTCTATTTTCAACTTTTTGAGGAACCTCCATACTGTTTTCCAGAGTGGCTGCACCAGCTTGCATTCCCACCAACAGTGTAGGAGGGTTCCCCTTTCTCCGCATCCCCACCAACATCGGTCGTTTCCTGACTTGATGATTTTAGCCATTCTGACTGGTGTGAGGTGGTATCTCATTGAGGTTTGGATTTGGATTTCCCTGATGCCGAGCGATGTTGAGCACTTTTTCATGTGTCTGTTGGCCATTTGGATGTCTTTGGAAAAATGTCTGTTCATGTCTTCTGCCCATTTCTTGATTGGATTCTTTGTTCTTTGGGTGTTGAGTTTGATAAGTTCTTTATAGATTTTGGATACTAGCCCTTTATCTGATAGGTCATTTGCAAATATCTTCTCCCATTCTGTCAGTTGTCTTTTGGTTTTGTTGACTGTTTCTTTTGCTGTGCAAAAGCTTTTTATCTTGATGAGGTCCCAATAGTTCATTTTTGCCCTTGCTTCCCTTGCCTTTGGCGATGTTTCTAGGAAGAAGTTGCTGTGGCTGAGGTCGAAGAGGTTGCTGCCTGTGTTCTCCATTAGGATTTTGATGGACTCCTGTCTCACATTGAGGTCTTTCAACCATTTGGAGTCTAGTTTTGTGTGTGGTGTAAGGAAATGGTCCAGTTTCATTCTTCTGCATGTGGCTGTCCAATTTTCCCAACACCATTTGTTGAAGAGGCTGTCTTTTTTCCATTGGACATTCTTTCCTGCTTTGTCGAAGATGAGTTGACCATAGCGTTGAGGGTCCATTTCTGGGCTCTCTATTCTGTTCCACTGATCTATGTGTCTGTTTTTGTGCCAGTACCATACTGTCTTGATGATAACAGCTTTGAAATAGAACTTGAAGTCCGGAATTGTGATGCCGCCAGCTTTGCTTTTCTTTTTCAACATTCCTCTGGCTATTCGGAGTTTTTTCTGGTTCCATACAAATTTTAGGATTATTTGTTCCATTTCTTTGAAAAAAGTGGATGGTATTTTGATGGGGATTGCACTGAATCTGTAGATTGCTCTAGGTAGCATTGACATCTTCACAATATTTGTTCTTCCAATCCATGAGCATGGAATGTTTTTCCATTTCTTTGCGTCTTCCTCAATTTCTTTCATGAGTATTTTATAGTTTTCTGAGTACAGATCCTTTGCCTCTTTGGTTAGATTTATTCCTAGGTATCTTATGGTTTTGGGTGCAATTGTAAACAGGATCGACTCCTTCATTTCTCTTTCTTCTGTCTTGTTGTTGGTGTATAGGAATGCCACTGACTTCTGTGCATTGCTTTTATATCCTGCCACTTTACTGAATTCCTGTATGAGTTCTAGCAGTTTTGGGGTGGAGTCTTTTGGGTTTTCCACATAAAGTATCATATCATCTGCAAAGAGTGAGAGTTTGACTTCTTCTTTGCTGATTTGGATGCCTTTTATTTCTTTTTGTTGTCTGATTGCTGCGGCTAGGACTTCTAATACTATGTTGAATAGCAGTGGTGATAGTGGACATCCCTGCCGCGTTCCTGACCTTAGGGGGAAAGCTCTTAGTTTTTCCCCATTGAGAATGATATTCGCTGTAGGTTTTTCATAGATGGCTTTTATGATATTGAGGGATGTACCCTCTATGCCTATACTCTGAAGAGTGTTGATCAAGAAAGGATGCTGTACTTTGTCAAATGCTTTTTCTGCATCTGTTGAGAGGATCATATGATTCTTGTTCTTTCTTTTGTTAATGTATTGTATCACATTGATTGATTTGCGGATGTTGAACAAACCTTGCAGCCCAGGGATAAATCCCACTTGGTCGTGGTGAATAATCCTTTTAATGTACTGTTGGATCCTACTGGCTAGTATTTTGGTGAGAATTTTTGCATCCATGTTCATCAGGGATATTGGTCTGTAATTCTTCTTTTTGATGGGGTCTTTGTCTGGTTTTGGGATCAAGGTAATGGTGGCCTCATAAAACGATTTTGGAAGTTTTCCTTCCGTTTCTATTTTTTGGAACAGTTTCAGAAGGATAGGTATTAATTCTTCTTGAAATGTTTGGTAGAATTCCCCTGGGAAGCCATCTGGCCCTGGGCTTTTGTTTGTTGGGAGGTTTTTGATGACTGCTTCAATTTCCTTAGTGGTTATAGGTCTGTTCAGGTTTTCTATTTCTTCCTGGTTCAGTTTTGGTAGTTGATACATCTCTAGGAATGCCTCCATTTCTTCCAGGTTATCTAATTTGCTGGCATAGAGTTGCTCATAATATGTTCTTATAATTGTTTGTATTTCTTTGGTGTTGGTTGTGATCTCTCCTCTTTCATTCATGATTTTGTTGATTTGGGTCATTTTTCTTTTTGATAAGTCTGGCCAGGGGTTTATCAATCTTGTTAATTCTTTCAAAGAACCAGCTCCTGGTTTCATTGATCTGTTCTACTGTTCTTTTGGTTTCTATTTCATTGATTGCTGCTCTGATCTTTATTATTTCTCTTCTCCTGCTGGGTTTAGGCTTTATTTGCTGTTCTTTCTCCAGCTCCTTTAGGTGTAGGGTTAGGTTGTGTACTTGAGATCTTTCTTGTTTCTTGAGAAAGGCTTGTATTGCTATATACTTTCCTCTTAGGACTGCCTTGGGACTGCATCCCAAAGATTTTGAACAGTTGTGTTTTCATTTTCATTGGTTTCCATGAATTTTTTTAATTCTTCTTTAATTTCCTGGTTGACCCATTCATTCTTTAGTAGGATGCTCTTTAGCCTCCATGTATTTGAGTTCTTTCCAACTTTCCTCCTATGATTAAGTTCTAGTTTCAAAGCACTGTGGTCTGAAAATAGGCAGGGAATGATCCAAATCTTTTGGTACCAGTTGAGACCTGATTTATGACCTAGGATGTGATTGATTCTGGAGAATGTTCCATGGGCACTAGAGAAGGATGTGTATTCCATTGCTTTGGGATGGAATGTTCTGAATATGTCTGTGAAGGCCTTTTGGTCCAGTGTGTCATTTAAAGTCTTTATTTCCTTGTTGATCTTTTGCTTAGACGATCTGTCCATTTCAGTGAGGGGGGGTGTTAAAGTCCCCCACTATTATTGTATTGTTGTCGATGTATTTCTTTGCTTTTGTTATTAGTTGCCTTATATAATTGGCTGCTCCCATGTTAGGGGCATAGATATTTACAATTGTTAGATCTTCTTGTTGGATAGACCCTTTAAGTGGGATATAGTGTCCTTCCTCATCTCTTATTACAGTCTTTGGTTTAAAATCTAATTTGTCTGATATAAGGATTGCCACCCCAGCTTTCTTTTGGTGTCCATTAGCATGGTAAATGGTTTTCCACCCCTCACTTTCAATCTGGGGGTGTCTTTGGGTCTAAAATGAGTCTCTTGCAGACAGCATATCGATGGGTCTTGTTTTTTAATCCAATCTGATAGCCTGTGTCTTTTGATTGGGGCATTTAGCCCATTTACATTCAGGGTAACTATTGAAAGATATGAATGTAGTGCCATTGTATTGCCTGTAAGGTGACTGTTACTGTATATTGTCTGTGTTCCTTTCTGGTCTATGTTGCTTTTAGGCTCTCTTTGCTTAGAGGACCCCTTTCAATATCTCTTGTAGGGCTGGTTTCTGTTTGCAAATTCCTTTAGTTTTTGTTTGTCCTGGAAGCTTTTTATCCCTCCTTCTATTTTCAATGACAGCCTAGCTGGATATAGTATTCTTGGCTGCATATTTTTCTCATTAGTGCTCTGAATATATCATGCCAGCTCTTTCTGGCCTGCCAGGTCTCTGTGGATAGGTCTGTTGCCAATCTAATGTTTCTACCATTGTAGGTTACGTATCTCTTCTCCCGAGCTGCTTTCAGGATTTTCTGTTTGTCTCTGAGACTCGTTAAGTTTTACTATTAGGTGTCGGGTGTTGACCTATTTTTATTGATTTTGAGAGGGGTTCTCTGTGCTTCCTGGATTTTGATGCCTCTTTCCTTCCCCAAATTAGGGAAGTTCTCTGCTATAATTTGCTCCAATATACCTTCTGCCCCTCTCTCTTTCTTCTTCTTCTGGGATCCCAATTATTCTAATGTTGTTTCGTCTTATGGTATCGCTTATCTCTCTCGAATTCTGCCCTCGTGATCCAGTAGTTGTTTCTCTCTCTTTTTCTCAGCTTCTTTATTTTCCATCATTTGGTCTTCTATATCACTGATTCTCTCATCTGCCTCATTTATCCTAGCAGTTAGTGCCCCCATATTTGATTGCACCTCATTAATAGCCTTTTTGATTTCGACTTGGTTAGATTGTTTTTATTTCTCCAGAAAGCATTTCTCTAATAACTTCCATGCTTTTTTCAAGCGCAGCTAGTATCTTTAAAGTGATGATTCTGAACTCTAGATCCGACATTGTACTAATGTCCGTATTGAGTAGGTCCCTGGCAGTCGGTACTACCTCTTGTTCTTTTTGTTGAGGTGATATTTTCCGTCTTGTCATTTTGTCTTCCAGAAAGTGGTCGCTTTTCTGTTTAGAGAGTTGTTGCTATTCTTTTCTTCGATCTCCTGTTGAGTTTGTAGGTGTTCAGAATGGTTTGATCCCTATCCAGCTGAATTCCTGAGACCAGACGAAATCCAGGTCTCCTCCATATTTGGGATCTTAATAAATGTTGCTTGGAGCGACTAACATTTAATTCTAGAAAACCTGCCCGAAGTAGATTAAATTAAGCCCAACTCTATCTAGAGACACCCCTTGATCCCTGACCTGTTGACCTTTTATTTACCTTGTATCCATGGACTAATATTAAGATTATATACACTGTACCACACTCAAGATTCTAATTTGGTGGAAAGACTTCTTAAGATTCTGTATAATTATAAATACAACATGTATTACATGTGCTATATAAGGTCCTCAATAGCCTCTCAGACATCATTCATTCTTCCACAAATATTTGAGTACCTTTGTCTCTTGCTGTTATTGGGGATACAGAGGTGACAAGGAAATCTAAGATTCCTATGCTCTTAGTAACCTACATTCTAGTGGGGGAAGCAGACAATGAATGAAAGAAATAAGTAAATATGCTAGCACATTAAACAGAAGTGCCAAAGAAGAAAACTAAAGCAAGAAAGGGGCATAAGAAGTGTTGGAGGCAGCGTCTGCAATTTTAGATTGAATGGCTGCAGTAGATGATATCTGAGTAAAGCCCTTAATAAATAAATAGGAATTGATATCTTTGCATATGTTTTCAAGCAAAAGCTCTTACAGGGTAAAAAACATTACGTGTTACAGCATGTAGAGGCCAGAGGACTACTGTAAACACTTGGTAAAGGTTTAGCAACACACTTTATGATATATATTTACGATATACATGTACAAACTCATGACATATTAGTTCCAGAGCACTTGGGCTGGTGCTAAACACACCCACCTAATGGTGTATTTTGAATTCTAAGTATACAACAAATAATTTTTTGGTATAAGTTTTTTCAAATACTTCATGGGGCATACACTAAAAAAACTGTTTATTTAAATTTGGATTTAAGTGAGTATCCTGCATTTTTACTTGTTAAATATGGCAACTCTAACTTGGGCAAATCAGTAACTCAGATTCTTTATCAGGAAAATATAAATAAAAATTCTTGCTCAACTGAGACAAAAGGATTCCATTTGTGCTTTTAGGCAGAATGAAATGTAAATGTAAGACAATAGGATTTTAAAAGAATTAAGAGATATACACATGGTCAGAATTTAAAAACACACTTAGCAAGGTGTTATATTAGTCTTTATAATTCTGTACTTCTGAGATAAAAGTCCTTGAACTGGGACTTCAGGCTTGACAGACAGGAGAAGGATAATGAGAGGTATCTTGGGTAGCTTCCTTTCTCCAACCTCTGTCTCTCCTTTGGGCGGGGTCACAAGGTGACTTGGGGGTTGAGTTAATTTTGAGTTACAGTTTTAACACTTTAAAGACTGAGTCAGGCCAGGGCACAGACTTGTGGAGACAAAGGAAATGTCACACCTTTTTCATGCTGTATGCGGAAAAACTGAGGCCCCGAAAGGCTGATGTGACTTGTCCAAGTTAAGTCAGAGGAAGAGACGAGTCTAACATCCACATCTTTTGCATGATGCCCTCATCACTAGTACACCCCCAAAAGAGAATATTTAACCCAGTTTACCTCTTTGAATTCTGGAAGCTATGCTCAGTTCAAAGAAAGAAACAAGAAATTCTGAAATAAAGTGCATGAGGAGCATGGCCTTAAATGATGAGGCCCAAAGACAGATGAGGGAGGGGGCGTGAGGGTAGGGAGGAACAGTTCAGGGGAATTTTAAAAAAATTAGGTGAAAAAGCCTAAACAAGACTGTTGCAGTTAGCAGAGTCACAGTGGAGAGGCTCAAGGACAGACAGCATACAGGGCAATGCTGATGTGAATACACATTTAGGTCTGGATTGAGAAGGAGCGGGATCTAAAGAGACAGTGGCTGATGAATTGCCCAGCCAAAAGGAGGGAAGCAGCACTGACTTGATTTTGTAATTTTAGCTTTTTATTTTGACTTAATTTCACATTTATAGTAAAGATGAAAGAATAACAGAAGGGATTCTGTATATTCCCAAGCAGATTCTCCAAATATTAGCAAAGTACACATTTGCCTTATCCTCTCTCTCCTCTCTCTCTTTCTCTTGGTACATGTATACTGATATCCATATACACAAAAAAATATATGTAACTTTTTTTCTGAACCATTTCAGAGTCAGTTGCACCTGATGTTCCTTTATCCCTAAATACTTCAGTGTGTTCTTCTTAAAAGCAAGGGCACTTTCTCATATGACCATAGTACAGTAACCAAAATCAGGAAATGAACATTAATACATACTATCATCCAATGTATAGGATGTTCAGATTTTGCCAACTGTCCCAATAATGTCTTATTCTATAGAAAAGGAAAATTCTGGACCATACACTGCATTCAGTTGTCATATTTTTCTAGTCTCCTTTCATCTGGAACAGTTCCTCAGTCATCCTTTGTCATTCATTTTGAAGCCTACAGGTCAGTAATTTTGGAAGAGGTCTCTCTGTTTGGTTTGTCTGCTATTTCTTCATGATTGGATCCAGGTTATGCACATTTGGCAGGAAGTCCACAGGAGTGATGTTGTGTTCTTCTCAGTGCCTCCTATCAGGAGGCACATGCTGTCAATCTGTCCAATTACTGGTGATACTAACTTTCAACACTTGGTTAAAGTGCTGTTTGCCAGATCACCCCCACCGCCCTTTTGTAATTACTAAGTATCTCATGGAGATTTACTCTGTGACTCCGTGAAAAGCTTGTTACTCCTTAAACTTTCACCTACTAGTTTTAGCATCCACTGATGATTTTTATCTGAAACAATGATTATTTTGGTAGTTGCCAAACAATTATTTTCTGTTTTCATCATTCCTTTTACATTTATTGTTTCACATTTTATTGCAAAGAAAAGCTTACCCTGTTACTTCCTTTCTTCATCCTCTTTTCCCTCCCTCCCTCCCTTCTTTTTTTCTATCAATGTGGATTAATGGATTCTTATTTTATTCAGTAGATTATATTCTTTTATTATCATTTACTTTGATACTGAAATTATCCTCAATTTGGCACTGGCTTAATTTATTTATTTACTTATTTAATTTGTTTTTTAGAGAGGGAGAGAGAGAGGTGGAGAGGATCAGAGAGAGAATCTCAAGCCACAGGGCTCGATCTTACAACCCTGAGATCATGACCTGAGCCTAAAACAAGAGTCAGATGCTTAACCAAATGAGCCACCCAGGCACCCCTGGCACTGGCTTATTTTTAAAGAGTTATGAATCACAGGCTTCAAAATGAATGCCCCAGAAAAGAATGTAGAACACTAAAAATTACACAGAGAAAGATGAATCCTTCAGAAAGAGTGACAATAACTCCCTCTTACCATTTATGAGTGCTTTTCATGTGTCAGGTGAGATGCTGTGCACTTGATATATGTTATCTCATGAGACTTTCTAGACCTGGCAAGGTAGACATTGTACCATTTTGTCTTCCATTTAAAGATGAGGAAATGGAGAAAATAAGTTCATCAAGGTCTTCCCCTTAGTAGCAGCAGGTCTAGTGGACTGTAGATAGCCCCTGCTCTCAAGCACCAGGTAGCCCTACAAAGAAGTGTGGAAATCTTCAGGAAAGGAAATGGTCTTGGGAGCAAGTCTCCACTGTTATTGAGGGTAGCTGGACATTCGTTCCAAGATTTATAAAGTCATCTGCACTTCTTGCATTTTTACAAATGGGGCATTTGGAAACTGTCTACAAGTCTGTCGTCAGTCTAGGAACTTCCCTAACCTGCACTGTGGCAATCGTCCAACCCTGCCTATAATCCAGTGAGGAAAGCAAAAGGAAAGAGTTCGTTTGTGCCAGTGTCAACTGACACGGATCCAGAAAAACATGAGTTGGCCAAGTCAGCCAGGCAAGCATTCCCATGGGTCAAGACAAGTGAAAGCCAAATTCAGGAAGAGAGAAGAAAACTAAGGGAACAGCAGGGCAGGGATTCTTAAGAAAGCTGGTGTCTATTCAAGTCTTTAGATCCCAGGTGAAGACAGGGCTGTAGCGTTGCCCTCCTGGCAGGCTAGCATACCAGATCCTTCTTCCTGCAACAATACCAACAATACCCTCCGCTGCCACCACACCATCACTTTTAATATCAAATTCCCGATCCTATGAGAACGCACTTAGGTGAAAGAAGTATGTGGCATGCGAGTGAAACGAATGGAGACAAGTGCCCTGCCTGAGAGGGAAAAGCACAATTGGATCTGAGAATAATATCTTTATACTCCCAGGAGGAACAAACTAAAAATAAAAGACAACAAGGTGCTTCCTGCCAGTCAGTAAATCTAATAAGCAAAGGAGATGCCTCAACCTGGTGCTGGGTAGTTAACCGTCAGCCTGCCTCCCTCCACCCGGGAGCAGCCATGTGGTTCTCAGAGCTAACAGCTGCCAAGCAGAACCCTTCAGATTAACCCATAGGTGGTGTTGAACCACTTCCCATTAAGATATTTGCAAAGCAAACAAAAATGATAGCCCCACTCTGAGTGCTGGGAGCCGGCCAGGAGCCCTGGCTGTTCTTGTTGACACAAAGAGCTCTCCGGGGAAGGTCTGGGCCAGAGCAAGGAAGCCCATTCCTGCCTGCGTCCCCAGGCTGTGTTGATTTTAGGCCATTAGAATCTTGGTAACAGGGTCTGTTTATTATCTAATTTCCCAATCACAGCAGTCGCTAGGGCCCTGTTTTACCAAAGCTCTCTATTCCTGTCTTCCTGACCTATGCCATTCAGATGAAAAGAAGAAAATTCAACCCTCCTCCTGTTTTGTCTACTCATCAAGGAGACAAGTCTGAGAAGTCACTGAGATACACACAGAAAAAGTGTGACATTACTACTGTCAATGGCTTCTGTGGCAAACACGGCTTAGGTTCCTTCTTAGGTTAAAGTGACTGGGGCAATGCTAATGGGAAATGTGCTGGAATATTTGTGCCCTACAGGTAGGAGCCAACTGCCACTGAATTCACAAAACATACTTGGAGCAGAAACACTAATATTTTTTCCTCTTAACCCAGAGAAGAAAATGAAAAAAAGTTAGTAAAATTGTGGAAATGTACAAAGTTAATCCGCCTTCAACCTCAGCATTATAATCTAGGTTTCCTTACGTGTTGATGATAAAACACTTTTATGTAGAATTCATTTTTACACAAATCTTGTTTCCTGCAATACTTGAGCAAGTTTTCTTTTCTCAAGTTTTTTTTTTTTCTTTCTTTCAAAATAGGCTCAATATGAAAAGGTATTTTCGTCAAAAACTCATTCTGAGCCTGAATATCACAAGGGTATGGGTGAGAATACCAGCAAAGTAGGTATCAGAGATATATGGAATTTCTAGAAATTCCTACACCCACAAAATGGGTAATGTAGGTGGGAACAAGGGGTAATGAAATGGTCAGAAGAATTTGCCAGATTTTGTCATTACTTGAAATTGTCCTTTAGATGAGAAACCAGAACTTTTGAGGTGTAGGTATCAACTGTATAAGGAGAGAGATAGAGATGTTGAGAAAGAGAGAAGGAAAGAAGGAAAAGGAGAGAGCTAAAGAAAGATGGAGATTTCTTTAAAAAAGTAGAGGCATCATCATTCTAAAAAGTTGATTTTTTTAAAGAAAGGAGAGCTATTTGACATTTAAAGTACAAAGTTAAAGAGTAATGTTTTAGAATCTTGAACACATCATTCAGTTTTAGATGATATTTATCCAAATAAAATTAAATGTCACTGGACCAAAGTTCTCTGTAAATGTTCAAGTTTTCCAGAGAGAAAGTGAATCCAACTTTGCAGGTCAACTCTGCAGAGTCATGCCATCATTTGCTGACAGCATCCTTTGCTGATGGCAAATGTATTCATGTCCTCAGGTCATCACATTAAAGGCCTTGGTGGGGTGGTGTCATAACTTCAGCTCTATGTAAGATATGTTGAACATACCAGAAATTGGTTTTCATGCCAAACTGTCCAAATCATTTCTGAAGATGCTTCACGTTTGTCTGAGACACCAGGCACAAAACATTGCCTTGAAGTGTGGATCTCATGTGTTGGGGGGTGGTCAGAGAACCCAAGTCAAAAATGTGTTCTAAGATTATTTCTGCTTAAGTTCACTACGTCTGGTTCCTAGCAACCAACCCTAATTTTTTTAAAAAGATTTTTTTAATTCATTTATTTGAGAGAGAGAGAGATAGCTAGAGAGAGCACGAGTGGGTGGTGGGCAGGGAGGAGAGGGAGAAGCAGGCTCCTGCTGAGCAGGGAGCCTGACACGGGGCTCGATCCTAGGACCCTGGGATCATGACCTGAGCTGAAGGCAGACACTTAACCGACTGAGTCACCCAACCGCCCCTGAACCAACCCTAAATTAAGATATTAACCACAGACACTTACCTGCCAGTAATTGAGCTTCATAAAGAAAAGACATAATTAAGCATCTTCCAAACCTGGGTCTTATTTTTCAGTTAGGCAGTTAGATCCATCATAGAAAAATGAGACAATGTTAACATTTCCCTTCACTTATTTTGTTAGCTCTGCTAGGTTTCTGAGAAAACCAGATTCCTAATTTATCAAAAATTAATTATTATATTCAAGTCAAACTCAACATAAATAAGAAGCATTTCTTGAGGTCAAACTAATGAAATTTACCTTTGGATCTGATAGAAATAAAGAAGATAGTAGGAAGGGAAGAATGAAGGGGGGGAAATCAGAGGGGGAGACGAACCATGAGAGACTATGGACTCTGAGAAACAAACTGAGGGTTCTAGAGGGGAGGAGGGTGGGGGGATGGGTTAGCCTGGTGATGGGTATTAAAGAGGGCACGTCCTGAATGGAGCACTGGGTGTTATACGCAATGAATCATGGGACACTACATCAAAAACTAATGATGTAATGTGTGGTGATTAACATGACATAATAAAATAAAATAAAAAAAAGAAATAAAAATTTAAAAAGCACATATTCATTCACCCATTCATCAATTACCTTTATGCTTATGATGGCCCATGATTCTACATCCAGATTTAGTTGAATCATTCAGAAGTGAGTGACAGTTTCAACCCTGGAGTTTACTATCTCATGGAGAATATAGTAATAACAGTTAACGTTTTTGCGCATTTACTACAGGCTGGGTAGTCTTCTACACATTCCCTATAGTTTATTCTCACAACAGCCATAGGAGGAAGGTACCATTATTAGACATATGCTTTAACTTGCCCAAGGTCATCGAGCTAGCTGGACACAGACCTGAGCCTAGACAGAAGCAATCTGGCTCCAGAGTCTGTAGCCTAAATTGCTTCCTCTGCCGGCATGGGGCCTCTGCACACACTGGACAGGAATCAGACTCAGATGCTGGGGGAGCCAGGCCATGAGTAGGTATCAATGAAAGACAGATTCTACACGGTTCCAGCAGACTGCTGCTTAGATAGTCCAATTTTTCAAAAGCCATCAGAAATCTGAATTGTTCCATGAAATCTATTTTTATATGTTGGGAACTAATTAAGAATTTCAAAAACATTGTGCAGGCCAAACAAAATATGTCTGCAGACCATATTCTACCCAATGACTGTATGTGTACATCTTTCAGCTTACAGAATACGGTCCAAAATATTTTGTGCATCTTTTAAGCCTCCCACGTCTTGGCTCCCATCTGCCTTCTTGCCTGTTAGAGTATTCTCTGCATCACGCCACCCCCACCGCTGCTCCCTCAGCCCTCGTCCCACTGGACACCTCACCTTCCCAGAGTGCCCCCTGAACATCCTGCCTCTGGACCATGGCTCACTCTTTCTCCTGCCCGGGATGCTCTTCTAGCTTTAGTCTGCTTCAAGGCCCTGTAGGTAGGGCCACATGCGTGATAGCTTGAAGGCTGGGTAAAATATCAACAGGTGAAGAAGGAACTGGCAAGGAAATTCTATTCAGAAGGAACAGCATGAACAGATATACAGAAACAGGAAAACAAAAGACATATTGAAAACCACCAAACAGCTCCAAATATTTTAAAAAGAGGCCTCCAGTCTCTGGAATCTGGTCCTATAAAGAGAACTTGGACTGCTGACATTCTTGACATCCACAATCCTTCTAAAAGGCTCCTTTGCATAAGGATCACTGATGATTTAAGGTTTGTTGAAATAGTTCAGATAAATATTTATGTACAGCCATGGCAAATCCACAAGGAAAAATATAACTCAAAACAGATTTTTTCCCTGCAGCTCCTTTCAGCTGGTGATAAGGTTTCTGGCTTCAAAAAGGTTTTGAAAATAAATGTGACCAATTAATATTTTAAAAATCAAGAAACTCTAAGAAGGCCCTAATAATTGAGTAAGTTCTGAAAGTTATCATTTGAGGGTGTGCCCCTGGAATCCTGGCCATACCGGCAAGGGTGAATCAGGCCCAAAGTCAACCTCAGATTTATCCCTGAGATAACAGCCAGGACCACAGAAAATAAAATTGGGCTCTCAAGTTAAAGCAGAGAGTGAGCATTGTTCAAAGTTTCTAAAGTGCTGGAATCCTCAATGCTTATTTCAATCTAAAGCCCTAGAGCAAAGCCAGAGGGATTTTGAACCTTCATATCAGGTTAGCTTTATAGTGACCTTTTGTTTTTTTAAATTTTTTAAAAGATTTTATTTATTTATTTGAGAGAGAGACTGAGAGAGCACAAGCAGGGGGAGCGGCAGAGGGAGAAGCAGGTTCCCCACTGAGCAGGGAGCCCAACACGGGCTTGATCCCAGGACCCAAGGCAGACACTTAACCGACTGAGCCACCCAGGCGCCCCTACAGTAACCTTTTAAATACTACTATTACTACCACTATTCCTACCACTTCCGTCACCACAAGTGATAGCAGCTGGTCTTCATCCCTTGAGCATTTATTAGGCGTCTAGAACTACGCTAGTTCCCTTGCATAGATCATCTCTAATCCTCACACGCATTACCGTCTTGCAGCCAAGCACACTGAAGTTCAGAAAGATGAAGGAATTTGCCCAAGGCTCATAGTTTATAAGGAGCTGAACTAAGGTTTAAACCCAGGACTGTCACCAAGGCCCATCTGCTTTCCACCCAAATGAGATAACACACAGAGTATCTTGCACATCCTCAGCGCTTCATCAAAGAAGGCCACCACCTCCACCACTCCTCCCACCCCTGCTGCCTACCTCTTTCGGGGTCCACATGAGGTCCTCTACTGCTTTAGTGCATTGACTTGGCCACAGTGGTAGAAAGTTCACTGGAGGGCACTAGCCTCCTGAGGGGGTGAAATGGAAGTAGAAGGAAAACTGAGCATGGGGACTGAAGGGTGGGAGAGGAAAAGCCCTCTGATGTGTAAGAAAAGTTTTGTTTTATCTTCTTCGCGGTGCCACATATTTCTGTAATGACCCCCCCACGCAGAGCGTTTGTCAAGATATGTGGCAATCTGTACTTTCACAGCGCACATGAAAATCTGGCCCACAGTCGGCCCTGACTGGGAGGCTGTTTCTCTGGCTCATCGATTCTGAGGTCAGCCCAACTGGCTCCAAGCCCCAGAGCTGCAAGGATGACACACGGGAGAAATATGTGCTCGTTTTCCCCTCTCTCGAGGTGCCAGCTCTCCTAGAGCCGCCTGAGTTGTGAAGATTCCCATCCCTCTGAGTCTGAATCCTCACTCAAGTGGCCCACACGAAGCAGCTTCTCCGGAGGTGTGTTACAAGCTGCCGGATAAAAACATGTGCACCAGCATTATCAATCTCTTGCCTCCCTTACAGGGGCTGCTTTTTATACAACAACAGGCTGGCTGGGCTAAAGAATGTCAAATAAAAGCCTTGCGAGAGCTCTGCCATATGCAGGCCAAATTAAATTAAGGAGCATAATCCTCACTATTGTACTTATCAGCATTAGAATAGAGGATTACCATCATGGGAACAAAGCCCCATGACATAAAAGACTATTTCCTTTCTGTCATTCACTGTACACAGTTACAGGCTCATGGAGGAAGAGGGGCGGAGGAGTGCCACCCCAACCACTCATTTCTACTTTCAACCTGGAGTTGCCTTCTCCTTAGCCAAGTTAGCTCCCAACCCACGGTACACAGATGGGAGCATCTTCTCCATGAGGCTTTATCCCAAGACGTCGGTGCTGGAATTTTTCCCACCAATCACAGAATGACAGTTTTATGCCAATCAGGGTTTATTCCTTAGCTCATTGTGATTTACGATTTGTTACAATGACAGTTATAAAGAGCACAGAGCAGAAAAAAGCCATGGGCTAAGCATTTGGAGCCTGGAACCTAGACTGGGAGCAGAATGTAACAGTATCTCAAAAGTTTCAGCTCTGGCGTCAGAAGACCTGCATCCAAATCCTGACTGTCACTTTACTAAGCCACACTGGCAAATCACTTGTAATATCTTTTTTTTTAAGCTTCCACAAAGGCAATTTATTAACAGAAAATAATAATTTGAGGAATCCTGTCCACAAACAGCAACCATGGCAACCCCCCTTCCCGCAGGTACTGTGGGGGTGGGGGTGGGGGTGAGGGTGACATCCTCAATCCACCTGATCTTCACTCCTGAGCAGGCAAGGGCTCTGAGGGCTGATGGGCCCTGGGCCCGGGAGTTTTGGTTCTGTTTCCTTCTGTGACCTGGAGTTTGATGAGATGCTCAGTGACTTGCCCCTCTGGGCTACATCCTGGGCAGCTAACATGGCAGCATGGGGAGAGGATTCATCTGGGTCAGCCTTCACCTTCAGCCCACCAGCCACATGGTGGATAGTGTCCTTGCCAGAAAGACTGGTGACATGGATGGAAGTGTCACTGAAGGATGCAAAGATGTGGCAGACACCACACACATTTTGTCCTTTGGCTACCTAAGATCCAAGTCTGATGACCTGTTTTTCCTTCTGCTTGGAGGTGCCATTTCTGCACGTCTTCTCCAGACTCCACCACCAGAAAGCGAATTACTTGTAATATCTTAATGTCAGAAATTATACAATGTGTACCTCTTTCATCAGGTAGTTATGTAAGGATTAAATAAGGTAACACATGTAGAACACTTAGTACAGTGCCCAGGAATTTGTTAATAAGTGTCAAATGTTAGTTGTTTTTATTGTTGGAGAGAGAAGTGCTGATTTCAAACCCAGACCTGCCATTTATTTTCTGTGTGACACTGGGTGACCCTCCCGATTAGCTGATTAGGGGCAGGAGTAGGTAAATCTGATATGTCCAACTCAGCACTTGTCTCTAGACCAGCATGTGAGACCTACTTATCTTAGCCTTCCCTGATTTAGTTTACTTATCAGTAACATGGAGTCAGTAACCACCCAAAAAGGCTAGAATGAGAATCATGTGAGATCATTGTGGGAAAAGACCTGGACTCACAACAAATGTTGAGTGAAACTGAATGATTATGTTGTTCTTATTCTCAGCAATATATCTTGTCATGTTTGGGTCTTCCTTATGAACTCTTCCCTCTGATTTTACCTTCCCTTTATCTTTCTCTGGTACCTATCTGCTCCCATCACTACCCCTTCAGGACTCTTCTGGCACATTGTGTTGGTTGGTTCTCCAACCCCTTATTTCTTTGCCTACTCTCTCCTGCAAAGCTGCAAATGCCCATGCTTGCATTCCCAGCTTTCTCTGTTGCTCCCAGGCAGAGCCACCTCTGCAAATTGGCAATTACTGGCCAGTGAGATGCAAGGGGTGTCCTAGGGACTTCTGGGAAACAGAGAGAGTCCCGAGGAGAGCCCCCTTCCCATCCATCTCTTCCTGCCTGCTTTGGACATTGCCATGTGAGGAAATGATGCTTGGTGCTGCGTTAGCCACCGTGTGACCGCAAGTGGGGGCACTGCTGATGCACGGAAAGTGGCAGAGAGATGAAGAGGACCCACATCCTTTTTGACATCTCTGAGCAAATGAACCAGCACTGGAATTTCTGTGTCCAGACCTCTATCCTGAGGGATTCATAAACATATTAGTTGAAGGGTCTGTTAATTACTGCTAAGAGCATCATCATTGGCATGACTTAGCTTTCTTCTTAGTCTGCCATCTCTTACCCTGGCATTCCCCCCCTCCTTGGTTTCCTTCCTGTCAACCCCTGGGTTGATCCACAGGGCACTGAGGTGATCATCAAGTACAGAGGGCAAAATGAGACCCCTAGCTCCCTGGGGCAGGCATGTCCTATCCGATGAATTATTCTCGATCCTATTGTTGCTGTCACCACCCAAAGACTGAGCAGGAAGAACATTTCTTTCATAAAAATCTGAGCCTTACGAGGCGCGTTGGAAGTCAGCTCAATAAACTTATGGAGTACCTATTGCACATACTGGAAACAGGGAGAAGTAAGACTCAGCCCTCACCTTTGAGAAGCTGACCTGCTCGCACACAGTCAACCACAACACCAGGCAATACATGAAAAACTGCAGAGAATGATAAACCAAAGTGTGGTTTGTTTATCACCAGGACACTGTCTGTGAGCTGTTACTGCTCACAATGTCATAAGGAGCTTGTGCCAGAATGTAAATCAATTCATCACCAAGTACATTGTTCAGCTGAGCTGATATTTTTTTCACAGCAAACTTTCTTGATGCAGAAAGCAGTGGGTTGATTTACATTCTGATGTAAGTTCATTATCTCGTCGTGAACCAGGATTTTTAGTAGTTCTGTTAACACGGACTACAAAGGTTCAAGGAGCATTGAAGAGAATTGAGGTCTTCATGGAGTAAAGGGATACGTCAATGTATCTTGATGAGATAGCTAAGAGCTGAACAGAAAGGCATGAGCAGAGAGAACAGAGGTAGATGTGTTGGTAAAACAGTAAGTCTGACCATACAGGGTGCATTTAGGGACATGCTGGAGGTGATCTGGAAGACAAAGTCCAGCAAGACAGAAAGAGGCTTGATATGGCACACTGAGGTGTCTGAACCTCTTTTGGTCTAAAATGGGAAGCCATTAAAGTTCTTTGAAAAGTCAGAATATGCTTTAGGACAATTGATCAGGTGTCAGAAATAAAAGCTGGTCTATAAAGAAGAGAAACAGGAGAGAGAGAAGGAGATAATGACAGGCCTGGACCAGGGAAGGACGCTAAAAAAATGACTGGAGGTGGGGTTATGTGAGAGGTAGGGATCAAAAATGACTGCCGGAGATAAAAACTGACTGCCAGGTTTCAAGGCTAGGTCACCAGAGAATGTTTGTACAACTCACCACAGTAGGAGGGTCAGGCACAAAAGTTACTTTGCTGGGGACTTTTCTGCTAAGGCCCTGGTGTGTAAATCAGAAATACATGGCCAGGAAGGTTAGGTGTGGGAGTGAAGGGTTCAGAACACAGACCTGGGAACCATGCTCACTGAGCTGAGAGTTGGTATCAGAACACACCAGGGAGAGAGGATATCACCCAGGTGAGGAGTAGAGAAGAAAGTCAAAGACCTGGAGAACTACCTCATTTCGATGGTGGGTGGATGAGGAGGATGGAGCCAGAGAAGACAGGACCAAGGATATCTTAGAGGAAGAGCCTGAAGCCTGCAGGTCCGCAAACACCAAGGAAGAGGGCAACCTGAGGCCAGCACGGCCCATGGAACAGATGCTGCAGAGTCTGATGAAGATGAGGTTCTAGCAACTGGGAGCTGAGCTTCCCAAGAGCAGTTGTAGAGACACGGGGAGGGCACAGATCAGATTTCAGGATCAAGGAGGGAGGGGTAGGTGAGGGAATGAGGCAACTGACCCGGATGTCAGTCTGAGATAGTCTGATAGTAAAAGTAAGAGGGAAGCTAGGGCCAAGAGTAGCCTATTTTGTAGAAAGGGGAAAGGTATAAGCAAAAGGGAAAGAGACAGCAGAGAGAGAAAGCTGTGAAAGCAAGTGTGGGCTAAGTGATGGGGATAGGGCCTGGAGGATAGGACCTCGAATGAAGGCATTAGTTAGCCTGTGCAAGGAAAAGACCTGTAGTCTTTTGAGACGAGAGCAAAGGAAGAAAGAACAGCTGGAGAGAAAGAGATTCTGAGATGCAGGGAAGTGAAGTTGAAGTTGCTCACAGCACTGCCCTGATACTGTGTAAAGTCAGCCACCAGCTGAGGTTGAGGGGAGAGAGGCTTGGGCTGGAGCCAGAGCCATTTCCCAAACTGGTTCACTGACTTATCCAAGGTCAAACAGCTGGAAAATGTCGGCACTAGCACCAGAACCCAAGTCTTCCACCTGCCAAGTTCAAGGGTCTTCCTGCTGCATCAGAAATTCTAAACTTTGTCATTCTAGTATGAGGTGATAGGCCTATAATATTTCCTCAAGTACCCTTGGATGAGCTGTTCTGTTGGGAAAGTAGTGTACTTTATAAGCAGCCCAACAACAATTTGAGACCACTAGAGAAGTACTGATAATGTAATTTGTCAAGTCTCAAAAACATTAATAAGAAATCTCAAAAAATTAAGAAATATTTTTAAAAATTACAAATCAAAACCACTTCTTTTTCCAAGGGAAAAGATGCAAAGAAGCTTCTAATGATCTGCTTCTTTCTCCAAATCCCGGAGTAAACTTTTAATGAAAAAGTTCCTACAACTGATTTAGAGGAGAATATGAAAAGTAAGCTTCATTCTAGTTAGACCATCCCTTTGCCATGGTCCACTCCTTCCTGTAGTTGTGTCATCTTCTTGGTGACATGTATGACAGGGCCTGAAAACCTCTTCTGGGAGAAGGTAGGTTATGGAGATGCCCCTGAAGAATTGGAAGCCTAGGAGTTCCTTGAGTCTCCAGTGCTTGATGTCATGGGCTGGCCTGACCTGACTTAAGGTGACCTGAGCCTACATTTAGCCAGGGGCATTGTCCTCTGCAGACCTGAGCAGCTCCTGTGTACATTGAAGATGCTGCATGGTGGCCCTGGGCCTTAATGCTCTACTTATTTTGAGTTATATTTAACTAGAAAGTGTGGGTAAACAGGAAATGATACTCCCTTTTTGCTTTATCTTAAACACAAGGTTTTTCTACCTTGGAACATTTTGGGCTGGACAATTCTTGGTTGTGAGGGGGCTGTGCTGTGCATGGTAGGATGTTTAGCAGTATCCCTGACCTCTACCCACTAGATGACATTAGCACAACTCCTCCCCTAAAGGTGTGACAACCAAAATATCTCCAGACATTGCCAAATGTCCCAGAGGGAAGAGGAGCAAAACTATCCCCAGCTGAGAAAAACTGCTTTACCTTAATGAGACCAAGTACCTGTTTTACCATGAAGAGAACCCAAAAAGCAGGGTTGTGTTCAGGTTGCCCTACAGAATAAAGGCTTTTGCCCACAGAATAATGACCTCTGACCTGGGAGAATCTGATAAAAAACACTTTTTGCCTCTACTCTCTCCAACTCACCAATATAAAACACTGTTAGGAATACTTCTGTTTCACTGTCCATTGGAACAGAGCACCCGAGTTTAAGACTGGGAACATTATGGATAAGACTCACCGATTTTTCTCAGTGACAGCAGAAGAGTTGCTTGAAGTCTCTGCATGGCCACTGTTGAATTCTCTTTGTGGACTGCTTTTATGATCTATTAGAGCCCCTCAGAATGGAGAGAAAACAAACAAGAAAACAAACAAAAACCTTAGAGATCTATGGCTAAGTTCAGAGGCAGGGTTAGGTTTTAGCCCCCATCCACACTCCGCAGCACCTCTCTCCCCGCCCTCATGCTGTTGTGCAGCCTTTGTCTACGACATGCTATCAAGACTGACCTGTTCTGGGATCCCAGCCAGCAAATTGGGTAAAATAATTCACAGTTATGGGGAAACAAGCTACCTTTCTCCAACAATAGATAGAGATAGTGGACAGAGATTCGAGGCCCCCAGGAGAGGTCGACTGCCATGGTGGTGTGCAGGAGTTGGAATGGCAGTGGGCTAGACAGCAGACCAGCTTCCAGTCCCAGCTGGACAGGGCAGGGCTGCCTGCTGATGCAGAATGTACATCAGGGAATGGATTGTCCTGATGTGGGTAGGACAAACTGTAACTAGGGAAACATTCTTGGAGTAACCCATTTCTACACTGTGACCGAGGGTGGTTTACTGCTTTTCAAGAGTGGGAGTAACAAATACAATTCCTCCTTTCTGTGACCATGGCTGCCCAGGCATAACTAATCAATCATGCCCCTGTTTTCCACTAAATCTTAATTCAGGTTCAAGTTCCTTTTTTTTTTTTTTTTTTTTAGATTTATTTATTTATTTGAGAGAGCGCGAGCTTACTTGAGTGGGGGGAGAGGCAGAGGGAGAGAGAGAGAGAGAGAATCCCAAGCAGACTCCTTACTGAGTGCAGAGCCCATGGGAGAGGGTGGGCTTGACGTGATCTCACAATCCATGAGATCATGACTTGAGCCGAAATCCTGAATCAGATGCTCAACCAACTGAGCCACCTAGGCTCTCCAGCTTCAAGTTCCTTTTTTTTTTTTTAAGATTTTATTTATTTATTTGACAGAGAGAGACACAGCTAGAGAGGGAACACAAGCAGGGGGAGTAGGAGAGGGAGAAGCAGGCTCCTCACTGAGCAGAGAGCCTGATGTGGGGCTCAATCCCAGCACCCTGGGATCATGACCTGAGCCGAAGGGAGACGCTCAATGACTGAGCCACCCAGGTGCCCCCTCAAGTTCCTTCTTAACATGCTTTACATCAGTGGTTCCCATGGTGCAGATGCCACGTGATCATGACTCCATGATGACAACACATGAAGCATCAACCTCACTTAGAAGCTTGTTAGAAAGTTGGGCCCCACCTAAGACCTAGTGAATCAGAACGTCCAGTGGTGGGAGCTGGCAATCTGTGTTTTTAACAGATTGGTGATCTGGATCCATGCTGAAGTTTGACAGACACTGTTCCAGATCAGTGATCCTTAATCCCAGCGGTATATTCAAATCACATGGGAAGATTTTAAATATGCCTAAGCCCAGCCCCTAGAGATTCTGAAATTGACCTGGGGTAAGATTGGCATTAATTATAGGAAGCTCTCTGGATAATATTAACGTATGGCCAGGGCTGAGAATTAAAGTTTCACACAGTCACTACTAATCAATTAGGATAGGGGAGAGACTGCACCTATTTGCTGTCCTTATTTCAGGTCATCTAAAAGCATCCAAACCAAAATATAAACAGTGAAGATAATCTGTAAACTTGGCAATTGCGACATACTGCAGAAGATGCATAAAATGTATAAAGTTGGGAGCGCCTGGGTGGTGCAGTTGGTTAAGCGTCTAAATCTTGGTTTCAGCTCAGGTCATGATCTCAGGGTCATGAGATGGAGCCCCATGTCAAGCTCTGTGCTCAGTGGGGAGTCTGCTTAAGACTCTCTCTCCCTTTCCCTCTACTTCTCCCCTCCCCCACCCCCAGGCTCTTTCTCTCTCTCTTTCTAACAAATAAATAAATCTTTAAAAAAAAATGTATAAGGGGGGGCAGAGCAAGATGGCAGAGGAGTAGGAGACCTGGATTTTGTCTGGTCTCAGGAATTCAGCTGGATAGGGATCAAACCATTCTGAACACCTACAAACTCAAGAGGAGATCGAAGAAAAGAATAGCAACAACACTCTGAACAGAAAAGCGACCACTTTCTGGAGGGTAGGATGTGCGGAGAAGTGAATCTAAAGATAGACGGCGGGGGAGGGGGCCTCCGACGGCCGCTTCTGGCAAGTGATAGAGCAGTGGAGCACAAAATCGGAACTTTTAGAAGTCTGCTCCACTGAGGGACGTTGCGCCAGTGGCTAAGCAGGGGGTGGAACCCTCGTGGGACAGTGTGGTCTCAGGACCCTCAGGGTCACAGAAAGACCGGGGGTGCCTGAGTGCGGCAGAGCTCCCAGGTACCGGAGCAGGGAAGCCGGCTGCAGAGACAGAGCCGAGGCACGGGCTCTCAGCTCGGGGTTGCCATAAACCGTGATCTGCGGCACAGTCAGGCCACTGCTCTTCCAGCAGGGACCCAATAAGTGACAGATCCAGGGAGACTCTCCTTCCTCCCTGGGGAGGAGCAGCGTGGGAGCTACTCAATACGGACATTAGTACGATGTCGGATCTAGAGTTCAGAATCATCACTTTAAAGATATTAGCTGCGCTTGAAAAAAGCATGGAAGTTATTAGAGAAACGCTTTCTGGAGAAATAAAAGAACTATAATCTAACCAAGTCGAAATCAAAAAGGCTATTAATGAGGTGCAATAAAAAATGGGGGCTCTAACTGCTAGGATAAATGAGGCAGATGAGAGAATCAGTGACATAGAAGACCAAATGATGGAAAATAAAGAAGCTGAGAAAAAGAGAGAGAAACAACTACTGGATCACGAGGGCAGAATTCGAGAGATAAGCGATACCATAAGACGAAACAACATTAGAATAATTGGGATCCCAGAAGAAGAAAGAGAGAGAGGGGCAGAAGGTATATTGGAGCAAATTATAGCAGAGAACTTCCCTAATTTGGGGAAGGAAAGAGGCATCAAAATCCAGGAAGCACAGAGAACCCCTCTCAAAATCAATAAAAATAGGTCAACACCCCGACACCTAATAGTAAAACTTACGAGTCTCAGAGACAAACAGAAAATCCTGAAAGCAGCTCGGGAGAAGAGATACGTAACCTACAATGGTAGAAACATTAGATTGGCAACAGACCTATCCACAGAGACCTGGCAGGCCAGAAAGGACTGGCATGATATATTCAGAGCACTAAATGAGAAAAATATGCAGCCAAGAATACTATATCCAGCTAGGCTGTCATTGAAAATAGAAGGAGGGATAAAAAGCTTCCAGGACAAACAAAAACTAAAGGAATTTGCAAACATGAAACCAGCCCTACAAGACATATTGAAAGGGGTCCTCTAAGCAAAGAGAGCCTAAAAGCAACATAGACCAGAAAGGAACACAGACAATATACAGTAACAGTCACCTGTCACAGCAATACAATGGCACTACATTCATATCTTTCAATAGTTACCCTGAATGTAAATGGGCTAAATGCCCCAATCAAAAGACACAGGCTATCAGATTGGATTAAAAAACAAGATCCATCGATATGCTGTCTGCAAGAGACTCATTTTAGACCCAAAGACACCCCCAGATTGAAAGTGAGGGGTGGAAAACCATTTACCATGCTAATGGACACCAAAAGAAAGCTGGGGTGGCAATCCTTATATCAGACAAATTAGATTTTAAACCAAAGACTGTAATAAGAGATGAGGAAGGACACTATATCCCACTTAAAGGGTCTATCCAACAAGAAGATCTAACAATTGTAAATATCTATGCCCCTAACATGGGAGCAGCCAATTATATAAGGCAACTAATAACAAAAGCAAAGAAATACATCGACAACAATACAATAATAGTGGGGGACTTTAACACCCCCCTCACTGAAATGGACAGATCGTCTAAGCAAAAGATCAACAAGGAAATAAAGACTTTAAATGACACACTGGACCAAAAGGCCTTCACAGACATATTCAGAACATTCCATCCCAAAGCAACGGAATGAATACACATTCTTCTCTAGTGCCTATGGAACATTCTCCAGAATCAATCACATCCTACCTAGGTCATAGATCAGGTCTCAACCGGTACCAAAAGATTTGGATCATTCCCTGCCTATTTTCAGACCACAGTGCTTTGAAACTAGAACTCAATCATAAGAGGAAAGTCAGAAAGAACTGAAATACATGGAGGCTAAAGAGCATCCTACTAAAAAATGAATGGGTCAACCAGGAAATTAAAGAATTAAAAAAATTCATGGAAACCAATGAAAATGAAAACACAACTGTTCAAAATCTTTGGGATGCAGTCCCAAGGCAGTCCTAAGAGGAAAGTATATAGCAATACAAGCCTTTCTCAAGAAACAAGAAAGATCTCAAGTACACAACCTAACCCTACACCAAAAGGAGCTGGAGAAAGAACAGCAAATAAAGCCTAAACCCAGCAGGAGAAGAGAAATAATAAAGATCAGAGCAGCAATCAATGAAATAGAAACCAAAAGAACAGTAGAACAGATCAATGAAACCAGGAGCTGGTTCTTTGAAAGAATTAAC